>NC_091977.1:418779353-419414986 GCF_044704955.1 Pristiophorus japonicus
TGGCTCTGATCACACATAGTTGAGCCTGCATTATACATTCTAGCATTTGCATCACTTTTGGGTGTCCTGGTTTCAACAGACATGGTTACATTAGGCATTTCACATTCTTTATCATTATTGTTAAGCCTAATAAACTTGTTCTTAACCTTACTGACACCTGCATTCATCTCATTAGTCACATTAGTTAAACCAGCATCACAATTCATGGTTACATTGCATACATTTTCATATTTGCCCCCTTTAATTGCATCTTTAGCTTTAAAGTCCGTGTACTCAAATAGTTGAAAATTCCCCTTTAAATTTTTTTGGTTACCGGTCTCCTTTAAGGGAGCCTTCAAATCCGAATGGCCGCTCGATGTCACATGATGCCCCTCCATGTTTACTCGTGGCATGGCGGAGGCCATTTTGATTTTAGGTTCTGCTGCTTGTGGTGCTGCAGCCATTTTCTGGTCTTGCTGCAGGTCGGCTGTGGTGCTCTTTTCTTCCACAGGTTTGATCCTGGATGTTTCTTTCATCGATGTTCACCTCTTGGAGTGCTGCCCCGGCCCGGAAAGTGGAGTTTGTCTCCTCGGTCTCGGAGATTTTGCCGGGGTGCTGTGGGCAGTCGAGCTGGACAGTGGAAACTCCAGATGCTGTGATGGATCCATGTTCGAAGTCGATTGCCAGAGCCCGGAGGCCTGGGAGCAGCTTCGCTTGGACAGGCTGCCGTTGTGGTCGATTGGCGGGATTCATCCAAAGTTCTTCAAAGGTCGCTTGGCTCATCACAGACTGGCTCGCCCTGTGTCGCTCTCCATAGAAACTGCGACCCCGTCGATGTCTACTTTCATCACCCACGGAGAACTTTCGGTGGAGCAGGTATGAGTTCCATACTCTTCTTCCAGGGGTTGAGCAACTTCACCTTCCTCTGTATCGGAGCCCCAGTGATCAGCCAACTCATCAGAGACGCGGTGAGTAAAGCTTTCTCTGCACATCCTTTGAAGGTGCCTTTTCTCTTTGCATGCATAGTCTTTGTAGCGACACTGGTGGACCCTGTGGTTTCCTCCACAGTGCCAGCACGGGGCTAACCGGTGGCGGACTCAGGATTGCGGGACTCAGGGCAGCGTTTCTGCCCTAAGAAGTATCAATGCAGTGCACTGCTCTCATCAGTTTAGAGTCCCTGAGTGCTCCATTTAGGTGGTCGCCAAAGTCGCACGGTGCAGCAGACTCCTTAAGTGTTCCAATTTTTCTACAAAAGCTTTCCAATCTTCCCCATCGGTAAATTGCTGAAAGTTGCTGAGATTCGACATGCTGAGCGTGTGGTTCGTAACCTCGTATTCCCGTCGCCAGTTGTAGCGTATGTAGGCACCTTTAGTAATGACTCCATGAGGCAGGGTATGATACTTAAACTATGTAGACCTGTAGTCTGTTATTTGTAGCTCCTGAGTGAGGACAACAAGCTGTGTATTCCTTTTTATACTGGGTTATCTGCAGTGTGCAGGCAACCCTTAGGTCTCCAGCAGCAGCACCCTCTGGTGTACAGGCAAGGTGTGTACAGTGTGAGGGTACATTCAGTGTTGCATAACAGTGTTACAGACATCACACAGTAAACAGGCATGCATACACAACACTCTCCATAACCTTTGATCCCCTTAGCCGTATGGGCCATATCTAACTCCCTCTTGAATATGTCTAATGAAGTGGCATCAACAACTCTCTGCGGTAGGGAATTCCACAGGTTCACCACTCTCTGAGTGAAGAAGTTTCTCCTCATCTCAGTCCTAAATGGCTTACCCCTTATCCTTAGACTATGTCCCCTGGTTCTGAACTTCCCCAACATCGGGAACATTCTTCCTGCATCTAACCTGTCCAGTCCCGTCAGAATTTTATATGTTTCTATGAGATCCCCTCTCATCCTTCTAAACTCCAGTGAATACAGGCCCAGTCGATCCAGTCTCTCCTCATATATCAGTCTTGGCATCCCGGGAATCAGTCTAGTGAACCTTCGTTACACTCCCTCAATAGCAAGAACGTCCTTCCTCGGATTAGGAGACCAAAACTGTGCACACTATTCCAGGTCAAGCCTCACTAAGTACCTGTACAACTGCAGTAAGACCTCCCTGCTCCTATACCCAAATCCCCTAGCTATGAAGGCCAACATACTATTTGCCTTCTTCACCGCCTGCTGTACCTGCATGCCAACTTTCAATGACTGATGTACCATGATACCCAGGTCTCGTTGCACCTCCCCTGTTCCTAATCTGCCGCCATTCAGATAATATTCTGCCTTCGTATTTTTGCCACAAAAGTGGATAATCTCACATTTATCCACATTATACTGCATCTGCTTTGCATTTGCCCACTCACCTAACCTGTCCAAGTCACCCTGCAGCCTCTTAGCGTCCTCCTCATAGCTCACACCGCCACCCAGCATAGTGTCATCTGCAGACTTGGAGATATTACACTCAATTCCTTCATCTAAATCATTAATGTATATTGTAAATAGCTGGAGTCCCAGCACTGTGCCCTACGGCACCCCACTAGTCATTGCGTGCCATTCTGAAAAGGACCCGTTTATCCCGACTCTGCTTCCTGTTTGCCAACCAGTTCTCTATCCACGTCATTATCCCCAATACCATGTGCTTTAATTTTGCACACCAATCTCTTGTGTGGGACATTGTCAAAAGCCTTTTGAAAGTCCAAATACACCACATCCACTGGTTCTCCCTTGTCCACTCTACTAGTTACATCCTCAAAAAATTCTAGAAGATTTGTCAAGCATGATTCCCCTTTCATAACTCCATGCTGACTTGGACCGATCCTGTCACTGCTTTCCAAATGTGCTGCTATTACATCTTTAATAATTGATTCCAACATTTTCCCCACTACTGATGTCAGGCTAACCAGTCTATAATTACCCGTTTTCTCTCTCACTCCAGTCCATAGGAACTGATCCAGAGTCGATAGACTGTTGGAAAATGATCACCAATGCATCCACTATTTCTCGGGCCACTTTCTTAAGTACTCTGGGATGCAGACTATCAGTCTCTGGGGATTTATCGGCCTTCAATCCCATCAATTTCCCTAACACAATTTCCCATCTAATAAGGAATTCCTTCAGTTCTACCTTCTCACTGGATCCTCGGCCGCCTGGTATTTCCGGAAGGTTATTTGTGTCTTCTTTCATGAAGACAGAACCAAAGTATTTGTTTAACTGGTCTGCCATTTCTTTGTTCCCCTTTATAAATTCACCTGAATCTGACTGCAAGGGACCTACGTTTGTCTTCACTAATCTTTTTCTCTTCACATATCTATAGAAGCTTTTGCAGTCAGTTTTTATGTTCCCAGCAATCTTCCTCTTATACTCTATTTTCCCCCTCCTAATTAAACCCTTTGTCCTCCTCTGCTGAATTATAAAATTCTCCCAGTCCTCAGGTTTGCTGCTTTTTCTGGCCAATTCATATGCCTCTTCCTTGAATTTAACACTATTCTTAATTTCCCTTGTTAGCCACGGTTGAGTCATCTTCCCCGTTTTATTTTTACTCCAGACAGGGATGTACAATTGTTGAAGTTCATCCATGTGATCTTTAAATGTTTTCCATTACCTATCCACCGTCAACTCTTTTAGTATCACTCGCCAGTCTATTCTAGCCAATTCACGTCTCATACCATCGAAGTTACCTTTCCTTAAGTTCAGTACCCTAGTCTAAATTAACTGTGTCACTCTCCATCTTAATAAAGAATTCTACCATATTATGGTCACTCTTCCCAAAGGGGCCTCGCAGAATAAGATTGCTATTTAGTCCTTTCTCATTACACATCACCCAGTCTAAGATGGCCAGCCCTCTAGTTGATTCCTTGACATATTGGTCTAGAAAACCATCCCTAATACACTCCAGAAAACCCTCCTCCACCTCATTGCTACCAGTTTGGTTAGCCCAATCAATATGTAGATTAAAATCGCCCATGATAACTGCTGTACCTTTATTGTATACATCCCTAAATATTTGTTTGATGCTGTTCCCAAACCCACTACTACTGTTGGAGATCTGTACACAACTCCCTCTAGCGCTTTCTGCCCTTTGGTATTCTCTAGCTCCACCCATACCGATTCCACATCATCCAAGCTAGTGTCCTTTCTTACTATTGTGTTAATTTCCTCTTTAACCAGCATCGCCACCCCACCTCCTTTTCCTTTCTGTCTATCCTTCCTGAATGTTGAATACTCCTGGATGTTGAGTTCCCAACCTTGGTCACCCTGGAGCATTGTCTCCGTGATGCCAATTACATCATATCCGTTAACAGCTATCTGCATAGTTAATTTGTCCACCTTATTACGAATACTCCTCGCATTGAGGCACAGAGCCTTCAGGCTTGTCTTTTTAACACACATCGTGAATAATGAGGAGCATAATGATTCTTCATTGCAGTCAAGGCCACTTATGGTCCAAACATCCAATGCCCCACCCCACTGCTGGTGAAGACTGGGGAAACACTCATCCAGGACACCGAGGCACTCAAGATCCACTAGGAAGGAGCACTTCGAATATCTCCTCAATTGAGACTCTGCCTTTGACTCGAGTGTTCTCAACTCCATCCCACAGCATGCTACCCGCCACCACCTCAGTAATACCCCAGCACTGCACGATGTAGAAAAAGTCATAAGACAGCTTAAGAACAACAAGGCTACGGGAGTGGATGGAATCTCTGCTGAGGCACTGAAGTATGGCGGCGAGGCACTGTTGGCGCGAATACATGACCTCATCTCTCACATCTGGAGGGAAGAGAGCATGCCGGGAGATCTCAGAGTGATTGTGACCATCTTTAAAAAAGGGGACAAGTCCAACTGTGGCACCTACAGAGGAATCTCCCTGTTATCAGCCACTGGGAAAGTCGTTGCTTGAGTCCTCCTCAACCGTATTCTCCTTATGGCTGAGGAGCTCCTCCCGGAATTACAGTGCAGATTTCGTCTCCTACGGGGCACAATGGACATGATTTTTACAGCGCGACAGCTGAAGAAAAAAATGCAGCGAACATCACCAGCCCTTATACATGGCCTTCTTCGACCCTACACTGTCAACTGCGAGAGTCTACGGAGCATCCTCCTCCGTTTCAGATGCCCACAAAAGTTCGTTACCATCCTCTGCCTGCTCCACGATGACATGCAGACCATGATCCTTACCAATGGATCCATTACAGACCCATTCCACGTCCAGACCGGGGTCAAGTAGTGCTGTGTCATCGCCCCAACCTTCTTCTCAATCTTCCTCACTGCCATGCTCCACCTCACAGTCAACAAGCTCCCCGCTGGAGTGGAACTAAACTACAGAATCAATGGGAACCTGTTCAACCTTTGTCATCTCCAGGTCAGGTCCAAGACCACCCCAACCTCTGTCGTCGAGCTACAGTATGCGGACGACACCTGCGTCTGCGCACATACAGAGGCTGAGCTCCAAGTCATAGTCAACGTATTTACTGAGGTGTACAAAAGCATAGGCCTGATGCTAAACATCTGTAAGACAAAGGTCCTCCACCAATCTGTCCCCGCCGCACAGCATTGCCCCCCAGTTATCAAGATCTATGGCGCGGTCCTGGATAACGTGGACCATTTTCCATACCTCCGGAGCCTCTTATCAACAAGAGCAGATATTGACGACGAGATTCAACATCGCCTCCAATGTGTCAATGCAGCCTTCAGCCGACTGAGGAAAAGAGTGTTTGAAGACCAGTCCCTCAAATCTGCCACCAAGCTCATGGTCTACAGGGCTGTAGTAATACCCGCCCTCCTGTATGGCTCAGAGACATGGACCATGTACAATAGACACCTCGAGTCACTGGAGAAATACCACTAACGATGTCTCCGCAAGATCCTGCAAATCCCCTGGGAGGACAGATGCACCAACGTTAGCGTCCTCAACCAGGCCAACATCCCCAGCATTGAAGCACTGACCACACTTGATCAGTTCCGCTGGGCAGGCCACATTGTTCGCATGCCAGACACGAGACTCGCAAAACAAGCGCTCTACTCGGAACTCCTTCACGGCAAACGGGCCAAAGATGGGTGGAGGAAACGTTACAAGGGCACCCTCAAAGCCTCCCTGATAAAGTGCAACATCCTCACTGACACCTGGGAGTCCCTGGCCAAAGAATGCCCTAAGTGGAGGAAGTGCATCCGGGAGGGTGCTGAGCACCTCGAGTCTCGTCGCCGAGAGCATGCAGAAATTAAGCGCAGGCAGTGGAAAAAGTATGCGGCAAACCAATCCCACCCACCCTTTCCCTCAACGATTATCTGTCCCACCTGTGACAGGACTGTGGTTCTCGTATTAGACTGTTCAGCCATCTAAGGGCTCATTTTTAGAGTGGAAAAAAGTCTTCCTTGATTCCGAGGGACTGCCTATGATGATGATGAATGATTGAGAAGACGCAATATAAACTAACGGGTCCAATCCTAAAGAGGGTGCATGAACACTCTGGGGGTATATGTTTACAAATCTTTAAAGGGCAGGTTGAGAAGATGGTTAAGTGCGTTCTTAGGTGCTGCTACATATGAACATGCAAGTAGTGCTTACCACTGAACTCCAGTTTTTGGGGGTGCCTATGAATGCAGGGCAAGTCTTTGGCATTTACAGACTTATTTAAGCAATGGGAGTCTTGGACTCTGCAGCATACACAGGCTTATTCCGACAGCAAGTTATTTTATTTATGGTACAGTCTATCTTTCAAACTCAATGGGTCATTAAGTTGCATTAATAGACAGGCCATGTAAACTAAATGGATGAGGAAGTTAAAAACACCCCAAGAAATTCTCAGAGGCAGAGATGAGATACGAACAGTTGTATCATTAGTTCCCATTAAAGAACCTAAAATATAAATAAAAAATGTTATATAATGCTTACTTCCACATTGTTGGATTATTTTTATGTTTGTGTCAATGCTTACGTAAAGGACAATTTCCCATTTTTCATACTCTAACTGAATCAAGCACAGCAAGATAAATGACAGCATGGGCCTGACCTAACAATCCTTACTTCATGAATGTGACTCTCTAGCTAGGGGAAACCTGTCAAACCCTCAAGGGGATCATCTCTCATTCTTCGAAACTCCACGAATAAGTGACATGAAATGTTATGTATGTAATAACTCGATAGACTGAATACTGTAAACTCACTCAGGTGCAAACCTGGCTCAACTTTATTCGGGCCCAAAGTGCCCACATCACATGGTGGCTTGCTTTATGTCCCTGGCCCTCACACATATGCGTACAGCCCAGTGACCTCCAACAGTGATGCCCCCTGGTGGCTAGTAACCTCAAGCATACATATATGACAACATCCCCCTTTAAGATCTGTGTATCAGTCTTTTTACAAGTTGAGATGGTCTGTGGCTTTCCACTCACTAATTGATCATCTCAGTTCAACTCCAGTTCTGGGCGAGTGTTCTGAGTCAGTTATGACTGGGGGCTGGGTAGCCGATCTGATGGGAGTGGCAATGACCATGTCAGAGATTGAAAGTCCAGATTCATTAATGATGGTGGAGTCCTCTGATGATTGAATATAGGTTGGTTGGTCACTGCTTGTATCTTCCTCAACTTGTTCCAGTTCATCCGTGTGCCGCAGCTTTATCTGATCAACATGTTTCCTGCATGTTTGCCCATTCTTGAGCATGACAATAAACACTCTCTTACCCTCCTTGGCTGTAACAGTACCGGCGACCCACTTGGGACCTTGACCATAATTTAGCACATACACAGGATCAGAGATATCGCCTGACACAGCAGCACGAGCATGATACCACTGCTGATTTTGACGTCTGTTTTCAACACGATCGTTCAAGTCAGGATGGACAAAAAAGAGCTTGGTCTTGAGACCTCTCTTCATCAGTAGTGCAGCAGGGGAGATCCCGGTAAGCGAGTGGAGTCTTGTCCTGTAACTAAGCAATATGCATGGCAAGCGAGTCTGCAGTGAAGTCTGAGTTACACGTTTCATACGATGCTTGATTGTTTGGACAGCATGTCTGCTTGACCATTAGAAGCAGGTTTGAATAGTGCTGACCTCACATGTTTGATACCATTGAGTTTCATGAGTTCTTGAAACTCCAGACTTGTGAAGCAAGATCCGTTGTCGCTCACAACGATGTCAAGCAGACCATGAGTAGCAAACATGACACAAAGGCTCTCAGTGGTAGCTGTGGATGTATTGAATGAAATGATTATACACGCTATCCATTTGGGATACACATCGACCACAACAAAAAACATCTTACCCAGGAAAGGAACCGCAAAGTCGATGTGGATCCTCGACCATGGATTGGATGGCCACGATCACATACTCAGCGGAGCTTCCGCTGGTACTTTGCTTAGTTGCATGCAAGTGTTGTACTGATGCACACATGATTCCAGATCAGAGTCAATTCCAGGCCACCATTCGCGAGACCTGGCGATGGCTTTCACCATGACAATACCGGGATGAGTGCTGTGTAGATCACGTACAAATTTCCCTCTGCCTTTCTTAGGCATAATAACACAATTACCCCACAGTAAACAATCTGACTGAATGGATAGTTTGTCTTTGCGATGGTTGTAAGGTTTGGTCTTATCACACATTTCCATAGATATAGCAGACCAATCACCACTAAGGACACAACGTTTTACAACCGATAAAATCGGGTCCTGTCTGGTCCAGGTCCTAACTTGTTGAGCAGTGACAGGGGTTCCTTCACTCTCAAAAGCATCCATTACTACCAGTAGATCTGCAGGTTGTGGTGTCTCCACCTTCGGTGTGGGCAAAGGCAGACGGGCTCAGTGCATCGGCACAATTCTCGGTGTCAGGTCTATGGCGAATGACATAATCATAGGCAGATAATGTCAGCGCCCACCTCTGGATGTGGGACGATGCATTGATATTTAAAACTTTATTTTCTGAAAACAATGAAATGAGTGGCTTGTGATCTGTTTTGAGTTCAAAACGAAGATCAAACAGGTACTGATGCATCTTTTTAACCCCATGCACACAGGCTAAAGCTTCTTTTTCTACCATGCTGTTTGACAAACTTTTAGAAGCATACGCAACAGGTTGTAGTTTACACGACTCATTAGCTTGTTGGAGCACGCAGCCAACCCCATATGATGAAGCATCACAGGCCAATACTAGACGCTTACATGGACCATAATGTACCATCAACTTGTTAGAGCAAAGCAGATTTGTAGCTTTCTCGAAGGCTCTATCTTGAGACACACCCCAAACCAAGTTGTCGCCTTTACTGTGCAGTACGTGCAGTGGCTCTAATGAAGTGCTCAATCTAGATATGAAATTACCGAAGTAGTTGAGTAGACCAAGGAATGAACGCAGCTCTGTCACATTCTGAGGCCTGGGTGCATTTTTGATGGCCTTGGTTTTCGAGTCCATAGCCTGATGCCATCAGCAACAATTTTCCTCCCCACAAATTTGACTTCCGGTGCCATGAAGTCGCACTTCGAACATTTCAGTCTGAGTCCCACTTTGTCCAGGCGATGTAGTCCCTCTTCAAGGTTGTTCAGGTGTTCGGCACTGTCATGACCTGTGACCAGAATGTCATCTTGAAACACGATGGTTCTAGGTACGGACTTCAGTAGACTCTCCATGTTCCTCTGAAATATGGCTGCAGCCGAGCGAATTCCAAAATGACGCCTGTTGTAGATAAACAGTCCTTTTATGAGTGTTGATGCACGTAAATTTCTTCGACATGTTGACCAGCTCCTGTGTTATATAGGCTGATATCAGATCCAGTTTAGTAAATGATTTCCCACCGGCTAATGTTGCAAACAGGTCATCAGTCTTCAGTAACGGGTACTGATCCTGTTTCGAAAATCAGTTGATCGTAACCTTGTAGTCTCCACAAATCCTGTCTGTGTCATCACTCTTCAACACAGGAACAATGGGACTGGCCCATACGTTAAATTTGACCAGTCTGTCCAGCTCAATTTTGACCTTCTCCCTCATCATGTATGGAACAGCCTGAGCTTTGTGATGGACGGGTCTTGCACCCGAGTCCAGGTGAATCTGTACCTTGGCTCCCGCAAAATTGCCGATGCCTGGTTCAAACAGCTGGGGAAACTTGCTCAGCACTTGAGCACAAGAAATCTCATCCACCGATGACAATGCTTTGATATCGTTCCAATTCCATTTGATTTTTTGAGCCAATTCCTGCCGAACAGTGTTGGACCATTTCCTGGAATGATCCATAACGGTAGATCATGAATCACACCATCAAACGACACCTTGACTACTGCACTGTCAATCACCGGTATGAGTTCTTTGGTGTAAGTACGCAACTTTGCATTGACTGGACTTAGCTTAGACTTCACAGCCTTGGTGCCCCACAGCTTGTTGAATGTCCTTTGGCTCATTAGCAACTGACTCGCACCCGTGTCCAATTCCATCGATACCGGCATGCCATTTAATTTCACATTAACCATTATCGGTTGGCTCTTTGTTAGGAACGAATACAGTCCATACACTTCCTCCTCGGGTATCTCGGGTTGCATAGCCAGGTATCCCACCGGACTGGTCATCATCATCCACATGGTGAGTCGCAGCACGCTTGCTCACTTGTGGACACATTTGTTGACGATGCCCCACGTTCAAACAGCCTTTACAGATGTACTGTTTAAAATGACACTGATGATGCCAATGATTGCCCCCACAATGCTAACAGGGCAAAATCGGATTCATACCTGTTAGCGGACTTTGAGCAGCTACAGGTTTTGCATACGCAGTCGAGTAGGCCCTGCCATAAGCAGCTCTGCCATATGATGACACAATCTTGTTTACAGTACTTGCCGTGGAGCTCCGACTCTTCGATGATATCTGCCTTAAATTATCATCCGTTGTCATGCATGCCTGGGCAATCGTGATGGCCTTGCTCAATTCCCACGTCTCCACAGCCAATAACTTCCGAAGGATCACATCGTGGTTTATTCCTATTATGAAGAAATCTCGCAGCATGTCTCCCAATGCGTCTTCGAACTTACATGGCCCAGCAAGATGTCTTAGGTCGGCGACGATTCTGACACATCCTTGTCCTCCAGAACGGACATGCGTGTAGAATCGATAGCGTGAGATGATGATGCCTTCTTTTGGTTTGAGATGGTCACGTACCAGAGCGCACAATTCCTCATAGTCCTTGTCCATTGGACGTGCAGGCAAGAGGAGATTCTTTATGAGGCCATAGATTTTCGGACCGCAAACAGTGAGGAAAACCGCCCTGCGCCTAACTGCATCAGTAGCTTCCTACATTTTGTTGGCCATGAAATACTGGTCCAGGTGATCGATAAAATCTGTCCTCTCCCTCCATGATTCTCTCCCGAATTCCAATGGTGCTCATTTTGCATGCGAAGATTCTTGAGTTATCTCTTCGGCAAATGTTATGTATGTAATAACTCGATAGACTGAATGCTGTAAACTCACTCGGGTGCAAACCTGGCTCAACTTTATTCGTATCCAAAGTACCCACATTACATGGTGGCTTGCTTTATTTACCTGGCCTGCACACACATGCGTATAGCCCAATGACCTCCAACAGTGGCGCCCTCTGGTGGCTAGTAACACCAAGCATACATACATGACATGAATGAGAGAGAGTAGTGAACAGTTGTTTTTTGGACTGGAGGAAGGTTTACAGTGGTGTTTCCCCAGAGGTCGGTACTAGGACCACTGCTTTTCTTGATATTTATTAATGACTGATTTGGGTGTACAGAGCACAATTTCAGAATTTGCAGTTGATACAAAACTTGGAAGTATTGTGAATAGTGAGGAGGACAATGATAGACTTCAAGAAGACAGACAGGTTGGTGAAATGGATGGACACATAGCAGATGAAATTTATTGCAGTAAAGTGCGATGTGATAGATTTTGGTAGGAAGAATGAGGAGAGGCAATATAAACTAGATGGTACAATCCTAAAGGAGGTGCATGAACAGAGAGACCTTGTGGTATATGTGCACAAATCATTGAAGGTAGCAGGACAGGTTAAGAAAGCAGTTTAAAAAGCATACGGGATCCTGGGCTTCATATATAGAGGCATAGAATACAAAAGCAAGGAAGTTATGATGAACCTTTCTAAATCACGGGTTTGGCCTCAACTGGAATATTGTGTCCAATTATGGGCACTGCACATAGGAAAGATATGAAGGCATTAGAGAAGTTGCAGAAAAGATTTATGAGATTGATTCCAAAGACGAGGGACTTCAGTTACGTGGATAGACTAGAGAATCTGGGGTTGTTCTCCTGAGAGCAGAAAAAGGTTGAGAGATTTGATAGAGGTATTCAAAATCATGAGGATCTAGACAGAGTAGATGGAGGGAAACTGTTCCCATTGGCGGAAGGGTCAAGAACCAGAGAACAGAGAGTTAAGGTGATTGACAAAAGAACCAAAGGCGATGTAATGATTATAATGACTCTCAAGACTTGTTACTGTAAACTGCCTCAGGTGTAAACCTAATTCAACTTTATGGGCTCCCAAAGTAACCCGCGTGACAAGGTACCGGCGCTTATATACCAGTGACCGCGCACATGCATACAGCCCAATGACCTCCGACAGTGGCGCCCCCTGGTGTCTGGTGACCCCAATTATAAATACATAAAAACATCCCCTTTCAAGATCTTAATATCAGTCTTTTTACAAATTAAGATGGTCTGGGACTTTCCACTCACGAGATGATCGTCTCAGTTCAACTGCAGTTCCGAGTCAGTTGTGACTGAAGGCTGAGTAACCGATCTGATGGGAGTGGTAATGACCACATCAGAGACTGAAGGTCCAGTTTCAATACTGACAGCAAAGTCCTCTGATGAATGAACATTTGTTGGTTGGTTGGTCACTGACTGCATCTTCCTCAAGCGGTGCCAGTTCATCCATGTGCTGCAGTTTTATCTGATCAACATGTTTCCTGCATGTTTGCCCATTCTTGAGCACGCAATAAACACTTTGTTACCCTCATTGGCTGTAACAGTACCGGCGATCCATTGGACCTTGACCATAGTTCAGTACATAAACCGGATCGTTGACAGAGATGTCACGTGTCACAGCAGCACGATCATGATACCCTTGCTGACTTTGGCATCTGTTTTCAACACTATCATTCAAATCGGGATGAACGAGAGAGCTTGGTCTTGAGATGTCTTCATCAGTAGTTCAGCAGGGGAGACCCCCGTAAGCGTATGAGGTCTGGTCCTGTAACTGAGCAGTATACAGGACAAATGAGTCTGCAGTCAACTCTGAGTTACATGTTTCATACTCTGCTTGATTGTTTGAATGGCATGATCTGCTTGACCATTAGAAGCAGGTTTGAATGGGGCTGACCTCACAGGTTTAATACCATTGACTTTCATGAACTCTTGAAACTCCAGACTTGTGAAGCAAGATCTGTTGTCGCTCACAACAATGTCAGGCAAACCATGCATAGCAAACATGGCACGAAGGCTCTCAATAGTAGCTATAGACGTATTGGATGACATAATAATATACTCTATCCACTTTGAATATGCATTCACCACAACAAAAAACATCTTACCCAGGAAAGGGCCCGCAAAATTGATGTGGATCCTCGACCATGGTTTAAATGGCCATGACCATAGTTCAGTCATTGAAGGTTGGCATGCAGGTACAGCAGGCGGCTAAGAAAGCAAATGGCATGTTGGCCTTCATAGCAAGGGGATTTGAGTACAAGGGCAGGGAGGTGTTACTACAGTTGCACAGAGCCTTGGTGAGGCCACACGTGGAGTATTGAGTACAGTTTTGGTCTCCTAACTTGAGGTAGGACATTCTTGCTATTGAGGGAGTGCAGTGAAGGTTCACCAGACTGATTCCCGGGATGGCGGGACTGACATATCAAGAAAGCCTGGATCAACTGGGCTTGTATTCACTGGAGTTCAGAAGAATGAGAGGGGACCTCATAGAAACGTTTAAAATTCTGATGGGTTTAGACAGGTTAGATGCAGGAAGAATGTTCCCAATGTTGGGGAAGTCCAGAACCAGGGGTCACAGTCTAAGGATAAGGGGTAGGCCATTTAGGACCGAAATGAGGAGAAACTTCTTCACCCAGAGAGTGGTGAACCTGTGGAATTCTCTACCACAGAAAGTTGTTGAGGCCAATTCACTAAATATATTCAAAAAGGAGTTAGATGTAGTCCTTACTACTAGGGGGATCAAGGGGTATGGCGAGAAAGCAGGAAAGGGGTACTGAAGTTGCATGTTCAGCCATGAACTCATTGAATAGCGGTGTAGGCTCGAAGGGCCAAATGGCCTACTCCTGCACCTATTTTCTAAGTTTCTATGTTTCTATGACCAAAGACTCAGGGGAGATTCTGCTGGTACTTTACTTAGCTGCATGCAAGTATTGCACTGATGCACATATGATTCCAGATCAGAGGCAGTTCCAGGCCACCATATATGAGCCCTAGCAATGGCTTTCATCATGACAATACCCGGATGAATGCTACGTAGTTCACGTACAAATTTCTCTTTACCTTTCTTAGGCATGACAACACGATTGCCCCACAATAAACAAACTGACTGAATGGACAGTTCATCTTTGCGACGGTTGTAAGGTTTGGTCTCATCACACATTTCCATAGGTATTGCAGACCAATCACCACTGAGAACACAACATTTCACAACTGATAAAATAGGGTCATGATCCAGATCCTAACTTGTTGAGCTTTGACAGGTGTTCCTTCACTCTCAAAAGCATCCATTACTAACAGTAAGAACATAAGAACATAAGAATTAGGAACAGGAGTAGGCCATCTAGCCCCTCGAGCCTGCTCCGCCATTCAAAAAGATCATGGCTGATCTGGCCGTGGACTCAGCTCCACTTACCCGCCCGCTCCCCATAACCCTTAATTCCCTTATTGGTTAAAAATCAATCTATCTGTGATTTGAATACATTCAATGAGCTAGCCTCAACTGCTTCCTTGGGCAGAGAATTCCACAGATTCACAACCCTCTTGGAGAAGAAATTCCTTCTCAACTCGGTTTTAAATTGGCTCCCCCGTACTTTGAGGCTGTGCCCCCTAGTTCTAGTCTCCCCGACCAGTGGAAACAACCTCTCTGCCTCTATCTTGTCTATCCCTTTCATTATTTTAAATGTTTCTATAAGATCACCCCTCATCCTTCTGAACTCTAACGAGTAAAGAGTCAGTCTACTTAATCTATCATCATAAGGTAACCGCCTTATCTCCGGAATCAGCCTAGTGAATCGTCTCTGTACCCCCTCCAAAGCTAGTATATCCTTCCTTAAGTAAAGTGACCAAAACTGCACGCAGTACTCCAGGTGCGGCCTCACTAATACCCTATACAGTTGCAGCAGGACCTCCCTGCTTTTGTACTCCATCCCTCTTGCAATGAAGGCCAACATTCCATTCGCCTTCCTGATTACCTGCTGCACCTGCAAACTAACATTTTGGGATTCATGCACAAGGACCCCCAGGTCCCTCTGCACCGCAGCATGTTGTAATTTCTCCCCATTCAAATAATATTCCCTATTACTGTTTTTTTTTTCCAAGGTGGATGACCTCACATTTTCCGACATTGTAGATCTGCAGGTTGAGACATCTCCACCTCAGGTGTGGGCAACGGCAGACGACTCAGTGCATCAGCACAATTCTCAGTGCCAGGTCTATGCTGAATAACATAATCATAGGCAAACAATGTCAATACCCACCTCTGGATACGGGATGATGCATTGTATTAATCCCTTTGTTTTCCGAAAACAATGAAATGAGTGGCTTGAGATCCGTTTCGAGTTCAAAACGAAGACCAAACAGGTACTGATGCATCTTTTTGACCCCAAACATACAGGCCAACACTTCTTTATCTACCATGCTGTAAGCTCTTTCTGCCTTTGACAAACTTCTCTAAGCATATGCAACAGGTTGTAGCTTACCTGACTTATTTGCTTGTTGTTGAAGTACACAGCCAACCCCATATGATGAAGTATCACAGGCCAGTACTAGACGCTTACACGGATCATAATGATCAAGCAACTTGTTTGAACAGAGCAGATTCTTAGCTTTCTCAAAGGGTCTATCTTGAGACACACCCCGGACCCATTGTCGCCTTTTTGGCGTAGCACTTGCAGTGGCTCTAACAAAGTGCTCAATCTGGGTAAGAAATTACCAAAGTAGTTGAGTAGTCCAAGGAATGAACGCAGCTCTGTCACATTCTGAGGCCTGGGTGAATTTTTGATGGCCTTGGTTTTTGAATCAGTAGGCCTGATGCCATTAGCAACAATCTTGCTCCCCAGGAATTCAATTTCAGGTGCCATGAAGACACACTTCGAGCATTTCAGCCTGAGACCCACTTTGTCCAGACGATGTAGGACTTCAAGATTGTTCAGATGTTCAGTAGTGTCGCGACCTGTGACCAGAATGTTATCTTGAAACACGACAGTTCTAGGAACGGACTTCAGTAGATTCTCCAAATTCCTCTGAAATATGGCTGCAGCCGAACGCATTCCAAAAGGTCACCTGTTGTAGACAAACAGCCCTTTATGGGTGTTGATGCAGGTGACTTTCTTCGAAATGTCGACAAGCTCCTGTGTCATATAGGCCGATGTCAGATCCAGTTTAGTGAACGACTTTCCATCAGCTAGCATGGCAAACAGGTCATCAGTCTTCGGTAATGGGTACTAATCCTGTTTCAAAAATCGGTTAATCGTAACCTTGTAGTCTCCACAGATCCTGACAGTGCATTCACTCTTCAACACAGGAACAATAAGACTGACCCACTCATTAAACTTGACCAGTGATATGACACCTTCACCTGGAGTCTGTCAAGCTCAATTTCAACCTCCCTCATCATGTAGGGAACAGACTGAGCCTTATGATAGACAGGCCTTGCATCCGAATCCAGGTGAATCTGCACCTTGGCTCCAGTAAAATTACCAATGCACGGTTTAAACAAAGAAGGAAACTTCTTCAACACTTGAGCACAGGACGTGTCATTCATCGATGACGACGCTTTGCTATCATTCCAATTCCACCTGATTTTCTCGCGCCAATTCTTGCTGAACCGCGTTGGACCATTACCTGGGATGATCCATAGTGGTAGATCATGAACCACACCATCATATGACACCTTGACTACTGCACTGCCAATCACCGGTATGAGTTCCTTAGTGTAAGTATGCAACTTGGCGTTGACTGGACTCAGCTTAGGCTTCACAGCCTCAGTGTCCCTCAGCTTGTCGACTGTCCTTTGGCTCATTATCGACTGACTTGCACCCGTCTCCAGCTCCATTGATACTGGCATGCCATGCAGCTTCACATTAATGATTATCGGCTGGCTCTTTCCCAAGAACAAATACAGACCATACACTTCCTCCTCGGGTTGTGCATCTGGGCCAGCACTGGACTGGTCATCATCAACAGTGTGATGAGCGGCAGAACACTTGCTCAGTTGTAGGCACATTTTCTGAAGATGCCCCACTTTCGAACAGCCATTACAGGAGTACTGTTTAAACCGACACTGATGAGGCCGATGATTGCCCCCACAATGCCAACAGGGTGAAATCAGATTCGTACCAGTTGGCGGACTTTGAGCAGCTACAGATTTCATATAAGCAATCGAGTAGGCCCTGCCATAAGCAGCTCTGCCAGACGATGACACAATCTTGTTTACAGTACTTGCCGTGGCGCTCCGACTCTTCGATGATATCTGCCTCAGATTATCATCAGTCGTCATGCATGCCTGGGCAGTCGCGATGGCCTTACTCAAATCCAGCTTCTCTTCGGCCAATAACTTCTGAAGAATCACATCATGGTTGATGCCTATCATGAAGAAATCTCGCAGCATGTCGTCCAACATGTTCCCAAACTTACACACGTCACAGGTCGGTGATGAATCCTGACACATCCTGGCCCTCAGCACAATCATGCGTGTAGAAGCGATAGCGTGAGATGATGATCCCCTCTTTTGGCTTAAGATGGTCACGCACCAAAGCACACAAATCCCCATATTATTTTTCTGTTGGACATAAAGGCGAGAGAAGATTCTTCATGAGGCCATAAATTTTTGGATCACAAATGGTGAGGAAAACCGCCCTGCGCCGAACTGCGTCAGCATCTCCCTCCATTTTGTTGGCCACGAAATACTGATCCAGGCAGTCAATAAAATCCGCCCAATCCTCACCATCTGCGAATCGCTCCAGGATTCCAATAGTGCCCATTGTACATGCGAAGGTTCTTAAGTTACCTCGTCGCCAAATGTAATGATTGTAATGACTCACAAGACTTGTTACTGTAAACTGCCTCAGGTGTAAACCTGATCCAACTTTATTCGCGTCCAAAGTAACCCGAGTGACAAGGTACCCGCGTTTATGTGCCAGTGATCGTGTACACGCGCGTACAGCCTAATGACCTCCAACAGTGGCGCCCCCTGGTGTCTGGTGACCCCATGCATAAATGCATAATAGACGACATGAGGAAAAACTTTTTTATGCAGTAAGAGGTCAGGATCTGGAATGCACTGCCTGAAAGGTTGGTGGAAGCAGACTCGATTGTGGTGTTCAGAATTGGATAAGTAGCTGAAGGAAAAAATTGGCAGGGCTACGGGGAAAGGGCAGGGGAGTGGGACTACTGAAGTGCTCTTGCAGAGAGCCAGCATAGGCTCGATGGGCTGAATGGCCTCCTTCTGTGCTGTAACCATTCTATGATTATATGATTCTATTCTAACATGCTCGAGGGGCTAAATGGCTAATTCTGTTCCTATGTTCCTAGTATCTACTTTTTTTAGGGACCAGCCACAAAATACATAATTCAATGCCTGAAATTATCTAATAGAAGATTAAAAATCTGCGCTGTCAGAACTATTCCTTTTCCTTTTCAACTGCTTATAGACCTCAGGAATCCATCATAAAGTCAGATACCAACTCCAGTTCTGCCAAATGCCAGATTCTGCCTCAACTGTGCTGTGTAACCACAGTACTGCACTCTAGATTTGCTGAACTCCAGGACCATATTCTAGTCATCATCATTCATAGGCAGTCCCTCAAAACGAGGATGACTTGCTTCCACGCCGAAAAAGGATGAGTTCACAGGTGTTTTATTGAAGGACCTAATATTCCAGATCCTGAACTACATCTTGAAGGGTGGAAGATGCCTGTGCGGTGGATTTTTTTAAAGTGTGGTGGCCGTTGCACACCAGCCACCACACGGGCTCGACAGAGCTAAGTCTTGGTCCAGTGGCAAGGATTAACCAAGACGACTGGAGGCCTGCTCTGCTGCACGGACCTAGTGCGCACACATATCACAGTGTGGGCTGGCCCGTGCTGCCCCTAGGCCCTCACCTCTCCTGGGCCCCGATCACATCCCTCTATGAACTCTTGCCACTCCTTCGCCCTAACCTCGCCATTCCTGCTGTACCTGCTCGCAATGCAGTCAGCCGTCGCCCTCCTGCAGCAGCACGCGCTGCTCCCTGCAGTGGTATGCTGCCACACGCTGCTCCCTCTAATGGCTCCGGCCTGCTGATGGTCTTGCAGGCCGGGACCGCGCCGATTTCCGGGCCAGGCCGCTGCACACTGCTCCCGCAAACAAAGGTTTTCAATCCTTTTTCTACTGAGGCCCCCCTCCAGTAGTATAAAAATTCTGCGGTCCTCTGTAACGCAACAAAAGTATTTTTTTGTATAAATATACACTCAGCGCTGCTCGCATTCACTATGCTACTACTGCTGCTGCTATCCCAGCAATGCAGAAAATACTGGTCCCCATGCCCATCCCACTCCATTTTTACCTCTAAATTCGCTCCAGTCACCTAACCCCCAGTCTCCCTTTTTACCCCACAACCCCTGACTCCCGCAATGGCACATCAGCCGGTCCCAGTACTCTGTTTGATTGTCAGTCAAACAGCCTTTACCTCCTGATGTCCAATATTTTCAAAACTAATAAACAAAAGTGTACAATGAAAATGAAAAAAAACACTTTTTTTTAAGGCTCACATGATTTTTCTCCCAAATTTCTCACAGCAGTGTCCAGATTAATGTTTTATTCCTGGCGACTCCAGAACAATCCTGGAATGTTGAAATCTGAGCTGGAGGCCAGCATTGGCTGTGAACAATCAGGTTTTCCTGTGATTCCTTGCTTGCAGACATGGCTGCAAGACAATCAGGACTGCGAACTGAATATATCAGGTTATAAGATTTACTGGAAAGATAAGGAAAATGGTAGAGGGGAGGAGTAGCCTTAGTGATTAAGGATGACATCACTTCAATGATAAGAGAAGATATAACGAGAGGTAAGCAGGCAGTGGAGACTTAGGCTGTGATTTCCTCTACCTCGGCAGGTCCATGGCGGGCGAGGTCAGTGGGTCCCGAACTTGCTGCTGGCTCCAGCCCGCTGTCCAAAATGATTTTTCCTTGATGGGGCTTGTTAAGCCCACGCATCGCGTTTCCCAGCCAATTGAAGGAAGTGGGTCTGATGACATCATTCGATGACATGTCATCAGCCAGTTTCCTTAAAGGGACTGTGTGCAAGTTAATTTTGACAGTTGGCTGTCAGTGTTCAACAGCATTGAGGTGCTGCAAACACTGACAAGCACTGCACAAAAGTGCATGACTACACCCAGGGTCTCCCATCACTCCCTCCATATGCTTATGCAGGGAGTCACAGCACACAAGGAGGATCTCTTCCCTTCCCATGGGTGGAAAAGGCCTCCCCAGGTGAATAATGCAGCCTGCTTGCACATTGCACAGGAGGACACAAGCAGGGATGTCGTCAGGAGGACCAGAAAGCAAACCTTTCAATTATCTCAACTACAACTTGTCAGAATCAGGGGAAGTCATAACGGGGAACAAAGAAATGGCGGACCAATTGAACAAGTACTTTGGTTCGGTATTCACTGAGGAGGACGCAAACAACCTTCCGGATATAAAAGGGGTCGGAGGGTCTAGTAAGGAGGAGGAACTGAGGGAAAGCCTTATTAGTCGGGAAACTGTGTTAGGGAAATTGATGGGATTGAAGGCCGATAAATCCCCAGGGCCTGATGGACTGCATCCCAGAGTACTTAAGGAGGTGGCCTTGGAAATAGTGGATGCATTGACAGTCATTTTCCAACATTCCATTGACTCTGGATCAGTTCCTATGGAGTGGAGGGTAGCCAATGTAACCCCACTTTTTAAAAAAGGAGGGAGAGAGAAAACAGGGAATTATAGACCGGTCAGCCTGACATCGGTAGTGGGTAAAATGATGGAATCAATTATTAAGGATGTCATAGCAGTGCATTTGGAAAGAGGTAATATGATAGGTCCAAGTCAGCATGGATTTGTGAAAAGGAAATCATGCTTGACAAATCTTCTGGAATTTTTTGAGGATGTTTCCAGTAGAGTGGACAAGGGAGAACCAGTTGATGTGGTATATTTGGACTTTCAGAAGGCTTTCGACAAAGTCCCACACAAGAGATTGATGTGCAAAGTTAAAGCACATGGGATTGGGGGTAGTGTGCTGACATGGATTGAGAACTGGTTGTCAGACAGGAAGCAAAGAGTAGGAGTAAATGGGGACTTTTCAGAATGGCAGGCAGTGACTAGTGGGGTACCGCAAGGTTCTGTGCTGGGGCCCCAGCTGTTTACACTGTACATTAATGATTTAGACGAGGGGATTAAATGTAATATCTCCAAATTTGCGGATGACACTAAGTTGGGTGGCTGTGTGAGCTGCGAGGAGGATGCTATGAGGCTGCAGAGCGACTTGGATAGGTTAGGTGAGTGGGCAAATGCATGGCAGATGAAGTATAATGTGGATAAATGTGAGGTTATCCACTTTGGTGGTAAAAACAGAGAGACAGACTATTATCTGAATGGTGACAGATTAGGAAAAGGGGAGGTGCAAAGAGACCTGGGTGTCATGGTACATCAGTCATTGAAGGTTGGCATGCAGGTACAGCAGGCGGTTAAGAAAGCAAGTGGCATGTTGGCCTTCATAGCGAGGGAATTTGAGTACAGGGGCAGGGAGGTGTTGCTGCAATTGTACAGGGCCTTGGTGAGGCCACACCTGGAGTATTGTGTACAGTTTTGGTCTCCTAACCTGAGGAAGGACATTCTTGCTATTGAGGGAGTGCAGCGAAGGTTCACCAGACTGATTCCCGGGATGGCGGGACTGACCTATCAAGAAAGACTGGATCAACTGGGCTTGTATTCACTGGAGTTCAGAAGAATGAGAGGGGACCTCATAGAAACGTTTAAAATTCTGATGGGTTTAGACAGGTTAGATGCAGGAAGAATGTTCCCAATGTTGGGGAAGTCCAGAACCAGGGGACACAGTCTAAGGATAAGGGGGAAGCCATTTAGGACCGAGATGAGGAGGAATTTCTTCACCCAGAGAGTGGTGAACCTGTGGAATTCTCTACCACAGAAAGTTGTTGAGGCCAATTCACTAAATATATTCAAAAAGGAGTTAGATGAAGTCCTTACTACTAGGGGAATCAAGGGGTATGGTGAGAAAGCAGGAATGGGGTACTAAAGTTGCATGTTCAGCCATGAACTCATTGAAAGGCGGTGCAGGCTAGAAGGGCTGAATGGCCTACTCCTGCACCTATTTTCTATGTTTCTATGTCTATGTTTCTATGTTTGTATTTATATAGAGCCTTTAATGTAGTAAAATGTCCATAGGGAATTCACAGGAGTGTTATATGACAAAACAAATAAATTTGACACCAAGCCACATAAGAAATTAAGGCAGATGACCAAAAGCTTGATCAAAGTGGTAGGTTTTAAGGAGTGTCTTAAAGGAGGAAAGAGAGGTAGAGAAGCAGGAAAGTTTTAGGCAGGGAGTTCCAGAGCTTGGGGCCTAGGCAGCTGAAGGCATGGCCACCAATGCTTGAGCAGTTATAATCAGGGATGCTCAAGAGGGCAGAATTTGAGGTGCACAAACATCTCGCAGGGTTGTGAGGCTGAAGGAGACTACAAAGATAGGGAGGGACGAGGCCATGGAGGGATTTGTAAACAAGGATAAGAATTTTGAAATCGAGGTGCTGTTTAACCAGGAGCTAATGTAGGTCAGCGATCACAGGGGTGATGGGTGAGCGGGACTTGGTGCGAGTTATGACACGGGCAGCCGAGTTTTGGATGGCCTCAAGTTTGTGTAGGGTAGAATGTGGGAGGCCAGCCAGGAATGTGTTGGAGTAGTCAAGTCTAGAGGTAACAAAGGCATGGACAAGGGTTTCAGCAGCAGATGAGCTGAGGCAAGGGTGGAGATGGGCAATGTTACGGAGGTGTAAATAGACGGTTTTAGTTATGTTGCGGATATGTGGCGGAAACTGATTTCGGGGTAAAGTATGACAACAAGGCTGCCAACAGTTTGGTTCAGCCTCAGACAGATGCTAGGGAGAGGGATGGAGTCGATGGCTAGGGAATACAGTTTGTGGCTGGGACCAAAGACAATGGCTTCGGTCTTCCCAATATTTAATTGGAGAAAATTTCTGCTCATCCAGTACTGGATGTCGGCCAAGCAGTCTGACAATTTAGAGACCATGGGGTGATCGAAAGAAGTGGTGCTGAGGTAGAGCTAGGTGTTGTCAGCGTACATGTGGAAACCGATGCTGTGTTTTTAGATGATGTCGCCAAGGGGCAGCATATAGATGAGAAATAGGAGGGGGCCAGGGATAGATCCTTGAGGGACACCAGAGGTAATGATGTGGGAGTGGGAAGAGAAGCCATTGCAGGTGATTTTATGGCTCCGATTAGATAAATAAGAATGGAACCAGGTGAGTGCAGTCCCACCCAACTGGAGAGGCATTGGAGGATGATGGACTGGTCAACCATGTGAATGTCTGCAGACAGTTCGAGAAGGATGAGGAGGGACAGGTTACCTTTGTCAAATTCATAAAGGTTGTCATTTGTGATTTTGATGAGAGCCGTTTCAGTACTGTGGCAGGGGCAGAAAACAGATTGAAGGGATTCAAACATGGAGTTCCGGGAAAGATTTGGGATTTGGGAGGCGACAATACGTTCAAGGAATTTGGAGAGGAAAAGGAGGTTGGAGATGGGGCGGTAGTTTGCAAGCACAGTGGGGTCAAGGGTTGTTTTTTTGAGAAGGGTGATGACGCCAGCTTTGAAGGAGAGGGGGACAGTACCAAAGGACAGAGAACCGTTAAAAATGTCAGCTAACATGGGAGCCAGAAAAGGAGGTTGGGTGGTCAACTGTTTAGTGGGACTAGCGTCACAGGAACAGGAAGTGAGTCTCATGGACAAGATGATGTGGAGAGGTCAAGAAGATCTCAGTAGATCACAAAACATTATTGCAAAGCCACACTCATCGCATCCTGCTGTGCCACTCATCACGTCCCCATCACTCTGCCTTCCCTACCCTACTCCTACATATCCTCACTCCAACTAACTTGCACCTCCACCCATCCCTAACTACATTACATTATCAGATCCCCATCTCACTAGCCACCCCTCACACTCACCCTCATCCTAGTCCAATCATACTAACTAGCAACAAACAAGGGCAGGCACTTGGCTGTTTTATGCAATGTTCATGTAACGTTTCTGTTAATGTGGTGTCAAACATTGAAATCTTTATTTTCAACATTTTGCATTCTTGGACAGATCTGTGTGCACTTTTGGAAGTGGCTTCTTGAGATGCAGTGAATGGAGAGACATAACCATACCCTCTGCAATGGCGATGAGTGTGAAAGGAATGGCTTGGGCATTGTAGGGATGCTTTATGTTGTTGGTTTGGGGTGGGGTGGTGCCAACCTGATGTATCATGTGGCAGCCAGAGTATACAGCATCAAATGAAGTAAATGTGGCCTTGGCAAGGACATCCCTGGCCTCCCGGGCAGCAATATGGTTGGGTGCTGATGCCCTGTGTCCCATGCAGCATCAGTTGATTGTGGAGAAGGGTGGTGTTGTTGTTGGTGCTGCTGGTGTGCCTGGTGATGCTGGTGTTGGAGCTCATCGTGGTCAGTTTCTAAGGGCCAAGGTGACAGAGTGTAAATGGTTCCCATCCTGATGGAGTAGGTATCAGTTGAAGGTGAGATGACTGAAGCACTCAGTCAGAGGTGAGAGAGGCTTCTGCAATGAGGTGAGCCTGGCTGGAGAGTTTATTACTAAGACTTGCAGCCTGCATAAAGCACAATCTGTCTTCCAAGGGGAGAAACCAACGAATCTCTGGGTTTGGAAAGTGTGCAGCTGTAAATTGTCACTCAACCTCCATCTCAGATGAACAGTCGGGGTCGAGGATTGAAATCCATGGACGACCTGGTAATGTTAAAAGGTCAGTAAAATATCACTATTAAGGGCTTCTAAACAAGCCAATAATTGACTCAAGTGCCTCCCCCGCCACTGCGAGTCTGGTCTGTTCAGTGCTGACAGTCCTGAGTTTTTGGGAAAGGTATGTAGCGGCGGGTTGACAGCAGGATCCTGATCCGCTTTTTAAAAAAAAATACATTTTCCCACCAGACCCACCATCCAACGCATCTGCTGACCCCTGCAAAATTCCCACCTTAATGTGTAGAATAAAGAAATCACAAAGGATTTAAGACCGTAGTGAAAGTTGTGTATAAGCTCCCTAGTAGCAGCTGTGAAGTGCCAGATTGTAAAAATTCAGAGATTAGATAAGCGTGTAGCAAAGGGGGACATTTTTCACTGGCCATTCTCAGCTGGCCATTGAGCCTTCCAACTCAACAGTAATTGGTGTGAATTGGTCTGCACTATAAAAAATGACATTTACATTTAAATAAATTATTATGTTGGTTCTGATCAGGTTTTTCTTACACTATACTGTGATTGTTCAGTTACACGTTAAATCAAGTCATCAACCATAACAATTTCATTCTGATCACTCATTCCACTGGTTCAATTTGCTTTCAGTCCCTGAATCTGACTAATTTAACTTTTCAGTCTAAAACTTCAGGGTAAATTTCTGCAGAGGTTCTCTCACTTGTCCATTATTAACTTCAACGGAAGAGCTGCAGAAATTCCAGAAACACATTGGCCCTGAAATTCCGTTTTGGCCTTCCCGCGGGCATTTTAGAGAAAAAAACACAGCTACCTTAAAACGCAGCTGCCCACGTTCGACTTTCCGATGCTGAGGCCTCCTTCGACTGCGATTCGCAGCACGTGCACATCGCCGCGTGCGCAGGCCTACAGCTGGAGTCACATGGCTCTGGGCAACCAATCAGGTAAAGTATCATAGTAATAGGAGTTCCTATTACTGTGATTGTGATAGAGCTCGAAACACCCAAAACACAGCCCTAAACACCCAAAACACAGCCCTAAACACCCAAAACACTAATAAAAAATAGAAAATAATTATACTACATTCATTTAAATTAAAGTTATTAATGTCTTAAAAAAAATAATGTTCCACTTTTTTTAAGTTTTTAAAAATAAACTTACCATTGTGGGGAGTGTTTTTAATGATAAATATGTTTTAATAACTTTATTTTTATATGTTTTTGTGTTTTTTTAA
This sequence comes from Pristiophorus japonicus, assembly GCF_044704955.1. Classification (NCBI taxonomy): domain Eukaryota; kingdom Metazoa; phylum Chordata; class Chondrichthyes; family Pristiophoridae; genus Pristiophorus; species Pristiophorus japonicus. The sequence goes on from NC_091977.1 coordinate 418,805,774, forward strand.
AACACTTGCACCTGTAAAAGTAGGCTATGTGCTTGCTTTTTCAGGCGCAAGATTTTTGAGGACATTTGTAAGCATAAATATCGGAAATTTCCATTTACAAATGTCCTCGCTCCTGAGATGCAGCCATCTGTCAAGCCAGAAATTTGACAGATTAGAAATGCCAGTTTCCAGCGGATGCACACTGCCCGCTGGAAACCGGCTTTTCCGATGCCTTCCCGGGTCCGTAGGAACTCCGTACGGACCCGGGGATGCCGGAATTGTTGGCCCATTGTAAGCACGACTTACACTATTTTTCAGGGATTCCCCAGTTTTTCCACTGAACTTGCAAAAGATTGTAAATCCACCTCTTCACAATTACATTTAAAATCTGCTTAATTTTATGTATTACCTATACACACACACCTTTTATTTGTACCAGTTACTGATACAAAAGTCTATAGATTTATGACGAAAGCATCAATAACTTAACAATTAATGTAATTTTAAAATTATGTTCTTCATTGTATTTGTAGATGGAGTCATATAACTTAATAATTTTATTTAAATATTTCTTTGTCACTCATATATAACATTTATTATACTATTGTACAGTAAAGATAAAACACCCACTAAATTTGAAATTTAATGTGGCCACATTCCCTTTAAGGATCCTGGTTTAAAACGTGTCATGAATGATGTCACCAGTCCCGTTCCATCTAATTGGGCTGGGTAATGCGCTGGGTGGGCTTAATAGACCCCATGAAGGTAAGTTTGTTTTCTACAATCGGATGGAGCCAGCAGTGGGGTTGTGACCTGCCATGGACACCAGGTGCCGCGGACCCACCAAGGTAAGGAAAATTCCTGTAAGTAAATCTATTAGTGGGTAAAATGACAGAAGATCAGTGGGCGATGTTGAAAAAATAATTTAATATGATACAGAACCAGCTTATACCCCTGAGGGGCAAAAGCAGTACTTGCCAAAACAAAAAAGCCATGGACAGCTAAAGAGGTAAGAGACAACATAAAACTAAAAGAAAAAGCATACAACAATGCAAAGAACACTAAGGGGTCACAAAACAGACAGAACCACAAAAAGGGAATATGAAAAGAAACTTGCAAGGGATATCAAAATCAACACAACAGCTTTTTACAATTATATGATGAAAAAGACTGTATGTAGTTAGGGGCAATGTGAGCCCCTTGAAAATTGATATTGTTAATCATAATAAAGAAATGACGGACATGTTGAATACTTACTTTGCATCAGTATTTACAATAGAGGAAATGGTGAAAAGCTAGAAACAATGGAAGTCCATGTACATAGATCATTAAAATTTAATGCACAGGTACAGAAAATAATCAAAAAGGCTAATGGAATGCTGCCTTTATATGTAGAGGACTAGATTGCAAGGGGGTTAAAGTTATAATACAGCTATCCAAAGTCCTGGTTAGACCACCTGGAGTACTGTGAGCAGTTCTGGGCACCACACCTTAGGAGGTTGGCCTTGGAGGGAGTGCAGTGTAGATTTACTAGAATGATACCTGAACTCTAAGGGTTAAATTACAAGGAGAGATTACACAAACTAAGATAGAAACAGAAAATGCTGGAAATACTCAGCAGGCCAGGCAGCATCTGTGGAGAGAGAATTATGGCTTTTCAGGGAACACAAACTAGGGTTGTATTCCCTGGAATTCAGAAGGTTAAGATTTGATTTGATTGAAGTTTTCAAGATAATAAGGGGAACTGAAGGGTAGATAGAGAAAAACTATTTCCGCTGGTTGGGGAGTCTAGGGGCGAAAAATTGAATAGATTAGCATCACCTATTAGCGCTGGTGAAGGGCACTACTGGGGCATTAAAGGCTGATCACCCAGGCACAGTGATATTAGTGCCACTCGCCAACTTGAATGGTACTTTAACAGTGGCGCAAAAAATTAGCACCTGGGAATGCTGCGCCAATGAGACCGTGAGGTCAATGAATGTGCAATGCCCCGCTAGCGCCCCGATGACAATATTGATTGTTTTCACTGCATTAACCGCTTGGTGCTAATCATGTCAGCAAAACAAAGTGCTCACAAATGGTATTGGCACTACTGTGGTGATGTAGAAGGCAATGAGCAACCAGGTCATTGAGAGGTCAAGTTGATTGCTACCTTCCCAGAGATCATTTTGAATGCTTTCAGATTGTGAACATAGTTACTTTGCTGCTGGTATTACAATTTGTTCATTAGCATTTCTTACAACCTTTGGACCTGCTGCTTTCACTCAGTCATGGGGGCTGTCCTGGCATAAGAACATAAGAAATAGGAGCAGGCTTAGGCCATTTGGCCCCTTGAGCCTGCTCCGCCATGCAATAAGATCATGGCTGATCTGATCATGGACTCAGCTCCACTTCCCTGCCCACTCCCCATAACCCTTTAGTCCCTTCTCGCTCAAAAATCTGCCTATCTCCACCTTAAATATATTCAATGATCCAGCCTCCACAGCACTCTGGGGCAGAGAAATCCATAGATTTACAAACCTCAGAAGAAATTTCTTCTCATCTCAGTTTTAAATGGGAGACCCTTTATTCTAAGACTATGTCCTCTAATTTTAGTTTCCCCTATAAGTGGAAATATCCTATCTGCATTCACCTTGTCAAGCCCCCTCATTATCTTACAAGATTCGATAAGATCACCTCTCATTCTTCTGAAATCCAATGTGTATAAGCCCAACCTACTCAACCTATCCTCATAAATCAACCCCTTCATCTCCGGAATCAACCTAGTGAACCTTCTCTGAATAGCCTCCAATGCAAGTATATCCTTCCTTAAATACGGAGACCAAAACTGTACGCAGTACTCCAGGTATGGCCTCACCAGTACCCTGTACAGTTGTAGCATCAGCAAACTTGGCTACATTAAAGTCAGTCCCTTAATCCAAGTAATTAATATAGAGTGTAAATAGTTGAGGACCCAGCTCCGATCCCTGTGGCACCCCACTAGTCATTGTTTGCCAACCGGAAAATTATTCATTTATTCCGACTCTGTCTTCTGTTAGTTAATCAATCCTCTATCCATGTTAATATATTACCCCCAACCCTATGAGCTTTTATCTTGTGCAGTAACCTTTTATGTGGCACCTTATTAAATGCCTTCTGGAAATCCAAATACACCACATCCACTGGTTCCCCTTTATCCACCCTGCTTGTTACATCCTCAAAGAACTCCAGCAAATTTTTCAAACATAATTTCCCTTTCATAAATCTATGTTGACTCTGCTTGATTGAATCATGTTTTTCCAAATGTCCCACTACTGCTTCCTTAATAATGGACTCCAGCATTTTCCCGACAGATTTTAGGCTAACTGGTCTATAGTTTCCTGCTTTTTGTCTGGCTCCTTTTTTAAATAGGGGCGTTACGTTTGCGGTTTTCCAATCTCCTGGGACCACCCAGAATCCAGGGAATTTTGGTAGATTACTACCAATGCATCCACTATCTCCGCAGCCATTTCTGTTAAGACCCGAGGATGTAAGCCATCAGGTCCATTATTTAACCTAGTACTACTTCATTAGCAATAGTGATTGTATTAAGTTCCTTCTTACCTATAGCCCCTTGATTATCCACTATTGGGATGTTTTTATTGTCCTCTACCGTGAAGATCGATACAAAATATTTGTTCAACGTCTCTGACATTTCTCTGTTCTCCATTATTAATTCCCCAGCCTCATTCTCCAGGGGACCAACATTTACTTTAGTCACTCTTTTCCTTTTAATGTACCTGTAGAAACTCTTACTATCTGTTTTTATATTTCATCCTAGTGTACTTTCATAATCTATCTTCCCTCTCTTAATCATTTTTTTAATCGTTCTCTGCTGGCTTTAAAAAAATTTAAATGCACAAAGGCCAATGTTCAAATATTAGTTTTATTAATAATTAATGGTGAATTTTTAATATATGTGTTCCGTTGAGACAGCAAAACATAATGCCCTGTTCTATCTCTCAAATACGCCTCTTAAATTTATTCAAACTTGGATAAGCTATTGCAGGACTTACTGTTAATGCATAGTTTTAAACAGTAAAATCTGTGCCCAGAATTCTCTGTACCTGGGCAGTCAGGTACAGACAGTCGTCATTTTGGGTGGCGACCCCGTTCTTATACCATGCTGCTCCTCACAACAACTTTCAATTAGTGGGGCATACTGAGGCTGCCCTGCGAATTTCCTGGCCCTATTAAATCATACAGGTCTGATAACATCATCGAGGATGCTTTTTCAGCTGGGATATTTAAAGGAGTCAAGGCCACATTGCATTTTGAAGGTTCATCTAGGAGTGTGCAGGTAGCGCACTGCACAATTGGACTGCTGGAAAGCGAGCCAAATAGTGTACTGAGATAGAGGGCTGCACTCAGGCTCTCCGATGACTCCCTCCATTTGCTTGACGAAGGAGCAAGAGCTCGCAGGGCAGTCCTTTTCCCTTCCATTGGGTGGAAGAGACCTCCCCAGGGAACAAAATGAGCTTGCTCCAAATAGCAGAGGATGTCAACAGCAGGGATGTGGTCAGGAGGACCTGGGTGCAGAGCTGGAAACATTTCAATGATCTTATTAGATCAGGAAATGTAAGTGCAAAGCCACACTCAACTTCATCCTGCTGTGCCTCTCATCACATCCCCATCACTCTGCCTTCCCACCCTGCTCCTGCACATCCTTACTCACACCAACATACCTTGGACATCCACCCATCCTTTCCTATCTACATTATCACATCCCCATCTGACTAGTCACCCTTCACACTCACCCTCATCCGAATGCAATCATACCAACTAACAACATACAAGGCCATTTGGCATTGTCACCCCACTCCATCATAGTTACCCTCGACAGATGTAACCTATCCATTCTTTACACTCATTCCATCACTCTCAACCTTCTCTTTGTTCCTTCCTTGCAGGAAAAGAGAGCCCACAATAAGAGAGAGAGGGAGAGAACCTGAGGCAACCCTCTTTCATTGGCCCCCTAACATCAGCAGAGAAGGCTGCCTTAGAAGTCTCTGGAGTCGCCGAGCAGCTGAAGGTGGGAGATGGAAAGAGGGGGACATCTCAGCAACCTGGTGACAGAGTTACATATACAGCCACATTGCATACAGCAGTATACCATGACTATTATGGGGACTGATGTCATCATGTATCTATATCCATTCTTGATATACATATCTAACTCATCCCGTTACTCTTCCACAATTCTATCAAGGCCCCCCACACTGTCCAGGAGGAAGAGGAAGACAACTCCTCAGAGCAGCCTCCAGCCTCTGAGGGTACAGCATCACCAGACATAAGCACACTCAGCACCAGCTCAGATACGCACACCTTGGTGGATGCCTCGCGAGATAGAGTAGTGTTGTCACTTGGTATCTCACAAGTCACAAGTGAGCAAGAGCAGATGGTGGAGACAGGAACAGTAGTGGAGACTTCTTGCTGGAGGGCGCAGGGCACTGCCAGCTCTGCTCAGCTGCACACAGACACTGAGCCTTGGGAGTTATCCAGAAAGAGAGTGATCATGGAGGTGCAGCAAGAAGTCCAGGAGGTTTTGACAGGTTTTGCGACCGCGATGTCTGCAAATGTCCAGAGAATGGAGGAGTCCATCTCCAACATGAGCATCACCATGTTGCAAGCGATGGCGACTGTCGGCTCGTCTATGGATAGGATGGCCACCTGCATGGAGCAGCTAATGTGCCACTCACAAGGGCACATGGTCTCTTTGGAGAATAGATGGCTATGGAGAATAGATGGCAGAGGCTCATAGATGTCCTCTCTAGGAGGGATGGCAATGTAAAAGTTGGTCCTCATGGTCCCATTGCTATGCAGCAAGTTGCTTTCCAGCTCCTTGATAGCAGGGACGTGTGGGTGGCCCATGAGAGGGATGATGGTGAGAGGGAACATGCAAGTGAGGGCTCCTCTTAAAGCGCTCACACTTCACCATTGCCTCCAACTCAGTCAGAGCTACAGATGCATCCCTACCCAGTCACAGGAGGAACAGACTTTGGCAGAGTCATCACAGGCTCCAAAAGTGGCAAAGTGAGTTGGAGTGAATGGTCAGAAATAACGTTGCCTCCAACAAGGGTGGTCAGTGTGAAAGGAATTGCTTGACCATTGTAGGAATGCTTTATGATGTTGCTGTGGGCTGGTGCCACACTTGTGCAGCATCTGGCAGCTATGTGGGTGTAATGCGTAAAGGTAAATAAATCTGGCCATGATGAGCCCATCCTTGGCCTCGCAGGCAGCAGTGTGCTCAGGTGCTGGTGGGATCTGGACTGCAGATTCCTCTTGCTCCTCCTCCTCCTCATCTTCCAGCTGATGCTCCTCCTGCTCCTCCTCTGAAGAAGAAGAATCTGTGCACTCAGTGCGTTGTTCCTCATGCAGCACTAATTCTCACTGCTGTGCTATGATGTGCAGGATGCAGCAGATCACAGCGATTCTGGAGACCCTGGCTGGTGCATATTGAAGGGCTCCTCCAGATCTGTCAAGGCATCTGAAGCACATTTTCAGTATGCCTATTTTTTGCTCTATGACACATCTGGTGGAAATGTGGCTTTCATTATATCTCTACTCGGCCTCAGTACTTGGCCTCCTCAAAGGTGGCATGAGCCATTCTTCAGTGAATGGCTCTTGTCTCCATGCAGTCAGCAGTAAAGTCTATTTGGAGGAGTGAAGAGCTGAGGGAGTGCGGACTGGCACAGAATGAAGGAGTCATGGCAGGGAATTTTACGCACACATGCCTGATGATCTTCCTATGGTTAAAGACGAGCTGCACATTGAGGGACTGGAAGCCCTTGGTGTTTAGACAGTGATGCCTGGGTAACGATGAGATGCCCTGATGGCCACATGTGTGCTGTCGATGACGCCCTGCACCTGTGGGAAGCCAGCCAGAGTAGCAAAGCTGAATGACCACTCAGTAACGCTGACTTCATCAGCAGCAATGTTGATATAATTGGCTGACTTGTCAAAGAGGGCATTGGTGACCTGTGTGATGCATCAGTGAGTGGCCGACTGTGAGATGTCGCAAATGTCAGCTGCAGATCCCTGGAAGGAGCCTGAGGTGAAGAAGTTGAAGGTGTTGGTAACTTTGACAGCCACTGGTAAGACATATCCACCCGATCCGCTGGGCTGCAGGTCTTGCTCCAGCAATGTACAAATGTCTGCGATGACCTGGCACAATAGCCTGAGCCTCCTTTTGCACTGCTGCTCAGTCATGTTGAGGAAGCTTATCTTCTGCCTGTATACCCTGTGTTGTGGTATCATGTCTGGCATGATGCAGCATCAGGTGGTTGAGAACAATGTTGGTCATCAGGTGGTTGAAAAGAATGTTGGTGTTGTTGTTGGTGCTGCTCATGTGCCTGGTGCTGCTGGTTGGATCTCATCGTTGTCCCATTCTGAGGACCAAGGTGAGTCAGTATAAATGGCATCCATGTTGATGGAATAGATGACAGGTAAAGCAAAGGTGACCGAAGTAACCTGTCAATGATGTGATAGGTTCTACCTATGAAGTGACAGTGGATGCCGACTTTCTGGAAACACTTGCAACCTCTAGAAAGCTAAATCTGTGCTGACAATACCGTCAGTATAATATGGTAATGCAGCCATTGCTGTTTACAACAATAAAGAGGGAACAGTTCACCTGACAGTTTCCTGAAATTATCATCCATCTTAGAGCCTGTGTGTTTGTGAAGTTGTACAGAAGATATCACGTTGGTGATGAGGTTAGGATTTCTGGATAACCTAGCTGAAATTTTTGTTGGAGATTGATTCAGCCAACTGACAGAGAGACTTTGAAAACTTCTTTGTTTGCAGAACAGCTAAAAATCCAAGGTAAATTATAAGCATACTTGGCTGAACTGAAGAGTCCAGATGGCTGTGCATATGGGAATAATAAAACGCTCAGGGGAATTCCATCATGACCGTGAAAGTTTTCGAATGTATGTGGAGCGACTAGAAATGTTTTTCACCACGAATAGTATTATCGAAGTCCCCGATGATGAAAACCGTAACCGGTTGGTGTTGGAAAGAAAACAGGCTATATTCTTAACTGAAGCAAGCCCTGAGGTGTATGAAATCCTGAAAAATTTGCTTGTGCCAGTCAAGCCAAAGAACACATCACTTAATCAGATTCTAACTAAGTTAGAACAGCACTACAGTCCTTAGCCCCTGGAAATTGCTGAAAGTTATTGTTTCGGAATATGAGATTAGTTAACCGACGAAAATATCAGTGAGTACATTGTAGCATTACAAAAAGGCTATCTATTCACTGTCATTTTGGAAACTTTCAGGACCGAGCATTGCATGACCACTTTGTTTGTGGGATGGAAAATGAAGCGATCAGAAGAAAGTTGTTGACAACTCCTAACTTGACTTTTGATTTAGCTTGTCAGACAGCTATGTCAATGGATATGGCCAACCAATATTCCCGAGAATTTCGTACCATTTCATGAATCGCCTGCAGGTTAAAAGTAAAAGGCAGTTAGACACCAAGGCCTCAGAAACTGGCCAACGTAACAGTACATTGAAGTCGTACTATCAGTGCCTGGGACAACACATTGCTCAAAGGTGTCCATATATGAAGGCAGTGTGTTTCTTCTGCAGGAAAACTCGGCATCTGGCGAAGGCATGCCGATTTGAAGAGTAAACCAACTTTCAATGTTATAAGTAGAAATCCACAGAGACTACGTATCATGGAAGAAAAGCAACAGGATGAACAGATGCACATCATCAGGAGCACGAGGGTATTTAACAGCGATTCGAATAGTATCATCATCCAAGTAGATGTTGCAGGAACCAAGATACCTGTGGAAATCAACACTGGTGCATCTATGAGCATAATACCAGAATCGCTATATCTCAACAAATTGTGTGATTTCTCATTGGAAAAATCCAAGATAGAGCTGTGAGGCTATTCAGGAGAGAACGTTCCTGTGGTAGGTCATATCACCATACCGGTGAAATATCACCATACCGGATCAATTTCAGAGATTACCTCTTAGTAGTGGCAGGAGATAAGCCTGTCTTACTAGGAAGAAATTGGTTGGGATCACTGAAGCTGGATTGGAATGAGATTTTTCGTGTTGAAACGAGATTTGCATCAAAGTATGATGTCATCAAGAAGTATCCAAAGGTGTTCTGTGAAACAGGCAGTCCGATTCAAGGCTTCAAGGCGAATGTCAGGGTACAGAAGGACGCTAGACTGCAAGCAATGTCCCGTACCATGTGCACTCAAGGAGAAAGTTGAGCAAGAACTCAAAAGACTAGAGACTGAGAACATTATCTCTAAGATAAATCTATGTAATTGGGCTACGCCCATAGTTGTACCAAAGTCGGAAGGTAAGGTAAGGTTCTGTGGTGATTATAAAGTAACCGTAAACTAGGTAATCTCCCCAATACATTGCCAAATGTAGAAGATTTGTTCACAACACTGACAGGTGGTCAGATCTCCTCAAAGTTGGATCTTACAAATGCCTACTTACAACTTGAACTAGATGAGGAGTCCAAGTCATGCTTGACTATAAATATTCATCTAGGCCTATATCAATTTATTAGGCTACCGTTTAGAGTGTCTTCGGCCCTCGCCATATTCCAAGAGGTGATGAACCAGATTTTGCAAGACATTGAAGGGGTAGTATGTTATTTAGATGACATAGTAATTTCAACAACAAACAGGCAAATCCATAATAAAATATTGAATGAAGTGCTCAACGGCTAGAGAAGCACAGAGTATGAGTGATTGCTCACAAGTGTGAGTTATTTCAAAACTTAGTGGAGTACTTGGGACACAGAATGAGTAGACAAAGATGGTTTACATCCAACCATGGGAAAGCTGGATGCAATTAGAAATGCACCCACTTCCAAGAATGTCACTGAACTTCGATCATTTTTATTTCTTTTGAACTATTATGGGAAGTTCCTATCAAATTTGGCTACAGTGTTACATCCACTGAATGAACTATTGAAAAAACAGGTCCATTGGAAATGGTCAGAAAATGCGACACAGCATTCAAGGAGTGTAAAAGCCAATTGGTAGAGAACACCATGTTAGTTCTCTATGGCGTATCTAAGGAGATCAAGTTAGCATGTGATGCCTCCCTGTATGGAGTTGGGACAGTGAACTCTCATGTACTACATAGTGGTGAGGAGAGACCAATTGCTTTTGCTTCACGCACTCTCAGTGCCAGTGAGTGTAATTATGTACAAATCGAAAGGGAAGCTTTGGCATTCATTTTTGGGGTCAAGAAGTTTCACAAATATTTGTATGGTTGTAAGTTTACCATCGTTATGGACCATAAGCCCCTGACAGCAATCCTCCATCCAAAATCCCCAGTTCCAATATTAGCTGCAGCCCATATGCAGAGATGGGCTTTGATTTTGTCAGCATATACATATGATATTGAATACAGATGATCACAGTAATGCTGATGCCATGCCTAGATTGCCTTCCCCGTCACAAGTTACACCCAATAGTGAAGAAGTGTTCTACTTTTCATACATTGATGAACTTCCAGTCATAGCTGAAGAGATTGGTAGAGCAACCAAACGTGACCCAGTTATGTCAAAGGTATATTGCAAATGGCTGGCCAAACCAGGTATCAGAGAAAGATATTCATCCATTCTTCATTTGTAGGAATGAATTATCAGTCGATAAAGATTGTATCATGTGGGTTGCAAGAATGGTTATGACAAATAAATTCAGGTCTAAATTATTAGGATATCTTCATGACCAGCACCTGGGAATTTGCTTGACCAAAAGTTTTGCACACAGTTACTTACGGTAGCCAGATCTAGATAAAGACATAGAGTAAGTCAGTGTATAACATGTCAATCGGTAAGCAAGAAACCACCATCAGTGCCATTACAGCCATGGAAATGGCCTCCCAGGGTGTGGCAAAGGTTACATATTGATTTTGCTGAGCCAGAAGGACAGCAATTGTTCATTGTGATTGATAGCCATTCGAAGTGGGTAGAGTTGTTTCCAATGCGGAAAATAACAAGTAAAACATTAGACATTGCAAAGATGATTTTCTTCATATGGCCTCCCAAAAAAAAAATGTGTCTGATAATGGACCACAATTTTGTTCAGAAGAATTTTCATAGTCCACAAGAAAAAATGTTGTGAAACATACCATGGTTCCACCGTACAACCCTGCTTCAAATGGTGCAGCAGATCGCACAGTACAAATAGTAACACATGCCCTCATCAAACAGGCGTTGGATCCAAATCCAAAGAAATGACAGTTGTCATTGGACCACAAATTGCCTAATTTTCTAATTACGTGTCGTTATACTCCTCATACAACTACTGGTAGAACATCAGCAGAGATGTTTCTCAAATGACAGCCACGAACCAGATTCTCATTGTTAAAACCAAACTTGGCACAGTCCGTAGAAGGAAACAATTAAGACAGAAACAGAATCATGATGGATGTAGAGTAAAAAAGAGAAGTGAGAGGGAAGAACCATCACCATAAATGGTGAAAGTGGTTACCAGGAAGAGTGTTGAAGATATGTGGTCCTCGCACATATTTGGTCAAGATATTTGATCATGGAAAGGTTAGAATTTACGTCTGAGTCCGAGTCAGGCAGACATACAGTATGAAGTTGTAAAGAGTTCAAATGTAAATCAAGGCATCCCTTGGAGGATAACTTTCCTCAGGATCAGCCTCGAATGAGTCTAAGTTCTAGACCATGTTTGGGAAGTTCTTTTCTAGAGCGAAGATATCCTCTTCGAAACAGAAAACGTGGTTAAGCTTGATTTGTAAATTAAGTCCATAATCTTTGTTATGTATAACCATGCAAGTTATATATGATGATTGTTTGTTGTAATTACTTCTTCATTAAGGAGGGAGAAGTGCAATATATATAAAGCTCCACCCAGTGGACTAGTGTGGTAATGCAGCCATTGCTGTTTACAACAATAAAGAGGGAACAGATCACCTGACAGGTTCTTGAAGTTATCAGCCATCTTAGAGCCTGTATGTTTGTGAGGTTGTACAGAAGATATCACAGTCAGCAACAACATCTGCCTTAGGAATGTGATCAGCTGTGAGGAGGGAGTCGACATGTACCCTAGACCACGGTTTGGAGGGCCAAGACCATAAACTTAGCGGTGCCCCCCTGGGTACATTGCTTAACTGTGAGCATGTATTACATCTGTGAACGCAGGACTCTAAGTCCGCATTGATACCGGGCCACCACACGTGGGATCTGGCTATTGCTTTCATCATTACGATGCCTGGGTGGGTACTGTGGAGGTCATTGCTGAAGGTGACTCTGCCCTTCTTGGGGACCACTATTCAATTGCCCCACAGAAGGCAGTCTGCCTGTATAGACATTTCATCTTTGTGCCACTTGAACGGCTTTGTCTCTTCCTGCATTTCCAGTGGGACACTGGACCAGCTTCCGTGAAGCACACAGCTTTTGATTAGAGATAATAAGGGTCCTGGCTTGTACTGGTTTTGATCTGCCGGGCAGTGACGGACGATTGCTCACTCTCAATGCTTCCATAACCTTGGGTAGATCTGCGGGCTGCGTCATTTCCATCCCCGTGGTGGGCAATGGCAGCCTACTGAGAGCATCGGCGCAGTTTTCTGTGCCTGGCCTGTGGCGGATGGTGTAGTTGTATGTGGACAACGTGAGCGCCCATCTCTGGATGCGGCCGATGCACTGGTATTTATCCCTTTACTCTTGGAAAACAGGGCAATAAGTGGCTTATGGTCAGTTTCCAATTCGAATTTTAGCCCAAACAGGTATTGATGCATTTTCTTTACTCCATAGACACACGCTAACGCTTCTTTCTCAATCATGCTATTGGCTCTCTCAGCCATAGACAGACTCCTGGATGCATAAGCAACTGGTTGCAGTTTCCCGAAATCATTAGCTTGTTGCTATACACACCCGACGCCATATGATGACTCATCACATGCTAGTACCAAACGCTTACATGGATCATACAACGCAAGCAATTTGTTTGAGCATAACAATTTTCTCGCATTTACAAAGGCATTTTCTTGGCTTTTGCCCTAAATCCATTCATTCCCTTTTCATAGTAAAACATGCAGTGGTTCTGAGACCCAGTAAGAAGTTACCAAAATAGTTAAGGAGTCCCAGAAATGAGCGCAGCTCCGTCATGTTCTGTGGCCTCGGTGCATTCTCGATTGCCTCCGTCTTCGCATTGGTGGGCTTGATGCCGTCTGCCGCAATCCTCCTCCCAGGAACTCCACTTCAGGTGCCAGGAAAACGTGCTTCAAGGGTTTTAACCTGAGCCTCACGTGGTTGAGTCAACTAAGAACCTCCCCCAGGTTATGCAGATGCTCGACTGTGTTCTGACCTGTGACCAAGATGTCGTCCTGGAAGACCATGGTGTACGGGATCGACTTCAGTAAGCTTTCCCTGTTTCTCTGGAATATCGCCGCCACCAATCGGATTCCAAATGGGCATCTGTTATAAACAAAAAGACCTTTATGCGTGATGATGCAGGTGAGGCCCTTCGATGATTCCTCCAGTTCCTGCATCATGTAGGCTGAAGTCAGATCCAGCTTCGTGAACATCTTTTCTTCCGCCAGCTTTGCAAAGAGGTCGTCGGCCTTTGGTAGTGGGTATTGGTCCTGCAGGGAGAAATGATTGATAGTTACTTTGTAATCGCCACAGATTCTGACGGTGGCGTCTCCCTTGAGGACTGGGAAGATAGGACTGGCCCACTCATTGAACTCGATCGGGGAAATGATGCCCACTCTTTGCAGCCAGTCTAGCTCAATATTTGCCCTTTCTCTCATCATGTACGGTACTGCTCTCACCTTGTGATGGATGGGTCGCGCCCCCGGAATTAGGCAGATCTGCACTTCGGCGCCTTGGAATTTCCTGATGCCTGGCTCGAACAGCGAAGGAAATTTGTTTAAGACCTGGGCACACGAAGTGTCGTCAGTGGGCGATAGCGTAGTTCCAGCGTATCTTTCCCAGCCAGCTCCTGCCGAGCAGCGTGGGACCATCGCCCGGTACCACACAGAGTGGTAGCTTGTGCACCGGTCCATTGTAGGAGACCTTTACGGTAGCACTGCTGATTACAGGAATCAGTTCTTTTGTGTAAGGTCTTAGTTTCCTGCGAACTGGAGTTAAGACTGGCCTTGAGGCCTTGTTGCACCAGAACTTTTCGAAAGTCTTTTTGCCCATGATGGACTGGCTCACGCCGGTGTCCCGCTCCATTGACACCGGGAGTCCATTTAGTTCAACATTTAGCATTATCGGGGGAGAATTCGTGGTGAATGTGTGCATCCCATGTACCTCTGCCTCCTCTATCAGAGGTTCTGTTTCATCGTGATCCTCCACGGATCTGTCCTCCGCTGCAATGTGGTGGTTTGCAGGTTTAGCAGCCCTAGCAGCTCGCCTGCACACTCGTTGGAGGTGTCCCATTGTTCCACAGCCCTTGCAAATGTATCCTTTGAATCGGCACGAATGGAAACGATGATCACCCCCGCAGTGCCAACAAGGTGTTAATGGCCTTGCATTCATCACCCTTGATGGTGGATTCTGAGACATCTGCAGACGTGTAGCTGCAGGCATGTGTGACCTGCCCTATACGTTAAAATTTGAAAACAACATCACTTTGTTCACAGTACTTGTAGCAGCACTTGTGTGCTGAGAGATTTGCTTCGTATTGTCACTGGTGGCAATGAACGTCTGGGCTATCGCTATGGCCTTACTCAAGGTTGAGGTCTCTGCAGTCAAAAGTTTGCGAAGTATGGTTTTGTGTCCAATGCCAAATACGAAAAATTCTCTGAGCTTGTGCTGCAAATTCGCAATGTTCTGCAAGGCTTCTTAGCTCGGTGACATAACTCACCACTTCCTGACCTTCAGAACTTTTGCAGGTGTAAAACCAGTACCTCACCATCAGAACGCTTTCCTGCGGGTTCAAATGCTCTCGGACCAGTGTGCACAAATCATCATACGATTTCTCCGTGGGTTTCGCTTCAGTGAGCAAATTCTTGATGAGGCCATACGTTGGTGCCCCACAGACGGTGAGGAGGAACGCCCTTCATTTGGCAGCGTTCTCTTCCCCATCTAGTTCGTTGGCCACGAAGTATTGGTCGAGTCGCTCCACGAAAGTTTCCCAATCATCTCCCTCCGAGCATTTCTCCAGGATGCCCACTGTTCTCTGCACCTTAGGATTCGCTATCTGTATCTCGTCGCCAGTTGTTGTATATGGAATAAGAGTCAGACTGAACACTGTGAGCTCAAAGTAAATTGTGACCTTTGCCTTTTATTGCAGGTCTCCAGAGTGTCTCTCCAACCTGTGAAACTTCCTTAAATACCTGTGCTCCCAAGGGATTATGAGATCCCTTGGGACTCCAGAGGATGAGCCCTCTGGTGGCTGTACAGAGTAAATACAAGTTTACATATATAACAATAATGATGAATATATTGTCAATAATACTTTTTCCGAATATCTCTGGGTTTTATTGCTCTGATTTATTAAAATGTGCCTTTAATATTCAAATCACTGAATCAGTTTAATTCCAATTCAATAAATCACTGTGATACTAGAACATGGATGATTGATGAGAGTATAGAATTCTGTTTGACATTTAGTGGGAAAAAGTCATAACAGCAGTATGTTTCCCTTAAAGCTGGATATGCCCACTGCGAATAGGACCATATTTAGCTGTAATAACAAAAGTGCTTTCTTCTAAAGTCTCCTTCACATACAGAACTCATGAGCAGTAGGTGCAAGCCGCTTTTTATTTTTAATGCACCATGTAACTTCTCTATTTTACATAACAGAGGTTCTGACCTCTTTATTGTGCTAATTAGCAGCAAATGTCAAAATTACTATAAACAGTTTGACATTTCTAATATCTCCAATCTCAAGCTAATGAGTACAGAAGCCAAACTGAGGATCATATTTAACACCATTGTTGCCCACCAGAAGCAAAATGGTTGACTCAGATGTTGACTTAAATCTCAGTATTCTATAGATTATAAAATAAACTTACTTAAATCTAACGCTGTTTTGATATTTTCCCCACAAAAGGCAAGTATTAGAAATGTAAACAATAAGATCTTGAAAGAAAAATAGCTCTACCCACAGGTGCTTCAACGCACACTAGCAATGCTATTCTTTAAATCATATCTAGGATCTGTAACTAAACTGTTCATACTTTAAAACACACAAAATACAGATCATGCTAAGCTGCCTAGATATTTATCAAGAAATGGGTTTTCTAACTCAAAATTAAACCATTAATAATAAAAATAACAAAATTGTTAACTGCAAATTTGTTTGCGGTCCAATGAAATGTTGCCTATTTTTACATTTAAAAAATGTATTTAGATAAATACACAACACAACAAATGTCATGTTTTTTGTAAGCCTCTACACTTTGGGAAGGCACAGGGACATATGTAGCAGTGAGCTGGGTGCATCTGTCTCTGTGCAATATGCTAGCTCATTTCATAGGCAGTCCCTCGAAATCGAAGAAGACTTGCTTCCACTCTAAAAGTGAGCTCTCAGGTGAGTGTACAGTCCAATACGGGAATTACAGTCTTTGTAACAGGTGGGACAGACAGTCATTGAAGGAAAGGGTGAATGGGGAGCCCGGTTTGCCGCACGCTCCTTCCGCTGCTTGCGCTTGTTTTCTGCATGCTCTCGGCGATGAGACTCGAGGTGCTCAGCGCCCTCCCGGATGCTCTTCCTCCATATGCTAGCAGAGTGACAGAGTCAGCCTGAAAAGGGGTAGGATTAAATAACCCCCAACATCAGAGTTACTTTAGTTTGCAAAATCATTTAACTTGTGACTTTAGTTTCTACCTCAAATTTTGGTCTTATTTTAGAAAATGTAGTCCCAATTTTAATTTACTTGACATAGAATTACAAATGGGCCAAAAATTGCAATTGGAGATGTAACTCTGGAGTACACCTCCGACTGGCGAAAGAATTACGAACCTACCTGCTGGCAAACTTGCAATCTGAGGCTGCGAGGTAGAGGGCAGCATAATGGGCCATGGATCCCGGGGGCGTAGGTGGCGCGGAAGCGGACCTAGGATCACATGGGTCTGGTCCTCCAATCACACAGCAGAATTCCATTTAATCATTTCCAAAGGGAATCCTGTAATGAGATGTAATGGAATCCTGAAATCTGATCTAATTACACAATTGGAATGTTATTCATAATTACCTTTATTCCACCAACCTCACTAAAAATTTAATTTTTTGATAATTGTAGACATCATTAAAACTGTAATCTGGGCCAATATTTGCATAAACTTATTTGACAAAGTGTACGTGCATAATTTACGATATGAAAATGTTTAATTAATGGCTGGGATATTTGCATCAACCATAATATTTCCGTGCGCAATTGCTGGCCAGTCGTTGGACAAATAGCCCAACTCTGTCCTGGCGATTGGCTTTTCGTGACCCGCGTGGATGGCATTGACAGGCCATAAGTTCCGGATTTCACGCATGTGCGAGAATTTCCAAACTTGCAGTGGATTTCAAAGAAAATACGGTGGTGTGTTGCCACCATACCAACAATAAAATCCAGGCCAATAATTTTAATTGATGCCAATTTTCTTCTCCGTTTTAGTTAACTAAATCAACAATGACATAGATAGAAATAGGGATGAGGTCCTGCAGGCAGAGTTTAGGGAGCTAGGAGAGGAATTAAAAAGCAGGATTTCAAAGGTAGTAATTTCCGGATTAACCCCGGTGCCACGAGCTAGTGAGTACAGAAATAGGAGGATAGAGCAGATGAACACGTGGCTGGAGAGATGTTGCAGGCGGGAGGGCTTTAATTCCCTGAGGCATTGGGACCGCTTCTGGGGGAGATGGGACCTGTACAAGCCGGATGGGTTGCACCTCAACAAAGCTGGGACCAATATCCTCATGAGGGGGTTTCCTCGTGCTGTTGAGGAGGGTTTAAACTAGCTTGGTAGGGGGATGGAAACCTGAAAATAGATTCAGTAGGGAGAGGAGTAAAGCTGAAATTAGAAAGCAAAAATAACGAAAGTGAGTTTGAAGGAGAGAGGAAACAAGCAGGAAAAAAGGGTAAACAAATAAATTTAAAGGCTCTTTTTCTAAATGCACGTAGCATTCATAGCAAAATAGATGAACTGATGGCACAAATAGATACAAATCATTATGATCTGATAGCCATTACAGAGACGTGGTTGCAAGGTGACCAGGACTGGGAACTAAATATTCAGGGGTATTTGACAATCCAGAAGGGATGGACAGACAGAAAAAGGAGGTGGGGTAGCTCTGTTGACAAAGGATGGAATCACTGCAATAGTAAGAAATAATATTGGCTCAAGTGATCAGGATGTTGAAACAGTTTGGGTAGAGATATGGAATAATGGAAAAAGGTTACTGGTGGGCATAGTCTAGGCCCCCCTACAGTAGCAACTCTGTTGGTCGGTGTATAAACCGGGAAATAGTAGGGGCTTGTAAAAAGGGAACAGCAATAATCATGGGTGATTTTAACCTCCATATTGATTGGACAAATCTAATTGGTCTGGGTAGCCTTGAGGAAGAGTTCATAGAGTGCATAAGGGATGGATTCCTTGAACAGTATGTAATGGAACCAACCAGGGGGCAGGCTATCTTAGATCAGGTCCTGTGTATTGTGACAGGATTAATAAACAATCTCCTAGTAAAGGATCCCCTTGGAATGAGTGATCATAGCATGGTTCAATTTCAAATTCAGATGGAGGGTGAGAAAGTTTGATCTCAAACCAACGTAATAAGTTCAAATAAAGGAGACTACAAAGGTATAAGGGCAGAGTTGGCTAAAGTGGAGTGGGAAACTAGATTAAAGGATAGGAGGTTTAAGGAGATATATCTCAACTCTCAAGAAAAATATATTCCGTTGAAGAGGAAAGGGTGTAAAAGTAAAGAAAGCCATCCGTGGCTAACTAAAGAAATAAAGGAAATAATTAAAAACAAGGGCATATAAAGTAGCCAAAACTAATGGGAGGACAGAAGATTGGGAAGCTTTTAAAAGCCAGCAAAGAATGAGTAAAAAAAATGATTAAAGAAAGGGAAGATAGACTATGAAAATAAACTAGCACAAAATATAAAAACAGATAGCAAGAGTTTCTATAGGTCTATAAAAAGGTAAAGAGTGGCTAAAGTAAGTGTTGGTCCCTGAGAGGATGAGACCCGGGAATTAGCAATGGGGAACATGGAGATGGCAGAAACGCTGAACAAATAACTTGCATCAGTGTTTACGGTAGAGGACACTAAAAATATCCCAACAGTGGATAGTCAAGGGGCTGGAGAGGGGTAGGAACTTAACACAATCACAATCACTAAGGAGTTGGTACTCAGTAAGGAAATGGGACTAAAGGCGGATAAATCCCCTCGACCTGATGGCTTGCTTCCTAGGGTCTTAAGAAAAGTAGCGGCAGGGATAGTGGATGCATTGGTTGTAATTTACCAACATTCCAATGATCTCTGGGGAGGTCCCAGCAGACTGGAAAACCGCAAATGTAACGCCCCTATTTAAAAAAGGAGGCAGACAAAAAGCAGAAAACTATAGACCAGTTAGCTTAAAATTGTGGTTTGGAAAATGTTGGAGTCTATTATTAAAGAAGCAGTAGCAGAACATTTGGAAAAGCATAATTCAAACAAGCAGAGTCAGCATGGATTTATGAAGGGGAAGTCATGTTTGACAAATTGGTTGGAATTTTTTGAGGATGTAATGAACAGGGTGGATAAAGGGGAACCAGTGGGTGTGGTGTATTTGGACTTCCAGAAGGCATTTGACAAGGTGCCACTCAAAAGGTTACTGCACAAGATAAAAGTTCACGGGGTTGGGGGTAATGTATCAGCATCGATAGAGGATTGGCTAATTAACAGAAAACAGAGAGTTGGGACAAATGGTTCATTCTCGGATTGGCAATCAGTAACCAGTGGGGTGCCACAGGGATCGGTGCTGGGACCCCAACTATTTACAATCTATATTAACAATTTGGATGAAAGGACCGAGTGTAACGTAGCCAAGTTTGCTGATGATAAAAAGATGGGAGGAAAAGCAATGTGTGAGGAGGACACAAAAAATCTGCAAAAGGACACAGACAGGCTAAGTGAGTGGGCAAAAATTTGGCAGATGGAACATAATTTTGGAAAGTGTGAGGTTATGCACTTTGGCAGAAAAAATCAAAGAGCAAGTCATTATTTAAATGGAGAAAAATTGCAAAGTGCTGCAGTACAGCAGGAGGTGGGGGTACTTGTGCATGAAACACAGAAGGTTAGTATGCAGGTACAGCAAGTGATCAGGAAGGCCAATGGATGCGGATGCAATGAGTCGAAATGGCCTCCTTCCATGCTGTAAATTTCTATGATTCTATGATTCTATATTAGAAACGTAGCTATTAGAAACCTCTTATTATTAGTTTTACTGTCTGAGAAGCTAATATTCAATTGGCAGAATGCCTTATAAGAAGTACTTTGTTAATCACGAGTTTGTTTGTATTAACGATAGTGAATAGTAGTTAACTAATAGAATCATTAGCAACTGACTGCACCACACACTGAATAAAAGCTGACAATTCCTTGTATTTTGTTTAGTTTGGCTTGTGTACTTTCCAGTGTTGAATGCTTTTCATATATTCTGTGAATTGGCCATGTTTTATGCCCACCATAGCAAGCAGATTGATATTAGCGAGCAGGACACAATGTGTTGGTGTTAGAGAATTGATATTTAATTGCCTAGCATCTAAGATAGGCACAGCAAGAGTATAAATGAAAACATCTATTGATAAAATGGCACATAACTTTGGAATGATAATGATATGTATATCAGTGCTAGGCTTTATTTTGCTTGTAATCGGCATTTTCTATGGACTATGAATGGTCACAGAAATGAACTAAGACAGCTTTATATATTTCCTTTTAGACACACCAAGATGAAGACTGCTACCAATATCTATATTTTCAATCTTGCTGCAGCTGATGCTCTAGCAACAAGCACAATGCCTTTCCAGAGTGCTGACTATTTAATAGGGTCCTGGCCATTTGGAGATGTGCTGTGTAAAATAGTGGTCTCCATTGATTATTATAACATGTTTACCAGCATTTTCACATTGACAATGATGAGTGTTGATCGATATATTGCTGTGTGCCATCCAGTGAAGGCATTGGACTTCCGCACTCCCTTGAAGGCAAAAGCAATAAATGTTTGCATCTGGCTCCTTGCCTCAGTTATTGGTATACCTGTTATAGTGCTGGGGGCCACAGGAACGAGGGATGGTGAGTATTGAAGCTGCTGTCAAAGCCAACATCATCACTGTAGTTACAAAGTATTAGAAAAGTCAGAATTTTATTGCAGCGTATTTAACTTTTACACATGTTACATTTTTTGCTGACTATCATTCACGCGATGCTCCCATTGAAAAGTTTTAATGAAGTGCAACGCATTGAATATGCAAAAAAGGTTTTGGAGCAAATTAATGCAAATGAAGCTACCTGTGTGATGTTTCTCTATAATGTAAAAAAAGAAAGAACTTGCATTTATATAGCGTCTTTTTCAACCTCAAACCACCCTGAAGTGCTTAACGGCAATAAAATACTTTTGAAGTGTAATAATGTAGGAAACAAGTCAGCTGATTTGCGCACGGCAAATTCCCACATATAGCAACAAAATAAATGAACAAATCATCTGCTTTAGTTGTTGATTGCGGAATAAATGTTAGACACAATACTGGGAGAACTCCCTTGCTCTTCTTTGAATAGTGCCAAAGGATTTTTTACATTAAATGAGAGGGCAGATTGAATGTCTCATCTGAAAACCGGCACCTCCAGTAATGCCCTTAAAGTGCCTACCAAGATTGTGTGCTCAATATTATTGCACAGATTACAATCACTCAACCATTGGTGGTCGTGCCTTCTGTTGCCTTGGCCCAAAGCTCTGGAACTCCCTGCATAAACCTCTCCACCTCTCTACCTCTCGTTCCTCCTTCAAGACGCTGCTAAAAACCTACCTCTTTGTCCAAGCCTTTGGTCATCTGCACTAATTTCTACTCCTGTGAAGCGCCTTGGGATGTTTCACTAGGTTAAAGGTGCTATATAAATACAAGTTGTTGTTGTTGTTGAGCGGCAGAAAGGTTTAAGGAAATTCCAGAGCTTGAAACCTAGACAGCTGAAGGCATAGCTGTCAATGGTGGTGTGATTCAAAGGGGATACGCAAGAGGCCATAATTGGAGGAGTGCAGAGCTCATAGAATCACAGAAGGTCATTCAACCCATCGTGCCTTTAGTAGAGGTATCCAATTAATTTCACTCCCATGCTCTTTCCCCGTAGCCCTGCAAATTAGTTCGCTACGAGTATTTATCCAATTCTCTTTTGAATGTTACTATTGAATCTGCTTCCACTATTCTCTTAGGCAGTACATTCCAGATCACTAAAACTCTCTGTGCAAATAAGTGTTTCCTCAAGTCACCTCTGGTTCTTTTGCCAATCACCTTAAATCTGTGTCCTCTGGTTTCTGACCCTCTGCCACTGGAAACAGTTTCTCCTAATTTACTCTATCAAAACCATTATTGATTTTGACCACCTCTATCAAATCTCCTCTTAACCTTCTCTGCTCTAAGGAGAACAACCCCAGCTTCTCCTATTCCAGGAAGGTTGTAGCGCTGGAAGAGGTTACGGAGTTAAGGTGGGGCATGGCCTTAGAGTGGTTTGAATACAAAGATGAGGATTTTAAATTCGAGACTTTGCTGGACCAGGAGTCAGTGTAGGTCAGTAAGCACAAGGGTGATGGGTGAATGGGACTTGCTGCGAATTAGGGTACGGGCAGCAGAGTTTTGGATGAACTGAAGTTTATGAGCGTGGAAGATGGGAGGCCAGCCAGGACAATATTGGAATAATCGAGATTGACGAGGGAGATAGAATTAGTAGCTAAGGAATGGAGTTTGTTGTGGGGGTGGAAGACAATGGCTTTGGTCCTTTTCAATATTTAATTGGAGGAAACCACCAATACTGGCTGCCGGACAATCAGTGAGACAAATCAGAGGCAGTGGAGGGGTCGAGAGAGGTGATGATGAGGTAGAGTTAGGTGTCATTAGCATACATGTGGAATCTGACATTGTGTTTTCAGATGATGTCGCTGAAGGATAGTATGTGGATGAGAAATAGAAACTTCTCTTGGAATGCTTGCTCAGTAATAGATTGAATTAATATCTCTGAATATCTGATGTCAAAAGTTTCCCCTTGACATCAGATATTCAGAGATGTTAACTCAATTCTATTACTCAAGCACATAATTGCAGTCAAAAATATAATCAGAACTAGCCTAATTGCATGACAGCCTGTTACAATTATAGCACTTGATCATTTCAGATCAGATGAGCAGATATCATTTTGCTGCAGTTTTTGTGCCTTCATCCCCATAACACCATGCAGCATTGATGGTTATTATATAGCATCCTTCTTTCCTATGGTGTTCAGCATTGCTCTATGTCCTTTAAAATTTAGTTACCATTAAAGCTGATTTTCTGAGGAAATTGCAGCATGCAGAATCAATAGTTTCCAGTCTAAGCTGTAATGCTCATTGTCTCAACTCACAGGAGAGAGTG
Source organism: Pristiophorus japonicus (assembly GCF_044704955.1). Lineage (NCBI taxonomy): Eukaryota > Metazoa > Chordata > Chondrichthyes > Pristiophoridae > Pristiophorus > Pristiophorus japonicus. Next base: position 418,829,339 of record NC_091977.1, read on the forward strand.
TAAAATATACAGCTATAATTGACTTAAGCAAGTGTATTATCTATCTTTGTCTAGCTTGGTTAAATGTCATAGATGAAGGCATGCTCATTAATACTCATGTTAATCTGTAGCACTGTAATTGTTATATTAGATAAGTAGCATGAGCTTAGAAGTTGTGCTGTGTGATATTGCTGTTATGAACACTTAAGGAGTAATTTTACAAAATTACATTCCCTTTCAGAGCCTCGTCCACCAGCGTTGTTGTTGGGAATTTAGGCACATGCTCCCCATCAACTAATGAATGCTCCAGAATAAATTACTAAAGCATATGTTTTCTTCTTATTTACTAATTTTAATGAAAATGTAGATGGTGGATACAAAGTGGAAAACAGTGCTTTATACTCACATTTATATTTTCTCTTGATTAGTGAACAGAGGAAGACATACTTCTAAATCACTTGCTGATATAGGTAAACAGTAAAATGAGAACTGAATTAATTGTTTGGAGAGGTAAACAGAAAAACAAGGACTAGTTTTACTCTGTGAAAATATAAAACTTATGAGTCACCCTTTTAGTGAGAATAACAGTGAGTTCATAAACAACTAGAATTGGACACCTGTGATTTTACAGGCACTGGCCTTTATGGATACGAGTATTCTAGTGTTCCCTTGGCAACAGGAACTGAAACATAATATTTTGAAATTAACTCATTGATAAACCATAGGTAGGTAGCCCAATTTCAATATATATCAGTTGCAATTTATCAACACATGTCAATCAGTCTATTTGAAAAAATATAAGTAGGAGAAAGACACCAGAACCAGTTTTCACATTGTCACTATATATTACTTCATAGAGAATTATGTAATGTTTCTGGAGGTAATTTTCTAAATATATCCACTTTATATCTGCTCACCAGAAATACACTGAAGCTGATCTTCAGCTGACCATGCCAATTGATCTCCAAATCATCTTCACCTGATTACAAGTTGTGACAATTGAATCTTGACACAAAAAGCTCAAAGCCAAGCAGAACTAGTATATATTTTTTACATAGTCAATTACCAAGCCTGTCATGGAACCAGGTCTCGGCTACATATCCATTAAACACACATCAATTCAGTGTTATTTTTAATTGAAGCCTTTTTATTATAATTCAGTACAATACATAAAGAGACTGCTAAAATGATTATACTCTCTTGCAGGATCTGTACTATTTTCCTATTAATATTCCAGTTTGTTCATTGGGACAAAGTTAATTGGGCATTCAATTACATGGATACTATGTTTAGTATAGCTTGATTCCACTGAATTCCCTCTAAAACTATTTATATTTGACTGAAGATCATCTGAAAAAAAGATAAAATGTTACCAATCTCAGATTACAAGGTGTAGATACAATAGTTTTGATTGTGGATTTCATCATAACCGCTGACTTTTATTTTTCTTATTCAACAGGTATCGTTGAATGTGCGCTGCAGTTCCCACATCCCTACTGGTATTGGGACACTGTGCTGAAAGTCTGTGTTTTTGTCTTTGCCTTTGTCATACCAGTTCTCATCATCTCTGTATGCTACAGCTTGATGATCTTGCGTTTGAAGAGTGTGAGATTACTGTCTGGTTCCAGAGAGAAAGACAGAAACCTACGCCGAATCACACGGATGGTCCTTATTGTTGTCGCAGTTTTTATCATCTGTTGGACTCCCATTCACATTTTTGTATTAGTCAAAGCTTTAGTAAATGTCCCAGAAACCACTGCAGTATCTGCCTGCTATTATTTCTCAGTAGCTCTTGGATATACCAACAGCAGCCTTAACCCCATCCTCTATGCTTTTCTAGATGAAAATTTTAAAAGGTGCTTCAAAGATTTTTGCTGTTCCTCGGGGTTGAGGCTGGAGTTACAGACTAGCAACAGAGTAAGGAATACCACACAGAATGCGACATTGTTTCGCAATAGCATAGTGAATGCAAACCGGCAGGTATGACTAGCAGTGGAAATGTCATCTTTCTCGCCGCAAGTGAGAGATGACGTTCAGGATTTAGGTCTGACTCAAATTACTTCTGCAGTTTAATTCTTATTCTGCTGACCAAAAAAATAGGTATATTTAGCATTATAACAAATGCAGTGACTTGGTTTGCCTATGTTCATCAATAAGAGATCAGTATGCATGGGAAAGTGAGTTTCATTTTAATATTCTTATCTTCAGCACGAAAGAGCAGATGCTTGCCATTTTAATATCTCAGCTGAATAATTGGCATTGATTCTGAAACAGTGCTGTACTTACATTCCCATTTAATTGGGAAATGGAGCCTGTCAAATTAACTTGGCAGGCATATCAGAGACTATCTGCAATGGATATATTTGGAGTCTATGCTTATGATTCCAATGCTTTTTCAAAAAATACTTTCATTGCATGTTAGCAACAAACAACAGACATTTAGTGATATAAAACAATTACAAATCTTAAATGAGAACCTTGAGTCAGATTAAACGAAGAAGCTGTGTACAGTCAATCATACACAAAAGCATACATGCTACTAAATGTGTTATTACCAATTTATCAGTGTAGATACATAAAAAATATTGCGCATTTCCAGTATATAAAACAAACACAAATTGAATATATTAAGATCCAAAAGCAGTGAGTGGAACCCCATTTAAAAAAAAGCTCTATTTGCAAAGCAAGAGCCAAATGCTTTCTCTTGTAAAAATAATTCTTGCATTCTAAGATTTAAGACCAAAATCTTTGATCATCGGCCACAATTTGCATGTAGCAACATATTTAATGAACATATGGCTCAACCATGGAATAAATGTCAATGTTTTGTGTTCTAGAACTGAGATTCAGATAACAAAGTGGGTTTTGGAAAAGGCAATCCAGTCTGAATCAACAAAACAAAATCCCTTATTTTGTAAAATAACATTCAACAGATATCTTACTCGGACCAATTTGACAAATGAACACTCATGGCCAGGAACATCACTCACCTGCCAGGAGGGAAATCATGATTTTCCATCCACTATGTAAAATAGAATCTTTGTCTCACTATCTGTTATAAGTTTCTGTTTTTAACTTAGAAGTGACTGTGAATTAAAAAGCTTAGAAAAATGTTAAGTATTTTATCTTTGTTATTAATATATTGTAACATATTCATATTAAAATATTTCTCATTTAATTGAAGTAAAAGAATCAACTTGTGGTATATAATGTGACTGACAATATTTTTGCTGTTTATCAGTGCTCAGAATGGTGGGTGTGCTTTATTTAAATCTATTTGATTTATTTTTCCCTGGTGTTGCAAACTGTTGGTAATTTTGATGTTAGAAAATATTTGCAGGTACTTATATAGACATGAAATAATTTATGTGTTGTCCTGATTTGGAACATGTTTGTGAAATTGTTATTAAATAAAAATGAGAGTTCTAAATAATTGTAGCTTTTCCCTGGAATACATAATTTTGACACTTATTTTGGAGCAGCATTAAAGCAAAGAGAAATCGATATCAAATGTTCTTTTTAAACCACAGACAGGGAAAAAAAAAAACATTTTCTGAACAGTCAGGATTGTAAGGCTTCCAAAGATCCCCATTTTCAGTTTAACTTTACTTGGAAAAAAATAACTGAATTATACATTTCTCATAAATGGTTTGTACTAACCAATTTCGGAGGAGTTACACTGATAAAAGCCAAATAGTTCTGTTTGCTTTCCCTCACCTCAGTTAAATCACCAGACCACCCTCACACAACTGAAACAATATCCTGGTGTACCAGACTGTCTTCTCATTCCGCATGTTTTCAGTCCTCTGGCCAGTCAGAACAGGAGTAATATTGTGTATGCATATACCTACTATTTAAGGCAATTTTGTTTATGTGATTGTCATAATTCATTTTAAACTAGTGTTGTATCCATTTGTATAACATTAAAACTACAAAGAAATTAAAATTAGTATATCCCAAGAATATGATAAATTAAGAAGTGCTTTGACACAGTGTCCTGGGTCCTCTAATGGTCTGAATCTGGCATTTTACCACCAGAATGTGGATTACAATAGATTTGATTCCTGGTGATAACATTAAATTTATCAAAATCTCCTGCAATGGCCAAACATGTGTGTTATTGAATCTTAGAGTAGAAACGTCTCCAATTTGATTCTAAGTCTCCGATCTGACCCTTAGTCTGCGCAAAATGAGCTGCTCTTAGCTGGGGTAGTACTGATGAAAGTGATATAGCACCCTCAGGAGGTTGGGTGGGTGGAAGCCAGCCAGAATCTCTGGTCCTGATGGATACCTAACGACCTCTGCTGGAAGTAAACCAATGTAAGCATCAGGTTAGGATGAGATCAGGTCAGCTATAATGGCACTCGCAATTGAATAGTTGGCCACAATCACTGTCTGGGCTCACAAATGAAGAATGATGATGTACCAGAGGTTGCTGTTATCGGTGGAATTAGCATGACTAATTGCTTTCTGGAAATTAGAAATAAGAGGTCTACATATGAGCAAGGTGGTAGAAATATTCTCTGGCTCAAAACTTTTCTCAGATTCTTCTTTCTAAAATTCATCCTTAAAAATTTGTAGAAAATATTTATGCCTATTAGGACAGAGAAATGTATATTGATAGATAAATTGTTCAAAGAGTTAGGATTTTCTTACGAGTGTCATTAGCACTCAGCGCCCTTAAGTAGGTGTAACCTATTAGCAGTGACACGCCAGGTTTGCAGCACTCGATGATTAATTACATTTCCAGCACAGTTTCAAGTGCATTGCAGTGAGCTTTCACAAATAAATACTTCTGCTTTTGATGCAAACATGCTGAGTGCATTTGCTGCATCTCCATTGACCACCTGCTTTTAATTAACCAGCTGATTTTCTCAGTGGAATCAGACGAGGCTCTGACCAAACCATCCAAGACTTGAATGCTACTTCTGTATGTGGGGAGGTTTTATCGAACCTCTCACACCCCTGGATAGGATACAAGAAAGGGCGACTTACCTGAAAGGAATCTTTCTCTCACATTCAGTCGCCAATCTCTTTTTCATTCATGTTCCTTTCTATTTTATCGATAAGACTAAGATCACTGCTTACCTGAATTTTCTTCTCGTGTTCCTCCAAGAATCATAGGCCTACAAATTTGATGGTGACACACTTGATTATTCAGGTGCAAAAACGACATCTAAGCATCTAATATGGTGGGTGGGGCACACACGCGCAATCATTATGCGTCAGGAGTGCGACGCTTGCCATATTGGTAAATTGCAACAAAAGAGGCATCCAGGACCCATGCCTGAAACAGGTGTTAGGCCCTTTACTTATGCAAATAGGGGGCTTAATGCCTATTCCAATCTCAACCGGAAATGAAAATATGATTCACTTGCAGCCTAACTGGTGGTCCTTAACTACCAAAAATATTTATCTGAATGTGGAGCCAGGAGGAGAAGGAGTGTACCTCCCAACCTCAGGTTAAATGAACATGGGCTGCTGCCATTCTAGCTATTAATTTCCCCTCCCACTTAGTTACCAATCACTGCTACCTCCTGACCAGATTGGCCTGAGGGCTGCTGCTAGCGTTGCTTTGGCCAATTCTTCAGACGCACCAGGTGAGCTGCCTCTTAAGCTCTGCAACTTGTCCATCTCATGGAAATGAGGCCCAAGACCCAATATTGGGTGCACCTCGAGCCTTACCATTCTGGGGTAGGGCTCCCACCCTGCACCCCCATGCGGCCAAAAATAAATGCGTCCAAATATCTAGGCCAGTCTCTCCTATCTCCTCAGTCATCTCCAGTAGGGCTTTGAAATCTTGTATCAAAGAGGTTCTTTGACTTTCTCCTAGATGGAGCCCTGCTCTTCTGCCTACTGGGTACAGATGGCACTTCAGTGGTCATAGTTCTGTCCAAGTACAATTCAAATCTTGTTAAGAGATGCAGGGAAGTAATTTGAGAGAGAAATGAAAGAGCAAAGCACTGTTGCTGTCTTACCTGCTGGCACTATTCCTTTCTCTAACCAGATGGAATCATCTTTTATATCATCCTTATGCTCCAGTACTGCAAAGTAATCTTTGATTAATACTTCTATCTCGCTTCCATTTCTCCTCCTCTATCCCTCCTAAGTATTTTGCACTAGGCATATTCATCTCACAGTGAGGCACCATCCTAAGCCTTGCCTCAGTAAATAGTATTATTTCATGCTCCCTCCTGAACAGCATTTTGTGCCTCGAGCCCACAATATTGCTCACAATACTTTGTGCTTTTAGTTATTTGGCAACCTTATTCCATCTTCATTTTTATCTGTTTTCCCCTTTTATCTTTCCTACACTTCTTATCCCTTTTACTCTCCTTTCTGTTTCATCATATTATTTTTCTCCCTTCTCCTGCCACATTAGTTTAAACCATGCCCCACTCTTCCAGCAAGGACTTTGAAATTCAGCCTTGCCCAGGTGAAGTTTGTACATCCTGTGAAGGCTACTCCTGCCCCAGAACTGGTCTCAATCTCCCAGGATCATGAACCCTTTCCTCCTATGCTATCGCACCAGCCGCACATTTAATTCCCTTATTTTACTCAAGATCATCATCAACATTACCATCATAGGCGGTGCCTCGAAATGAGGATGACTTGCTTCCAAGCCAAAAAAGGATGCGTTCACAGGTGGTTCAATGAAGGACCCAAACTACATCCTCAAGGGTGGAAGATGCAAACCAGCCACCACATGGGCTTGATAGGTCTTGGTCCAGCAGCAAAGATTACCCAAGACGACTGGAGACCAGCTCTGCTGTACGGATCTAGTGTGCACACATAGTGCAGTGTGGGCTGGCTCGTGCTGCCCCTGGGCCCCTGGCCCCGAACTCACGCCTCCCCTTGGCCCTGATCACATCCCTCCACAGTCTCTCGCTGCTCCTTTGCCCCAACCTCACCACTCCTGCTGTATCTGCCCACACTCCAATCACTGACCTGGACCTTGATGACGTTACTCTTCGCTGCCGTCGCCCTCCTGCACCAGCTCACGCTGCCCCCTGGAGTAGTATATTTTACTTTTCCTATACCAATTAGCAAGTAGCACTAGAAGTAATCGCCCTCTTTATCTATCTCTCATTTGCTGAATCTTTTTAGAATCACAATTCTATTTCTTCCCATGTCATTGGCTCCATATTGAACCACAATTTCTGGCTGTTCCCATTCCTTCTTCAAAATGTTTGGCACCTAGTCTGTGATATCCTTTACCATGGCACATGGGAGGCAACATGTAATTTGGGAGCCTCTGTTGTGAAGGCAAGAATGCCTGTCTATTTCCATAACTATGGAATCCCCATATTACTGCTGCATTTCTGTACTTTTCTCCACCCTCTTTGGCAAGCATATGTTCCATGGTGCCCTGGTTTTACTTGTGGTTGTTCAGCTCTGAGTTGTCAACATTGTCGAGGTACACAGAACGTGACAGGAAGGGACAGAATATATAAATATAAGAGTGTATCAGAAACTGGAGCCATAGCAGGAGAAAATGGTAAGATAACACATTTAAAAGCTCTTTATCTGAATGCACGCAGCATTCGTAACAAATTAGATGAGCGGTCGGCACAAATAGTTACAAATGGGTTTGATCTGGTAGCCATAACAGAGACGTTGTTGCAAGGTGACCAAAACTGGGAACTAAACATTCAGGGGTACTTGTCAATTCAGTAGGACAGATAAAAAGGAAAATAAGGTGGTGTAGCTTTGTTGATAAAGGATGGAATTACTGTAATAGTAAGAAACGATATTGTCTCAAATGATCAGTATGTTGAAACAGATTGGGTGGAGATAAGGAATAATAAGGGGAAAAAAGTCACTGGTGAGCATAGCCTACAGGCCCCCTAACAATAGTAACTATGTTGGTCGGAGCATAAACCAAGAAATAGTCGGGGCTTGTAAAAAGGGAACAGCAATAATCATGGGTGATTTGAACCTCCATATTGATTGGACAAATCTAATTGGTCAGGGTAGCCTTGAGGAAGAGTTCAGAGAGTGCATAAGGGACGGGATCCTTGAACAGTATGTAACGGAACCAATCAAGGGGCAGGCTATTTTAGATCTGGTCCTGTGTAATGAGACAGGATTAATAGACAATCTCTTAGTAAAGGATCCCCTTGGAATGTGTGATCATAGCATGGTTGAATTTCAAATTCAGATGGAGGGTGAGAAAGTTGGATCTCTAACCAGCGTACTAAGCTTAAATAAATCAGATTACAAAGGTATGAGGGCAGAGTTGGCTAAATTGAACTGGGAAAATAGATTAAAGTGTAGGACGGTTGATGAACAGTGGTGTACATTTAAGGAGATATTTCATAACTCTCAAGAAAAATATATTCCAGGTGAGGAGGAAATGGTGTAAAAGAAAAGATAACCATTCGTGGCTAACTAAAGAAATAAAGGATGATATCCAATTACAAACAAGGGCATACAAAGTGGCCAAAATTAGTGGGAGGACAGAAGATTGGGAAGCTTTTAAAAGCCAGCAAAGAATGACTAAAAAAATGATTAAGAAAGGGAAGACAGACTATGAAAGTAAACTAGCACGAAATATAAAAACATACAGCAAGAGTCACTACAGGTATATAAAAAGGAAAAGAATGGCTAAAGTAATTGTTGGTCCCTTAGAGGACGAGACCGGGGAATTAGTAATGGGGAACACGGAGATGGAAGAAACTCTGAACAAATATTTTGTATCAGTCTTTACGGTAGTGGACACTAAAAATACCCCAACAGTGGATAGACAAGGGGCTAAGGAGGTGGTACTCAGTAAGATAATGGAACTAAAGGCGGAAAAATCCCCTGGACCTAATGACTTGCATCCTAGGGTCTTAAGAGAAGTAGCAGCAGAGATAGTGGATGCATTGGTTGTAATTTAACAACATTCTTTGGATTCTGCGGAGTACCAGCAGATTGGAAAACTGCAAATGTAATGCCCCTATTTAAAAAAAGAGGCAGACAAAAAGCAGGAAACTATAGACCAGTTAGCCCAAAATTTGTGGTTGGGAAAATGTTGGAGTCCATTATTAAAGAAGCAGTAGCAGGACATTTGGAAAGGCATAATTCAGTCAGGCAGAGTCAGCATGGATTTATGAAGGGGAAGTCATGTTTGACAAATTTGCTGGAATTCTTTGAGGATGTAACAAACAGGATGGATAAAGGGGAACCAGTGTATATGGTGTATTTGGACTTCCAGAAGGCATTTGACAAGGTGCCACATAAAAGGTTACTGCACAAGATAAAAGTTCACGGGGTTGAGGGTAATATATTAGCATGGATAGATGATTGGCTAACTAACAGAAAGCAGAGAGTTGGGATAAATGGTTCATTCTCGGATTGGCAATCAGTAACTAGTGGGGTGCTGCAGGGATCAGTGCTGGGATCCCAAATATTTACAATCTATATTAACAACTTGGATGAAGGGACCGAGTATAACGTAGCCAAATTTGTTAACGATACAAAGATGGGAGGAAAAGCAATGTGTGAGGAGGACACAAAAAATCTGGAAAAGGACATAGACAGGCTAAGTGAGTGGGCAAAAATTTGGCAGATGGAGTATAACGTTGGAAAGTGTGAGGTTATGCACTTTGGCAGAAAAATATCAAAGAGCAAGTTATTATTCAAGTGGGGAAAAATTACAAAGTGCTGCAGTACAGCGGGACCTGGGGGTCCTGGTGTATGAAACATAAAAGGTTAGTATGCAGGTACAGCAAGTGATCAGGAAGGCCAATGGCATTTTGGCCTTTATTTCAAAGGGGATGGAGTATAAAAGCAGGGAAATCTTGGTACAGTTATACAGGGTATTGGTGAGGCCACACCTGGAATACTGTGTAGTTTTGGTTTCCATATTTAATAAAGGATATACTTGCTTTGGAGGCAGTTCAGAGAAGTCTCACTAGGTTGATTCTGGAGATGACGGGGTTGACTTATGAGGAAAGCTTGAGTAGGTTAGACCTCTACTCATTGGAATTCTGAAGAATGAGAGTTGATCTTATCGCAACGTATAAGATTATGAGGGGGCTTGACAAGATGGATGCAGAGAGGATGTTTCCACTGATGGGGGAGACTAGAACTAGAGGGCATGATCGTAGAATAAGGGGCCGCCCATTTAAAACTGAGATGAGGAGAAATTTCTTCACACAGGGTTGTAAATTTGTGGAATTCGCTGCCTCAGAGAGCAATGGAAACTGGGTCATTGATTACATTTAAGACAGAGATAGACAGTTTCTTAACCGATAAGAGAATAAGGGGTTACAGGGAACAGGCAGGGAAGTGGAACTGAGTCCTTGATCGTATCAGCCATGATCGTATTAAATGACGGAGCAGGTTCGAGGGGCTGTAAGGCCTACTTCTGCTCCTATTTCTTATGTTCTTATGTTCTTGTGCACAGTACTGTGTACCTAATTGCCAATACAGCACTCTAAGGAGATCTCTGCATTTCCTCCAGTCTACTCTCTCTACCTCCACTTCCCTTCCTCACTCTGCCTCCAGAAATGAGCATTCAAAGAACCCCTCAGCCTCCTGAATGAGACGGAGTGTCGACAGCTGCTCCTCAAGCAGAAACATGGAATTTGAGTGCAAGCAGAGTAGGGTGTTTGTTTTTGATTCTACTCTGATTCTTAGACCTTGGAACTTATAGTGGGAAAGGACAACACGTGGCACAAAATTTAAGCTTAACCCGGTGTCAGTTTTATTACGCAATAAAAACCAACTAAAACTACTGGACTAGACTGCTGAGAGAAATTTGACTTTAGACATACAATCACCAGAGATTCGTAGTTTTTGATTCCGTGACCTGCTGTTTCCTCTTCTGGCTGTTCTCTGTAGCTTCTGCCTTTCTGCTGCTTCTTCTGTCTTCCTGTCCTTCTTCTGTCTTCCTGTCCTACTTCTGCTGAACAGCTTTTTTCTCGCATATTTATCCAGATTTTGAGTAAGTTGCCCCGCTGGGCTGAGATCCGATTATTGATGTGGTGCTTTGTTTAACTGGTTGTGGTGATGAGTTTGAATTGCTACTAATTTGCACACGGAGTCGTCAATGCAAAAGATATTTCCTTATGCTGAATGCTCTTATCCACAAATTTGTATTTCATAGGGTCCTTTGTTGTCCGGTCTTTTTACAGACTTGATGTCTCCAGTGGCTGTTTTCTCCACCCTGGTCAATCAAGTTCAAAGCCTCATGTAACAACTCTATTGTTGTTATGCATGAAGTCAGTTTTAATTCCTGACCACAGAATGTCCTTAATTGTCCTGTTTAATTCCAAAAACTTGGATTAATCAATTTTTAGTTCATGGTCTGTGTTTTTCTGAAGATTAGTAACCTTACACAACTGGGGACACTTGCTGCACATGAAGCCTCAGGACCTTCCAGATTATAGAGGTGCTGCACATCATAAACTTCAGCTACCTCTGCTCCCCCCCCAATCACCAATACTAAACTAAGTTGTTTCCTTTTAAAAATTTAATAAAAACAAACTATGGGCTTAATTTTCCTCAGTGATTTGCACCATTATTTTGGCGTGCGCCGCTTTTTTTGGCCTAAATTTAAAAATCCAAGTTTCCCCAATCTTTGTGCGCCAGCGTAACTCAGTTAGTCACGATTTTTTTAGGTTTGTTTTTTTTGCGTCACCGGGGGCGTAACTTGAAATCTGCGCCAGTTTTTCACAATTATGGAAGTTTGGCCAATTTAAATTTATCCTGTGACAGCGTATGTGACCACTCCCGAAAAACCTTCTGGGCACTTAAGAGAAACCGGCGTGCATTAAAAAATCGGCACAGAGAGATGCCATTGTTTTTATGCAAAGTTTTGGAGTGAGTCAAGAATACATAAATATCCATAATCAAGCTTAAATTTCTAAAGTTTAAAATGCAGGAAATGGAAGTTTAATGGAATTCTTTAAGTTTTCATTTTTTTTTAAATGACGCACCACCATCAAACGTTTCCAAACCGGGCTCGAGGGTCCGAGCGTCAGCCGGCAGAATCGGTCCCCTGCCCGGACACAGGGCTCGGGACTCGGCTTGAAAAGAAGCCCGAGGGGTGGATGGAGGTCTAAGAATGGTGAACGGATGGCATGAGAAGCCTACACTACGCATCAAATAAGCCCGCGGGGGGGGGGGGGCGGGTTGGGGTTCCCGATCATTGTGCCTGCTCAGACCTGGGTGTGGTCCACACTAGGGCGTTGACCCTGGGGAAAGAGAACAAAGAACCTTGTACTGCCTACCGTTTTGAGCTTCTTGCAAAGGTACAATTTATTCATGGGGGCATTACTGACAAAGCCATAGCTTGTGCAAGCCTTCTGCATGATGGTGCTGTGGAGGAGGCAATTGATTCAACGTCATCGCATGAGGAACCTCAGCATATAAGGTGATGGGCAGGAGGCCTTACCCACATCGGGTACATCGAGACAGGCGTTCGTACCTGCACCTGAATGATGCAGACTGTGTCAGAAGGCTGCGTTTCCACAAAGAAGTTGTAACTGAGATCTGTGAGTTAGTAAAAGCAGACCTGCAACCTAGAAGCGTCAGGAGGACTGCTTTGTCAGTTAAAGTGAAGGTCACAGCTGCACTTTCATTCCATGCATCTGGATCATTCCAGGCCACAACTGGGGATGTATGCGCCATTTCTCAACATGCAACCCATATTTACATTTGGCAGGTGACTGCTGCACTATATGCCTGGAGGAATGACTACATAAAGTTCCCCATGACCGCCCAGGCAATACGTGAAAAGGCTGTGGACTTCCCCAGGATTGCTGGCTTCCCAAAGGTACAGGGCTGCATTGATTGTACCCACATTGCCTTGCGAGCACCTTTGGAGGATTCCGAGATGTACAGGAACAGAAAAGGCTTCCACTCCATCAATGTGTAGCTCATGTGTGACGACATGCATCGCATCATGTCAGTTGATGCAAGATACTCTGGGACCATCCATGATGCATTCATCCTATGCAAGAGCATTATATCGGCCATGTTTCAGCAGCAACCAGAAGGGCAGAGCTGGCTACTGGGTGACTAAGGGTATGGCCTCGCCACCTGGCTCATGCCACCCCTACGCATAACCCAGATGGAAGCTGACCGGGAATGCAACAAGTCACCCATTGCAATGCGCAGCATAATAGAGAGGACCACGGTCATCTTGAAACAGCATTTCCGATGCCTGGATCATTCCCAAGGCTACTTGCAATACTCCCGTGAGATTGTCGGTCAGTTCACTGTTGTCTGCTGCATGCTGCATAATTAGCCTTCATAAGGCAACAGCAGCTGGTAGTCTATGATCCACCTGAGGTGAGAGTGGCTGATGATGATAAGGAAAATGCAGATGATGGGGAGGAGGAGGAGGAGGACGAGGACAAGGAAGCCACGCAACTACCTGAACCCAGAGCACAACGGCAGAGGAGGGCGGGCTGTCATGCCCCTTTAACGTTGCTCGAGCCTTGCACCAGAAGCTCATCTGTGAGTGCTTTGTTGCCTGAAGGCTCAGCGGCAACTATTCCAAATGAACCGTGTTTACTGTTTGGACCTGTTCCGTAATGTTGTATTGTGTTATTGGGACAAATGATGGAAATGATTCTTGTTTACTTCAAAAAGTTGAGATAATAATGGAAATTAATTTTCTTTAGTTCAAAAAGTTGTTAATAATGGAATAATGTAAATGATTTAGTTATAATGTAAAATATATTTTATTCAAAAGTTTAACAAACATTTGTTTGTACTTAACTTAACTTTAATAAAAATATTCTTGTATCAAACTTTGAGGCTTTCAGTTACGATCATTTACAAACTCTAAGATCATTTGAAAACTTTAAACAAACTTGTAAACTTGTAAATTTACATAACTTACAAAAATGTTTTAATTTGAGAACAGTTACAACAGTAACAATAATAATAATAACTCGAACAACAACAACAACTGCAGCAAAGAAAGGCTGCACCCATCACTCCTCCACCTTATTTTAAGACCGCCCGCTGCGCTTGGTCTTGGGTGACTCCACCTGTGCCCGCAGGCGGTGGTGCAGCCTGTCTCAGGTTTGTACCAAGCTTATTCTTTTGAACAACTCGGGTAATGCACACTTCTTGATGGTGGGGGGGGGGAGGGGGGGCGAGGGCAGCAGAGCAGGTGGTGATGTGGAAGGCCTGTCTTGGGCCTCTTCTGACGCTGGTCTGGGGATTGGAGTGGGAGTGGCAGTTGATTCTGTCAATGGGCACAGGGTCTGGGCGTGTTCCCTTATTGCAGCAGCTATCTCCAACATTTCCTCCCTCATGTGCCCTGACAGTGTGTCAACAACCACAACATTCCCTCCCTCATGTTCACCGACAGTGCCTCAGCTACCTGCGACATTCCCTCGCTCATGTGCACCGACATTGTTTCGGCTGACTGAGACATTCCCTCCCTTATGTTCCCGGACAGTGTCCCATTTCTTGTGAGAGTGTTGTTACTTCTCCCGACAGTCCCAATACCTCATCACCCACCCCAATGATGGTGTCCAGGAGTGATCAGGTAAGGTCAATGCTCTCCGCACTCATTGCCATCATCTGAACCACATCTCTTAGATCCTGCACCTCAGGAGAGCACTGTCGATCTCACCCTGGGTGTGGATCGCTGCATTCCAATGGAACCCTCAGCATCGGATGGTGGGACCCTGGGTGTGCCTCGCTGCACCCCACTGGAATTCCCAGCCTCGGATGGTGGGAAACCATGGAATGTCCCAGCAACACTCAGGGAAGGGGTTGGCACCTCAATGGGCGGCACCTGCACCTCCTCCAGAATGGGGCCTTCATCCATCCCCTCCCCTCCCTCTCCTCCTCACCCCGATGCTCTTGGTCTGGAAGGTGGGATTGGAAGATGTTCTCCTCTTCAGGCTCATCCTCATCTGAATCTTCTTCTGCATTATCAGGGTTGGCCTCAAGTTCTGCAAAATTTAACAGAACAGACAAATGGTTAGCAGCAGAGGAGGGGGCAGGATCAGTGGCATGAGTAGGCTCACACAGTGCAGGCAGCAAGCTGATTTGAAGAACAAAAAAACAGAAATGTAGATGACAAAGATATCCCCATGAACCGAAGCATGGCTAGCCCGCGCAGTACTTAACATTTAGCAAAGCCAGACTGTGGAATTTGCAAGGCTTACCCTCTCCCTCGAGTGTGGGCCCAGCTTGTGCAGTGGTGGTTGCTTTTCTCCAGGCAGGACCCATCAAACCAGTGACCCTCTCTTCCAAGGCTGTCAGTGGCTGCAGATTTGCCGGGCCTCCTGCTGTTTGAGTTCTTTCTCGTTTGTTGTGTGCCACTTTCCTCTGCAAAGATGAAAACATGACTTTTTTTTAGAGAGGGTGTCTTTCTGCTGGGTGGGACATACAGCTGGTCACATTTACAATTGCAGTTCCATTGAATAAATTAAAATATTACTTACACTAACTACTTGACCAAGGTCCTGCCATTTCTTTTTGCACTGGCCTCCAGACCTCAGGGTGGTCACCATTGCACAGTAATCTTGGGCAAGTTGGTTCCAGTGTTTCTTCATTTCTTTTGATGGAACTTTTATGTAACCTCTGCTGGTGTCCAGCTCAAGCCAGCTGCTCTCAATCACAGTAACTAGTGCCTTCACTTCATCCTGTAAGAAATTCTTGGTCCTTGCGCCACATTGCATCTTGTAATGCAGCTCCAATTTTTCCAATGAGAATTAAAGTGCTCACATACAACTGGCTCTTTAAAAATGGCCGAATGCACACCGGAAACTGTACTGGGCATGTGTGCCTATAGGAATTGTAGTGTATGGAGAAAGAGTCAGACTGAACACTGTGAGCTCAAAGTAATGTATGACCTTAGTCTTTTATTGTAGGTCTCCAGAGTGCCTCTCGAACCTGTGAAGCACTCTTAAATACCTGTGCTCCCAAGGGACTATGGGGAATGAGCCCTCTGGTGGCTGTACAGAGTATATGCAAGTCCAGATACATAACAGGAATCACGTCAAAACGTCCTTTTTTTTTTGCGCATAAGCGGAAAGGGGGCATCGTTTTTTTCGGCGCAGACTTTAGGCTCCACCCCAGAAGCTAAAGGACAGGCTGTATGGTGCCAATTTCAAAAAATAGAACGAGGAAACTTGCTACTTTTTTTTGGAGTACTTGGGGCCAAGAAAAGCGAGCGCATGTTCCCTCATGTTGCATCTGCATTCTGTTAAAATCAAGCCATCTCCCACTCTAACTCATTGTTCTCCTGAACCTCAAAACTGCAACTTTCTACTTCCCTTCCTCCTATAACCT
This sequence comes from Pristiophorus japonicus, assembly GCF_044704955.1. Classification (NCBI taxonomy): domain Eukaryota; kingdom Metazoa; phylum Chordata; class Chondrichthyes; family Pristiophoridae; genus Pristiophorus; species Pristiophorus japonicus. The sequence goes on from NC_091977.1 coordinate 418,845,572, forward strand.
ACCTGCTGGTGTACATTCCCAGTGCACCGCCTATTTCAGGCAAAAAACCATGTTGAAACAAATTTCTGTCCCTATCTGTTTTCAGCTTAGGTTCAGCCTGAGGCCTAAATAAAATCTAACCACATCTTTGTGCCTCCCTTAATCTTGACTCTCTCCTCTTTTGGTGCTGCAACAGTTATCCCCCTGCAGCATCCCTGTATTTTTCTCCTTAGCAGATGTAGGAGCCTGTCCTGTGTATGACCGCAGACTCGGGAAACTGGGTCTGAATCATGCTGGGATCAGGGAGACAAACAGAATTCCTACCCTGCCCCTCCACAGATGCAAAGAAGGAAATCCAGGCCATACTCTGGGTGTATACAAAGAAGGTAAGGAATGTAAAGAGCCTTTGACCAAAATGATCCCACTGTTTCTAACAGACTGAATACAATGAGGCCTAATTTATTATATCTTCTGAGGAAAATAGAAAAAACTTTTAAAAATTGAAATATTTCTCATTGACTCCCAAAAGTAATCAAACAAATACTCCAGGGACATTAGTCTGCATTGCAAAATAATTTTACTACTGCTCAATTCAAAGAACAAATTACAGTATAACAAGCATACAACCCGAATGATCTACACAAAATGTCATGAAAAGAAATGTGCTGCTAACAAGGTGGATTGGTTTTAATTTGATTATTCAATGCCTTCTAATTTGCTTAAATATTTCCAGTCACACGTTCCAATGAAGATCAACACATCTTCACTAATACTGTCATTCTTCCCACACAAGTTACTAAGCAACAATCTCTAATGCAACATGAAAGATGCATCATATCACACTAATAAACTCTCTCACTGATGAACAACCCCTGCATCCATCATGTAAGAGTTGCCTCACATCACACTTCAGTACTTTCACTTGTGGTATTACTTTGGAAACGACCCTTATTCAAATCACCATACAGTCTTAAAAGCGACAAATTCTCATTGGAAATATTGTTTTTTTTTAAATTAGTTCATGGGATGTGGGCATTGCCGGCAAGGCAAGCATTTATTGCTGTCTCTAATTGCCCTTGAGAAGATGGGGGTGAGCCACCTTCTTGAACTGCTGCAGTCTGTGTGCTGAAGGTACTCCCACAGTGCTATTAGGGAGGGAGTTCTAGGATTTTGAACCAGCGACGATGAAGGAACGGCGATATACTTCCAAGTCAGGATGGTGTGTGACTTGGAGGGGAATGTGGAGGTGATGGTGTTGCCATGTGCCTGCTGCCCTTGTCCTTCTAGGTGGTAGAGGTCACAGGTTTGGGAGATGCTGCCGAAGAAGCCTTGGCAAGTTGCTGCAGTGCATCTTGTAGATGGTACACACTGCAGCCACGATAAGCCAGTGAAGGAGGGAATGAATGTTTAAGGTGGCTGATGAGGTGCCAATCAAGCGGGCTGCTTTGTCCTGGATGGTGTCATGCTTCTTGAGTGCTTTGGAGCTGCACTCATCCAGGCAAGTGGAGAGTATTCCATCACGCTCCTAAATTGTGCCTGTGGAAAGGTTTTGGGGAGTCAGGAGGTGAGGCACGCGCCGAAGGATACCCAGCATCTAACCAGCTCTTGTTGCCATTTAAGTGGCTGGTCCAGTTAAGTTTCTGGTCAATGGTGACCGCCATGACATTGATGGTGGGGGATTCTGCAATGGTAATGCAATTGAATGTCAAGGGGTGGTAGTTAGACTCTCGCTTGTTGGAGATAGTCATTGCCTGGCACTTGTGTGATGCGTTTGTTACTTGCCACTTATCAGCCCAAGCCTGAATGTCATCCAGGTCTTGCTGCATGAGGGCATGGACTACTTCATTATCTGAGGAGTTGTGAATGGAACTGAACACTGTGCAGTCATCAGCAAACATCCCCACTTCTGACCTTATGATGGAGAGGTGGTCATTGATGAAGCATCTGAAGATGGTTTGGCCTAGGACACTGCCCTGAGGAACTCCTGCAGCGATGTCCTGGGGCTGTAGTGATTGACCACAACCATCTTCCTTTGTGCTATGTATGACTCCAACCAGTGGAGTGCTTTCATCCTGAATCCCATTGACTACAGTTTTATTGGGGCTCCTTGATGCCACACTTGGTCAAATGCTGCCTTGATGTTAAGGGCAGTCACGCTCACTTCACCTCTGGAATTCAGCTCTTTTGTCCATGTTTGGGCCAAGGCTGTAGTGAGGTCTGGAGCCGAGTGGTCCTGGTGGAACTAACTGGGCATCGGTGAGCAGGTTATTGGTAAGTAAGTGCCGCTTGATAGCGCTGTCGATTACACCTTCTATCACTTTTCTGATGATTGAGAGTAGACTGATTGAGCTGTAATTGGCTGGATTGGATCTTTTCTGCTTTTTGTGAACAGGACATACCTGGGCTGTCTTCCACATTGTTGGGTAGATGCCAGTGTTGTAGCTGTACTGGAATAGCTTGACAAGAAGAACGGCTGGTTCTGGAGCACAAGTCTTCAACATGACAGCTGGGATGTTGTCGGGGTCCATAGCCTTTGCTGTATCCGGTGCGCTCAGCCATTTCTTGATATCACATGGAGTGAATCAAATAGGCTGAAGACTGGCTTCTGTGATGGTGGGGACCTCAGGAGGAGGCCGATATGGATCATCCACTTGGTACTTCTGGCTGAAGATGGTTGCAAACGCTTCAACCTTGTCTTTTGCACTCATGTGCAGGGCTCCACAAACATTGAGGATGGGGATATTCATGGGGTCACATCCTCCTGTTAGTTGTTTAATGGTCCACCACCATTTACGATTGGATGTGGCATGTCTGCAGAGCTTTGATCTGGTCTGTTGATTGTGGGATCACTTAGCCCTGTCTATGGCATGCTGCTTCCGCTTTTTAGCATGCATGTAGTCCTGTGTTGCAGCTTCCCCAGGTTGGCATCTCATTTTTAGGTACACCTGGTGCTGCTCCTGGCATGCTCTTCTACATTCTTCATTGAACCAGAGTTGGCTTGATGGTAATGGTGAGGGATAGGCCGGGCCATGAGTTACAGATTGTGATGGTATACAATGCTATTGTTGCTGATGACCCACAGTGCCTCATGGATTCCCAGTTTTGAGCTGCTAGATCTGTTCTGAATCTATCTTATTTAGCATTGTGGTAGTGCCACACAACACGATGGAGGGTTTCCTCAGTGTGAAGATGGGACTTCGTCCCCACAATGACTGTGTAGTGGTCACTGCTACTGAAGGTGTCATGGACAGATGCATCTGCGACAGGTAGATTGGTGAGGATGAGTGTAAGATTAGGATCACAGGTCACACACAGTTACCTAAAGGGTCCTAGGAGTCATGAGACATTTTATTAAGGAGCAGTAGTTCATATATAGTTAAACACACAATCAGGATAGACATAGTAGGCATATGACCATGATAAGAGGCTGGTATTAGTCCCGATTGGACAGACGGCTGGTGGCACAAACAGCTCTTCTCTGCACCGTATGCTCTGAAAAGCACTTTAGATGTCTCTTTTATTGTCTATTTAGGGGTGGGTCGGGGGTAAAATGATGGACAGGATCATTTAACGTATAAAACACTCTTCCCAAACCAAGGTGCCCAATGGCTGGTTGAGTTAAACATAAGAACATAAGAATTAGGAGCAGGTGTAGGCCATTCAGACCCTCAAGTCTGCTCCACCATTCAATTAGATCACGGCTGATCTTCTACCTCAACTTCACTTTCCTGCTCTATTCTTATATCTCTTGATTCCCTTAATATCCAAAAATCTGTTGAGCTCTGTCTTGAATATACTCGAAGACTGAGCCTCCACAGCCCTCTGGGGCAGATAATTCATGAGATTCACCACCCTCTGAGTGAAGAAGTTTCTCCTCATCTCAGTCCTAAATGACCGACCACTTATTCTGAGACTGTGACCCCTGGTTGTAGACTCCTTAGCCAGAGGAAACATCTTCCCTGCATCGACCCTGTCAAGCCCTGTAAGAATGTTGTGTGTTTCAATGAGATCAGCTCTCATTCTTCTAAACTCTAGAGAATATAGGCCTAGTCTACTCAATTTCTCCTCATAGGACAAGTCCCCCATCCCAAGAATCAGACTGGTGAATTTTCGTTGCACTCCCTCAATTGCAAGTAAATCTCTCCTTAAGTAAGGAGATCAAAACTGTACACAATACTCCAGGTGTGGTCTCACCAAGGCCCTGTATAATTGCAGTAAACCGACTTTACTCTTATGCTCAAATTCTCTTGTAACAAAGGCCAACATACCATTTGCTTTCTTAATTGCTTGCTGTACCTGCATGTTCACTTTCAGTGATTCGTGTACAAGCACATTCAGGTCCCTCTGAACACCAACACTTCCCAATCTGTCACCATTTAAAAAATACTGTGCTTTTCTATTTTTCCGACTGAAGTGGATAACTTCACATTTCTCCACATTAAATTCCATTTGTCATATTCTTTCCCACTCACTTAACCTGTCTATATCCCCTTGAAGTCTCTTTGCATCCTCCTCACAACTTACATTCCCACTTAACTTTTTGTCATTAACAATCTGGGATGTATTACATTTGGTCCCTTCATCCAAATCATTGATATCGATTGTGAATAGCTGGGGCCCAAGCACCGATCCTTGTGGCACCCTACTAGTTATAGCCTGCCAACCTGAAAATGACCTGTTTATTCCTACTCTCTGCATTCTGTCCATTAACCAATCCTCAATCCATGCTATTATATTACCCCAATCCCATGAGCCCTAATTTTGTTCAATAACCTCTTGTGTGGCACCTTATCGAATGCCTTCTGAAAATCCAAATACACCACATCCACTGGTCCCTCCTTATCTATTCTGCTAGTTACAACCTCAAAACTCTAACAGATTTGTCAAATATGATTTCCCTTTCATAAATCCACGTTGACTCTGCCCAATCCTATTATTATTTTTTAAGTGCCTGTTACCGTCATGTATGTAACCTCTATGTAACACCACTGCAATACTGTATATACTTAAGCAATGCACACTTTGACCACAGGGGGTGAACTTGTGGGAGACATTCCTTACCTGGTCATCCAGGTATATAAAGGGAGGTCCCATGCATGGTCATCACTTCTTGGTCCTGTGAATAAAGGTTCAGGTCATAGAGTGAACTTGACCATAGAATGTGCCTCGTGTGGGTTTTGTGCCATTGAGCAAGGACATTACATTGGTGACGAGAAACGGGAATCAACGACCCACGAGAATGGCCACCAGTAGCAAAGAGGAACAGTACTGTGTTGGTGAGGACTGGGATGATTTCATTGAGAGGCTCCGCCAAAGCTTTGTCACGAAAGAATGGCTGGGAGATGCGGCGGCCGACAAGCAAAGGGCCCATCTGCTGACCAGCTGCACTTAAGACTTACGCGTTCATGAAGGACCAACTAGCACCGGTCAAAAGCCGGCGGTTAAAACCTTTGAAGAGCTCAGCAAACTAATCGATGAGCACCTCAAACCAATGAGCAGCATACACATGGCCCGACACAGATTCTATACCCGACGTCGTGAAGGACAGAGCATACCGGACTTCATTGCGGACCTCTGGCGTTTGGCCAGCCTCTGTAAGTTCACAGACGTCTGCAGGGGGGAGATGTTAAGGGACTTCTTTATTGAGGGCATCGGTCATGCAGGGATTTTCCAAAAGTTAATTGAAACCAAGGACTTGACTTTGGAAGCGGCGGCGTTGATGGCTCAGACTTTCATGGCGGGGGAGGAGGAAACCAAAATAATATACGCGCACAACCCTGCCTCCAACGCGGCGGGGGATCAGGGAGTCAATATCATAAATGCGACTCAGAGCCCCGCAGGCAGGCAAGGGCAGTTCGCCACACCCCAGACAGCAATAGACCCCAGAGTGGATTTTCAACAGAGACAATGGCAGGCTGAATGGACATTTACGCCATCACAGTGGACAATGCGGTCCAGGATGGGGCCATTGACACCCACTAACAGGTTACTCAAGGGCAGTCAAAGGGACAATCAGCGAGGAATGCCGGGTCATAGCTCCTTTGTTCACAACAATGGGAATCTCAGCTCATGCTGGAGGTGTGGAGGCAAACACTCTGACAGGACTTGCAGGTTTCAACAATTTGTCTGCAGAAAGTGCAACCTCAGTGGCCATTTAGCTCGAATGTGCAGGAAGCCTGTAAACAGGCTAATTCACAAGGCAGATGGACCAGAAGAGGGATCTGTGAGGCAGGATGACTCTTGGGGCAAATCCACGGACGCTGAAGTTCAGCGGGTTCATGTGGCAAACATTCATAGCTCATGTACCAAAACGCCACCCATGATGATGAAGGTTTTATTAAACGGCATCCCTGTAGGCATGGAGCTGGACATGGGGGCCAGCCAGTCACTCATGAGCATTCAACAATTCGAAAAGCTAGGGCCACTCAAAGCCAGTAGACCCAAACTAGAACGCATTGAAACACAACTACGGGTGTATACCAAGGAATTCATTCCAGTACTAGGCAGTGCAATGTTGGCGGTCACACACAATGGATCAGTGAACTGGCTGCCACTCTGGATTGTCCCAGGCAATGGTCCCGCATTGTTGGGGAGGAGCTGGTTAGCTGAGATGAACTGGAAATGGGGGAATGTGCATGCAATGTCATCTGTGGAGCGAAGTTCGTGCTCACAAGTCCGACAACAATTTGAGTCATTATTCCAACCTGGCGTTAGGACGTTCAAAGGTACCAAAGTAGTGATACGCATCACCCCGGACGCCAGACCAGTGCACCACAAAGCCAGAGTGGTGCCGTATGTGATGCAGGAGAAAATTGAGAGCGAATTGGACCGTTTGCTGAGAGAGGGCATCATCTCACCCGTTGAATTCAGCGACTGGGCAAGCCCCATCGTTCCCGTCCTAAAAGCGGATGGTTCTGTCAGGATCTGTGGCGACTACAAGACCACTATCAATCGGGTGTCCCTACAAGACCAATACCCGCTCCCGAGAGCGGAGGATCTTTTCGCCACGCTGGCAGGCGGCAAGCTGTTTACCAAGTTGGATCTCGCTTCAGCCTACATGACCCAAGAACTGGCCGACGAATCTAAACTACTGACCACCATCACTACTCACAAGGGACTGTTCGTTTACAACAGGTGCCCGTTTGGCATTCGATCAGCGGCTGCGATTTTTCAAAGAAACATGGAAAGCCTGCTTAACTCCATTCCTGGAATGATTGTATTCCAGGACGACATCCTCATCATGGGTGGTGACACTGAGGAACACCTCCACAACCTGGAGGAGGTGCTACGCCGACTGGATCGGGTAGGCCTGCGACTCAAGAAGTCTAAATGTGTGTTTTTGGCTCCTGAGGTTGAGTTCCTGGGCAGGAGGGTTGATGCAGACGGGATTCGGCCCACCGAACCAAAACAGGCAATTCGACAAGCGCCCAGGCCCAGCAACACATTGGAGTTGCGTTCATTCCTGGGACTCTTGAACTATTTCGGGAACTTTCTGCCGAACTTAAGCACATTGTTGGAGCCACTTCATGTGCTCCTGCATAAGGGTTGTGATTGGTTTTGGGGTGACTGTCAAGAACGGGCTTTCAATCGGGAGCGGAACCTACTTTGTTCAAATAAGTTATTGACCCTGTCCGACCTGTAAGAAATTGGTTCTGACATGTGATGCATCGTCCTATGGGGTTAGGTGCGTGTTGCAGCAGAGTAATGCTGAGGGTCAACTCCAACCTGTGGCTTATGCTTCCAGGTCGCTCTCTCAAGCAGAAAGGGGATACAGGATGGTTGAGAGGGAGGCACGCGCATGTGTCTATGGTGTAAAGAAAATGCATCAGTACCTTTTTGGCGGAAGGTTTGAATTAGAAACGGACCACAAGCCGTTAACATCCCTATTGTCAGATAGCAAGGCGGTCAATGCCAATGTGTCAGCCCGCATACAGCGATGGGCTCTCATGCTGGCTGCTTATGACTACTCCATCCGGCACCAGCCTGGCACCGAAAATTGCGCTGACGTGCTCAGCAGGCTTCCACTGGCCACCACCGAGGGGGCAGCGGAACAAAGCGCTGAGATGGTCATGGCCGTTGATGCCTTTGACAGAGCAGGCTCCCCCATCGCAGCCCGCCAGATCAAAATCTGGACCAACAGAGATCCCCTCCTATCTCTGATTAAGAAATGTGTCCTGACTGAGGATTGGGCGCCCGCACACGGAGCATGTCCTGAGGAGGTCAGACCGTTTCACAGGCGGATGGATGAGCTCTCCATCCAAGCTGACTGCCTACTATGGGGCAGTCGGGTAGTTATGCCCCAGAGGGGCAGGGAGGCATTCATCAGGGAACTCCACAGTGAGCATTCAGGCATCATGCTGATGAAGGCCATTGCCCGGTCACACGTTTGGTGGCCAGGAATTGATTCAAACCTGGAACACTGTGTTCGCAGGTGCACAATTTGTGCCCAGCTGGGTAATGCCCCCATGGAGGCCCCGCTCAGCCCGTGGCCCTGGCCCACCAGGCCATGGTCACATATTCATGTAGATTACGTGGGCCCGTTCATGGGAAAAATGTTTCTCATCGTGGTAGATGCGTACTCGAAATGGATCGCGTGCATCATTTTGAATTCGTGCATGACATCCACCACGGTGGAGAGTCTACGTGCGGTCTTTGCAACCCACGGCTTGCCGGACATCCTTGTTAGCGATAATGGCCCATGTTTCACGAGCTACGAATTCCGGGAGTTCATGTTGGGCAATGGCATCAACCATGTCACGACAGCACCATTCAAGCCGGCCTCCAATGGCCAGGCAGAACATGAGGTCCAAATCATTAAACAAGGCATGCTCAGGATTCAAGGACCCTCCCTTCAATGCCGCCTATCGCGCCTCCTGCTGGCCTATAGGTCCCATCCGCACTTGCTCACGGGGGTCCTGCCCGCTGAGCTACTTATGAAACGAACACTCAAAACTCGGTTGTCCCTCATTCACCCAGTCCTGACTGACATAGTTGAGGGCAAGCGCCAGTCCCAAAACGAGTACCATGACTGGAATTCAAGGGGGAGATGTATAGAAATAAATGACCCTGTATTTGTCCTCAATCACGGCATGGGGCCCAAATGACTTGAGAGTACTGTAATAGACAAAGAGGGGAACAGGGTCATCGTGGTTAAACTTAACAATGGGCAGATATGCCGTAAGCATCTGGACCAAGTAAAATAAAGGTTCAGCATGGACACTGAGGAACCTGAGGAAGAGCATGAGTTGGTGCTCACACCACCGCCAGTGAATGAGCAACAAGAACATTCAGCAGCATGCACAGTGCCGGCGTTCAGCCCGGACAGGCCGGAATCACCACAGGTGACAGACACTCACACCAAGGCTCAACAACCAGAGCTCCAACTGCGGCGCTCCACGAGGGAGCATAGACCACCCGAAAGACTTAACCTATGATCCCAATAAGACTTTGGGGGGGTGGGGGGGGGAGGTGATTTCATGTATGTAACCTCTATGTAACACCACTGCAATACTGTATATACTTAAGCAATGCACACCTTGACCACAGGGGGTGAACTTGTGGGAGACACGCCTTACCTGGTCATCCAGGTATATAAAGGGAGGTCCCATGCAGGGTGATCACTTCTCGGTCCTGTGAATAAAGGTTCAGGTCATAGAGTGACCTTGTCCATAGAATGTGCCTCGTGTGGGTTTTGTGCCATTGAGTAAGGACATTACAGTTACCACATTCTTAATAATAGATTCTAGCATTTTCCCTACTATTGATGTCAGGCTAATTGGTCTGTATTTCCTTATTTTCTCTCTCCTTCCTTTCTTAAATAGCAAGGTTACGTTAATCTGCAGGTACCATTCTAGAATCTATGGAATTCTGGAAGATGACAACCAATGCAACCACTATCTCTATTCACTATTTCAAAACCCTAGGATGAAGGCCATCAGGCGCAGGTGATTTATCGGTTGCTAGTCCCATTAATTTCTCTAGTACTATCTTTTTACTAATACTAATTTCTTTCAATTCCTCATTCTCGCGAGACCCCTGATATCGATTATTTCTGGGAGGTTTTTCATGACTTCTTCCGTGAAGACAGACAGAAAGTATTTGTTTAATTTCTCTGTCATTTCCTTATTCCCAATGATAATTTCTCCTGTCTCAACCAGTAAGGGACCCACATTTACTTTTGCTAACCTTTTCTTTTTTACATACCGATTGAAGCTTTTACAGTCTGTTTTTATGTCTCTCGCTAATTTACTCTCATATTCTATTTTCCTATTCTTTATCAATTTCTTGGTCATCCTTTGCTAAATTCTAAAATCCTCCCAATCCACAAGCCTACTGCTCTTTTCGGCAACATTATAAACCTTTTCCTTTGATCTAATACTATTTTTAACTTCTCGTTGATCACTTTTCTTGTGGTGTTTTTGTGCCTTAAAGGAATGTATGTTTGTTGTAAATTATGTAATAATTCTTTATATGCTAGCCATTGCTTGTCCACCATCATACGTTTTAATGCAGTTTACCAATCTATCTTAGCCAACTCTCCCCTCATACCTATGTAGTTTCCTTTGTTTAGATTTAATACTTTTGGATTTAACTCAATCACTTTCAAACAATGTAAAATTCTATCATATTATAGTCAATCTCCCAAGGTCCCCTTTACTACAAGGTTATTAATTGACCCTTTCTCATTGCACAATACTAGATCTAGAATAGCCTGTTCTCTAGTTGGTTCATCAACATACTGATATAGAAAACCATCTTGTGTACATTCCATGAATTCGTCCTCCACACTATTGCTGCAAATTTGGTTTGCCCAGTCTATATGTAGATTGAAGTGATTATTGTATTACCTTTGTTACATGCACCTCTAATTTCTTGATTTATACTGTGCCCTACATTACCCCTACTGTTTGGGGGCCTATAAACAACTCCCACCAATGTTTTATGCCCCTTGCTGTTTCTTAGCTCCACCCAAACTGATTCTACTTCTTGATTTTCCGAGCTACGATCCTTGCTCTCTACTGTCTTTATCCCATCCTTTATTATCAGGGCTACCTCTCCTCATTTTCCATTTTGCCTATCTCATTCTATCCTGGAATATTTAGTTCCCAACCTTGGTTACTTTGCAACCACTTCTCCATAATGGGGCGAAGGAGCGACAAGAGTTTGTAGAAGGAAGTGACCGGGGCCCAGGAGAGGCGGGAGTCTGGGGCCCAGAAGAGCAGAGGGCCCAGGGGCAGCACGGGCCAGCCCACACTGCTATATGTGTGCATGCTCCGTCCATGCAGCAGAGCTGGTCTCCAGTCGTCTTGGTTAATCCTTGTCACTGGACCAAGATTAGCTCTGTCAAGACCGTGTGGTGGCTGATATGCAACGGCCACCACACTTTAAAAAAATCCAAGCACAAGCATCTTCCACCCTTCAAGATGTATTTGGGGATCTGGAATATTAAATCCTTCATTGAAACACCTGTGAACTCATTCCTTTTTGGTGTGGAAGCAAGTCATCCTCGCTTTGAGGGACTGCCTATGATGATGATAGATCAAACCTGTTAATTTCTATCTCCACTATGAATGAATCTATTGTGAATGCTTCGCACATTCAGATATAGTGCCTTTAGCTTTGGCTATTTTCTATTTTTCCCTAATGTCACCTTAGTCAGTAATACCCTATTATCTTTGTTACTCTCTCTGTCCCTTCCTGACACACTGCTTATTTTTACCCAAAACTCTGCTCAAGAGCCTTGACATTTCTCTTGCTACTTTAAAATTTACTCTTTCCTGAATCCCTCCACACCCCTCCCCCTCCCCTGCACCCCCCTTAATTAGTTTAAACCCCTGTCTCCTGCCCTAGTTATTCAATTCGCCAGGAAACTGCTTCCAGCCTAGGTTCAAGTGGAGCCTGTCCCAACAGAACAGCTCTCTCTTTCCCCAGTACTGGTGCCAGTGCCCCATGAAGCAAAACCCCTGCCTCCCACACCACTCCTTGAGCCACACATTTAACTTTCTAACCTGCTTATCCCTATACCAATTGGCACGTGGCTCAGGTAACAATCCAGAGGTTATTACCTTTGAGGTTCTGCTTTTTAATTTGGACCCTAACTTCTTAAACTCTTTCAGCAGAACCTCATTCCTAGTTCTACCTATGTTGTTGGTTCCTACGTGGACCATGACAACTGGATCCTCTCCTTCACACTCCAAGTTCTTCTCCAGCCCAAGGAGATGTCTATAACCCTGGCATCGGGCAGGTAACATAACCTTTGAAACTCCCAGTCACGGCTACACAGAACAGTATCTATCCCTCTGACTATACTGTCCCCTACCACAACTACAGTCCCTTTCATTCCCCTCACTTGAATGGTCAGCCTGTTCATCCATCCTGCAGGCTTTTCCCTCATCCATCATAGGAAGTCCCTCGAAATCGAGGAAGACTTGCTTCCACTCTAAAAGTGAGTTCTCAGGTGACTGTACAGTCTCTGTAACAGGTGGGACAGACAGACGTTGAAGGAAAGGGTGGGTGGGGAGCCTGGTTTGCCGCACGCTCCTTCCACTGCCTGTGCTTACTTTCTGCATGCTTTCGACGACGAGACTCGAGGTGCTCAGCGCCCTCCTGGATGTTCTTCCTCCACTTAGGGTGGTCTTTGGCCAGGGACTCTCAGGTGTCGGTGGGGATGTTGCACTTTTTCAAGGAGGCTTTGAGGGTGTCTTTGAAATATTTCCTCTGCCCACCTGGGGATCGCCTGCCATGTAGGAGTTTTGAGTAGAGCACTTGCTCACCTACACAGGCAGCAAAAATCTCAAACCTGTTGGATAAAGGCAAAGGCTGAGGCTCCTCCAGCACGGCACCTGGGGTCCCCTTACCTGCCTGAGTGCAGTCACACCCTCCTGTCCCTGACCACTAACCAGATCTGCACCACTATCTAACCTAAGGAGTGTGACTGCCTCCTGGATCAAAGTGTCCTGCTAACTCTCCCCCTCCCTGATGCCCCGCAATGTCTGCACCTCAGACTCCAGCTCAACATCTCTGAGCTGAAGTTCCTCACTTACTGCAAACGTGATTGTCCGGGATCACAATGCTCTCCACAAACTTCCACATGCTGCAGTTGCGGCACACCAACTGCACTACCATTCCTATATAACCTTGTTCGCTTTAATTAAATGTAATTAAATTTATATTTAAGTAACTTAGCTTATAGTTTAGCTGCAACTCGTTCCCGCCCTTCTCCGAATTCCCACTCTTTCCAAATTCCCAAATAAACCATTCTTTAATTCCACACTTACAGCTGACTGACAGTTAACTGCCACTGGCAGGCAACTTCTGTTAACGACAGTTTTAAAGTTCTGGGTGTAAGTCAAAATGTTAAACTAAATTTCACTTTTTACAGCTTCTACATATGCAATACTTACCAGAAATTACCAATCTTTCCAAATTACCAAATAAACCACTCTTTGGAGCCAAAATTACCCTCCGCCCCAAACGGGGCTCACCTACCGTTTTGTGAATGTTCTGTCTGCCCCAATGCATGGCTGGAGAATCCGGCCGAATTAGGGACTTTATTTTTTTGCGGATGCGGTGCAGTGTTCCGGGCGGGTGCGGGGAGGAGGCGAGAGCAGGTCGGAGCGGCTGCCGCTTGGAGTCATCAGCGCTGCGCTGACACGTCACAACATCCCTCCCCTTCAGTTAAAGGGGAGGGCCACCAGGGAGAGTTTCGGCGGGGCCAATGGCCCCATACCCAAGAGGGGGTGCCGGGCTGCATGTTGGCGACCTGAGCGAACTGGTGGCTACCTGGCAGTGGGCCGACAATTAAAATAAAATGGCAGCCGTAGCAGTGCACCTTCCCCTTTAACAGCAGAGACACCGCCCAGCCACAAGAAGCTTCCCAACGGGGAAAACTGTCGGGGGTACTGAGCGACGGCCGATCCGCTCTTACGGGGCAATTTCCCGCGGGGCAATTTCTCATGCGGGGCGGAAAGAGGCGCGCTGCCGGTCGGTAATGTGTTGGCGCGTGCCCGACGGGGTGTGAAGACGTCCAGGGCAGTCCCGTATACCGCTTCAAAAATAATGGAGGGCAATTTTCAAAATGTTGGCCTCTCTGTGCTGACCGAGTGGTGAGTCCTTACCGACCCGTGGCTGCCTGCTCTTATAGAAAGGGGCAATTTCGGCCTTAAATCCACTCTGTGCAGATCACAGAGTTTTTCGTCACAACTCTTAGGTGAAACCCTCCTCTTCACATGTCTTTCCTGCTTATACTTTCTGAAGGCCCATCTCTCCTGTCTTTATCCTCCCAAGGTTGGAGTCAAACATGCCATTGTTAGCCTTTGTAGTTTGTAGCTGCCTGTTATCAGTTATTTATGTTCATGCTGCAAAATAGTTTTAGCTGTTGTACCATGCAATTAATCCTTCAATCCTAACACCAGTCTGAAGATTTTTTTTTGTTTCAAGTTATTTCTTACAATTCATCGTTTCTTCCAATCCACAATTTTTTACAACACCCCACCTTGAGAAGGAAATATCCTTACTGACTTCTCACAATCGGCTTTTGACTAATCTAGCTAGTTCTAAGTTATCCCATTGATACCATTCGTGCCCAGGGATCCTGGCTGGCATTATAAGTTACTTCCCACCACTCGTGGTCCTCTATTCTACTCATTGCTTTCTCAACTTGGGCGTTAATTAGTAGGGAGACTCAGAAATGAAGATTTCCCCCTTTCTTACAATCCATTCCTTTGAGGGGGAGAAGCAACCTCTGACCCTTTTCTCAAATTTAATTCACTGTTTCGGTGTTCCAATTCTGCCCCACCTGGGGTATCCTCTGTTTCTTCTATCTGTCCTGATCTTATCCCACCAGGGGTCTCCTCTGTGTGTGCTGTTAGTCATAGACATAAGTACACAATTTGCTTATGCATCAAAGTCTTGCTACATGGCGTACATATATCAAATACACTATCAATTACAAGTTGGAGAACTACCAGAGCATTTGAAATAATACGATCCTAAGGTTGTGCTGATATATTAAGCCCAATATCTCACCAATGTGAGTCGTTCCCTATGCTGTCAATTTCAATATCTACTCTCGAGTTGTCCTGTTCCAAAACAGATGTGATGTGAAGCAGAAATTGGGGCTATTAATGGCACAGGTCCTGTTAGATCTGTAAAGCATGATAGTTGCGATGGTAGTGACACAGCAGGCACAACCAAAAAAAGCACCTCATACTGGATTCGTACTGGCCTTTCCCATGCTCTGTTACTTACAAAACACAATTATTACATTCACAGTTAAATTCAGTCTTACAATCATTTCAAGTGACAGTACAGTTTAACATCTAATCAAAATGTCATGGACTTAGAGTTCTCCAAATGTCACTTCTACTCGTATCCATCTTGTGGATAATTCTTGCGCAATGTATTTTTTCCTAGCCTTCAATTGTCCCAATCCACATTCTATGTAATTCTCCACTTCAACTTCAATTTCAATCCCTCTAACAGGTACCACTGTGTTTAACTCAATCCTGATAGTATCATTAATTAGATAGTTACTCAATGGAGTATTTTTCAATGCTTTAAAAGTTGTTTCATTCTCCTGAGCCACATTGACAATTTCATGTCTTGCTGTTGTCAAGTAACTGAGCATTTCTGAGACCTATTCTTCAGTTCAAATTCAC
Source organism: Pristiophorus japonicus (assembly GCF_044704955.1). NCBI lineage: Eukaryota > Metazoa > Chordata > Chondrichthyes > Pristiophoridae > Pristiophorus > Pristiophorus japonicus. The sequence continues at coordinate 418,861,210 of NC_091977.1, forward strand.
CATGCATCATACCGGTATCTCATGCCACACGTGCCATCCGATACAAGCCATTCTCAGGCTTTCAGATGATCTTATCAAAAGATTGTAGTCATCTGGAGATCTTTGGTCATCTCCCACTGCATGGTCCTAATGTCTTGGGTAGTAGTGGCCAGGCTAGCAAATTCAGTTTTCTAACAAAGTTCATTATAGGGTGGGACACAAATGTCTCCAAGAGAAAACTGTCAATATATTATTCGTATCTACACTTTCCTGACTTTCACTAGAATGTTAGGAAAATTAAATTCTCCTTTTTCTATCTTACACCTCCAATCACTTTCTCTCTCCATTTTACATATCCCATAAATTACCATTCATATTTCCTTCATGATCACTGGAGGAACTTTACTGTCTGGTACAGCATTATAGATAGTAAACATCGATCAAACGTTCCCATTTGATCAAAGTTATTAACACATTTAAAATAATTATTTATAACCCATTATATTTGATCAATTTATCTTGTCAATTCCAATTTCAGAAACAGGCTTGATTTCACTGTGGTCACGTTGTAAGTTGGGTATTTACAATTTACTAGTTAACCTCAATAATTCCCATTTAATTCAGACCAATTGCATCAGCGCAACTAAACACAATACAGAGCAGATAAAATCAAAGTACATAGTAAATTACATCATATTTCATATTATTCTTTCTTCAGATGCCTTTCCAAATGATTTTAAAAATACTGAATATAACTGGAGAAAAATTAGTTTTCACATTTTAACAAACAGCATACTTTCTATGCAAAAGAAAAAGAGGGCGGTGCTTCCTCAGCTTGTAACTTCGAAACATTCATACAGGCTTTTTTGTTAAAACTGACACTACACTTAAGGTTCAAATTAATTTAAAACGAGACAATGCAATTTTAATTTAAACAGTATGAGACAATAGCAATTGTTTTACTGTAATCCAATTAAAACAAAATACTTTGTGAACATTCAAATTCCATTTTTTTTAGCAGACACCATGGCAAATGTAATTTCCAGGCTGAAGCTTATCTTTTGTAAAACAAACTGGTTTTTGTGCATTTCACAGCTCCATAAATCATAGTCAAAATAATCAGGGAAACTGAACCACACTTTTAACACACACTTTCACACAAACTGAAATTCCAGCATTTTTTTAATGTTCCTGTCACTCAGCAATTCTTGTGTTTTATTTTTCTCGGCACAAAAGCTAAAACTTCAGTGTTGGTTACATTTTCCTTTTTTTTAAATTGTCATCTCAACAACTTAATCTCTAGTTCCCAGTTTTTTTCCTTCCTTTGCTGAGTTCTCAGTTGGGTCAGCATGCAGCTTAGATCTTTTTACTCGTTATCTCCAACTCTCTCTCCTGCTCGTTTAGACTGTTCGCAACTTTTTCTCGATATTAAGCACCCGCCATTTTGTGTTAGGTTACACTCCCTCTTGCTCCCTTCTTACTTAACTAATCAGTTTAAGCGACAGCTGGCTAAGTCTCTCCAGTCCACCACTAATCGGAACCTTACAAATCCCAACACTGTGAATCCCACTTCTGACACCACTGCAAGATTAGGATCACAGGTCACACACAGCTACCTAAAGGGTCCTAGGTGTTATTAAGGTGCGATAGTTCAAATGTGGTCAAACACAACACACAATCAGGATAGACATAGTAGACATATGACCGTAACAGGTAGCTGGTATTAGTCCCGATCAGACAGATGGCTGGTGGCACAAGCAGCTCTTCTCTGCACCATCTGCTTTGAAAAGCACTTTAGATATCACTTTTATTGTCTTTTTAGGGATGGGCCTGGGGTAAAGTGATGGACAGGATCATTTAATGTATAAGGGGTCTTTCCACGCCAAGGTACCCAATGGTTCGTCTAAGTTCTTTGTCTCAACTCTTAGGTGAAACCCTCCTCTTCACTCGTCTTTCACGCCACCTTTCACACTAGTGCCTCTGACATGTCTTCCTTTTTCCTCAACAGAGGATTTCCCTCCACTGTGGTTAACATGGCCCTCCACCATGTCTGTTCTATTTTCCGCACCTCTGCTTTCAACCCTTCCCTTCCCTCTCAGAACCATGACAGGGTTCCCCTTGACCTCACCTTTCACCCCACCATCCTCCATGTTCAACAGATCATCCTCCGCCATTTCCGCGACCTAAAGCGTGATTCCACCTCAAATCACATCTTCCCCTCTCAGCATTCCGAAGAGACCACTCCCCATGTGACACCCTGGTCCATTCCACAGTCACCCCTAGCATCCCCTCCTCTTCCCATGGCACCTTTCCGTGCAAGCACAGGAGATGCAACACCTGCCCTTTTACTTCCTCCCTTCCCCACTATCCAGGACCCCAAATACTACTTCCAGGTGAAACAGCGATTTACTTGTACTTTTTTCAATTTAGTATATTGTATTCGCTGCTCATAGTGTGGCCTCCTCTGCATTGGACAGACCAAGTGTAGATTGGGTGACCGTTTTGCGGAGCACCTCTGTTCAGTCTGCAAGTGTGACCTTGAGCTTCTGGTCGCCTGTCACTTTAATTCTCCACTCCATTCCCACTCTGACCTCTCCGTCCTCGGTCTCCTACACTGTTCCAACAAAGCTGAATGCAAGCTCGAGGAATAGCACCTCATCTTTCATTTAGGTACTTTACAGCCTTCTGGACTCAACATCGAGTTCAACAATTTCAGAAGCAACCGCTACGAATCATTGGCTCCCTTCCCCACCTCTTCCTTTCTCATGTTGCTTCTCTCACCACCTGTCACAGGCCCAGTCTGGCAGCTATGTCCTTCAGGACTCGGCCTGCTCGGTCAGTAGTGGTGCTATCGAGCCACTCTTGGTGATGGACATTGACATTCCCCCATCCAGAGTACATTCTGTGCCCTTGCTACTCTCAGTGCTTCTTCCAAGTGATGTTTAACATGGAGGAGTACAGATTCATCAGCTGAGGGAGGGCAGTAGGTGGTAATCAGCAGGTGGTTTCCTTGCTCATGCTTGCCCTGAAGCTATGAGTCTTCATGTTGTCCAGAGTCAATGTTAAGCACTCCCAGGGCCACTCCTCCCAACTGTATACCACTGTGCCACCATTCCTGGTGGGTCTGCCCTGTCAGTGGGACAGAACATACCTAGGAATGATGATGGAGAAGTCTAGGACATTGGCAGAAAGGTATGATTCTGTGAGTGTAACTATGTCAGGCGGTTGCTTGACTCGTCTGTGGGACAGCTCTCCCAATTTTGGCATAAGTCCCCAGATGTTGGTGAGGAGGACTTTGCAGGGCCGACTGGGCTGGGTGTGTCATTGACGTGTCCATAGCCAGTGCTGAGGAAGGTGAATAATTACAGTTAAAAACATTCAAAATGACAACATTGTGACAAAACACTCCAGAAGTCATCTTGAATTTAAATCTCAATTCATTCTTCACTGGTACATTATTTCAGCAGTGGTTACTTATGAAGTATGTATAAGAGTGTATGCTGCCTCCAGGCCAGGTCCAAGATCACCCCAACCTCTGTCGTTGAGCTGCAGTATGCAGACGACGCCTACATCTGCGCACATTCTGAGGCTGAACTATAGGATATTGTCGATGTATTCACCGAGGCATAAGAAAGAATGGGCCTTATGCTTAACATCCATAAGACAAAGGTCCTCCGCCAGCCTGTCCTCACCGCACAGCACTGCCCCCCTAGTCATCAAGATTCACGGCGCGGCCCTCGACAATGTGAACCACTTCCCATACCTCGGGAGCCTTTTATCAACAAAGACAGACATTGATGCGGAGATTCAACATTGCCTCCAGTGCGCCAGTGCAGTCTTTGGCCGCCTGAGGAAAAGAAAGTTCGAAGACCAGGCCCTCAAATCTACCACCAAGCTCATGGTCTACAGGTAGTAATACCCGCTCTCCTGTATGGATCAGAGGCATGGACAATGTACAGAAGACACGTCAAGTCGCTGAAGATATATCACCAACGATGTCTCTGCAAGATCCTGCAAATCCCCTGGGAGGACAGGTGCACCAATATCAGTGTCCTCGCCCAGGCTAACATCCCCAGCATTGAAGCACTGACCACACTTGATCAGCTTCACTGGGCAGGCCACATAGTTCACATGCCAGACACGAGGCTCCCTAAGCAATTGCTCTATGCGGAACTCCTTCACGGCAAATGAGCCAAAGGTGGGCAGCGGAAACGTTATAAGGATACCCTCAAAGCCTCCCTGGTAAAGTGTGACATCACCACTGACAAGTGGGAGTCCCTGGCTGAAGACCGCCCTAGGTGCAGAAAGTGCATCCGGGAGGGTGTTGAGCTCTTCGAATTTGAACGCCGCGAGCATGAAGAGGTCAGGCGCAGGCAGCGGAAGGAGCATGTGCAAATCAGTCCCACCCCCCCTTCTCCCGACGAATGTCAATATCACCTGTGACAGGGTCTGTGGCTCTCGCATTGGGCTGTTCAGCCACCAAAGAACTCACTTTAGGAGTGGAAGCAAATCTTCCTCGATTCTGAGGGACTGCCTATGAGATGTATAAGAGGTAGGTATCATCATCATCATATGCAGTCCCTTGAAATCGAGGAAGACTTGCTTCTACTCTAAAAGTGAGTTCTCAGGTAACTGTACAGTCCAATACAGAAATTACAGTCTCTGTCACAGGTGGGATAGACAATTGTTGAAGGAAAGGGTGGGTGGGGAGTCTGGTTTGCCGCACACTCCTTCCGCTGTCTGCGCTTGGTTTCTGGTGATGAGACTCGAGGTGCTCAGCACCCACCCGGATGCTCTTCCTCCACTTAGGGCAGTCTTGGGCCAGGTATTCCCAGGTGCCAGTGGGAATGTTGCACTTTATCAAGGAAGCTTTGAGAATGTCCTTGAAACGTTTCCTCTGCCCACCTTTGGCTCGCTTGCTTTGTAGGAGTTCCAAGTAGAGCGCTTGCTTTGGGAGTCTCGTGTCAGGCATGCAGATGATGTGGCCTGCCCAATGGAGCTGGTCGAGTGTAGTCAGTGCTTCGATGCTGGGGATTTTAGCCTGATCGAGAACACTGACGTTGGTGCATCCTCCCAGTGGATTTGCAGGATCTTGTGGAGGCAACGCTGGTGGTATTTCTCCAGTGCTTTGAGGTGTATATGGTCCATGTCTCTGAGCCATATAGGAGGACAGGTATCGCTACTGCCCTGTAGACCATAAGCTTGATGCCAGATTTGAGGTCCTGGTCTTCAAACACACTCTTCCTCAGGCAAGCAAAGGCTGCACTGGCACACTCGAGGCGGTGTTGGACTTTGTCGTCGATGTCTACCCTTGCTGATAGTAGGCTCCCAAGTATGGAAAATGGTCCATGTTGTCCAAGTCCACGCCATGGATTTTGATGACCGGGGGCTGTGCTGTGTGGCGGAATCAGGTTTGTGGAGGACCTTTGTCTTACGGATATTTAGTGTAAGGCCCATGCTTTCGTATGCCTTTGAGAATGTGAAAAAGGATTGCGAAAGTGATAGATGGCTAGAGAAGGTAGCAAAAGGATGGAGATAGGGAATCATGGGTAAATGGCTGACCAAAGATGTCAAGCTGTGATAACTACAATGTCAGCACAAAAAGGGGTTACTCAGAGTTGTGGTCAAACACGAGTTACGCGAAAAAGCAAAAGTTAGACATGAGTCAGACGAGGGGCTGCTATATCCAGCCATGAAATAGGGAAATGCTATGAAAATCGAAACAATAAACACATCCCTGGAGCCTGCCCTATTTGGAGAGTTGTTAGCCTGCAATTGGGTATGCTATGGAGGAAATCAACCAATGATTGTATAAACTGAGTGTCACTCAAATGTGTTCTGCTGTAACAATGTATAAGTGTTGAGCTTTTGTACTGTTACGAGACTTGTCAGGAGAAAGGTGGACAGGCTCGAATCGAGAGTGTTCCCTTTATCTTAACAGGTCCCGGCCGGAGAATCTCTAATAAAGGTCTTATGTTGCTAAGACTAAAAGTGTTCATGCGTCAGTGAATTCGCTGAAACAGATTGAAGGGAAAAGAATCCAGTATCTACATTTGGTGTCAGAAGTGGGATCTCAACAGACGACTGCCGAAAGCTTGCGAATTAAGAGCTAGACTAGCCTTGGACGAGACGAGAGGAAAATGGCCACTGGAGTAAGTATAATTTCAATACTGCTCCAGTTTCCTCCGGTTTCAAAAGTCTGAGGAAAGTTTAGCCACTCGCTGGTTCTCAGGTGGTGTCTGAACGAGATCCAGGTCAATCTGGCGAACACTTTCTAAACTTAGGAAATAAGTGTCCAAGTCAGGTGTGACGTTGACCTTGTATATCACTTGTCCTGTCTAGGCACTGATTGGATTTAATTAGGAAACCGTGTAGCGACACGAAGAGAAAAATCACGCGGGCCACATAGAAAAACGCAGAGATTTGGGATAAGCCGTGTAGCGACACGAAGAGAGAAATCGCGTAGGAAACCGTGTAGCGACACGAAGAGAGAAATCGCGTAGGAAACCGTGTAGCGACACGAAGAGAGAAATCGCGTAAGAAACCGTGTAGCGACATGAAGAGAGAAATCGCGCAAGCCGAGGGGTGACACGGGATTGTGTAAATTTTAAATTGTACTTGCGCCAGGAGTGGTGTCGATCTTGTATATCACTTGGTCCACCTAGGCTCTGGGCAAGCTAAACTAGAACTAACATGGGACGACGTGGAGGTAATTTGGATTAATTAGGACCCTGATCCAACGTGCGGTGACACAGGGATGGGTTATTTAGATAAAACTACGAATTCTCTGAAAGGTCATGGATCAAAAAAAATTAATAGGAAAGAGAGACTCTTGTGAACGTCTGTTTTAAATGAGAAATGCTTGTATGATTTTTACTGTGGAGAAGGAAGCTTGTGTGGGGAGACCGGGGAGTTGTGGTTTGTTTTAGCTCCACCCACTTTTTCAAACAGTGAAAGTTTTTTTTAACCCTTCGTAGTGTGGTCCTGTATGTGGGAAGTTTAAGAGTGTGAACCTTAATGAATTACGTATATTCAGATGATAAGTTACGGAGCCAGGAAATGCACAAAGGATAAGTTTGTTGAGTAAAAAATATATATATATGGTCCCGGTGGTTAAAAAAGGATTTAATAGCCAAATGGAGACAGTACTGTCAAAAGCTGAAAGATGAGTCCCTTCTGTCAAGCTGGCAGGAGAACGCCACTAAACTCGGGCTGTCCTTGACAGAAGGAGGACATGTTAAAACTGTAGACGTCCTAAAGAAAGAGTGCGCTCACGAGAAACGTACTAAGAGTTCCCTTGGGACCTCTGAGAAGGGTACAGATAGACTACGTAGTCGAATGGTTGGCTTTGCGTTGTCCGAGGCTGATGATGAAATTGATGAATGGACACAGCCGTGCCAAACGGCGCCTCCTGCAGCCTCTGACCCTTTGTCACAGCCTCTTTCCCATCCCCCTCCACCTTACGCTCCGGCGAGAGGAGTTAAAGATAAATGTAACCCTACACCAACGAAGCGACAAGCCCAAACAGACTCCAGTTTATAGATCATCTTCGAACTACTATTTCAGTTTATAATGCAGAATCAAGAGACTTGTGGTCCTTAGTGCAGCAAACCCTGAGCCCGACTGAACACGTCCGGTTCTTAGAAAATTTGAGGCAAGCCACCCATGATGCATTAGCGACTGCTCACCCTAATAATGCCCAGGATCACCTAAACGCTATCTTTAATGCTCTCAGCAAGAACCTTCAGAAGCCCATCAGTATGACAGCAGTCTTAGAAACTAAACCCAAACGAGAAGAAACTGCCGACGAATTCATGGAAAGATTTATTGAAATATACGGAGGTCAATCAGGAAATAATGCCTTCAGGGCAGGGGACAATTCACCTCAATTCTGCGCTATTCTACTTCAGTACCTGCCCTATTCGATTGCTCACGCTATCCGGACAAATAATATGAATTGGGCAGATAACAGTAGAGCCCAAATGGAAAGAGCAGTAAAATATTATTGGCAGGAGAAGAAAGGAGGGGAAGGAGGAGGCGCATCCCTGACCCGGGTCAAAACCGAATATGTGACTAGAAAGGAAGAACCCCCACGGAGAGGACCCTGGTCCGACCCGAGGGGATACCAGATGGAACCACAGTACTGTGTAAAGGGATGGGTGGATAACCAAGGATACGGATATACCCAACACCCAAATGGCCCAGGCCCCGCTAATTACGGACCGCCCTACTGTCCTTGGCCTGGTATGGGAAGAGGTCGGGGCTGGGAAAGACGAGATGGATGCTTTAATTGTGGGCAAGAAGGACATTGGAGTAGAGAGTGTCCCTCCCGTCGGCACGAAAGAGGAGGGGGGCAAGCGGGGAGAGGACGGTGATCTTACACTAACTTCTCCCAGAACAACCCCTTTGGCCAACCATCCCCCGATTACGTAACTTGATTGTACAGAGAACCTCCCCGGATGACGAACCGATTTGCCAGTTTCCAGTCCCTAGCACGGCTAAACAAATGCGACAGTGGTTGGGGGTGATCAATTACTGCAGATCCTGGATCCCTAACGTCGCCCTGATGACTAAGCACCTTACCCCGTATACAAATGAGGAAGGCAGCTTTAAAATAAAAATTGCAGATGTCCAAGCCTTTAAGGAACTAAAGACAGCCCTGCTGCAAGCTCCGGCTTTGGGCCGGCCCCTCTATGACCGGCCCTTTCAACTGTATTGTACCATCCTGAAAGACTGTGCTACTGCTGTCTTAACTTAGAAACACGGGGATAAGCATAGGCCTGTTGCCTACTACTCTTCCAAAATAGACCCCGTTGCCTTGAGGCACCCTGTATGTACTCAAATATTAACCGCCATCTACAATAGCCTTCAATCCGCTGCCAACATTACCCTCCAGCAGGATATTGTTGTGTACACCTCTCACTCTGTAGCTGCCCTTCTGGGCCAACTGCAGACTCAACACCTTACCATGGCCAGGCAAAGCAGATATGAGATCTACCTACTGAATAATCCTAAGCTGACCTTTCAGCACTGTACTGCCATTAATCCGGCCTGTTTTCTTACTGAGCCACCCCAAGATGAGGAAGAACCCAGTCATGATTGTTTATCTTTAATTCAGGAGGCTTCGTCGGTCAGGGAAGATTTAGTTGACGTACCAATTGAAGACCCAGACTGTATTATGTATGTTGACGGAAGTTCTTCTATTAATCCAGAAGGTACACGAATCTTAGGATACGCCATAGTAAACCAGGAGAATCAGGTCTTGGAATCTGCCGCCTTTGAAACTGCCTATTCTGCCCAACAAGCTGAACTATTCGCCCTCACCCGAGCCTGTATCTTGGCCAAAGACCTCAAAGTCAATATCTATACCGACTCTAGGTATGCCTTTAGGGTAGCCCATGATTTCGGACAATTATGGAAAAACAGGGGATTCCTAACCTCACAGGGGAATGAGATATCCCATAAGCAACTAGTATCTGATTTGTTGCAAGCCCTCATGCTCCCTAAACGTATTGCTATTGTTAATTGCACTGCCCACACTACCGGAAACTCTCCGGTCGATATAGGAAACCGCCATGCTGACAGAGAGGCTAAACAGGCCTCTTGCAGACAACAAATGGTGGTGCCGAGAATGATGAGTCAAACTAAAAGTCCTGCCAAGGATAAGTTAGCCTCGGAAAAACCAATGCCAACCATCCAAGATGTCATTAAAGCACAGGAGGACGCTCCTGAAAAAGATAAACTGTTGTGGAAAGATTATGGATGTACTTATGACAATGTTTCTAAACTCTGGACCACTCCCGCGGAACAGACTTGCATGTCTGACGAGTTGGCTCTATGGGTTATTGAATGTATGCATTTTGCTACTCATTGTGGAGCAAGGACAACAAGTGACACGCTTTTGGCCACTTGGTGGCACCCTAGACTCCAGATGCTAGCCCAGAACATCAGTAGTCGCTGCCTTGTTTGCCAACAGCATAATCCAGGGAAGGGAGTCCCCTGTGATTGGGGTAAGACGCCCCTACCAGAAGGTCCCTTTGAGACCTTGCAGTTGGACTACATTAAGTTGCAAAAAGTTCAGTGTTACAAATATGTGTTAGTAATAGTAGATGTGTTTAGCAGATGGATTGAAGCCTACCCTACCCTGGACAATAAGGCTCAAACTGTTGTTAAGGTGTTAATGAGGGAAATTGTTCCTAGATATGGTATCCCAGCTCGACTGATGACCACCTATGTTCTTTCTCTGACTCAAGCTCTGCGACTAGCTCACAACCAGGTTCGAGAGGCTCACCTCGACCTCCCAGTTTTACCCGAATCGTCCCTCGTGGCACCAGGGAAGTATGTCCTGATTAAGAAATGGATTCGAAAGGGACTAGAGCCACGATGGGAGGGGCCCTTTCAGGTGTTACTCACTACCCCCACCACAGCTAAGGTTGAAGGGCTAAGTGCCTGGGTTCACCTGCACCACTCTAAACTTATTACTTCATAATGAGCCTCTCACTGGTCGTCCTAACCCTTGTTTCTGTTCCAGACTTCCTCTCCTCCATAGCTGAATAAACCACATCCTTGGGGCAGGAAGAAAAATGCCAAGAACATGGCAGGAGAAAGGAACAAGCAGACTTAGCTGTTTTCTGAGCTATCCTTATCTTATTGTTAACTAATGTATAGCATCGTCTAAAATTATTTAAACATGTGTAAGCTAGCAGGTATAATTGTGCTATCCTAGCAGAACTAGAAGGGCTACAGGATAACTTATTTTATCAGACCCATACCCGATTGCATGGTAATCGAACTGTGTGTTACCCACTAGCCCAATCAGTAGCCTCCCCGCGACTTATATACGGCGGATACCTCGGACGCACCCTGTGAGGGACAAACGGGCGAATATAGAAGGGGTATTCCGGGGAAGATGTGTGGAATTAATAAACTCCATGAATCCTGAGTGCAGGGGATCCCAGGGAAAGAACGGAGCGGTATGCTCGGACATTGCAAGCTACCCGCTTTGCTTCTCAGGACAAGGGTGGGGTTATGCCCTGGTCCCCGGGAACGCCACCTGTGTGCAGACGCAGTGTGCCCGTCAGCACTGTCGAGTGCGTAAGGGCCAATTTACCTGTACCTGTAACGAGCAAAGATGCCGGAACGTGACCGCAGGAAGGCAAGTTATCTGCGGTCAGTGTAACGGAACTCATGTCAGCTCAGAAACATGGGCATACCCGTTTGATGCTTACCAATTGGTAGGATCAGGCTCAAATTCAAGGGAACCTAGCAATTGGTGGTATAAGCAGTTCACGAGTGTTAGCAACACCAACGTAAAGTGTTATAGAGCTAAGGAAGGATTCGTGTTCCTCCTCAACGGCACCTTCAAGACAGCAACACCGACCCTCCCGGTCCTCTTTGCAGTAGGAACTATAGGACCACTCACTGTCCCATGCCCCAAAAGGGGGTATACCCAGAGAAAGGAAATAGTTGGTTGGATTGGTTATTTGGAGGATCCTGGGGATCTTATTTAATGCATGGAGCAGTTATTCTCATTATGATAATAGTTACCTGTTGTCTGATTATTGGTTGCTTTAATGTCTGTTGTAAAGTAATGATGGCAAAATTGGAGCAAACTCTTACAGTCACGGGCTCCCGGAATCTGGTTCAACAGACTAAAGATTTACTCGAGAATCAAGAAGAGTATGAGAAACAAGAATGCGAACGGCTGAATGCGATATTCCTGGAATAATCACCAGGGTTATCATGGAATGATAAAAGGGGGGAATGAGAATGTGAAAAAGGATTGCGAAAGTGGTAGATGGCTAGAGAAGGTAGCAAAAGGATGGAGATAGGGAATCATGGGTAAATGGCTGACCAAAGATGTCAAGCTGTGATAACTACAATGTCAGCACAAAAAGGGGTTACTCAGAGTTGTGGTTAAACACGAGTTACGTGAAAAAGCAAAAGTTAGACATGAGTCAGACGAGGGGCTGCTATATCCAGCCATGAAATAGGGAAATGCTATGAAAATCGAAACAATAAACACATCCCTGGAGCCTGCCCTATTTGGAGAGTTGTTAGCCTGCAATTGGGTATGCTATGGGGGAAATCGACCAATGATTGTATAAACTGAGTGTCACTCAAATGTGTTCTGCTGTAACAATGTATAAGTGTTGAGCTTTTGTACTGTTACGAGACTTGTCAGGAGAAAGGTGGACAGGCTCGAATCGAGAGTATTCCCTTTATCTTAACAGGTCCCGGCCGGAGAATCTCTAATAAAGGTCTTATGTTGCTAAGACTAAAAGTGTTCGTGTGTCAATGAATTCGCTGAAACAGATTGAAGGGAAAAGAATCCAGTATCTACACCTTGGTGAAGATGTTGACGATGGGTTGGAGTTCAGCCTCTGAGTATGCGCAGACACAAGCTTCATCCAATTACTGTAGTTCGATGACAAAGGATGGGACGACCTTGGATCTAGCCTGGAGTTGATGAAGGTTGAACAGGTTCCCATTGGTTCTATAGTTTAGTTCCACTCCAGCGGGGAGCTTGTTGAGAGTGAGATGGAGTATTGCAGTGAGGAAGATCGAGAAGGCGTGATGACGTAGCCCTGCTTGACCCCAGTCCGGATGTGGATTGGGTCTGTGGTGGATCCGTTGGTCAGAATCACAGCTTGCATATCATCGTGGAACAGGAGGAGGATGATGACAAACTTTTGGGGACAGCCGAAACGGAGGAGCACGCTCCATGGTCCGTCACAGTTGACAGTTTCAAAAGCCTTTGTGAGGTCAAAGAAGGCCATGTACAAGGGTTGGTGCTGTACCATGCATTTCTCTTGAAGTTGTCACACGGTGAAGATCATGTCCGTTGTACCCCTTAGTGATACAGAATAGGAAGGCATTCCCAGCTTGTTACAAACACCAGAATGACATTTGAAGGTAATAATACATGCCAGGCTCTTTTACAAGTTTTACAACTGAAGCTTATAATAGAACATATGTAGAAGATAATAATGGGATCCTAGAAATTAAGGAAACTTAATAGAGGGAGCAGTTTTAGTTAAGGAAACCAATTTCCTCCAGTTTTATGTACATTTAGCAGATCTTCAATGTATAACTAACAAAAGGGTTAAATCTTTAGCATAAAGAGCCCTAATTTTAACCTAACTGCCTGTGGGAAAAGGGTGGGTTCAGGTCGGACGCCCATTTTACACCCAATCTGATTTTACTCTCCATTGAAGTCATTCCTGTGGATAGGTTAAGTTAAAATCAGGGCTATTGCATTAAATGGAGGTAACATGTTTTGCCTTTTATTAAGCACATTTGTAGCAGTGCAGAACTTGACACATGCTTGGGAAGCTCAAGAGTGTTTGAGTGACCAGTACAAAGGGGCGGAAGTGGATGTAGGACGGAGTCTCTGCCGCTGTCCGTCATCAGCCTGGTGCTGATGACATCATGATGCATGTGTCACCATGGCTCTCCTCTTCTCCCCTTCACTTAAAGGGGAGAGCCGCTGTGAGCTCTGCGATTATAAAAACATAAGAAATAGGAGCAGGAATAGGCCATTTAGCACCTCGAGCCTGCTTCGCCATTCAATAAGATCATGGGACTCAGCTCCACTTCTCTGCCCGCTCCCCATAATCCTTTACTGTCTTATCGCTGAAAATTCTGTCTATCTCCACCTTAAATATATTCAATGACCCAACCTCCACAGCTCTCTGGGGCAGAATTCCATAGATTTACAACCCTCTGAGAGAAGAAATTTCTCCTCATCTCAGTTTTAAATTGGCGGCCCCTTATTCTAAGACTATGTACCCTAGTTGTAGTTTCCCCCATGAGTGGAAATATCCTCTCTGCATCCACCTTGTCGAGCCCCCTCATTACCTTATAAGTTTCAATAAGATCACTTCTCATTCTTCTGAACTCTAATGTGTATGGGCCCAACCTATCCTCATAAGTCAACCCCCTCATCTCTGGAATCAACCTAGTGAACCTTCTCTGAACAGCCTCCAATGCAAGTATATCCTTCCTTAAATACGGAGACCAAAACTGTATGCAGTACTCCAGGTGTGGCCTCACAATGAGATCCTGAAGTGCACGTGGGAGAACCTATGAGTTTTAATCGAATTTGGCATTTTACAAGGCAGATTGGGTCCATGTGGGAAAGGCTGAAAACTAAAGGATAACTATGCTTCAAAAGGATCCAGTTTTGAGTATTGAAACTGTCTGGTGTATTGAAGCTAAAACAAATTGTTTGGGGAATTGTGTAAACTCGAAAACCCTTCTCCCCAGGAGACATTAACATAGCAACAATCAACCCAGAGATAGCCAGCCATCATCCTGGGCAAGAAACCAATCCAGCGCATATACATAATGACAATGGCACATCCAGCCCACATGGAAAACCCAGGCCTAGGCAGACATTGCAAATACCAAAGCTAATTTTTCCCCATCAAAAAACAAATTTAAAAGATCGACACATCCGAGACAGATTAACATTAATGGGCCCGCCAAAATATGACAGAGATATCAAGCCCGCCAAAAATTAAACAAAGAAACAAAGAATGATTTGGTGCGAAGATTAGAACAGCTCCCAAGGTATAACTGGGGCCCTGTTTTAATGAAGTTGTGTGCAATGCATCAGAGGGAGAAAGGAGAGAGACCACCGCAGCAGTTTTAACCAGCCTCTCCAGCCTCGACAACACTCCCGGGGCCACACTGCCCTGCTATCAAAGAAGAAAGAAGAACATCACCACGGCAGAGGAAGCAGCCCCAGTAACTCCAGACATCACCATCATGGCAGCAACCGACCACAGCCAACGTGGTACCATCAAAAACACCGTGATCGACCAACTCCGAAACAAATCTCCTCGAAGAAGAAACCGAAGATTCGAAAGTTTCCACTCTACAATCTAGTCCTGACTACCAACAGGTGAAGCATTATCTAAAGAGACTTTTGAAACCTATTTCTAACGAAAGAAAGTGGATATTCACCCCATAAGTCCAATACGTGCCCTACCGCATCAGCGGACACCATCCAACTGATGACTACGCAGTCAGAAGTCCTCTACGAGGTTCAGGGTACGGCAAGCACAACCTACAGAGTTCAACGAACCCCGAAATCGCAAACCACCACCAACTGACAATAAAGGATTGGTGAGCATAGTCCCTGTTTTCCCTGGAGTTTAACCTAGTCAGAGTTAGGCATTGGGAGGTGGGAGGTGTATTATTTCTGTAACCCCTTTGAATGTGTGATATAGTGTTCTTTATTTGAATGATTACAAGTTTGACATTGCATTTTCTTGTCCTTAATAAAATTGAAGTTCTTTGCATCAAGCCAGTTGTCTCTTGCGCTTCGTTATATCCCCCAAATAAATCCAGAGTCGAGAACCCAGGGAGTGGGAGCGATTTGAACCACTCAGAAGGTCAGAGGTGAACTTGACCCCACACACCACCCCTACACCTGCTACAACTGTAGTTGTGTTTTAGCAGTTGTTAAGCAATGAATGTGATGTGCTCTGAAAAGTGCCATATATTGTATGTATGTGTAGCATGGTACATTACATGCACATTGACTGATCGTGTGCATTTTTTCTTCCTGTTACAAATATGCTGCAATCAAAGTAAGTGAGGTCCACTTATTAATGAGCTTCATCTGCGCACTTTGCCTCAATACCATTCACAGACACGTACTCGAGAAGGTCTGCCGGATTTATAGGAAGAAGCACTGGGTAAATCACTTCATGTGGGTGTGTAAAGGGCTGAGTTGCTGGCTGCAGAAAGACTGGCTGCTGTTGACCAAAGATCTAATGTTGCTATGGCTCCTATTGAGCTACTAATGATTCCAGCCATATGGGCCAACTATACAGTGGAAGAATATGATTAGACTCACCAGTCACTTGCCTCATTGCAGAGCATAATGCAAGCAGTTAGTACATATTTGGAGGTATTATGCAGCAGGTTCACTTCTCTGCAGACTGTCATTAATTTGTATGCAGCCTCAAAGACATCTACAAGGGAGATTTCAGGAACTCAGGAAGTGAGCAAAGTTACAGCATCTCCCATGAGTGCTCCCACTGATGCAGCTGACGCATTACGTGCCAAAATACAAGATGCCATAGTCACTTCCACGAACTTGGCAACAGGTTGTAGTGAGCCACCAGTGAAGGGACACTTTGGGAGTGCAACGGTTCATACTTGAGCAGATGAGGGGCAGATACGCAGCGGTGACAGCAACTGAGGGGCGCAAGTTGGGGGAGGTGCATAGTGACCACCACAATGACATCATCAAGGCGGCACATCACCATGGCTCTCCCCTTTGGCCCACTGGGCCACCAGTGAGAGTTTCGGCTGGCCGAACCCGGGGGCATATTTGTCGGCCGACATGGCAGTCGGTCGACAAAAAAGAAAACATGGCGGCTGCGGTAGTGCACCCTCCCCTTTAAGGGAAGCCGCACTGCTGCTGCAGTAGGCCACAGCCTCACTGGACCACTGGGTAAAAGCTTGTTTTAGCACCGCTGGGTGGGCCGAAGATTTTCTGGGGGGAATGTTGCCGTCGGAGGATTAGATTGGCGGTGCACACAATGATGACGCACTTAAGGTGGATCAGCAGCAGTGGAGCGGTGGGGGGTGATTCGTGGCACCGCCGGGAAAACTCGGGAGAGAAATTGGGCCATCATTCCACCAAAAGTCAACGCCCACTCCACTCCACAGCATGGCCGCCGATTTGCGGTAGTAACAGGTCTTAAGGAGAGGGGCAACTTCGGCCCCCAGAACTGTTAGGGGTGAACTTTCAACTTTTTCGGGGATGGAAAATTGGCAATTTATATAATGGGTGACCCCGCAATCAGTATCTTGGAAGCTGAACTGGACAAGCCATATCAACAATGTGGCTACAAGAGTAGGGCAGAGACTGGATATTCTGTGGCAATTCCTTGAGTCAGGAATGTAATGGAATATTCACTATTTGTCTGGATTGGTGCAGCTGCTACAACATTCAAGCACTTAACAACATCCAGTACAGAGCAGCCCTCTTGATTGGCACCACTGCTACTGGATAATATCTACCCTCTCCACGACCGGTACACTGCGGCACAATAGGATGCACTGCAATGATTCAACAAACCTAGCTTAACAGCACCTCAACAAGATTGTAGAAACATCAGACCTCAGGGTTCTCCTCCATATCTGACACCATCCTGACTTCTTCTGGAGATTAATGCGAGGAGATAATTTAGTAATGCTCATAACATTAGCTGCAACTCAGATATGCTATTGTAACCACCATCTAATTAAAAAAATTAATTAAACCAAATATTTTTTAGAACTTCTAATTTATTTACCAACTGTGGTCTAGAAATCGGATAGCATGGGAAAACGGCTGGTGCCACTGTGGGGTGAGGTTAACTCCCGCCTGCAAAAAGGGCGCAGGTAGCTCCATTGTTTTGGTGCTGCCTTCTGGTTTAAATGATCAGAGCGCAGAAACTACCATGCAACGCATTGTTTTGGGTGGTGCTCTGAGCAGAAAGCTCAATGTAGCGTGGCCGTAGTATCCCTGGAGCAAGGCAGCGTTGTCTTAAAGCTAGACTGTCATTTTAGAAAGCAGTCTTGAGCCCTTAAAGGCCTTCTGAAATAAAAAAATAAAAATCATTTAAAAATAGGCAGTCTTTAACCCTTAGAGCTCAACTGGCTTCTGAAAATTAAAAAAAAATAATTCCAAAATGACAGTCATCAGCTCTTAAAGTGGAAATGCCTTCTGCACATCAAAAATTGTAGACATGCTTCAGCACTGACACAAATGGCTCAACAAGCCACGGCAAGGGCAGCCAGTGTTTTGCACGCAGTAATCCAGCTTTGTGCAGAGGATCAATACTGCAAGAGAGGTCTCCTACCCACAGGGGCTGGGACAACCTCCAGAAAGAACAATGTCGTGACCATCACTGTCAGCAGTGCCACCCCCAAGACCTGGCTTCAGTGCTCAAAGAAGTTTCATGACCTTCGACAAGTATCATAGAATCATAGAAATTTACAGCACGGAAGGCCATTTCAGCCCATCGTGTCCACGCCTGCCGGCCAAGAGCTATGCAGCCTAATCCCACTTTCCAGCTCTTGGTCCGTAGCCCTGTAGGTTTCGGCACTTTAAGTGCACATCAAAGTATTTTTTAAATATGGTGAAGGTTTCTGCCTCTACCACCCTTTCAGGCAGTGAATTCCAGACCCCCACCATCCTCTGGGTGAAGATATTTTCCCTCATATCTCCTCTATACCTTCCCTCAATTACTTTAAATCTATGCCCTCTGGTTGTTGACCCCTCTGTCAAGGGAAACAGATTCTTCCTATCAACTCTATCCAGACCCCTCATAATTTTATACACCTCAATCAGGTCTCCCCTCAGCCTCCTTTATTCCAAACAAAACAGACCCAGCATCTCAAATCTTTCCTCATAGCCAAATTTCTTGGGTGTCCGAAATGAAGAAGACACAAGGTTAGGATTGTGATTTTGGGGCACACCTTGACGAGGCGTTGCGGGACGTTTTCGTTATGGGGATTGGCCATGAGGGCCTCCTTCACAAGCTGCTAGCCACTGAACCCACAGTCACTCAGACAAAAGCCATCACCATCAGCCGGGCATATATGACCTCGACTTGCAGCACCAAGCAAATGATCCACACAGCCTCGAACCTGGCAGGCACTGTCCACAGGATAGCACCCACCACGGACAAAACTGCAGAACGTGGCTCTGCCCGGGGCAGAGAGCACGGACTTCGGGGTCCTGAAACTCAGGGTCCGCTGAGGGGAGCCAATCAAGCAGCACCATGCTGGCGCTGTGGAGGAAGCCATGGGGCTCACCGATGCAGGTTTGCGGAGTACACGTGCAATACCTGCCACACGAAAGGCCACCTTCAGCGTATGTGTAAAAGAAATCTGACTCACCGCGTGGCTGAGGAGATGGTGGATGATCCACTGTTCAGCGAGGACCAGGCAGAAGAAGATGAGTGGTATACGTATACCGACGATTCGCCCCCAGTGATAATGGAAGTCAAAATCAACGAAGTCCCAGTGAGTATAGAAGTGGATACGGGATCGGGTCCATCATTGATGAGTCAGAGAACTTTTGAAAAACTGTGGGGTAACCCGGCTGCACGACCCAAGCTGGTCCCGGTCACGGCGAAGCTGCGTACTTACACCAAGGAACTGATACATGTTCTCGGCAGAGCGGATGTGCAGGTATCTCATGGGGGCGAGACGCACGGTTTACCCTTGTGGGTTATTGCAGGCGATGGGCCGACACCACTCAGCAGGAGATGGATGGGGAAAGTCCGTGGGAGCTGGGAAGACTTCATTCCTCCACAGACTGCTGCTCCCCGGGTTCCCAAAGAGCAGTCTTATAGGTGCAGGCCGATTGCTGGGGTGTGAGCCAGCAGGGCACTGCAGGCGATGAGTGGGAGGTCCATCGATGGCCGACAAACCGGGGGGGCCCACGCAGAGAAAAAGTCGGGTGGCAGTAGAGACTACAACGGTGGCCGGAATGGCAGGAGAGGAGGCTACAGCGGCGGCAGTTATGACCCGGGAGAACGTGATAATTTTCAATTCTAAGATCTTTCCAGACGGGTTTCTCTCTCCGCACGTATAATCACACAATCGATCCAGCCTCCTTAAAAGCTTTCACTGCTTTGCTATGTGTTATTTCCCTTACATCGACAACAACTACCCGAAGGACGCAATCATTCCACCGCAGTCCCTCCTACCATGGTTGTTGTATTGAGAGGGCTCGGATCATCATCAACGTGCGGATTATCGGTGCTACCTGCAATGCTGGAGACAAGGCCAGAATTCCGCCCCCCCCCCCCCCGCTTCAAGCGTGATTTTATACTTTCTTTCTTCTTGGTCAGCGAGCTCAAGGTGGCGGCGGCCTCGTGGCAGCAGTGCTCGGCAGACAAAGGCCAGCAGAGCGACTAAAATGGCGGAGCCCAAGGAAAGCCTCGTGGGAACCACACGATGGCGTCTTAAAAGGGCAATGCACCTGGGAGACTTAAAAGGGCCCCACACCATTGGTGGTCCCCACAAAGAGAATTTTGTAAGGCAAGAGCAAGTCGAGAGCAGTAATGAGACTGGTATGGTGACCTGTGTGGATAAAAGTTGCATTTTTTTGTGTTGATGCTGGTTGGTTACTGTGTTCAAAAAGGTGAAACGAGGGATATGAAGGATTTACAATGCTGAATGGGTACTGTGTTTAAATATGATGGACGTGAATGATTTACGAAAAGGGTCACATCACGGGGTTCAGTAAAACAAGTTCAGCGGCTGCAGATGAACTGCTAGGGCGACTACTGAGCACAGAGGCAACGCACCAGTCTCAGCGCAGCCCAGTAAAAAGGGGGCAGTATACCGCCACTGTACCTTACCCAACAGAGCTGGGATTAAACAACTATTCAGTGTACCTGTAATCTTTTGACATACCAGCTGTACCACATATTGTATGTACCATACTAATGTACCGTCTATGTAACCCTGTTTTCTGTTGGAGATTATACCCGACACTTCATCACCCATGCGAGGACTGCAAACACAACATGCTTGCACCTAATAATCCCTGCATGGGATGGTCATGGGCTCACACTCACTAACCCACCAGGATGAACAAGGCCGAGGTTACCGGCAATGGCTTTTGGAACTGTAGCGGGGGAGGGGGGGCGGGGAGGGGGGGTAGTGAGATGTTGTGTATTGTCCAGGTACATTAAATGTATAATATAAGTACAATGGTGCACCACAGAGGGTGCTGTGGTGGGAGACCTGAAAGTACCTGCAAGAGGCAGTATAAAAGGCTGCCCACCACACCTGAGAGGCACTCTGGAGCTGAACAATAAAGGACCAAGGTCACTGCAGTTATTACAACACCAGACCATGTGGAGTCAGTGATTTGTGTGCTATAATATCTGCTTTAATATCTGACTGTTTATCCTCCAACTCTTTTTAAACTTATCCTCCTCAAACCTTTCCTCCAGCTACTCCTTTGCCTTTTCAAACTTCTCCTCCAACTTCCTCTTACTTTGTCTTTCTTCTTCTAATTCCTTTTTACTCCTCTCCTGTCTAGCTTCTGACAACTCTTTCATTAACCTTTCTATCATTGCTTTCTGGTTACTCAACTGTTCCATCAACTGTTCGATCTCCTCATCTTGCTGAGTACTTTCCCATCCTTTGTTTGTAATTTTGCGATCCATGGCCAAAAGCCAGGCTATCCGTTTCGGGCCGACTCTCCGACTACTCAAACGCTCGGTCCCTCAGATTCGGCGCTTTCATCCATTCTTCCTTAGGATTTACTTACCCCAGACAATACTGGTACACGAGTAAGCCCAACATTCTGTATAATAGTCTGACCTCAGACTCCTGTCTTACTTGCCAATTCTGTAGGTAAAAAGGAGCGTGCCTTTACCCTACATGACAGTGTTCGTCGCTCCGGGAATTACAGACACATACACACAATGTCGGATTAACCGTGAAGATATTTATTTGTATAATTGAAGGTAAATCTCATACAGAGGCAATGATTATACTTAGCACAACATATACAAAGTAAATTCTTTAAGGGCTCCTTTTTATGCTACCCAGACCCAAGTGCTGGTCAGACTTACCTTGTTCTGAGTGCCTCAACCTTGGTGACCAAACTCATTATTGACTGCAGTAGACGTTATCTCTTCCTACCCTCATATGTATATATATCCTGAATTACCATGGTCTAATCTCACTTGATCAGTGGCCCCTCGGCTGAAGACTGAAAGTTTGTTTTACAGAACTCTCAAGGTATTAATCAGCCTTCCCCCCACAGCAGCTGTCAGGGTGTTGTGGCCTTACACTATCTTGTTTAGGTTTTACGACTTTGTTTTTGCAAGGCTCTTATCTTTTGCTTTCCTAAGCACTTTTTGTTATAGCAGCCATCTTACAGTTTAATAATTTGTATAATTATAACAGCCATCTTACAACAGACTCATGAAAGTATTTTTTTCCACATGCTTTTAATACAACACGTCTGCTCACTAACAGTGCCCTTAAATCTATCTAATTCCTTTTAATAAATATCTATGAGCTCTACTTCAATAACTGTTGTGGTAAAGGATGCCACATTCTAAAATACCGTCACTTGGAATTTCCACAAGGGTCCACAACAGCCTTTTGCGTCATTTTCTCCAGAGATTCTGGTGATCTCCCATTGAAATTACAGCAAGCCATCAAGGAACCTGGTCAGGGCCATTCTATTTAGAGATATTTTTTTTACCCTCTTTTAATTTTTTTGTGTGATCTAAAATATGGGCCCTTTTGTTACTGTCCCGCTGACTAGTGGAAACAACTTATCATTATTTACTTTATGATAACCAATTATATTTTTGAATGCCTGTACTCGGTCAGCCTTTTACCTTCCTACTCTTGTGAACAAAAAATTAACTTCTCAAGTCTCTCTTCAGAACTGTAATCTTCTTACCCTGCTAACACCCCAGTGAATCAATGCTGCATCCTTTCTATTGTTTTTTTATCCTTTATATTATGGGCTACCCAAAGCAATACACAATATCCAACTGCTGCCTAACTAAGGTCTTGAACAAGCCAACATTACCCCCTACTTTTGTATTTTCTGTCTCTGATTACAAAATCAAGGATTCCATTTGCTTTTTTTATGGCCTTATTTATTTGCATTGCCACCTTTAATACGCTGTGTATTTGCCCTTCTACTCCATTTAAAAGGTGTATTCCCTTTCTCTATCCCTATTTTTATTTCCAAAATATAATACTTTCCATCTTTCTACACTGAACTGTATCTACCACATAGGATCCATTAGCCTATCAATGGTATCATGCAATCTTTCTCTCACCCTCCAATTTGGTGCCATAAACAAATTTAGATTTTTTTTTCTTAATTTTTTCATCCACACCAGCTATTTTTTATATAATATATATATATAATGAGCAGTTCCAGCACAGACCTCTGTGGAACATTACTCACACCATCATCTCCTTATGAGCAGCGTGACAGATCAGCCATGATCATATTGAATGGCGGAGCAGGCTCGAGGGGCCAAATGGCCTGCTCCTGCTCCTATTTCTTATGTTCTTATGTTCTTATGTTGCACTTATAAGAGGGTGCACTTTCCCACCTGTGAAGAACCTATTCCTAGGAAAGTCTCCAGAACAATGAGCTCCCTGTTGTGTTCCTGCCTTGTGAAGTTTGACAATGAATCACAAGCTGTAAAATAGAACATTAATGATTTATATACCCAATTAGATATTGTTTACAATTCTAGAATTTTTACTACAGCATTATGATTACAGATATTGGTTAACAGTGACAGGCTCAGCATATGTTTTTGATCCCCCATTTCCAAATAATGCTTCATTAAAGAGAACTATTCATTGTGACAGTTCTACCACCAGTTTCTAAGGAAATTATCATTTGGATCCACAAACTATACATGTGATTGCTGCTAATATGTAGTCAGTCCTGCTATCTGTTTGCCAGTTGTTGCATTATTCTGGGGCATAAAGCATTATAACTGAAAGTAAGGTATCTGTGACATCCATATATGGGTTCCATCAGCATTTGCAGAACATCAGCTGGCAGTTAAGCAATAAAAACATGTTGTTGCTAAAAGGATGCAGACATTTCCTTTAGATGAGCATATATCATTGTATTTAAAGGCTTCCTTAGTACATTCCTATTATCTTACCTTCCCTTGAGCTCATGAAACTTCCTAAACAGCTCCTTCCAGATGCATATGATGGTTGAAACAGAGTTCACCACATGAGCAACCTCCTCTCAAGCCATCTTTCAACAGAATGGGTAAAAGAAAACCCGTACAGTGCCAAAAAGAACATTCCTCCTCAGCCAGCATGGTAAAAATGCCTTGGCCCAAGCAAAAAAACATGCTTCATAACTAATATTACCAAAATTCCTATGGAATTATGCACTCCACGTATATCTGCGCAGCCTGCATCATTATTGTCATAATTAATTAGCCAGCAAACCAATTCTGTTGTGCTAAAATGTGTGAGTATGTCAGAATTGGGAACAATCCTGGAGTAACAACAGAGCATTTGATTCCCATGGACTTAGAGGGACAGTTAAAAGATAAAATAATAAAATAAAAAAGTTTGGATTACTCCTACTTCTGAAAACAGAAAACATGGCCATTTATATTATCTTGTCTTTGTGTATTATTCCTGAATATAGAGGGCTCTTCAGCCGTCTAACCTTCTTAAACGGATTTGTCCAGATCAGGATCGATTTTGCCTCCAGAATTTGGTCACTGATTATGTTAAGTTGTATCTCAGCTTCTCCAGCTGTCTAAAACAATGGTTGTGCATCTTTCTAAGGTGACATTTATTATAGAAAGGAAGTGTCTCGCTATGTAATGCCTCTCAAAGTAGAACTAATAGAAACCAGAGCTTGTTAAAAATAGAAAAGAATAGAGAAACACAGCTTTTATCCAGTTTTGCAGCAGATGTAAACTACCCAACAATTTGGGGATGATGATCCTATGATTTGTGGACATAAAGGCACCTGCGGGACAGCATATCATTCATCACGTTCAGTTACTGCCAAACCATTACCACTGAATAAAAAAAGTAGAGCAAAAGGACCAGTTATGGGAAGGAAATTACAACTAAGTGAACAAGTCTTTCAGAGGGCAGCATGGGCATGATGCACCAAATGGCCTCCTTCTGTGCTGTAAGTTTCTATGATTCTATTTTAAAGGATAATCTTACATGTTTTTATTCCAATGCAAGAAGCATGAGGAATAAAATAAAATGGAATTAAATGTGTAAAAATCTGATTATTGTTAGTGTAAACTCTCAAGACATTGTTTATATGGTCCAGATGTTAATAAGATTATGTATAAGGTTAATCAATTTGCAGAAATGTGATATGATTGAAAAAGGTCAATTTTTTTTGTTTATGCTTCATTTGCCTTTCACAGCACTCATACATATCTGTGCAAATCAAATGAGATGTGTTTAGCAATTCTGCAATAATACTAAGCATCTGTACAAAATAAAATTAGGAAAAGTGAATCTAGAAAGGTCTTACACTCTTCTAATGTACCTGCTGCTGAAACACCATAAACTTTTCTTTGTACTGTTTGGAAGATACCACACTGTGGTCTCCATGGCAAACATTCTTTCATCCTGCTATCTTTCCACTCCACCTGCTGGACACATGAATACCCATCCAACAAGTCCTGCAATAGCTTTTGCTGTTGGTATCATTGATGAAATACCTTTTAACCCTACCCCATTCCCAATTTTTTAGTAGAACCTCCATTTTTTTTGTTAGAATCATAGAAAGATAGAAAATAGGTGCAGGAGTAGGCCATTCGGCCCTTCGAGCCTGCACCACCATTCAATAAGATCATGGCTGATCATTCACCTCAGTACCCCTTTACTGCTTTCTCTCCATACCCCTTGATCCCTTTAGCCGTAAGGTTCATACTTAACTCCCTCTTGAATATATCCAATGAACTGGCATCAACAACTCTCTGCGGTAGGGAATTCCACGGGTTAATAACTCTGAGTGAAGAAGTTTCTCCTCATCTTAGTCCTAAATGGTTTACCCCTTACCCTTAGACTGTAACCCTGGTTCTGGACTTCCCCAACATCAGGAACATTCTTCCTGCATCTAACCTGTCCAGTCCCGTCAGAATTTTATATGTTTCTATGAGATCCCCTCTCATCCTTCTAAACTCCAGTGAATACAGGTCCAGTCGATTCAGTCTCTCCTCATATGTCAGTCCTGCCATCCCGGGAATCAGTCTGGTGAACCTTCGCTGCACTCTCTCAATAGCAAGAACATCCTTCCTCAGATTAGGAGACCAAAACTGAACACAATATTCCAGATGAGGCTTCACCAAGGCCCTGTACAACTGCAGTTAGACCTCCCTGCTCTGATACTCAAATCCCCTAGCTATGGAGACGAACATACCATTTGCCTTCTTCACTGCCTGCTGTACCTGCATGCCAACTTTCAATGACTGATACACCATAACACCCAGGTCTCGTTGCACCTCCCATTTTCCTAATCTGCCACCATTCAGATAATATTCTGTCTTCGTGTTTTTGCCCTCAAAGTGGATAACCTCACATTTATCCACATTATGCTGCAGCTGCCATGCACTTGCCCACTCACCTAACCTGTCCAAGTCACCCTGCAGCCTCTTAGCATCCTCCTCACAGCGCACACCACCACCCAGCTTAGTGTCATCTGCAAACTTAGAGATATTACACTCAATTTCTTCATCTAAATTATTAATGTATATTGTAAATAGCTGGGGTCTCAGCACTGAGCCCTGCAGTACCCCACTCGTCACTGCCTGCCATTCTGAAAAAGACCCTTTTATCCCGACTCTCTGCTTCCTGTCTGGCAACCAGTTCTCTATCCACATCAGTACATTACCCCCAGTACCATGTGCTTTAATTTTGCACACCAATCTTTTGTGTGGGACCTTGTCAAAAGCTTTTTGAAAGTCCAAATACACCACATCCACTGGTTCTCCCTTGTCCACTCTATTAGTTACATCCTCAAAAAATTCCAGAAGATTTGTCAAGCATGATTTCCCTTTCATAAATCCATACTGACTTAGACCGATCCTGTCACTGCTTTCCAAATATGCTGCTATTTCATCTTTAATAATTGATTCCAACATTTTCCCCGATACTGATGTCAGGCTAACCAGTCTGTAATTAGCTGTTTTCTCTGTCCCTCCTTTTTTAAAAAGTGGGGTTAAATTAGCTACCCTACAGTCCATAAGAACTGATCCAGAGTTGATAGACTGTTGGAAAATGATCACCAATGTATCCACTATTTCTAGGGCACTTCCTTAAGTACTCTGGGATGCAGACTATCAAGCCCCGGGGATTTATCACCCTTCAATCCCATCAATTTCCCTAACACAATTTCCCGACTAATAAGGATTTCCGTCAGTTCCTCCTTCTCACTAGAACAGGAAATGGTAATTCATTTCCACAAACCTACTCCTAATATTTCTATCCATCTGATTCCTCAAAGGATCTATCTGGTATTTAACATGACCTCGACTCCTTACACAGCAAAAACTTGATTCTTCTAAACTAATAGGGCTAGAAATTGCGTAGTGACCCATTTGGGGTGATAACTTTTGCGGGATGGGAGAAAGTATCGGCGGGCACTACACAATTGATTCCGACGGGAACTTCCGCTTTCATGCTCCAAGAGGGAAATAGAGTGCTAAATCAAGTGCTACCACTTCCCTTCGAGCGCTAAAGGGAGTGAGAGGGGCGATATTGGCAGACCCTGCACAATGTTCCGTGCAGTGCTGCCGGTTTTACAGGCTCCTTCCCTCCCTTAAAGGGAAGGACGAATGCTGCGTTCATTGAAGCGTAAGGCTGAGGTGACAATGCCTCCTGCAGCTGCCGTAGTTGACTCCTGGTGATGCTGCAGGGGGCAGAAGCGAATTTTACATATGGGGCAATAATGGGGTGCTGTGCACCGGATGACGCCACGATCTCCGGGGTGCAAGAGATCGAGGCGGTAAGTTTTAGCATCAGCACTAATCCGCCATGGAAGTTTGCGGGTGTTGGTGATTTCGCTGTGCCCAGTCGGTAAGCCCATAGTCCCCCGTTATCGTCCCTCAGAGGCGCTAACACATGGCGCAAAGGAGGCCAATTTCTCCCCCATAGACTTTGGTACTGCATTGGGTTGTAAAATCCTCAATGAACGCTGCTGGGTTAACCCTTAGTGTACCAAGAGCCAGTTTATTCATCTGGCCATGAGTCGCTTCAGTGGGTCGCTGGTGAGTTCATTTGTCCATCAGCAGCCCTTTCCAATTTAGTGCAATCTTACACATACAATATTGTCATGTATATTAATTCAGAGCAACAAGATGAATCCAAAGTCTAAAGGGGATGAGTTCTAAGGACAGATTAGAGAACGAGCTCTATGGCCTTAAATTAAAATGGTTAAGGGTAAACTTTATTTGTATAAATAAAATGTTTAAGTGTATAAAGAAGACTGACCAAGAATACTACTTCAAAGTAAGTAGGACAGAAATATAAATTAATGAAAAGTGAATTTAAAACAGATATCAGGAGAAATTCAAGTGTCAGTTGGGTGGGAGGAGGCTCTTGTGGAGCATAAACACCAGCGTAGAACAGTTGGGCTGTTTCTGTGCTGTAAATTCTACATAACTATTTGCAATTTGTCTTTCTATCGTTCTCTTAACTTGTTTTTGTCATCTAACTCTCTGACATACACAGAAAACAATCACCACGCTTAAGAGTCTCCAAACTGCTGACAACTTTACAGACTGGGCCCAAGTTTCCACCAACCCTTAGAACGTCGCACCTCCGTGAGGTCCGCTGATTATCTCGAACAAAAAACGCGCCTAATCCTTACCGTGGCATTCCCCACACTCCTTGGGACTCGGCGCAGCACAGCAAAACCAGCAAGGAGGTGGAGCTACATCCCTGCGCTGAAAACAGTGCCAGCAGCTGCACGTGTGTGTAGTGGAGTCTGCCTCCATGTGCAGCAGCTCCTAGACTTCCCAGTGCGTCCTGGCTCCGGGCGACCCTATTCCTGGCCGAAGGGACGACGTGATGTTCGCCGTCCCTATCCCTGGCCGAGTGGCCTACCGCACAGGCCGGCCGCTGCCTTCCCGCGCTCACACCAGTTCTTTGTTGTAGCCTCTCGCATCCCCATTGCCTGCATCGTCTGCTGCCAGTGCTGCCCCTCCCATTCAGTTGGCGAAATGTGTATACGGTGTGTGCCGAGGGAAGCTTGCTGAGAAGCCTGGAAGGGGATTGGGGGGGGGGTGTGCGGCTTGAGTCCGGGCCACCAGATCAGCATCAGGAGTCATACAGCACGTTTGCAGCGGAATTCTTCGAGACACGATACTGGGGGGATAAAGCTACTGGTTTGTGTCATTGATCACATCTATGTCAAGAAATTTCAAAGCATTAATGCCTAAAGACAATATCTCTTTTGGACTTTATAAATCGAGTTCAAGGCTCAATCCAAGGCTACAAGAAGCAGGTTGGTGCGGGAAGACTTTTGATCGGGGTGGTGGGGGAGAGTTTTGATTGGGCGGGGAAGGAGGAGAGTTTCTTTAAATAATTTAGAAAAAGAACAAGCTGCTCAAATTAGAAAAGTTGTCTCTAGACTGCTGATAAGAGCAGTAAGAAAGGCAGTCAGCACAATCAAAATTGAACTTCTGATATAAATGATATTAAAAAATGCATATTTTATGAAGCTTTATATAGTGGAATGTGTAAATTATGCAAACATCACAGTCCAAGATCTGTATTAGTTGTTGTGAAGTTGTTTAGTGCTTTGCAAAATCCTCTAACTTCCCTTCCCCCCCTCCCCTCCTCCCCCGCCGCCCCCCTCTCTGGCTACCTGCGCCTGATTTCTAAAGTGTCCGCAAGGTTTTTCTGAGTGGACACATACGCTGGCCTAAGTTAATTTGAAGTAACTTTTCGCTGTCTAAACTTACTTAAATGGCCGAAACAAGTGTAAGTGGCTGGTATCACCCCTTTTGGAAAAAAAACTGCACTAAAAAGAAACTGAACTAATTCACTGAAACTGGAGCAAACTAAATGTGGAGAATTGCGATTCTTAAGATACTCTTTTAAAAAAAAAACTAGTTGCTCCAAAAAAAAGGAGCAACTCCTGTCGAAACTTGGGTCCACTATTTCTGTTGCCATATATTTACCAATAGGAATGCAACCTACTTGCTTAAGTCCAGAGAGCTTAGATACAGTTTGCAAGGAACTAATTCTTAAGGTTGCACAAGTGGGTGAAGTAGGTCTGCCATAGATAACTTCTTGAGTTCCGTGCCATGATAAACTATCAATATCATTTCCTTTTCCAAAATTGACAGTATGATTGATTTAATAAAATAGTGGGCCCCAAATTGTGCAACACCACTTACCACACTTGCTGATGTGTGCTTTTTTTCTACCTGTTCAAGAGCATGGTAATGCTCTTTTACCTTATTGTTGGCTTCATACTGGCATGGTCTCTTCTTTATCAGACTCATGCTGACGCTGTTTCTCCCCATTTTGCTTCTCCTTGTCACTGGCCTCAAACTTGTATTGTTTCCTCTCTTCTTTCATACTGCATTGTTCTCGTTCATTCTATTTGTGATGATTTTCTTCCTGTCTAAGCCCCTCGTACTCGAATTAAAACTCACATTTTTGAGTTGGAACTCTTTCTATTTTCTCTCTCTTCAGCCACTTTCAGCTAACTCAACATTTTATGATTTGGATTTTTTTATCGCCTTTGTCACCAGTATCCCAGATTGGTGCCACCTATAATTACAAATTTGGATCTGCTGTAGATACCATCTTTGATTTTTTTTCTGCCAAAGTGCACAACCTCACACTTTCCAACATTATACTCCATCTGCCAAATTTTTGCCCACTCACTTAGCTTGTCTATGTTCTTTTGCAGACTTTTTGTGTCCTCCTCACACATTGCTTTTCCTCCCATCTTTGTAACGTCGGCAAACTTGGCTACGTTACACTCAGTCCCTTACTCCAAGTCGTTAATATAGATTGTAAATAATTGGGGTCCCAGCACTGATCCCTGCAGCATCCCACTGGTTACTGATTGTCAACCTGAGAATGAACCATTTATCCCGACTCTCTGTTTTCTGTTCGTTAGCCAATCCTCTATCCCTGTTAATATATTACCCCAACCCTGTGAACTTTTATCTTGTGCAGTAATCTTTTATGTGGCACCTTGTCAAATGCTTTTTGGTGTTATTATTATTGTTACTCTTGTAACTGTTGTTCTCAAATTAAAAGTTTTCTGTAAGTTATGAAAATTTACAAATTTAAAAGTTAGTAAGTGAACTTAAAGTTTTTAAGTGATCTTAGAGTTTGTAAGTGATCTTAAAGTTTTTAAGTGATTGTAACTGAAAACTTTAAAGTTTGGTACAAGAATCATTTTATTTAAGTTAAGTACAAAGAACTGTTTGTTATACTTTTGAATAAAATATATTTTACATTAAAACTGAATCATTTCCATTATTTGTTCAACTTTTAACACAACTTTTGAAGTAAACAAGAATCATTTCCATTAATTGTTCGATTATTAACACAACGTTTGAAGTAAACAAGAATTATTTCCATCATTTGTTCCAATAACACAACAAAAACATTACGGAACAGGTCCAAAGAGTAAACATGGTCCATGTGGAATAGTTGTTGCTGAGCCTTCAGACAGCAAAACGTTCATGGATGTGCTGCTGGAGCAAGGTTTGAGCAATTGTTAAAGAGGCACGATAGCCCGCCCTCCTCCGCCGTCATGCTCCGGGTTCAGGTACTTGCATGGCTTCCTCATCCTCGTCCTCTTGCTCATCATCTGCATCTTCCTCATCATTATCATCAGCCAATCTCACTGCAGGTGGGTCTTCTCCAACCAGCTGCTGCTACCTCATGATGGCTAAGTTATCCAGCATGCAGCTCACAACAGTGAACTGAGCGACAATCTCAGGGGAGTATAGCAAGTAGCCTCCGGAATGGTCCAGGCATCGGAAACACTGTTTCAAGATGCCAATGGTCCTCTCTATGATGTTGCGTGTCGCAATGTGCGACATGTTGTATCCCCGGTCAGCTTCCGTCCAGGTTATGCGTGGGGCTTCATGAGCCAGTTGGCGAGGCCGTACGCTTTGTCTCCCTGTAGCCAAATCTGCCCTTCTGGCTGCTGCTGAAACATGACTGATATAACGCTCTCACGTAGGATGAACGCATCATGGGTGCTCTCAGGGTATCTTGCAGCGACTGACATGATGCGATGCATGTCGTCACACACGAGCTGTACATTAATGGAGTGGAAGCCTTTTCTGTTGAACGGTAAAAAAGTGTCATCTTTATTATGGATGTTTAAAGTGTTCTTGACTTCCTGCAAAAACTACTATGATAAATAATGGCATCTTTCAGCACCGATTTCTCAATGTGCATTGCTTTCTGTTAACTCACCAGAAGGTTTTTCGGAAGTGCCAGCTACCCCGACCTAGCATAATTTTTTGGGGGTCAAACTGAAAAATCATCAAAACTCTCGCAGACATGAGGGAACCTCAAAAAAACCTAACATCAAAAATTGTAACTATCTCAGCTACGGCGCCGCAGATTCCTGGGGGAAACTTTGATTTAAATACATATGCCAAAAAAACGGCACAAATGACCCGGGAAAATTGAGCCCTATATTATTCAATAAAACTAAAGGAGGGCAACTTGCCCTCTAAAAAAAATCCTGACTATGAATGTCAGTGATTCAAACTTTTCCAAGCTAACAGTTTGAAGTTTTGCATTGTGGGCTTCCTGCTATTCACCTTTCTTTTATGTCATATACTAAGAAGTAAGTGTTGAATAAGAAATAGAAAATATGTATTCAGTCGATGTAGCCATTTCTTTGATTTTCAATGGTCCACATCTTTAAACTGTTACCTTGAAAAAAGAATAGTCCTTGTCTTCCAACCTTGCTTGTATCAATGCTATTGAACAGCGAGCTTTAATTGAAATTATTGTATGAAACCTTAAATGAATATCCAAAAATTTCCATTAAATGAAAATGTATCTTTTCTTTATGAGAATATGCAACGTTGCAATTTTGATTGATTAAACAAATGAAGGGATCTGAATTTTAGCACGATAGGGCTGGATTTTCGACTTTGCCTTTGGCAAAAGCGGAGGCGGGGTGGAAAATTTACAGCCCGATTAACACTTGCACTTTGTGGAGCAACTTTTGTCATTTGGGCCTTGTGCCAGATGTGCAGGGCAAAGGGATGCATTGTACATCTTTTGCAGCGCAACAACGGGAATCTTGCCAACTTTAGTGCGGGGCTGGGAGCGCTCCGAGAGAGGCATTGGGAAGAGACAAATCTTCCCCCCACCCCCCCCACCAAAAAGATCACAAAAGCATTCAAAAAACATTGCCAACACCCTTACCACACAAATTACTGCAAAAATATAAAAAAATAAACATTTGCATTACCTTTTTATGTAGTTTATCTCCCTCACCACCACCGGCAGGGCTGTGTTTTCCCTAGCGATCATCACGGGGCGCGTTTCGGGACGTATGGATCGGGCGAGACTCGGAACTGCTGCCGGTGTCTCAATGCGAGCCATTGCACACCTGGCGGTGCTTCTAAGCGCCGCCACAAAAAACGACTCAAGGATCGTGCCCGGATGCAAAACAGCTGACCGCCCCATTTTTCACCACGGGTCAAAACCCGGTGACAACCGACTCACAAACGACCCGAAAGTCCAGCCCATTAGGTTCTTTTTGTCCAGTTTAGCTCTGATCTATTGCTGAATTTACTTCCTTTCTTGTGCTTATTTACTAGTGATTATGATTATTAGGGGTGACAGGTAGGGGCTGCCTTGTAAGAAGTTAATTTTTGTCTGAATGCCAATAGTTATCTGCAGAAGATTGACGGGTGTACATAAACAAATGTTTGGTGCACTGGAAAGCCTGCGAGAAAGTCTGCACTCAATGTCAAGGAACATGGAGGAGTCCAGCACCAACTTTGCACAGGACTTCGCACAGAGCTTGGAGCCCATCCTTTTCAATGTGGATCGTTGCTCACCTCCATCAGCACACCTATGAACCCACCACAATGCAGCATCTGATGGACGATGTCACAGCTTCCATTGCAGCACAAGCAGCTTCCGCCAAAGGTCTAAGTGCTGCAGTGGAAGCTCAGGCTGCTGCCTTGCAAGCTCATACTGCTGCCATCATGACATCCAGGGCATCACAGCAGTCCATCAATGTCTTCTTTAACAAATCAGTAGGATTGCTGAGGAGCTACCCTGGGAGAGAGGTAGTGGCTTCATGGAGTACAAACCTGCAGCAGTACTGCTGCCATTCCAACAGTGCCCTTGCTGTTGCCTAACAACCAGCCACCCCAGACTGCTGCAGACAGGCCGAGACAATGTTGTCTGAAGCCGGGTCCTCTCGGCCCAGAGCTGCTTGAGGTCGCCCTTCAAGGCCATCTGCAGTCTCCTCAATCGGAGGTCAGAAGCCTGCCACTACCCATGCTGCAGCCATTGGGGAAGCACCTCATAGGAACACTAGGAGAGGCGAAGGCACACAGAAGACAGGCACTAAGGGAATGCACAAGTGTGATTAGTTTATTTTTGTATGCATTATTTCATGATTGAATTCATAAGTTTGGATTGGAATGTGCATTTTCTGGTTTTATTTGTGTGTTGTCAGAAAGAGGACGATGTAATAAGAACATAAGAATATAAAAAATGGGAGCAGGAGTAGGCCATTTGGCCCCTCAAGCCTGCTCTGCCATTCAATAAGATCATGGCTGATCTGACCTTGGCCTCAACTCCACTTCCCTGCCTGCACCCATGAAGCTTGACTCCCTTATCATTCAAAAATCTGTCTATCTCCACCTTAAATATATTCAAAGACCCAGCCTCCACAGCTCTCGGGGGTAGAGAATTCCAAAAATTCACGACCCTCTGAGAGAAGAAATTCCTCCTCATTTGTATTTTAAATAGGCGACCCCTTATTCTGAAACTATGCCTCCTAGTTCTAGATTCCCCCATGAGGGGAAACATCCTCTCTGCATCTACTCTGTCAAGCCCCCTCAGAATCTTATATATTTCAATAAGATTCTTCTAAACTCCAATGAGTATAGTTCCAATCTGCACAACCTTTTTTCATATGACAACTCCCTCATCTCAGGAATCAACCTCGTGAACCATCTCTGAACTGCCTCCAATGCAAATATATCCTTTCTCAAATAAGGAGACCAAAGCTGTACGCAGTACTCCAGGTGTGGTCTTACCAACACTCTGTACAGTTGGAGCAGGACTTCCCTACTTTTATACTCCATCCCCCTTACAATAAAGGTCAGTGCTAGAGGAAAGGTAAGGAATGTGGAACTGTTGGTGAATGGGGAGATATCGTTGAGGTTATTGGTATCACTCATAAATTATTTGGTCACGTAGAGCTCGGGCAGAAAGTGTCTGTCTATGTTGTAGCCTTCATTGCTCTTCCTGTTCCTCAACTTCCTGTTGCACTTCGTCTTCCTCCTCCACTCCTCCTGCTCCTCAGCTTCTCGCAAGGGCTGTTCCCTCATAATGATGACATTGTGTGCATGATACCCACTCAGCTGAGTACTACAGGGCTCCTCCACAGTAGTCCAGGCAGTGGAAGCATTGCTCGAGGATGCCGATGATGTGCTCAATAATGTTCTTTGAGGCAACATGACTCTCACTGTAGGCCTACTGTGCACATGCGCATGGGTTCCGGACCAAAGTCATGAGTCTTGTCGCCTAGCAACCAGCCTTTGACTTGCTCTGGTGGGTAAATGACAGGTGGCACAGAGGACTGCCGCAGAATAAAGGAATAATGACTACTGCCAGAATAACAGGCATTGCCCTGCATGATGTGCTGCCTGTGGTCTCACACCAGCTGCACATTGAGGGGGTGGAATCCCTTTTGGTACAGGAAAATGACCGAGTTCACATGAGGTGCACGCACGGCAATGTGTGTACAGTCAACGGCACCCTGCACCGTGGGGAAGCCTGCAATCAATGCAAACCCTCGTGCTAGCTCCACCTGCTGTTCTCTGACAAGAATGAATGAGATGAAGCTGTCTCTCTTTCTTTATAGAGAACCTCAGTGACCTTCCTGATGCAGCAGTGTACTGCAAACTTTGACATGTTGCTTATATCTCTAGCAGCAGCCTGGAAGGAGCCGGATGCATAAAAGTTAAAATGCACAGTCATCTTGACAGCCACAGGCACGCTGTCCTTGCCCTGCTTTGAGGTTGCAGTTATGGAGGCAGCAGTTGGTAGATTTCAATCATGCCCTCTTTAGTGAGGCGAAGACATAGTAAGCATTGATCTTCACTGAAGCTGAGGTAAGAGGATCGCTCCTTAAAGACCCTCAACAGATATAGCCTCCTGCTGAAAGCCCTCTCTCCTTCTCCTTCTAACAGCTTGTCCGCTCTGCGTGGCCTCTCTTCATTCTCCCAGTCATGCTCAATTCCAAGATGAAGGTCGACCAGGCCACTCATGTCTGGAAGCAACTTTTTTCAGCACAAGCTTTTAAATCACAAAAACGTACTTCAACACCAGCTAGACCACTCCCTGTAGACTATTGAAACTTTAGCCAATATAGGAATGCTTCAAAAGTGCGTACAATTGGACCAGTAGCCAGAAGACATAATCTAGCAATTAACCTGTAAGTACTCCATGATCCCTTTAAATAACGCTGATGTGAGGTCCTTCATTCTGTTTTACATCGTGTTCAACTGTGCACTATTAAGACAGGGAAGTAGGCGAGAACGTGACGTTCGAAAATGGCAGCACTGGCTTCAAATCAGCAGTGCACACTGATTGACATCATAATCTGCCAGCGACTGTTAGGTGTGCATTTACCAAGATGGAGTCTGGTACACTTCCCGTTGGACATGTGCATTTTGGACATCATTTTTCACCATTAGGAGGCTGCACAGCACCTAAAAAACGTGTGCCACAGAATGCAATTTCTCCCCCCTTGAAATGGTACGATAGTGGTTATTTTACTGGACACTCCCTGGCAGTTTAAGAATTTGAACTGTGCTATAAAGTGGCACTTACTCATCAATAACCTGCTTAATGATGCTCAGTTTGGGTTCTGCCAGGTCCATTTGGCTCCAGACCTCATTACAGCCTTTGTCCAACTATGGACACAAGAGCAGCATTTCAGAGGTGAGGTGAGAGTTACTGCCCTTGACATCAAGGCAACTTTCAATATAATGGTCATTAAATGACAGTCTTTCCAGCGATGGCCACATGCTGAAGAATGTTAATAAATTTAATAAAAATTAATAATGTTATTCTACATCATTCATTATATATAACTTTTCATCGAGTAATGGGGACGATTTTTTCCCTTTCTCCACCTGAACACAAGTCAGACTAAATGCAATATACCTGAACAGACCTGAACCCATCTGTATATCCTCTGAAATGACGCTGCAGGAAAACCCCTTGAAATGGCTACTGGCCTTGGGGCCTTCTGGCTACTGTTCAAAACCAGCAGTCAGAATGCCTCCAACTCCAATGATCCTCATGGCAAGCACTTAAAAAAAAAGCCTTCTCAGATTGTTAATCTCTTTACTTTCAGTGGGTGCTGTAATGTCTGAATCTCCATCAAGCAGTACAGTAGGATAATGAGAAGGCATGTTCTGACTTTAAGCTTAGCTTATTATAGGAACATACGAACAATGATGGACAGTTAAAAATTTTCTGGTCCATCGAACCTGTCCACACAATTGCAATACCTTGTTTATCACAATATATACATTCCACCCTGTTATGTATGTAAACATTGTAACTGTGTAAGACTTGCCACCAGAGGGCGCAACTGTTGGAGGCCCAAGGGTCACCTGCACATCTCGTGCAAAGGAGTATAAAAGGCTGGCTGCCTTACTGCTTAGGCACTCTGGCACTGTATTAAAGAGACTAAGGTCACATCAGTTTTAGCTCACAGTACTCAGTCTTGTGGAGTTCGTCCATACTTAACAATTGGCGACGAGTAACAGATTATGAACTTTCACGTGGTCATGGCTGCCATTGGTATCTTAGAGAAAGTTTTAGAGGATGATGATTGGGAAGCCTTCATTGAGCGTCTCGAACAGTACTTCATGGCCAATGAGCTGGATGGGGACGATAAAGCGATCAAGCGGAAGGCAATTCTCCACACTGTGTGTGGGTCCACAATAATTGGCCTCATCAAGAATCTGCTAGCACCGGAGAAACCAGCGGAGAAGACATATACAGAGTTGTGTACGCTGGTTTGGAACCACCTCAAGCCGAAGGAGAGCATCTTAATGGCCAGGTATCGCTTCTACATGCACCACCGTTCCGAGGGCCAGGACGTGGCGAGTTATGTCGCCGACCTGAGACGCTTTGCGGGAACTTGCAAATTTGCTGGATTTTTTGGGGAAATGCTGCGGGACTTTTTTGTGTTTGGCATCGGCCACGAGGTCATTCTTCTCAAGCCGCTGTCCGCCGAATCCCTAGATCTGAACAAGGCCATTACGATAGCCCAGGCATTCATATCCACGAGCGATAATACCAGACAGATATCTTCCCAGCGTCGAAGCTCACCGGCATGTACTGTGAATAAAATAACATCGTGAGCAGGCAGAACTGCATATGGCAGGGCCTACACGTCTGCAGCTGCAAGACCTAGGATGACTCCGAGTCCGCCATGGGGCGTGAATGCAAATCCATTAGCACCATGTTGGCACTGCGGGTGTAATCATCGAGTCCATCAATGTCGATTCAAGCACTACATGTGCAAAAGCTGCAAAACAATGGGGCACCTCCAGCCAATGTGCAAGAGTGCTGCGACTCACCACGTGGCAAAGTCGGCAGAGGATGATCGATCCGGCGCGGATCACGCAGAACTAACAAGAGAGGCAACTCAACCCGAGGAAGAAGTGTATGGGGTACACACCTTCACTACCAAGAGCCCTCCTATCATGCGGAAAGTCAAATTGAACGATATTCCGGTGTCAATGGAGTTGGACACAGGGATGAGTCAGTCAATTATGAGCCAGAAGGCTTTTGAGAAATTGTGGGGCAACAAGGCACAAAGGCCCAAACTTAGCCCGGTTCAGACAAAGCTGCATACCTACACCAAAGAGCTCATACCAGTCATTGGCAATGCGGCAATTAAGGTATCGTACAATGGAGCTTTGCATGATTTATCACCAAGGATTGTACCAGGCGATGGCCCAACGCTATTCGGCAGAAGCTGGCTGGAAAAGATTTGATGGAACTGGGACAACATCAAAGCACTCTTTTGTGGATGGTGCCTCGTGCACCCAAGTGCTGAGCAAGTTTCCGTTGCTGTTTGAACCAGGCATCGCCAACTTCACAGGCGCCAAGGTGCAGATCCATTTAGTCCCCGACTCAAGGCCTGTGCATCACAAGGCTCAAGCGGTTCCATATATGATGAGGGTGAAAGTCGAGATCAAACTGGACAGACTTCAATGAGAGGGAATCACATCGTCAGTCGAGTTCAACGAGTGGGCCAGTCCGATCATTCCGGTGTTGAAAAGCGATGGCACGGTCAGAATCTGCTGAGACTACAAGGTAATGATCAACCGAGTCTCGTTACAAGATCAGTACCTGCTACCCAAGGCGGATGACCTGTTCGCAACATTAGCGGGGGGGGCGAAGTCGTTCACCAAATTAGACCTAACCTCCGCCTACATGACACAGGAGCTTGCTGAATCTTCGAAAAGATTGATGTGTATCAACACGAACAAAGGACTGTTTATATACCACAGGTGCCCTTTTAGAATTCGCTCAGGTGCTGCCATCTTCCAGAGGAACATGGAGAGTCTGCTGAAATCGGTTCCGCGTACCTTTGTGTTTCAAGTCGACATCCTGATCACCGGTCGTGACACCACCGAACACCTGCACAACCTGGAAGAGGTTCTAAGTCGACTAGACAGAGTGGGACTCAGGCTGAAACACTCCAAGTGTGTTTTCCTGGCGCCAGAGGTCGAATTTTTGGGGAGAAAGATTGCGGCAGACGGCATCAGACCCACGGACTCAAAGACAGAGGCCATCAAGAATACACTCAGACCACAGAATGTGACGGAGCTGCGTTCGTTCCTGGGATTCCTCAACTATTTTGGTAACTTTCTACCCGGGTTAAGCACTTTGCTGGAACCATTGCACATGTTGCTATGTAAGGGTGACGACTGGGTTTGGGGTAAATCTCAAGAGACAGCCTTTGAGAAGGCCAGAAACCTATTTTGTTCTAATAAGTTACTTGTACTGTATGACCCGTGTAAATGATTAGTGCCAGCTTGTGATGCATCTTCGTACAGGGTCAGCTGTGTGTTACAGCAAACCAATGTGTCAGGCAAATTTCAACCGGTTGCATATGCGTCTAGAAGTCTATCTAAGGCTGAAAGAGCCTACAGTATGGTTGAGTAAGAAGCATTAGTATGTGAATATGGGATTAAGAAAATGCACCAATACCTATTTGGACTTCAGTTTGAGCTTGAAAGCGACCACAAACCGCTCATTTCGCTGTTTTCAGAAAGTAAAGGTATAAACACCAATGCTTCAGCCCGCATCCAAAGATGGGCACTAACATTGTCCGCCTATGACTATGTTATCCGTTACAGACCAGGCATGGAGAACTGTGCTGATGCCCTCAGTCGACTACCATTGCCCACTACCGGGGTGGAAATGGCACAGTCACAGACTTGCTTCAGGTCATGGATGCTTTTGAGAGCGAGAGGTCACCCATCACTGCTCGCCAGATCAGGACCTGGACCAGCCAGGATCCTGTGCTATCACTTGTAAAAAGTTGTGTCCTCAATGGGAGCTGGTCGGCCGTTCCCAGGGAAATGCAAGATGAAATTAAGCCGTTTCACCAACGCAAAGATGAAATGTCCATCCAGTCGGATTGTCTCTTATGGGGTAACCAAGTGGTTTTGCCAAAAAAAGGCAGGGGAACGTTTATAAGCGACCTACACAATACCCACCCAGGCATAATCATGATGAAGGCTATAGCCAGGTCACGTTTGGTGGCCCGGCATTGACTCGGACTTAGAGTCATGCGTACATCAGTGCAACACGTGCTCACAATTGCATAATGCACCAAGTGAGGCTCCATTGAGTCTGTGGTCATGGCCCTCCAAACCGTGGTCCAGGATCCACGTAGAGTTTGCTGGCTCCTTTCTCGGAAAGATGTTTTAGTTGTAGTGGACGCTTACTCTAAATGGATTGAATGCGTATTCATGTTATCCAGCACATCCACTGCCACCATTGAAAGTCTCCAGGCTGTGTTCACCACCCATGGCTTGCCCGACGTTCTTGTCAGTGACAATGGACCGTGTTTCACCAGCTCGGAATTCAATGAGTTTATGACCCGCAATGGCATCAAGCATGTCAGGTCTGCCCCGTTTAAGCCCGCAATCCAACGGTCAAGCGGAATGGGCAGTCCAAACTATCAAGCAGAGCTTGAAATACGTGATGGAAGACTCCTTGTAGACGCGCTTATCTCGGGTTCTGCTCAGCTACCGGACGCGACCCCACTTGCTCACTGGGGTTCCCCCTGCAGAATTGTTAATGAAGAGAGCACTCAAAACCAGGCTCTCCCTAATCCACCCGGATCTAAATGATCATGTGGAAACCCGGCGTCACCGGAAAAACATGTACCACGGTCACGTGGCTGCATCACATAACATTGATGTTAATGACCCTGTGTTTGTCCTTAATTACAGTCATGGACCTAAATGGGTCGCTGGCACTGTCTTGGCCAAGGAGAGGAATAGAGGGTTTATAGTCAAACTACTGAAAGGACACACGTGCAGAAAGCATTTGGATCAGACCCTCACCGACAACCAGGAACAACCTAAAGAGGACATCACCATCATCGATCCATCAACACACACCCAACCAGCAATCGACCTTGCTGTCAATCAAGAGGATGAACCCACCATTTCCAACAGTCCTTTCAGACCAGCCGCGGTGCAATGCAGCAATGGTCTGACCAACTCACCCATGCCAGCGTTTGAACTCAGACAATCAACCAGGGAGCGTAGGGCCCTGTATCATCTCAACTTGTAAATAATTTGTATCAAAGTCTTTTGGGGGGAGTGATGTTATGTATGTAAACATTGTAACTGTATAAGACTTGCCACCAGAGTGCGCAACTGTTGGAAGCCCAAGGGTCACCTGCACACTTCATGCAAGGGAGTATAAAAGTTTGTCTGCCATGTTGCTTAGGCACTCGAGTTGTATTAAAGAGACAAAGGTCACATCAGTTTTAGCTCACAGTACTCAGTCTTGTGGAGTTCTCCCATACTTGACACACCCCACCTGAAATCATGTGATCGCCTGGGAGCGGCAACAGACTAGATATTATATATTATATATATTTTTTAAAAACTGGCAATTTGGGGAATAAAATCTGGGAAATTCCTCTAAAG
This sequence comes from Pristiophorus japonicus, assembly GCF_044704955.1. NCBI lineage: Eukaryota > Metazoa > Chordata > Chondrichthyes > Pristiophoridae > Pristiophorus > Pristiophorus japonicus. Next base: position 418,903,164 of record NC_091977.1, read on the forward strand.
GGATCATTGGATGTAAATCCATGCTCAGGGGATATCCAGGAATGTAGTGCAAGGGAGCGGGATAGCTGCGCTAGAACATTTAATTTTGCTGGGGGCGTAAAATGCACGATATCAGAACAGCTTCCTGCTATACTCCCTACCTGAATTTCCTTTCCACTAAGTCCAATGAAAACTAAAATTGTGCCGGGTGTATAATTAGCAGCCGATCCAATATTGCCCGTTTCACACCCCTGCCGAAGTAGAAAGTTCCATCCTTGGTGTAATAATTTTCAGCTCCTTTTACCTCTGCTTTCTGCCCAGGAAATAGGAATATACAGCATGCAAAGCAGAAGAAAATTGGTCCCTTGGTATCTATTTATGGTTGTTACATGCATACAACCAAGAAATATGAGTGACAACAAGAATGACATCTTGCATTTATATAGCACCTTTAACATAGAAAAATATAGCAAGGCATGTCAACTAATTAATTCTGAAATAATGCCTGAACATTTTACATCCATATAAAGGTTTTCCATTTTGTGGTCCTGCTGTTGAGCTTCCTATAATAGAAGCACATATTGGAAATTCAGGCATGGAGGTCAATGCACCCGGCAGGATTTTCTGTCAAATCTATTTTGCCACATATGGAAAATACTGTGAGTTATGCTGACCTCTGTGCCCAGATTCCCAACGTGTGCTCCAATGTGTGAAGTTCTCCACCAGACATTCACAAAATCTAGACATATATTTCTTAGTGATCAACATCAGGTTATTTTTGTTTAAACCTATTGTAATAAGATCTTAATTACTCATCCATTAGAGTGAATGTCATTGTGCATCATTGATGTCAGTTGCACTGACAGATAGCATTAACACTGAAAGCCATGGTTAGCATGGAAACTGACATAAAAGAGAATCAACATCCCTCCCCCTCCTACTCATATCAAATTAAAACAAAATTAAGTAGTATTAAATATCCAGAAATGATTTCAGCTGCTATGAATAAATTTCTTGAACTTTCTTCCCACAGTTAATATCAGCTGAATCTCTTGATGAGATACTTTCTTATAATCATGACCAGTGGAAAATATATTCCTTGTGTAAATCTACAAGTAATTACAGAAGGGCAAACTTTTCTAAAATGGCACAAGATTTGGAACAAGTCAATTGATTAACGTTACTCGGTGGTGATTAAGAACAAAATAAAAGGTAGAACCATCATCATCATCATAGGCAGTCCCTCGGAATCGAGGAAGACTTGCTTCCACTCTTAAAATGAGTCCTTAGGTGGCTGAACAGTCCAATACAAGAGCCATAGTCCCTGTCACAGGTGGGACAGATAGTCGTTCAGTATAAGGGAGGGTGGGACAGGTTTGCCGCATGCTCCTTCTGCCTGTGCTTGATTTCTGCATGCTCTCGGCTCAAGGAGCTCAGCACCCTCCCTGGTGCACTTCCTCCACTTAGGGTGGTCTTTGGCCAGAGACTACCAGGTGACGGTGGGGATGTTGCATTTTATCAGGGAGGCTTTGAGGGTGTCCTTGTAACGTTTCCTCTGCCCACCTCTGCCTTGTTTGCCGTGAAGGAGTTCCGAGTAGAGCGCTTGCTTTGGGAATCTCGTGTCTACCATTCGGAAAATGTGGCCTGCCCAGCGTGGTCAAGTGTGGTCAGTGCTTCAATGCTGGGGATGTTGGCCTGGACGAGGACGCTCGTGTTGGCACGTCTGTCCTCACAGGGGATTTGCAGGATCTTGCGGAGACATTGTTGGTGGTATTTCTCCAGCGACTTGAGGTGTCTACAGTACATGGTCTATGTCTCTGAGCCATATAGGAGGGCGGGTATTACTACTCATACAGTACAGCAGGAGTCTATTTGGCCGGTCGTGTTCTTTGAAAGAGCTATCCAAACAGTCCCAGCTCCTGCTCTTTCTCCATAGCCCTGCAAATATTTCCCTTTCAAGTGTTTATCAAACTCCCTTTTGAAAGTTACTATTGAATCTGCTTCCACTTCTTTTTCAGGCAGTGCATTCCAGTTCATAACAACTGACTACATGAAATAATTCTCCTTATCTCCTCCTCTGCTTCTTTTGCCAATTACCTTAAACCGATATCCTCTTGTTGCCTACCCTCCTGCCGGTGGAACCAGTTTCACCCTATAAACACTATCAAGACCCCTCAAAATTTTAAACACCTGAATTAAATCTTCCCTTAACCTTCTCAGCTTTGAAGGGAACAATCCCAGTTTCTCTAATCTCTTCATATAACTGAAGGCCCTCATCGCTAGTAGCATTCTAGTAACCCCCCTGCATCCTTTCCAAGGCCTTGACAACCTTCCTAAAGTGTGGTGCCCAGAATTGGGCACAATGCACCAGCTGAGGCCTAACCAGTGATTTATAAAGGTTTAGCATAACTTTCTTGTTTTTGTACTCAAAGGCCGCAAAATGCCTTCTCTTAGTGCCGGCATTTAAGGCCGGTTTTGGCAGAAAAATGTTGGCCGCCTCGCTTTCGGCCACTTCCGGCATAGGTCGCGGCAGTTACCATTTTGGCCAGGTCATTAGCTGTTGCGTCCAAAGCAAACGTGCATTCAGCTGTACAAGGGACCTCCCACCAATGATATTTAAAGGGATCATCAACAAATTTCAGTTAATTTGATTTTTGATTTCTACTGGCTCTGTATAAGTTTGTGCAACTGTTTGGAGTTTTTTTTTAGAGTTATTTAAAGTTGGTGAGGTGACAGGGAATGGTGCTGCAAATACAGAAGGTCTTGCTTCTGAATTCAAGTGTTATGCTCAGACCACTTGCTCTCAATCATGGAGGCTTTACTTGCAGACCCCTCATGCTGCAGCATTACAGGCAGATAGAGCCGAAGCAGCAAAGAAAGGACAAGCTGCTCTGAGAGGAAGGAGGAGGGTTAGGAGGGCACTCAGCAGGAGGTCATACCGACCTAGGGTCATCCAAGAGCACTTCTTCTACCTGCACTTAAGCCAGGAGCAGTGTATTCAGAGGCTCCGCTTCACCAAGAAGGTGGTCACAGAACTCTGCCACACCTTGGAACCAGATATGCAGCCTCAGAGCAGGGCGGCAATGGTGCTGCCACTGATCCTCAAGGTGACAGTAGCCCTGAATCTTTCAGATCCTTCCAGTCTGGAGCAGGAAACATAGTTAACATCTTCCAGAGGAGGAGAAGGAGCAGGCAGGCAGCAAATCCTCATTCCGGACTAGTTGTCCATGAGCGCCCCATCAGACTCTGGTTCCAATGACTAAAACCCCAGATCCCCATTGCTCAACACTTCCCCACCTTACCATCCCTCTGTCATGGAATATGGGAACAAAGCTGAAATGTAAACAGCCATGAAACAATCATTCCAAACATAAGTTATGAATGATTTAATCCAATATTATATAACAAAGTCAACTAATCACCCATGTGCATTCTCTTAGTGTCTGTCTTTCATGTTCCTTTGCCTATTCTAGTGCACCTACGAAGTGCTCTTCCAGTGATTGCAGCATGGCTGGTAGAAGGCTGCTGACTTTCCATAAGGGATACTGCAGGAGGCCTTGTCGGATGACCTTGAGCAGCTCTGTGCCTAGAAGGCCTGGCTATAGACTGCACCACATCAGCATGGTGGTAGCTGTTATATATGCAGACGATAGATAATTCTCTCTGTGTAGTCACTGTATTGTTACATAAGATGGAGACATGTTACCTGATGTACTGTCAATAAGGTTTACACTGTATATATACTATGCTGTCTACCAGAGGGCACTGTGGTGGGAGACCTGAGGGTCACCTGCACAGGTGTGCAGGGCCCAGTATAAAAGGTTGCCCACCATGCTTGTGCCTCACTCTGGAGTTATGAATAAAGGACCAAGGTCACTACAGTTTGAGTACAACACATTGCCTCGTGGGGTCATTCATAAGTGCATTGCAGATATAACAACTGGCGACGAGAATACGGAATTTCACGTGATTACGGTTACCTTTGGCACACTAAAAGACTTCACAGAGGGTGATGATTGGGATGCCTTCACGGAAAGGCTCGAGCAATATTTCGTGGTAAATGACCTGGCAGGGGAGACAGACACATTGGCGGAGAAGCGCAAGGCTATACTGCTGACCAGTTGTGGGCCTGAGGTCTACCGGCTCATCAGGGACTTGCTGGCACCCACGAAGGCCAAGGATAAGACATATGATGAGCTGACTGAACTAATTCGTGACCAACTAAAACCAAAACAGAGTATCCTCACGGCCAGGCACAGATTCTACACTCACCGCAGACCTGAGGGCCAGGAGATTGCAAAATATGCTGCTGACCTCAGGAGACTTGCGGCACCATGTGATTTTGGCATGCACCTCAACGAAGCATTGCGAGACATCTTCGTTATAGGAATTGGTCACAAGGGCCTCCTTCACAAGCTATTATCTGCCGACACCACAGTCAACCTGCAGAAGGCCATCAACATCAGTCAGGCATTCATGACCTCGATCTGCAGCACCAAGCAAATTATTCATCCTGTAGACTCAAACCCGGCAAGTACTGTACACAGAATGGTACCTTTCACAGACAAGACTGTAGAACGTGGCTCTGCCCAGGGCAGAGAGCACAGACCTCAGGGTTCCAGAACTCAGAGTCCGCCGAGGGGTACTAATCGAGTAGCACCATGCTGGCATTGCGGAGGAAACCATAGGGCTCACCAGTGTCGGTTTGCTGAGTACGTATGCAAAGCCTGTAACATGAAGGGCCACCTCCAGTGTATGTGTAAAAGAAATACGAATCACCGTCTAGCAGAGGAGACGGTAGATGACTTTGAATCCAGCGGGGAGCATGATGACTTGGCCAGAGAGGCAGCTCAGCCCCAAGAAGTGTATGGAGTGTATACCTGCACCACCAATTGAAGATGGATGTTGAGATAAATGGCGTTCCAGTCTTCATGGAAGTGGACACGGGAGTGAGCCAGTCAGTGATGAACCAGGATGCCTTTGAGAAGCTATGGAATGAAAAATGACCTGAGCTGGTTCCAGTACAGGAGAAGTTGCGCAACTACACCAAGGAGCTGATTCCATTCCTTGGTAGTGTGGATGTAAGTGTAATCCATAATGGCTTGGTGCACAAGTTACCTCTGTGGAATGTTGCAGGTGATGGTCCAATGCTACTTGGAAGAAGGTGGATGGGGAAGATCCAGTGGAAATGGGAAGACCTCTGCACTCCAGCAATCGATGTTCTCCGTGCTCAGAGGCAGAGCAAAAGCTCACCTTCGCTTGGGCCAGGCACCAAAGAACAGACCAGCGCAGCACCTGAGGCACAGACTGACCATCATGACTGCGTGGCAATGATCCGACTGGAACGACCTAAAAGTACCTTCCTGGCTCCAGTTGCAGGTCTCCTGGGGAGGAAGATCGAATTCACAGGCACTCTTCCAGCTTTTGTGGCAGAATTACAGGAGAGAAGGATCAAGGCAGTCAACCTCGAGGACAGAAGCAAGGTGGCGTCCCTGCTGCAGCGTAGCTGAAAAAAAAGATGGCCGCGGCAATACCACGAGGTGCAACGCTGAGCGACCAACACGTGGTGTCTAACAAAGGATTTGATTGGGGTAAAGCCAGCAGGGTTCTCTTAAAGGAGACCTGCAACCAATTGAACTTAAAGAGACATTGTATGCATGGCAATCAATGTAATGAACCAATTAAGATTGTGAACAAAATGTTGTTGCGAGATGTCGGTACCAGTCCTAATGTAAAGAACAAAATGTTGTTGCGAGATGTCGGGAATAGAGTAAGCAAGCGAATTCGGGAGGGTAAAGGCGCTGATCCTAATGCCCTGTCCCAGGTGTCCCGACAAGTGATAGGCCAGTGACCTCAGGAGGGTGAAGGCACTTATCCTGATACCCTGCCCCAGGTCTATCCCACACTGCAGGCACCCGATGGCACTATTCACCATGCACCTGGAAACGGAAATGCCGCCAATACGCACAGTCGGCCGCCGTTGCCCACCACCCAGGTGGAGAGGGAGCAGCCCCCAGACCCAGTCACTACCTCGGCCATGTCTGGGAGCGAAAGGTCCGAACCAACGTGTTCCCCAAATGGGACCTGGAACAGCCAGGTTCTCAACATCGTTAGGGAGCAGGCAGAAGATTCTGCAGCCCTCAAAGGAGGACAGGGAGGCCACACACATCTGTGGCTCTGCCCACCACTAGGCAACGGCAAAGGCCCTGAGTCCTGGCTAGGTGAGCGAACCAAACCCACCCCGTTAGCAGGGGGTGCAGCACCGCTATCAGACGATTAGGACCCCGTCTGGTTGCTCTGGAACCTGCATCCTCGCATACCTGTACTGCTACCTCAGTACTTACCATGACTGAACCATGAATGCAATCTACCCAATCCTGGTGTACGATCGCAAAATGTAACGAATGTAAGTCACTGAACCAAGGTGTCATGATACAAACTGTAACTTTCTTTCTTTGTACTTGCACTGTGTCTGATCCGGTATGTTACTGTAACGGGCCTGCTGCACAATCTCGCTGTGGTGGGGGCGGGGGTTGGGGTGGAAAAGGATGTATGTAGCCATGGACACACACATGGATCACAATCAGAACCCACTGCAACCTCCACTGCATCATCGAACCATCCAAACTAGTAACCACGACCCAACGTTGTGGCAAAAGGACTTGGGGGTTAACAGGGAGAGAGCCAAGCCAAAGCACAGCCAAGGTGCAAGGGCTATTGGCACTTGCGTCTGGGGACAGCTAAACCAGAGCGCATAGTGCAAAGGTAATCAGCACGAAGGACTTAGGGGAGAGTGATGTTATATATGCAGACTATAGATATACTTTCGCGTAGTCACTGTATAGTTGCATAAGATGGAGACTTGTTACCTGGTGTACTATCAATAAGGTTTACACGGTGTATATACTATCCTGTTCACCAGAGGGCACTGTGGTGGGAGACTTGAGGGTCACCTGCATTGGTGTGCAGGGCCCAGTATAAAAGGCTGCCCACCATGCTTGTGCCTCGCTCTGGAGTTACGAAGAAAGGACCAAGGTCACTACAGTTTGAGTACAACACATTGCCTTGTGGAGTCATTCATAAGTGCATTACAGACATAAAAGCAACAGTCTGGGCTGGCTGGCTGGCTGACAGGCAACAGCTAGGGCACTGGCAGAGTGGCTGTGCTGGGAGTACGAATGCTGTCATCCTGAGAGAGAACAGCAGGTTCTTGCTCCATGATGCCACTGCCACTTCCCTGGGGCGGTGATTCAGCATTCCTGGCCATCTGTTGGAGGACAGATTGCTGGATGGCAGTGAGACCCTGCAAGCCCCTTTCCACACTAGTAAACCCAACCACAATGGCATCAGTCTGAGCTTATGGGCAGCAAGCTTAGAGTGCATGAGAGCAGCCTGAGCTTGCGTGGCAGCAAACTTGAACCTGCATGTGAGCAGGCTGACGTTGGGTAGCTTCTGCTCATGCTGCAATGGAAGCTGCAACATCGTCCATCAAACTTGTGGGTCCACAAGTGCTCAAATGGAATTGCCCATCATTTCCATCCTGGAAATCATGGGCTTCAAGCTCCGTGCAAAGCCCCATGCAATGCTGGAACCAGACTGCTCCATGCTCCTTGACACTGACAAGAGGCTCTCTGGCAGACCTGCCATTGCACCAAGCACTTCTGTCTGAAAGCCACCCCATCGAAGTCTTCATCTGAGTTCTATGCAGCAGTACTTGTGTGAGGACTCACCCTCCGGGGAGCTGGCACCTAAGCTACTTTTCCCCCTGGCCTGGCTGCAGCCCACTCATGCCCGGTGAGTCACCATGTGCAGATCCTGCCCCTACACTGCTCTTTAAAGTTTCCGCAGTGCCATATTTTGAGCTGGTTACTGGGAGTGTCAGACTGAGTAACGGTGCCTCTTCTTCGCCTTCACTTTTCTCCTCTACTACATTGGGCTCAGGCTGGGCTGCAGGCAGTTCTTGTGTATCTAAAAGGAAAAAGACTCAAGGTTCGGGTTATGGTGAGGGGAGTGGGGGGGGGGAAGCAAGATGTACATGCTTAAAGCATTGGCAGATTGTAAGTGAGAAGAGATTGTGGGATGAGAGGGATGTGAGCATTGCATCATCATCAACGCTTTCAACCTCACCAATCGCCACAGCCTCAGTGACAGCCCCTCTAATGATCTATAAGAACATAAGAACATAAGAATTAGGAACAGGAATAGGCCATCTAGCCCCTCGAGTCTGCTCAGCCATTCAATAAGATCATGGCTGATCTGGCCGTGGACTCAGCTCCACTTACCCGCCCGCTCCCCGTAACCCTTAATTCCCTTATTGGTTAAAAATCTATCTATCTATGACTTGAATACATTCAATGAGCTAGCCTCAACTGCTTCCTTGGGCAGAGAATTCCATAGATTCACAACCCTCTGGGAGAAGAAATTCCTTCTCAACTCAGTTTTAAATTGGCTCCCCCGTATTTTGAGGCTGTGCCTCAAGACTGATCTCCAGCACAGTCTCCTCCAACACAGTAAGGTTGTGCAGACATGCTTCACCCCCGCCTGTCTGCTGTTGCTCATGCCTTTTGTAAGCCACTTTGGGTTGCAAGAGAAAGGGAAGTGTGTCAGTGAGTCTGGTGCAATATATTTGGGTGATGTGCCTGTCATTGACTTTGTCTGCAAGGTGTGAGATGTGGGTGTGAGGCTTGCAGCAGGGGTAAGTGTGAGGGTGAGGTGAAGCTATGATTGTGGGGTATGAGTTGTGATTGCCAGAGATTGTTGGTAGGTGAGTTATGGGGATATGGTGCATTGAGCACTGTGTGAGGTTAAAGGTGCAGTTGGTGGGATATGGCATTTGAAGTTGCATTCACTCACCTTGACCTCTCGTGTGAGGTCATTAAACTTCTTGCGGCACTGGATCCAGATCCTGGCGACAACACTGGTGGCACTGACAGTTTGTATTATCTACCCCCACTGTCTTCTATCATGCTGCCTGGCAGACCTCCTGTCCCCCTGTGTCTTATTCTATTTACCCCTGGACCAAGGCCTCCAGTGCTGCATCTGAGAAGCGTGGTGCACTTTCTCTTCCCTGTTGCAACATTGTTGCTGGTACAGTGACAGTGACCATGAGGTGCTTCTGTAACAAACTACCTCCCCCTTAAGAAGTGCAAAGAGCCTCGGAAAAATTTTATTGGCGAGCAACTCCACCCAATATGGCCCCTCTGTTTAGTGCTGAGTACATTTAGCGCTGAGCTCAGTGCTGCAATCATTGTAATGAGCAGGCAGCAAGAATTTTGTATGCTGCCTGCACCACTTTCAACGGGCGCAGGCAGATCGCGCAATGCGATTCCCTCACCTGTTTTCGGGCCCAATCCAATTTCACCCCCTATAACTTTAGTCACCCTGGGAGCTCTAGCTTTGGATGTCTTTCCTTTCCACCTCAGCAGAATGTGTTCAGTCTGTGCCTGAACTATTTCTCTTTGAAAGCCACCCATTGCTCATTTACTGTTTTACCTGCTAACCTTTGTTTTCAACCCACCAGGTCAGTTCTGTTATGTATTTAACCCCTTGTAACCTTGTAACCTGCATCACATATGTCCACCAGAGGGCCTACCTGTTGGAGTCCCAAGAGATCCCGGCATCCCTTGGGAATACGGTATATAAGCAGGCCACCCATGAGGCATCTGCACTCTGAAACTACAATAAAGGAGCTAAGGTCACACTTGTTCATTACACACAGTACTCGGTCTGACCATTTATTATGAGTGTAACAATTGGCAACGAGGTAACAAACCACGTGAAAATGCAGAGAATAGTCAGCTTCCTGGAGAAGTCTTTGGAGGGGGATGATTGGGATGCCTTCGTAGAGAGACTTGACCAATACTTCATAGCCAACAAGCTGGAAGGGGACGAGAACATGACCAAATGAAGGCCGATCCTCCTAACTGTCTGTAGGCAACAACCTATGGCCTCATGAAGAATCTTCTGGCCCCAGCTAAACCTACAGAGAAATATATGAAGAGCTGTGTACGCTGGTCCGGGAGCATCTAAATCCTAAGGAAAGTGTTTTAATGGCGAGATATCGGTTCTACATGTGTCAACGATCGGAGGGCCAGGAAGTGGCGAGCTATGTCGCCAAACTAAGGCACCTTGCGGGACATTGTGAGTTTGAGGGATTTTTAGAACAAATGCTCAGAGACTTTTTTGTACTGGGCATCAGACATGAGACAATCCTTTGTAAACTGTTGACTGTAGAAAAACTGAATCTGAGTAAAGCCATAACGATAGCCCAGGCATGTATGTCCACCAGTGATAAAACCAAGCAGAATTCACAGAACGAAGAAGTTTCGGCCAGTGCTGTACATAAAGTAATGTTGGATTTGAGCAGAAATGTACATGGCAGAATGTACACGTCGGCTGTTGTGGCCCGACCTCAACTGACCCAGAGTCCGCCATCATCTGTTAATGCGAGGCAGTTAACACCCTGTTGACGCTGCGGAGGTGAACATCGGCCCCATCAATGCCGCTTTAAACACTATGTGTGCAATGGCTGCAGAACAATGGGACACCTCCAACGAATGTGCAGGCGAGCTGCAAACCCTACAAACCCTGCAAACCACCACGTTGCAGAGGAAGATCGGTCCACAGTGGATCAAACAGAATTAGAAACTCGCATGGAAGAGGCAGAAGTGTATGGGGTACACACGTTCACGACGAAATGCCCAACAATAATGTTGAAAGTTGAACTTAACGGTATTCCAGTGTCTATGGAGCTGGACACAGTGATAAGTCAATCCATAATGAGTAAAATGGCCTTCAACAAGCTGTGGGGGAAGAAGGCACACAGGCCCAAGCTGAGCCCCATTCACACGAAGCTAAGGACTTACAAAAAGGAACTAATCCCGGTAATTGGCAATGCTGAAGTCAAAGTCTCCTATGATGGAGGAGTACACGAACTCCCACTGTGGATTGTGCCAGGGGATGGCCGCACGTTATTTGGTAGAAGCTGGCTGGGGAAAATCCGCTGGAACTGGGATGACATCCGAGCGCTTTCGTCCGTCGATGACACCGCATGTACCCAGGTTCTAAGCAATTTCCCATCGTTATTTGAGCCAGGCATTGGAAGTTTCTCGGGGGTGAAATTGCAGATCCATTTGGTTCCCGGTACACGGCCCATCCACCACAAGGCTCTGGGCTACCGTACATGATGTGTGAAAAAGTGGAAATCGAGCTGGACAGGCTGCAACGTGAAGGCATCATCGCGCCGGTAGAATTCAACGACTGGGCCAGCCCGATTGTTCTGGACATTTTCTACAGTCAACAGTTTACAAAGGATTGTCTCATGCCTGATGCCCATTAAAAAAGGCTCTGAGCATTTGTTCTAAAAATCCCTCAAACTCGCAATGTCCTAGGGGGGAGTGTTTGCTAGTGCTGCTGGGGAGGAGTTAAACTAATATGGCAGGGGGATGGGAACCAATGCAGGGAGACAGAGGGAAATAAAAAGGAGGCAAAAGCAAAAGACAGAAAGGAGATGAGGAAAAGTGGAGGGCAGAGAAACCCAAGGCAAAGAACAAAAAGGGCCATTGTACAGCAAAATTCTAAAAGGACAAAGGGTGTTAAAAAAACAAGCCTGAAGGCTTTGTGTCTTAATGCAAGGAGTATCCGCAATAAGGTGGATGAATTAACTGTGCAAATAGATGTTAACAAATATGATGTGATTGGGATTACGGAGACGTGGCTCCAGGATGATCAGGGCTGGGAACTCAACATCCAGGGGTATTCAACATTCAGGAAGGATAGAATAAAAGGAAAAGGAGGTGGGGTAGCATTGCTGGTTAAGGAGGAAATTAAGGCAATAGTTCGGAAGGACATTAGCTTGGATGATGTGGAATCTATATGGGTAGAGCTGCAGAACACCAAAGGGCAAAAAACGTTAGTGGGAGTTGTGTACAGACCTCCAAACAGTAGTAGTGATGTTGGGGAGGGCATCAAACAGGAAATTAGGGGTGCATGCAATAAAGGTGCAGCAGGTATAATGGGTGACTTTAATATGCACATAGATTGGGTTAACCAAACTGGAAGCAATACGGTGGAGGAAGATTTCCTGGAGTGCATAAGGGATGGTTTTTTAGACCAATATGTCGAGGAACCAACTAGGGGGGAGGCCATCTTAGACTGGGTGTTGTGTAATGAGAGAGGATTAATTAGCAATCTCGTTGTGCGAGGCGCCTTGGGGAAGGGTGACCATAATATGGTAGAATTCTGCATTAGGATGGAGAATTAAACAGTTAATTCAGAGACCATGGTCCAGAACTTAAAGAAGGCTAACTTTGAAGGTATGAGGTATGAATTGGCTAGGATAGATTGGTGAATGATACTTAAGGGGTTGACTGTGGATGGGCAATGGCAGACATTTAGAGACCGCATGGATGAACTACAACAATTGTACATTCCTGTCTGGCGTAAAAATAAAAAAGGGAAGGTGGCTCAACCGTGGCTATCAAGGGAAATCAGGGATAGTATTAAAGCCAAGGAAGTGGCATACAACTTGGCCAGAAATAGCAGTGAACCTGGGGACTGGGAGAAATTTAGAACGTAGCAGAGGAGGACAAAGGGTTTGATTAGGGCAGGGAAAATGGAGTACGAGAAGAAGCTTGCAAGGAACATTAAGACGGATTGCAAAAGTTTCTATAGATATGTAAAGAGAAAAAGGTTAGTAAAGACAAACGTAGGTCCCCTGCAGTCAGAATCAGGGGAAGTCATAACGGGGGACAAAGAAATGGCGGACCAATTGAACAAGTACTTTGGTTCAGTATTCACTAAGGATGACACAAACAACCTTCCGGATATAAAAGGGGTCGGAGGGTCTAGTAAGGAGGAGGAACTGAGGGAAATCCTTATTAATCGGGAAATTGTGTTGGGGAAATTGATGGGATTGAAGGCCGATAAATCCCCAGGGCCTGATGGACTGCATCCCAGAGTACTTAAGGAGGTGGCCTTGGAAATAGTGGATGCATTGACAGTCATTTTCCAACATTCCATTGACTCTGGATCAGTTCCTATGGAGTGGAGGGTAGCCAATGTAACTCCACTTTTTAAAAAAGGAGGGAGAGAGATAACCGGGAATTATAGACCGGTCAGCCTGACATCGGTAGTGGGTAAAATGATGGAATCAATTATTAAGGATGTCATAGCAGTGCACTTGGAAAGAGGTGACATGATAGGTCCAAGTCAGCATGGATTTGTGAAAGGGAAATCATGCTTGACAAATCTTCTGGAATTTTTTGAGGATGTTTCCAGTAGAGTAGACAAGGGAGAACCAGTTGATGTGGTATATTTGGACTTTCAGAAGGCTTTCGACAAGGTCCCACACAAGAGATTAATGTGCAAAGTTAAAGCACATGGGATTGGGGGTAGTGTGCTGACATGGATTGAGAACTGGTTGTCAGACAGGAAGCAAAGAGTAGGAGTAAATGGGGACTTTTCAGAATGGCAGGCAGTGACTAGTGGGGTACCGCAAGGTTCTGTGCTGGGGCCCCAACTGTTTACACTGTACATTAATGATTTAGACGATGGGATTAAATGTAGTATCTCCAAATTTGCGGATGACACTAAGTTGGGTGGCAGTGCGAGCTGCGAGGAGGATGCTATGAGGCTACAGAGCGACTTGGATCGGTTAGGTGAGTGGGCAAATGCATGGCAGATGAAGTATAATGTGGATAAATGTGAGGTTACCCACTTTGGTGGTAAAAACAGAGAGACAGACTATTATCTGAATGGTGACAGATTAGGAAAAGGGGAGGTGCAAAGAGACCTGTGTGTCATGGTACATCAGTCATTGAAGGTTGGCATGCAGGTACAGCAGGCGGTTAAGAAAGCAAATGGCATGTTGGCCTTCATAGCGAGGGGATTAGAGTACAGTGGCAGGGAGGTGTTGCTGCAATTGTACAGGGCCTTGGTGAGGCCACACCTGGAGTATTGTGTACAGTTTTGGTCTCCTAACCTGAGGAAGGACATTCTTGCTATTGAGGGAGTGCAGCGAAGGTTCACCAGACTGATTCCCGGCATGGCGGGACTGACCTATCAAGAAAGACTGGATCAACTGGGCTTGTATTCACTGGAGTTCAGAAGAATGAGAGGGGACCTCATAGAAACGTTTAAAATTCTGATGGGTTCAGACAGGTTAGATGCAGGAAGAATGTTCCCAATGTTGGGGAAGTCCAGAACCAGGGGACACAGTCTAAGGATAAGGGGTAAGCTATTTAGGACCGAGATGCGGAGGAATTTCTTCACCCAGAGAGTGGTGAACCTGTGGAATTCTCTACCACAGAAAGTTGTTGAGGCCAATTCACTAAATATATTCAAAAAGGAGTTAGATGAAGTCCTTACTACTAGGGGGATCAAGGGGTATGACGAGAAAGTACTGAAGTTTTGCATGTTCAGCCATGAACTCATTGAATGGCGGTGCAGGCTAGAAGGGCCGAATGGCCTACTCCTGCACCTATTTTCTATGTTTCTATGTTTCTATGTTTCAAGGAGGATGGTACAGTTAGAATTTGCGGGGACTATAAAGTAACAATTAACCGTTTTTCGCTGCAGGACCAGTACCTGCTACCCAAGGCAAATGACCTATTTACGACCCTGGCTGGAGGGAAGATGTTCACCAAGCTGGACCTGACCTCGACCTACATGACGCAGGAGCTGGAGGAGTCTTCGGAAAGCCTCACCTGCATCAACACGCACAAAGTTCTATTTATTTGCAACCGGTGCCCGTTCAGGATTCGATCAGCTGCAGCGATCTTCCAGCGAAACGTGGAAAGCCTGCTAAAGTCAGTTTCTTGTACAGTGGTTGTCCAGGACGACATAGTGGTTACAGGTCGGGACACCATGGAGCGCTTGAAGAACCTGGAGGAGGTTCTTAGGCAGTTGGATTGCGTGGGGCTCAGGTTGAAATGCTCGAAGTGTGTTTTCCTGGCACAGGACCTCAAATTCTTAGGAAGGCGAATCATAGCAGATGGCATCAGACCCACTGACGCCAAGACTGAGGCCATCAAGAACGCACTGCGACCCCGGAACATGATGGAGCTGCGGTCGTTTCTGGAATTCCTAAACTACTTCGGTAATTTCCTACCTGGGCTAAGCACCCTGTTAGAACCCCTACATGCACTACTGCACAAGGGAGATGACTGGGTATGGGGGAATTCACAAGAGCCTGACTTTAAGAAAGCCAGAAATTTACTGTGTTCTAACAAACTGCTTGTCCTGTATAACCCATGTAAATGACTAGTGTTAGCTTGCGATGCGTCGTCATACGGGGTCGGGTGTGTGTTACAACAGGCTAATGAATCGGGACTATTGCATCCTATTGCTTATGCATCCAGGAGTTTGTCCAAGGCCGAAAGGGCCTACAGCATGGTTGAAAAAGAGGCTCTGGCATGCGTTTACGGGGTAAAAAAAAATGCACCAGTACTTGTTTGGCCTCAAGTTCGAGCCTGAAACAGACCACAATCCGCTCATATCGCTATTCTCAGAGAGCAAAGGGAGCAATACCAATGCCTCTGCCCGCATCCAAAGATGGGCTCTCACGCTGTCGGCATACAACTAAGTAATTCGCCACAGACCGGGCATAGAGAATTGCGCAGATGCTCTCAGTCGGCTACCATTGCCCACCACCGGGTTGGAAATGGCACAGCCAGCGGACTTGCTAATGGTCATGGAGGCATTTGAGAATGAGAAATACCATGTTACGGCCTGCCAGATCAAGACCTGGACCAGCCAGGATCCTTTACTGTCCCTGGTAAAAAGCTGTGTTCTCCATGGGAGTTGGTCCAATGTCCCAATGGAGATGCAGGAAGCGATTAAGCCATTCCACAGATGCGAAGATGAGCTGTCCCTGCAGGCAGACTGTCTCTTGTGGAGTAATCGTGTGGTATTGCCCAAGAAAAGCAGAGACACATTTATTGGGGAACTACACAGCACCTACCCAGGCATCATGATGATGAAAGCCATAGCCGGATCCCACGTGTGGTGGCCCAGCATCGACTCAGATTTAGAGTCTTGTGTACACCAGTACAATGCTTGCTCTCAGTTGACCAATGCACCCAGAGAGGCACTGCTAAGTCTATGGTCCGAGCCATCCAAACCGTGGTTGAGGATCATGTAGACAATGCAGGTCCATTCCTAGGCAAAATGTTTTGTTTTGTCGTAGATGCTTACTCAAAGTGGATTGAATGAGCAATAATGTCTGGAAGCATGTCCACGGCCACCATTGAAAGTTATGTTTGCCACGCACGGCCTGCCCGATGTCCTAGTCAGCGACAATGGGCTGTGCTTCACAAGTGCCAAATTCAAAGAGTTCATGACCCTTAACGGGATCAAACATGTCACATCTGCACCGTTCAAGCCCACATCCAACGACCAGGCAGAACGGGCAGGCCAAACCATCAAGCAAACTTGAAACATGTGTCGGAAGGCTCCCTGCAGACACGGTTATCCCAAGTACTGCTCAGCTACCGCACCAGACCCCACTCACTCACAGGGTTTCCCCCCAGCCAAGCTGCTTATGAAAAGGGCACTTAAAACAAGGCTCTCTCTGGTCCACCCTGATCTCTATGATCATGTGGAGGACAAGCGGCATCAACAGAGTGTGTACCATGACCGTGCGAACTTGTGGTATTGAAATCAATGGTCCTGTATTTGTGCTCAATTATGGACATGGTCCCAAATGGCTCGCTGGCATGGTCACATTCAAAGAGGGGAGTAGGGTGTTTCAAGTCAAAATGACCAATGGACAACGCACAGAAAACACTTGGACCAAATTAAACTGCAGTTCACCAACAGCTACGCACAACTTGAAGAGGACACCATCAACTTTGACCTTCCAACACACACACAAGTGGCAACTGACATCATGTTTGACCATGAAGCCAAACTCATCATCCCCAGCAGCCTGGCAAGGCCGGCTGCCCAACAGCCCAGTGAAGAACTGACTAACCCACCCACACCAACATTTGTACCGAGACGATCGACAAGAGAGCGCAAAGCCCCAGATTGTCTCACCTTGTAAATAAGTGTACTGTTGACTTCACGGGGGAGTGATGTTATGGTATTTAACCCCGTGTAACCTTGTAACCTGCATCACACCTGTCCATCAGAGGGCCCACCTGTTGGAGTTCCAAGGGATAGCGGCATCACTTGGGAGTACAGTATATAAGCAGGCCACTCCCGAGGTACCTGCACTCTGGAACTGCAATAAAGGAGCTCAGGTCACACTTGCTCATTACACACAGTACTCGGTCTGACCATTTATTATGAGTGTAACAAGTTCCCTTTTCAGTTAACTGAAATTAGCCCTCTCCCAGTTGAGTACATTAAACTTTAATTGTTCCTGGTCCCATTCCGTAACTACTCGAAATCTAATGATATTGTAATCACATGTGGAAGATATTTATGTGCACAAAGTCAAAAGAAGGGAGTGTGTGAAGAAAAAGCCAAGGGGGCCGAAATTGCTCTATTCTATAGCTTTGTTAGCGCCTCCGGGAGGCGCTAACGGAGCACAATGATATTTTCACCCGGGAGGGCACCTCTGGGGAAATTGCCCCGGAGGCTTGGGGAGGCGCTGTTCTGGCAGCGCCGCGCCCTGCAATTAGTGCCCTGTGATTAGCGCCCCGGGCGGACGCACAACCAGCAATGACATTATCGCCGTGTGCGCTGACCCCTCAACACCCCGCGCCAAGCCCTATGCACCCAGTGGGGATTATTGGCCCACAGGATGTGAAGCTGTTGTGGCTGGGGCACCCCGGCCACCCTTAAAGGGGAGGGCCTTGTGCCACGGCTGCCATTTTTTTTGTCGGCCAATTTTGCAGTTGACAGCAGAGTTCGCAGTGGCCCTCCCCTTTAAAATAAAGGGAAGGATGTTGTGACGTGTTAGCACAACATGGTCTGAGTGTCGTGCCGTGCCACGCGGAGGTGAATTACAGCTCTGAAACCAACCTACAAATTTTTATGATTCAAAGACCTCAATTCCAGGACATTTATCTGTGCATCTCACCAGGTGCTATTTTTTTCATTTAATTCAAATTGTACACCCCAAACAGGGGGGCAGGGCAATTTCTCCCCCAAGGTGGCTGACTGGACATGTACAAAGACAAATAAGATGTAAACAAAAATGTTTCTACAAATTAAAGTCCTATAACACACAACAAAACAAATATATATTCAAAAAGGAGTTAGATGAGGTCCTTACTACTAGGGGGAGCAAGGGGTATGGCGAGAAAGCAGGAATGGGGTACTGAAGTTGAATGTTCAGCCATGAACTCATTGAATGGCGGTGCAGGCTAGAAGGGCCGAATGGCCTACTCCTGCACCTATTTTCTATGTTTCTATGTTTCTATAGCTACTGGGAGCAGTAGTGAAGGATCCACTTGGGAAGAGTGACCATAACATGGTAGAAATTCAAATTCAGTTTGAGGGTGAAAAGCTAGGTCTCAAACTAGTGTCCTGAACTTAAATAAAGGTAATTACAAAGGTATGATGGCAGAGTTGGAAAGACTGTAGAAAAGTAATGGCAAACATTGAAGGAGATATTTCATAACTCTCAGCAAAGCTATATTCCAGTGAAACAGGAAGACTCTAAGAAAAAGATGAACCATCTGTGGCTAACTAAGCAAGTAAAGGATGGTATCAAATTGAAAACAAATGCATACAATGTTGCAAAGAACATTGGAAGGCCAGAGGATTGGGAAACTTAGAAACCAGCAAAGGATGACTAAAAAAATTATAAAGAGAGGGAAGGTAGCATATGAGAGTAAACTTGCAAGAAATATATAAACAGACAGCAAGAGCTTCTACAAGTCAATAAAAAGGAAGAGAGTAGCTAAAGTAAATGTTCATTCCTTAGAGGATGAGACTGGGGAATTAATAATGGGAAGCAGGGAAATGGCAGAGACTTTGAACAAATATTTTGTATCGGTCTTCACAGTAGATCCCTTTAGCAGTAAGGGCCACATCTAATTCCCTTTTGAATATGTCCAACGAACTGGACTCAACAACTTTCTCTGGCAGAGAATTCCACAGGTTCACAACTTTCTGGATGAAAAAGTTTCTCCTCATCTCGGTCCTATATGGCTTACCCCTTATCCTTAGACTGTGTTCCCTGGTTCTGGACTTCCTCAACATCGGGAACATTCTTCCTGCATCTAACCTGTCCAGTCCCGTCAGAATTTTGTACGTTTCTATGAGATCCCCTCTCATTCTTCTAAATTCCAGTGAGTATAAGCCTAGCCAATCCAGTCTTTCCTCATATGTCAGGCCTGCCATCCCAGGAGTCAGTCTGGTGAACCTTCGCTACACTCCCTCAATGGCAAACACGTCCTTCCTCAGATTAGGAGACCAAAACTGCATACAATACACAAGGTGTGGTTTCACCAAGGCCCTATACAACTGCAGTAAGACCTCCCTGCTCCTATACTCAAATCCCCTAGTTATGAAGGCCAGCATTCCATTTGCTTTCTTTACTGCCTGCTGTACCTGCATGCCTACCTTCAATGACTGATGTACCATGACACCCAGGTCTCGTTGCACCTCTACTTTTGCTAATCTGTCACCATTCAGATAATAATCTGTCTTCCTGTTTTTGCCACCAATGTGGATAACCTCACATTTATCCACATTATACTGCATCTGCCATGCATTTGTCCATTCACCTAACCTGTCCAAGTCACCCTGCAGCCTCTTAGCATCCTCCACCCAGCTTAGTGTCATCTGAAAATTTGGAGATATTACATTCGATTCCTTTGTCTAAATCATTAATGTATAGTGTAAATAGCTGGGGTCCCAGCACTGAGCCCTGCGGCACCCCACTAGTCACTGTCTGCCATTATGAAATGGACCCATTTATTACCACTCTTTACTTCCTGTCTGCCAACCATTTCTCAATCCATGTCAATAGACTACCCCCAATACCATGTGCCTTAATTTTGCACACTAATCTCTTGTGTAGGACCTTGTCAAAAGCCTTTTGAAAGTCCAAATACACCACATCTACTGGTTCTCCCTTATCCACTCCAGTAGTTGCATCCTCAAAAAACTCTAGAAGTTTTGTCAAGCATGATTTCCTTTTCATAAATCCACGCTGACTTGGATTGATCCTGTTAGAAGAACATAAGAATTAGGAACAGGAGTAGGCCTTCTAGCCCCTCGAGCCTGCTCCGCCATTCAATAAGATCATGGCTGATCTGGCCGTGGACTCAGCTCCACTTACCCGCCCTCTCCCCGTAACCCTTAATTTCCTTTGGTTAAAAATCTATCTATCTGTGACTTGAATACATTCACTGAGCTAGCCTCAACTGCTTCCTTGGGCAGAGAATGCCACAGGTTCACAACCCTCTGGGAGAAGAAATTCCTTCTCAACTCGGTTTTAAATTGGCTCCCCCATATTTTGAGGCTGTGCCCCCTAGTTCTAGTCTCCCCGACCAGTGGAAACAACCTCTCTGCCTCTATCTTGTCTATCCCTTTCATGATTTTAAATGTTTCTATAAGATCACCCCTCATCCTTCTGAACTCCAACGAGTAAAGTCCCAATCTACTCAATCTATCATCATAAGGTAACCCCCTCATCTCCGGAATCAGCCTAGTGAATCGTCTCTGTACCCCCTCCAAAGCCAGTATATCCTTCCTTAAGTAAGGTGACCAAAACTGCACGCAGTACTCCAGGTGCGGCCTTACCAATACCCTATTCAGTTGCAGAAGGACCTCCCTGCTTTTGTACTCCATCCCTCTCGCAATGAAGGCCAACATTCCATTCGCCTTCCTGATTACCTGCTGCACCTGCAAACTACCTTTTTGGAATTCATGCACAAGGACCCCCAGGTCACTCTGCACCTCAGCATGTTGTAATTTCTCTCCATTTAAATAATATTCCCTTTTACTGTTTTTTTTTCCCCAAGGTGGATGACCTCACAATTTCCGACATTGTATTCCATCTTCCAAACATTAGCCCATTTGCTTAACCTATCCAAATCTCTTTGCAGCCTCTCTGTGTCCTCTACACAACCCGCTTTCCCACTAATCTTAGTGTCATCTGCAAATTTTGTTACACTACACTTTGTCCCCTCTTCCAGGTCATCTACGTATATTGTAAACAGTTGTGGTCCCAGCACCGATCCCTGTGGCACACCACTAACCACCGATTTCCAAGCCGAAAAGGACCCATTTATCCCGACTCTCTGCTTTCTGTTCGCCAGCCAATTCTCTATCCATGCTGATACATTTCCTCTGACTCCGCATACCTTTATCTTCTGCAGTAACCTTTTGTGTGGTTTTCCAAATGCGCTGCTATTGCATCTTTAATAATTGACTCCAGCATTTTCCCCATTACCAATGTCAGGCTAACCGGTCTATAACTCCCTGTTAAAAAGTGGGATTACATTAGCTACCCTCCAATCCATAGGAACTGATCCAGAGTCTATGGAATGTTGGAAAATGACTACCAATGGATCTACTATTTCTAGGGCCACTTCCTTACGTATTCTGGGATGCAGACTATCAGGCTCCGGGGATTTATCAGCCTTCAGTCCCTTCAATTTCCTAACACCATTTCCTGACTAATAAAGATTTCCCTCAGTTCCCTCTTCTCTCTAGACCCTCGGTCCCCTAGTATTTTCAGGAGGTTATTCTTGTCTTCCTTAGTGAAGATTGAACCAAAGTATTTGTTCAATTGGTCTGCCATTTCCTTGTTCCCCATTATGAATTCATCTGGTTCTGACTGCAAGGGACCTACATTAGTCTTCACTAATCTTTTTCTCTTCACATATCTATAGAAGCTTTTGCAGTCAGTTTTTATGTTCCCTGCAAGCTTATTCCCATACTGTATTTTCCCCCTCCTATTTAAAACCTTTGTGCTCCTCTGCTGAATTCTAAATTTCTCCCAGTCCTCAGGTTTGCTGCTTTTTCTGGCCAATTTATATGCCTCTTCCTTGGAGTTAATACTTTCCCTAATTTCCCTTGTTAGCCACAATTGAGCCACCTTTCCTTTTTTATTTTTACGCCAGACAGGGATGTACAATTGTTGTAGTTCATCCATGAGATCTTTAAATGTCTGCCATTGCCTATCCATCGTCAACCCTTTCCGTATCATTTGCCAGTCTATCCTAGCCTACACAAGAGATTAGTGTGCAAAGTTAAAGCACGTGGGATTGGGGGTAGTGTGCTGATGTGGATTGAGAACTGGTTGACAGACAGGAAGCAAAGAGTAGGAGTAAAGGGGTACTTTTCAGAATGGCAGGCAGTGACAAGTGGGGTACCGCAAGGTTCTGTGCTGGGGCCCCAGCTGTTAACATTGTACATTAATGATTTAGTCGAGGGTATTAAATGTAGCATCTCCAAATTTGCGGATGACACTAAGTTGCGTGGCAGTGTGAGCTGCGAGGAGGATGCTATGAGGCTGCAGAGTGCCTTGGATAGGTTAGGTGAATGGGCAAATGCATGGCAGATGAAGTATAATGTGGATAAATGTGAGGTTATCCACTTTGGTGGTAAAAACAAAGAGACAGACTATTATCTAAATGGTGACAGATTAGGAAAACGGGAGGTGCAACAAGACCTGGGTGTCATGGTACATCAGTCATTGAAGGTTGGCATGCAGGTACAGCAGGCGGTTAAGAAAGCAAATGGCATGTTGGCCTTCATAGCGAGGGGATTTGAGTACAGGGGCAGGGAGGTGTTACTACAGTTGTATAGGGCCTTGGTGAGGCTACACCTGGAGTATTATGTACAGTTTTGGTCTCCTAACTTGAGGAAGGACGTTCTTGCTATTGAGGGAGTGCAGCGAAGGTTCACCAGACTGATTCCCAGGATGGCGGGACTGACATAGCAAGAAAGACTGGATCAACTGGGCTTGTATTCACTGGAGTTCAGAAGAATGAGAGGGGATCTCATAGAAATGTTTAAAATTTTGACGGGTTTAGACAGGTTAGATGCAGGAAGAATGTTCCCACTTTTGGGGAAGTCCTGAACCAGGGGTCACAGTCTAAGGATAAGGGGTAAGCCATTTAGGACCGAGATGAGGAGAAACTTCTTCACCCAGAGAGTGGTGAACCTGTGGAATTCTCTACCACAGAAAGTTGTTGAGGCCAATTCACTAAATATATTCAAAAAGGAGTTAAATGTAGTCCTTACTACTAGGGGGATCAAGGGGTATGGCGAGAAAGCACGAATGGGGTACTGAAGTTGAATGTTCAGCCATGAACTCACTGAATTGCGGTGCAGGCTCGAAGGGCCGAATGGCCTACTCCTGCACCTATGTTCTATGTTTCTATGTCTCATACAATCGAAGTTACCTTTCTTTAAGTTCAGGACCCTAATCTCTGAAATAACTGTCACTCTCCATCTTAATGAAGAATTCTCCCATATTATGGTCACTCTTCCCTAAGGGACCTCGCACAACAAGATTGCTAATTAATCCTCTCTCATTACACAACACCCAGTCTAGGATGGCCAACTCTCTAGTGTGTTCCTCAACATATTGGTTTAGAAAACCATCCCTTATACACTCCAGGAACTCCTCCACATTATTGCTTCCAGTTTGGTTTGCCCAATCAATATGTAGATTAAAGTCACCCTTATTTCATGCGTCCCTAATTTTCTGTTTGATGAAGTCCCCAACCTCCCTACTACTGTTTTATGGTCTGTACACAACTCCCACTAATGGTTTCTGCCCTTTGGTGTTTCGCAGTTCTACCCACATGATCCACGCTAATGTCCTTCCTTACTATTGCGTTAAACTCCTCTTTAACCAGTAATGCTACCCCCCTCCTTTTCCTTCCTGTCTATCCTTCCTGAATATTGAATACCCCTGGATGTTGAGTTCCCAGCCTTGGTTACCCTGGAGCCATGTCTCCGTAATCCCAATTACAACATATCCGTTAACTGCTATCTGCGCAGTTAATTCATCGACCTTATTACGAATGCTCCTTGCATTGCGACTCAGAGCCTTCAGGCTTGTTTTTTTAACACTCTTTGTCCTTTTAGAATTATTTTGTAATGTGACCCTTTATGATATTTGCCCTTGATTTCTCTGCTCTCCACTCTTGTTTTTCTCCTTCCTACCTGTTGCTTCTGCCCCCATTTTACTTCCCTCTCTCTCCCTGCATAGGTTCCCATTCCCCTGCCATTTTAGTTTAAACCCTCCCCAACAGCACTAGCAAACACTCTGCCTAGGACATCGGTTCCAGTCCTGCCCAGTTGCAGACCATCCGGTTTGTACTGGTCCCACCTGCCCCAGAACCGGTTCCAATGTCCCAGGAATTTGAATCCCTCCCCCTTGCACTATTCCTCAGGCACGTATTCATCTGAGCTATCCTGCGATTCCTGCTCTGACTAGCACGTGGCACTGGTAGCAATCCTGAGATTACTACCTTTGAGGTCCTACTTTTTAATTTAACTCCTAGCTCCCTAAATTCAGCTTGTAGAACCTCATGGCTTTTTTTTTAATCTATATCGTTGGTACCTTCATGCACCACAGCAGCTGGCTGTTCACCCTCCTCCTGCAGAATGCGCTGCAGCCACTCCAAGACATCCTTGACCCTTGAACTAGGAAGGCAACATACCATCCTGGAGTCTCGTTTGCGGCCGCAGAAATGCCTATCTATTCCCCTTACAATGGAATCCCCTATCACGATAGCTCTCCCAGGCTTTTTCCTCCCCTCCTGTGCAGCAGAGCCACCCCTGGTGCCATGGACTTGGCTGCTGCTGCCTTCCCCTGATGAGCCACCTCCCTCAACAGTACCCAAAATGGAGTATCTGTTTTGGAGAGAGCTGACCTCAGGGGACCCCTGCAATACCTGCCTTCCCTTGCTCTTCCTGATGGTCACGCATTCCCTATCTGGCTGTGCAACCTTTACCTGCGATGTGACCAACTCACTAAACGTACTATTCACGACATCTTCAGCATCGTGGATGCTCCAGAGTGAATCCATCTGCAATGCGGTCTGTCAAGAGCTGCATCTGGATACACTTTCCGCACATATTGTAGTGGTCCCTGATTTCCCACATAGCACAGGAGGAGCATGATACCGGTTTGATCTCTCCTGCCATGACTTAACCCTTAGATTAACTTAATTTGTAACAATGCCAAAGGTTTCTTACTGCTAAGAAAAATAAAAGATCAAATACTCACCAACCAGCCAATCACTTACCCGCTTGGCTGTGACGTCCCACATCGATTTCTTCTTTCTTCTTTTTTTTTTACCTTCTGCCCCTGCCCCTGCACCAACTAGCCTCCTCCAACTCTCGGGCCTTTATAGGCCACTCGATTGCCTGAACTCCCACTCCTGTGCCCGTCTCCTCCGACTCTCGGGCCTTTATGGGCCACTCGATTGCCTGAACTCCCGCTCCTGTGGCCGCCTCCTCCGACTCTTGGGCCTTTATAGGCCGCTCAACTGCCCGAACTCCTGCTCCTGTGGCCGCCTCCTCTGAGTCTCGGGCCTTTATATGCCGCTTGACTGCCCAAACTCCCGCTCCTGTGGTCCCAGCGGACTGGAAAAGTGCAAATGTAACGCTGCTATTTAAGAAAGGAGGGAGAAAGAAAGCAGGAAACTATAGACCAGTTAGCCTAACATCTACCATTAGGAAAATGCTGGAGTCCATCATTAAGGAAGTAATTGCAGGACATTGAGAAAATCATAATGCAGTCAAGCAGAGTCAGCATAGTTTTACGAAAGGGAAATCATGTTTGACAAATTTGTTGGAGTTCTTTGAGGATGTATCGTACAGGATGGATAACGGGGAACCAGTAGATGACGCGTATTTGGATTTCCAGCAAGCATTCGATAAGCTGCCACATAAAAGGTTACTGCACAAGGTAAGAGCTCACAGGTTTGGGGTAATATATCAGCATGAATAGAGGATTGGCTAACTAACAGAAAACAGAGAGTAGTGATAAATGGGTCATTTTCAGGTTGGAAAACTGTAACTAGTGGGGTGCCACAGGGATCAGTGCTGGGGCCTCAACTATTTACAAATAATATTATTTACTTGGATGAAGGGACCGAGTGTAATGTAACCAAATTTGCTGATGATACAAAGATAGGTGGGAGAACAAGTTGTTGGGAGGATGCAAAGAATCTACAAAGGGATATAGATAGGCTAAGTGAGAGGGAAAAAATTTGGCAGATGGAGCATAATGTGGGAAAATGTGAGGTTTTGCACATTGATAGGAAAAATAAAAAATCAAATTATTATTTAAATGAGAGATTACAAAATGCTGCAGTACAGAGGGATCTGGGGTTTCTTCTACATGAAACAGAGAACGTTAACATACAGTTACAGCAAGTAATTAGGAATGCAAATGGAATGTTGCCTTTATTGCAAGGGAGATGGAGTATAAAAGTAGGGAAGTCCTGCTACAACTGTACAGGTCGTTGATGAGACCACACCTGGAGTACTGCGTGCAGTTTTGGTCTCCTTATTTAAGGAAGGATATACTTACATTGGAGGCAGTTCAGAGAAGGCTCACAAGGTTGATTCCTGAGATGAAGGGGTTATCATATGAAGAAAAATTGAACAGGTTGGGCCTATACTCATTGAAATTTAGAAGACTGAGAGGCGATCTTATTGAAACGTATAAGATTCTTGACAGGGGTCTTGACAGGGTAGCTGCAGAGAAGATGTTTCTCCTCGTCGGGGAATCTACAACTAGGGGACCAGGGCCCCAAATTTTCCCAGTCGCTTAGAGCAACGTATTTCGATGTGGTGCGCCGACTTCCTGGAGGAAAAAAAGCGCCAAAAATCTACCTCTGAATTTGGCCGCTCCCTCGTCGTCCGGATCCATCGGCGTCACGCAGCAAAGTCTGGCGGGGTGGGGTGGAGCTTCGGCCGCGCTTGCTCAACATGGCCAACAGGGGGGCGGGGCTTAGGCCCAGCATGTCATGTAGTGCCGATAAGGACACGCATGACCATTTGAGTGTGCGTGCATGCGCAATGGGCGGTTCAGTTTGTGTGCATGCGCAGTGTAACAGGAAGCTTGGCAATCGGCCAATTAAAGGGAGAGCGTCCTCAGAATAAGTGGTTATGGAGCACATATAAAGGTGAGGTCTTAATATTGATTTTTGTGTGGCTGAGGAAGTGGAAAGGAGTGTTGGATCGGTGTAAGAGAGGTGTAAGCGTGATCTTTGAACATTACCTGCGTTTGAGTCCAATAGATGAATGGCACAAGCGCGTGCAAGATGAACCACGAATTTCCTCCATGAGGAAGTGGAGAAATTAGTGACTGTTATTGAGGAGAAATGGCTAGAGCTGGATATCAGCAAGAGTGGTCCGTCAAAGGTCTCCCCAAAGGAAATGAGAAAAAGATGGAACCTCGTTGCAGAAGAATTCTCCGCTGGGGTCACCACCGCAAGATCTGGAAGCCAGTGCAAGAAGAAATGGCAGGATGTTGGTCAAGTAGTGAGTGTAAGTAATATCTTCATCTTTAAATTGAATTCCAGTGGAAAATGTGAGCATCTGTTTGTGTCCTATCCATCAGAAACGCATCATGTCTGACAATTAATATTTTCATTTTTGCAGAAGAAACTGGCCCACAACAAGAGGGAGAGAACTAGAACAGGAGAAGGTCCACCAAATCTGCACCAACTGACACCCCTGGAACAAAGGGTTGCTGCCTTACTGACTCGCACCGGCAGAAAAAGAATAAACTCTGCACAAGCTGGACTCACACGCGACAGTGAGGGTGAGTCATTAAAATGTATAGTGGCCCTTCAAATCAACCTGCTGACTGGCTTGCTATGCATGAGACTGCTCATGCCACCCATCCTGCCCCCTCCTGTGCTGCTAACCATTTGACTGTTGTGTTGTCTTTTGCAGAAGAAGACGACACTCCTCAAGATCCTGAGAATCCAGATGCGTGCACTCCAGACCAAGGCGGGTGGAGGGAGGAGGGGTCCATGGAAACATGTGCTCAGGAGAATGCTGACCGCGATATTGATCAGGACATATCACAGGGCATCACACAGCCAGAACCGTCCATTAGCTCCTCGGCAACCTTTCATGGGTTCACACTTTCCGAGGTCGCGGGTCCGAGTGGCAGTCGGGGAATGCATCTTGGGACACCCAGTCCCCCACCGTCCCAGCCTGCGCCTCGCACTGGAGGGGTGCCACTAGGTAGAACCACGGCAAGGGGAAGGAGAATCCGACCAGTCTCTACTGAGAGGCAGCCCTCAGCAGAAGTTAATCAGGTTTTTTTCATTGGGTGAGGAGACCAATGCCCTCACAAGATCACTCATGGCAGCAGTCAGTGGGGTGCGTGATGAGGTCACCACAATATCAGGTGAAATCTCTGCACTAAAACGGAAAGTCAGGGTGGGCATTTCAGAGGGTGTGCAGATGATGGCAGATGCCATGAGGGAGCTGGCTTCTGCAATAAGGGCACAAAGGCCGGAGACTCAAATGCCACTCCCACCTCACTCCATGCACCTGCCACTGGTCAGACCCAAGCCGGGCCCCCAACCCCCCCACCACCATCACCGATCCTATAAGGAAGTGCACTTTCCCCGAGCTTTAGGTGAGGGATGGGTGCAGACTTTCTTTCCTGTTGTGGCTGTTGTTGTTGCTGTTGGTATCATTGAAGTGCACTGTAAAATTTACAATAAAAGATATTTTGCATGAAAACTGAATCATCCTCCATTAGGACCACGTAACATTTAGGGTCAACTGTAAAGAGTAAAAATACCTCACCCCTACAGTCATGCGTGCCTGCCGCCCTTAGCCCTGGTGGAAGGGCTAGCCGGTGCATTCTGTAGTCGGCAAGGTAAGACTGCTCTATTTTCTGTACCTGATTTATCTTTCATTTATTTGCGGTGATGTTGCGCAGCTATTGTGCTGAAGATGTTGAAATGTTGTGCTGATGTTGTGAAGGTCTTTAGAGCTTTGGAATCCTCTAACTCACCTCCCCCCCACCCCCTCCCCCCTTATCTCTGGCTACCTGCACTAATTTCTTAAATGTAGGTAAGGTTTTTCTGTGCCTACAAAAGTGGCCACATACACTGGTCTAAGTTAGTTTGGAGTAACTTTCAGCTGGCCAAATTTGCTTCTATGGCCAGAAGAGGTGCAAGTGGCTTGTCAATCCCTCTTTTGAAGAGAACAAACTAAACTAAAAAAAAAACCTAGCTAACTGACTTACATTGGAGCAAGTTAATTGGGGAAATTTCCGATTTTTAAGTTATTCCAAAAAAAGCTACTTACTCCAAAAAAAACGAGGCAACTCTTGGGGAAATTTGGGCCCATAGTCTCAGAATAAGGGGCCACCCATTTAAAACTGAGATGAGGAGGAATTTCTTCTCTGAGGGTTGTAAATCCATTGCATTCTCTGCCCCAGAGAGCTGCGGAGGCTGGGTCTTTGAATATATTTAAGGTGGAGATAGACAGATTTTTGAGCGATAAGGGAGTAAAGGCTTATGGGGAGTGGGCAGGGAAGTGGAGCTGAGTCCATGATCAGATCAACCATGATCTTATTGAATGGCGGAGCAGGCTCGATGGGCCAAATGGCCAAATCCAGCTCCTATTTCTTATGTTCCTATGTTCTTATGTTCTCATACTTTTGGTACCTACATTATTGCTGGCTCCAATGGGTTTACCAATGGAATCATGTTATCTGAGCTGTTTGGAAGCAGAAGAGAAGAACCAATGGACGGATGCCAGGCAAGTTAAGTTGCACAAGTTATATCCTACTTGCTAGCCCCTCAAACCCACAGAAGACAGAGGTGGGCAGACCTCACTTTGGCTGACAATTAATGTATCCAGCAGCTCTTTTTCACAAAGTAATCTGGGACAGCAGAGTTGATGGCACCACTAAGATGTGGAAATGCCTGACGAATTGGTATTTTGGGTACTTCGCAATATATCATGTTTTAGTGGCATTACATGAAAGAAGGCATGCCTGCAGTTTCCCACACTCAATTGCATCACTCTGAATTTAACCACTTTAAAGTATATGTGTCACACATGGTCCTGTTCCTCTAGCTTATCTAAATCAGCTTTTATCCTATTTATTTGATCCACATTTCCAACTCCTATGCACATTTTCTCAGGAACTCAGCCTCCCTTACCTTTACAAAATCCATCGCTGAATCTTTCCTTCCCTTTCCTTGACTTCTCTAACCATTTCTGGGGATATGCCATATATTACAAGTTCACTGACTTTCATAACTATATAAATTATATATCTTACCATGCCACATCCTGTAAGGACTCCATTCCCTTCTCCCAGTTTCTCTGTCTCCGTTGCATTTGCGCTGATGCCACCTTCCACACTAGAGCTTCTGAAATTCCCTCCTTTTTCCTTAAACAAGGATTCCCCTCCATTGTGGTAGACAGAGCCTCAACCAAGTCTGTCCTCTTTCTCGTATTTCTGTCCTCATTTCCTCTACCCCTTCCCAGAACCATGTTAGAGCCTCCCTCAACCTCACTTTTCACCTCACCATGACATCCCTCTGCATTTGACAGATTATCTGCTCCCATTTCTGCAACTTCCAACATGACCACATCATCAAATACATCTTCCACTCTACTCCCCTTTCAACATTATGAAAGGACCATTCTTTCCATGAAACCCTGGCCCACTCCTCCATCATCCCTACCACCTTTCACCTTCCCCTGGCACCTTCCCATGCAAGTGCAAGAGAATCAACATCGTCCCATTCACCTCCTCCCACACCACCATTCAGAGCCCCAAGCACTGCTTCTGGGTGAGACAACAATGTATTTTTAGTTCCTCTGACCTAGTATACTCTGTTTGTTGCTTATGATACTGTGTCCTACACATTGGGGAGATGAAACAGATATTAGGTGATCACTTTGCTGAGCATTTCCATTCTGCCCACAAGTGCAACCTGAGCTCTCTATCATGTGTCACATTCATTTTCCATCTCACTCCCATTCTGACCTGTCTTTGGCATTCTACAAAGTTTAAATGAAGTTCAACATAAGCTTGAAGAACAGCAGCTCATCTTTCTACTGGACTCTTTGAAGCCGTCTGACCTTAATATTGACTTTAACAACTTACATTACATAGAATTACATAGAATTTCCAGCACAGAAACAAGCCAATCGACTCAATTGGTTTGTGCTGGTGTACATGAGCCTCTTCCCAACATACTTCATCTAACCCTACCTTCATATCCTTCTATCCTTTCTCCCGCATATACTTATCTAACTTCCCTTTATAGATATTTGTGCTATTTGCATCAACTACTCCATGTGGTAGCAAGTTGTACATTCTAACCACTCTCTGGGTAAAGAAGTTTCTTGTGAATTCTTGGACTATCTTATATTGATGGCCTCCAGTTTTGGACTCAGCCACTGGAGGCCATCAATATAAGATAGTCCAAGTCAAAACATCTCTATGTCTACTCTATCAAACCCCTTCCTAATTTTAAATACCTCTATTAGGTTACCCCAGCCTTCTCTTTTCTAGAGAAAAGAGTCGCAACCTTCAGACCTTAACCACCACTCAACTTTCTCTCTGACAGTAGATGTTGGAAAAGTAGGATGGGTATACCCTTCATCATCATCATAGGCAGTCCCTCGGAATCGAGGAAGACCTGCTTCCACTCTAAAAATGCGTCCTTAGGTAGCTGAACATTCCAAAACGAGAACCACAGTCCCCGTCACAGGTGGGACAGATAGTTATTGAGGGAAGGGGTGGGTGGGACTGGTTTGCCACACGCTCATTCCGCTGCCTGCGCTTGTTTTCTGCCTGCTCTCGGCGATGAGACTCAAGGTGCTCAGCGTCCTCCCAGATGCACTTCCTCCACTTAGGACGGTCTTTGGCCAGGCACTCCCAGGTGTCAGTGGGGATGTCGCGCTGTATCAGGGAGGCTTTGAGGGTGTCCTTGTAACATTTCCTCTGCCCATCTTTGGCTCGCTTGCCGTGAAGGAGTTCCGAGTAGAGCGCTTGCTTTGGGTGTCCGGCATGCGAACGATGTGGCCTGCCCAGCGGGGCTGATTAAGTATAGTCAGTGCTTCAATGCTGGGGATGTTGGCCTGGTCGAGGACGCTAACATTGGTGCGTCTGTCCTCCCAGGGGATTTGTAGGATCTTGCGGAGACATCGTTGGTGGTATTTCTCGAATTTCTCTCATCATGTCTCCTTTTTTCTTCCACTATTATCACTTCCATCATTTAACCATCTCCCGTTCTCCACCTAATCACTTCACGGCTAATTCTTTTTCATTTTTGAGTATGCAGTCTTCCCTTCCCCCTTCTTGCACACTATTCCTTCTTAAAAGCTGTTCATCTTTAATATTCTTCAGTTCTGATGAAGGGCTCTGTCTAAAATGTTAACATCCTTTCTTAACAGATACTGACTGACTTGCTGAGTGGTTCCAGCATTTTCTAGATTTAAATAACCTCATATTTTTTCTGCATCACAGTGAATTCCTCCTAGCAACATCTCCTAATCGACTTCCCCCAAATCTTCCCTCATATTTGAAAAGTGAGTTTTCCTAAAGTCTCGTGCTAACATTAAATTATCTGCAGCAGTAAACCAACCTAAACCAACTGAAATCTGATGATTGAATAATTATTATTACCCAGGTGCTCCTCCACACGGAGAGTTGGAGAAAAAAAAAATTCTTTTTTAAAATAAATGAGATGAAGGATGTTGCGGAACTGAGGACTAGGATAGCTGCTGTAAAGATTGAGCCAATGCTATGTGCATTTTTTTCCTTGCAAATGTTAAGAAACAGAAGCTCATGCA
Source organism: Pristiophorus japonicus (assembly GCF_044704955.1). NCBI lineage: Eukaryota > Metazoa > Chordata > Chondrichthyes > Pristiophoridae > Pristiophorus > Pristiophorus japonicus. Next base: position 418,935,870 of record NC_091977.1, read on the forward strand.
CATTTTGGATGATTTTCCAGATCCTAATCTTATTTCTTGCTGGCTTTCTGACCATCCCCTTTCTGATCCTGAATAATCTACCCTCAGTGAAGACTTTTGTTTCTTGATTTTATGCCCCCACTTGAACAATTTTGGAATTCAACATGATGCTAAGCCCATCTTCTATTACCTCGACTTGCAGGCCTTCTTTTTTGGTCCCCTCTCCATGAATTTGACGCCTTCTTTTGTCTCCTGTCTCACCTCCATCTGGTCCCTTGACCTTATCATTGAAAATTGCGGCTGTGATATCAGCCATCTAATTTTCTACCCCGCCCCCCCCCCCACCCCACTCTGAACTTGTTCCTCTCTGCTATCTCAGCTTCAACCCTGACATCATCATAAACCCACTGACAAATGAAGTGCTGTTGTTGTATTTCAGAGGCTAAGGCTGAGTGTTAACTTTCTGATGACTTCGTATCTCCCTCTGGACCACAATCCTACTATTGAACCCCAAGTATAATTTAAAAAATTAATTTGGGGTTTAGGGTGTCGCTGGTAAGGCCAGCATTTATTGCCCATCCATAATTGCCCTTGAGAAGGTGGTGGTGAGCCGCTGCCTTGAACCTCTGCAGTCTTTGTGGTGAAAGTACTCCCACAGTGCTGTTAGGGAGCAAGTTGCAGGGTTTTGATCCAGCGACGATGAAGAAACAGCAATATATTTCCAAGTCAGGATAGTATGTAACTTGGAGGAGAACTTGCAAGTGATGGTGTTCCCATGTGCCTGCTGCCCTTGTCCTTTTAGGTGGTAGAGGTCGCGGGATTGGGAAATGCTGTCAAAGAAGCCTTGGCGGGTTGCTACAGTAGATGGTACACACTGCAGCCACGTTGTGCTGGTGCTTGGAAGCTTGCAATGCTGGGCCGCTGCTCCATTGATGCTCTCCATGAGCCTCCTGCAATGAATACTGAGGGCTCCTGTAGAGCAGCTAGCTTGTTCCCTTTATTTTTACTGTCTTGCTGGTTTGCTTAGGCTACAGGACAACATTAACAGCACCCATATGGGCCTGTGAACTCCAACAAATAGAAATGATATCATGAACCATAAGGGATACGACTCAATCAATTCCTTTATTAACACCTAATTTTATTTTCTAAATATTACAGGAATTTCCAAAGGAATTACCATACTATTCCCCAGGTGCTCTGGTTAAGCCAAAGTAACGTGACTTGCAGGAGGCACAAGAGTAAACTTGAAACAGAAAAACTGTGAACAAATTAAAGATTCTGACCCAAATGAACTAGTTTGCAATGCAAATAAACAAAAAGGATTTCAAAAAAGAGGTCTCCTACATGACTGCTAAAGGTCAAGAAGGGCAGCTTTAAGGGTGTTACAGGAGGCTGTGTGCTTCTTGGAGTTTGCTGTGCTCCAGCATTAGAGATGTGCAGCATCGACATTGCACCAATGACATGACTTCTCAGAATTTCTAGGACAGCAAGAACATTGGTGAATGCATCCTCCATGAATAGAATTAGTGCCCCTAATGAGGCTTGCACCACAGAGCCTTCTTCTCCCTCAGCCTAGGCCCAGCAGAAAGCCTCGGTCAAGTACAAGTCTGGATAAAACCCCTGCCCCCAATTTTCTGTCGCCCTCCGCACCATGTGCATCTGCTCCTACAAAATATGAGAGTAGAATTTCAACTCCTATAACCTTTTACTTTTAGGTTACAAATATAATTACCCATCATCATTAAAGGCGATCCCTCGAACGAGGATGACTTGCTTCCAGGAGTTCACAGGTGTTTCAATGAAGAACTCGATATTCCAGTTCTGAACTCCAATTGAGGGGGTGGAAGATGCCTGTGCGTGGATTTTTTAACGTGTGGTGACCGTTGTACACCAGCACCACATGGGCTTAACAGACCTAGGCCTTTATCCAGTGGCAAGGGTTAACCAGGACGACTGGAGACCTGCTCTGCTGCACGCACCTAGCACGCACACATATCACAGTGTGGGCTAGCCCGTGCTGCCCCTGGGCCCTCGGCTCTTCTGGGCCCCGTACCCTCATTTGCCGCACCTCTGCCACGATCTCTTGCCGCTCCTCCACCAAACATTCGCCTCACCTCTGCCGCGATCTCACACCACTCCTCCGCCATGATCTCTCGCCTCTCCTCCACCACAAAAACAATCATTGCGCCTCCACCACGATCTCTCACCGCTCCTACGCCACGATCTCTTGCCGCACCTACGCCACAAACTCTCGCCGCTCATCCGCCCCGACCTTCCCACTCCTCTGTACCTGGGCCCTGCTGAGTTTCCTGCCCACGCTCCAAAATGGCGACCAGGGTTTTGATGACGTCACCCAGTCGCCCATCTCAAAATCGTCGCCCACTTGGAGCAGCTCGCGCCGGAGATTGAAGTGGTGTGTCGATTCAGCTCTTTTATAGCCCGACCTGCGGAGGTGTTCTCTCGCAAGTCAGGGGGCCACAATGTCCCAGGCCCATCGCTCCAGCTCTTTTATAGCCCGATTTGCGGATGTGTTCTATATAATTACCATATAAATACTGTTGTGTTGTATAAATGTGCTATTCCTTTATGCTCACAAGGTGTCACCAGAGTTCTGTTCAGGATTCAGTTTGCATTTAGATTCACCGCAGTGATATTTTTCATTCTTTTATCATCATTTGAACTCACCAACCTCTAACTGAAAGGCAAGAATGCTATCACTGAGCCAAGACTGACACCTGGAGGAATATCCTGCGGATAATAAACCAGAATGTTGTATGCAGGGAATCTAAACTCTAAGGACTGGATTTTTCAGCGTGGGGCAGGGCAGTAAAGTTTGCGCCCGGGAACAGTTTGTGCCAGTCATCAAAATTCGGCAGCTGGGCCCTGAGTGTGGGGGCGGAGCACTATGGGAGGCCTGAGGAGAAACCCCCCCCCCCCCCCACCAAAAATATTCCCAATAAATAACTCACGCCGCCACATAAATTGCAAAAAATAAACAATTATACTTACCTGAGGTCGACATTACTTACCCCACTGCAGCTCGGACCGCCCGCTTTCACAGGTGGTCCCAGCACAGCGCTCTACAGCGTGCTACGGATTGGGTGATTGCCAAAACATCGAGCCGGAGTTGCAACCAGGGGTGTTGCACACCGGCTCGCCTCCGCCAGGCGGTAATGCCCTGTGCCGCGCCGAAACCAGCACTGAAACTCCTGGTGGTGCGCTGGCAGGTGCTGTCCTGGCAGTGCCGCGGCCCACAATTAGCGCCCCGAGCCGCCGCGCAATTGCCGATGACGTCATCGCTGTGCACGGCGACTCCTCACCCCCCTGTGCCAAACCCTTAAAGCCCCGCAGGGGAAATTGCCCTGCGGACAGCGAGGCTGGCGCAGGCGGATATCAGTGCCATCTTTGCGGGTTTTGAAGCTGGCGGACATCTGCCACCGGGGCACTGTTTAAAGGGGCCTACCCCAGGCCGCCATCTTTTTCGATCAGCTGACTCTTGGGTCGGCCTGACCATGGCAGCCCTTGCGTGGACCAGGCCATTGTGCCGCCTGCCACTCCATTTTGGGTGCCAGGCTGCTGGCCTGGTCTCCCTTATCCCTGGTGGCCCAGTGGCAGCCACCAAAAAGCCTGCAGAGTGTACAGCGGCCCTCCCCTTTAATTGAAGGGGAGGACGTTGTAATTCATCAGTGCTATGCAGAGCATCCACGTAACGCTGGACTCAGTGCCATGCTACCACCCCGGGTGTGCCCCTCAAAGGAAGTGGAGCGCCGGAGGTAACACTCTGCTTTCTTTGAGGGGCGTAAGACCCAATTCCACATCGGGGGTGGGACTTCCTGACTGGGCATTAAAAGTCCTTGCCCCAGAAGGTTACTGTCCCCTATGGCAATTTTGCCCTCTGTATGTTCCTGCATGTAACTACATTGTCTTCATGAACTGCAAGGATTTCCACTCCGGCAATTTGCAGCCTTCAATATGTCTACTCCAGTGATACATTTGCCACTAGAAACTCTTTCAACATGTCCATGGATCTGCATGGGGGCAGACCTTTGGGCAGCAATGAGGACAGTGACACCCTGCATAATAGTTCATTCCATCAGGTCATGTCGAAACCAGAGGAGATTTGGAGACTGCTGGAATCCATAGCTGGATTTGCCATACACTCTATGGTGGAGTGCAATTCACTTAGGTAGTGATGCACAGTGTATCCAGATGGAATTTGAGCCATTTGCCTTGCTCGCAGGTTAGTCTTGAGAGCGGGAAGGAAGGAGAACAGGAGAGAAGTCAAGCGAGGGCTGGCAATGCTCTACAACACTCCATCTCCTCCCGGCTCTACGTCAAAGCAAGTATGAAAAAGAATTAACATTTTTGGTGGCGGCCTCCAATGGTCCCTTTCAGGACTGCTGGTTAGGCCGCAGCTAGACCAGATTTGATTAATTTGATTAATTGTTTTGAATAAGGTTGGTACAGGCTGGTAGACATTGTCTACCTGGATTTATAAGTTATGTCATAATAGGTTATGCTACAAGATAGAATCTTGTGGTATGAGTGCGATGTTACTACAATGGGAATGTGCTTTTTTCTATCTATATTGACGACCTAGATGAAGATGTTGGGGGAATGATCCTCAATTTGCAGATAGTACAAAGAATTGTACCGGTATTAGGACTGTGGAGGAGACTGAACAACTTAGAGCAGATCTCGCTTGATAGGGGCAATGGGCCCATGTTTGGTAAATGGTAATGAACTTAGAGAAGTGCAGTGTTATGATTGTGGGCATTTTTATATATGTGAACTTGTATTTGCTCTGTACAGCCACCAGAGGGCTCATCCAATGTAGTCCCAAGGGATCCCATAATCCCTTGGGAACACAGGTATTTAAAGAGACTTCACAGGTTGGAGAGGCACTCTGGAAACCTGCAATAAAAGACTAAGGTCACACTTTACTTTGAGCTCAGTGTTCAGTCTGACCCTTTCTGCATACACAACAACTGGTGGCGAGATACAGATAGCGAACCCAAAGATGCAGAGAACAATGAAACTAAAGCAAATTGTCTGGAGAATAGTGAATAATCGAAAACCCTTCTCCTCAGGAGACATTAACATAGCAACAATTAACCCAGAGACAGCTAACCATCATCCTGATCTGGAAAGCCATTCCAGCACATGCATAATAACAATGGCCCATCCAGCGTGCATGAAAAACCCAAGCACAGACAGACACTGAAAATACCAAAGCTAATATTTCCATCAAGAAACAGATTTAGAAGATCAACACATCCGAGACAGGTTAATACTTAATGAGCCCGCCAAAATATGACAAAGAAATATCAAGCCCGCTAAAATTAAACAAAGAATCCGGACTGATTTGGCGCAAAGATTAGAACAGCTCCAAAGGTATAACTGGGCCCTGCTTTAACAAAGGACATGCCATGCTTAACAGAAGGTATGCACACAGTAGCATAGCATCATAGAGGGAGAAAGAAGAGAGACCACTGTAGCAGCTTTAACTAACTTCTCCAGCCTCGACGTCCTGTAATCGGAACGGAAGGAAGAACACCACCATCGCGGCAGCAACCGACCACAGCCAATGTGATACCACCAAAAACACCACAAATGACCAACTTCGAAACAAAACTCCACAAGGAAGAAACAGAAGAATCTAAAGTTTCCACTCTACAACCTAGGCCTGACTACCAACAGGTGAAAACATTACCTAAAAAGACGTTGAAACCTATTTCTAACGAAAGAAAACGGTACTTACCCCATAAGTCCAAAACGTGCCCAACCGCATCAGTGGACACCACCCAACTGAAGATTGCGCAATAAGAAGTCTTCTATGACATTCAGGGTATGGCAAGCAGAACCTACAGAATCCAGCGAACTCCGAAATCGCGAACCACCACTACCAATAAAGGATTGGTAAGCATTGTCCCTGTTTGCCCTAGAATCTAATCTAGTCAGTGTTAGGTATTGGGAGGTGGGAGGTGTATTATTCACTGTAACCCCTTTGAATGTGTGATGTACTGTTCTTTATTTGAGTAACTATAAGTTTGACATTGTATTTTCTTGTCTTTAATAAAACCAATGTTATTTAGCATCAAACCAGTTGTCTCTTGCACTTTATCACATCCCCCAGATAAATCCAGAGTCGAGAACCCAGGGAGTGGGAGCGATTCGAACTGCTCAGAAGTTCAGAGGTGAACCTGACCCCACACACCACCCCCTACAAAATGGTAACCGTGGCAGGACTCTGGTATAAGGAATGTGATGCAGAGAGTGCTGATTTGGAAGAAAGAACCAAGATGGAAGAGAGGATGTCCTCCTATGTGTATAAGAAAGTGAATGTCACTCAGGAATGGGTGCTTGGTCTATTGCGCACTAAGCATCCGGGAGACGCTGCAGCCCAGTGGACAGCAAGCAAGGATCATAAAGAATCAGAAGAAAAAGCAATCTAGTTGGTCTGTCTTCAGCGACAGGTCCAACTCTTAGATAAAACCATCGAGTCACTACAGGCAGAACTATGGGAATGTGCAGAGACATCACACGAAAGGGCTATGGCAGGAGAAAGGTTATGTGGAGAACTCTGCAAGCTGAAGCATGGAAAGGCGTAGCTAATGGAAAGGTTTAAGAACAGTCAGGTTACCGAGGTTAGGAATAATGAAAAGATACTGCAGGAGGTAAACACTCGCCTCACCCTTCAAGTAAAAGAGCTGGAGGAGAAGTTAAGAGACGTTCAGGCAGCATATAAAGTAGCCAGCACTAACGGATTTGAGTCAGGAGACCACGGTCCCTGCCAGCAACAAATCAAAAGTTTAACCCTTGCTCTGTCCAAGGCAAAAGGCATGGTATGCCTAATAAGCCCAGGTACAGCCCAGGTAAACCTGGAAGAGAAGGAGGAAGCTATTCAACCATCACCTGTGGCGCCGGTGACTACACCGGTTCAGCAGCAGGAGGGGTGGATGGGTTATGGGAAAGACAGGGATAGCGGATCACCACCACCTGTGGCGCCGAGTTTCAGCTCGGTTGGGCAGCAGGGAGGAGAGGTGGGCGAGCCAGAGCAGGAAGAGCCAGAGCCAGGGCCAATGTGCCCGGTCCGGCAACAGAAATTTGGCCCGCCCACCGGTGCTGGGGGTCTAGGGCCCCTGGAAAATCAATTTGTGGTTCCCCACACTACCCAACAGCTTAGGACTATGATGAGTCACCTGGGAAAGCTCACTTCAAAGGGAGATTGCTCGGTTCACTTTATGGAAGTGGAACAGGCAGGGGATATTAACGGGTGTGATGATGCCGAGATAGCAAAGATGCTCCTCCTCTCACTGGACGGCAAGCTGTACCAGTCCCTCTCTGCCCAGAGCAAAAGGAGGCAGAGGACATGTGCCACCTTCCAGGAAGACATTCTAGAAACTATGGGCTGTAATGACGAGAGTCCCTTCTCCAGAGTAGAGAAAACAGTGCAGCTCACAGGGGAAACCCCACAGGCTTTCGCAGACAGACTGTGTCCTGTGTACCAGAGCGCCTGTGGAGGGGACCTCAACCGGAATCATCTAAGCCAGGACGAGAGAGCCCACTGGCTCCAAAGCCTGGTGGCAAACAGTTTGCCACGAATAAGAACAAAGGCTGAGGCCTGGTTTGACCCAAGAGATCCCTAGGCCACCGAACAGGGAGTGGTCAGGCAACTGACCCTAGCCTACTGGAATGGCAGGGGGATGGAAGAGCATCCATCTAAGAGAAGGGTCCATGAAATCAGACCTAGTCAGGATAAGAAGGAATGGCACCACAAGGGGGGGCAACCCCTCTGAAACAAAACGTTCCTGCTTCAGATGCGGAAAGAGTGGGCACTGGAGAAAGGATTGTAGAAATCCATGGAAGAGTAGCACAGGGAAGAATTCTCCAGCCCCTGCCCAAACGACCGAGATCGAGAAGCCAGTCCCTCCTGACACATTTGATACATTCATGACTGCGCTCCGAACAATGCTAGATGATCCCGGGAGGGTAGCCGCCGCCACCAATACCGAAATCCCAACTGCCCCATCCCAGCCAAGACAATGACTAGGACAGGCGCAACCTGTCCACCTGTGTTCCCTCGAGTATGATGCGTGGGGGAGACCGACTGTTTAGATGGAAGTGGAAAAGGTGAAAGGGACTTATCTGCTGGATACCGGTGCCTCAAGCACTCTCGGCTATGCAGCTCACCCCGCCGTCTCACCTGTCTAGTGGGTTTCATAGGCACCGAGTAGGCTGGCTCATTCTCCGTTCCGCTCTCTATTCATTTAGGAACACTCCACACCAAGTGGACTTGTGTCCTGATGAAGTGGGAACAGGAAGGGAGAGGGATCCTGTGGGCTGACTTCATTCTAGGCCACGGGATCCTAGTGGATTTAAGAAACCACTCTCTTTGGGGGTCAGTATATACGGGACAGGAAAGTGAGGTGGTGGTTATCCCAGAAAAACTGGGAAAAGGGACGGTGTGCACCATGAAGCCAACGGAGGGTTACGACCTTGAATCACTGGTCAGTAACACTCCGATGGAGTACCAAGAGTATGTGAGGGTAAACCTTGCAGCTTTTGCCACTCACGAACACGACTGTGGGAGAATAAACGGGGTCGAGGTTAGCATAGATGGGGACCCCATGACACAACCACAGAAACAGTATAACTTTCCCAGGGAGGCGGGGGCAGACATGGAAACAGCCTTGGGTTCGCTGGTTAAACAGCGGGTATTGTGACCAATAGCTACCCATGTGAAATCTTCCTTGTGGCCGGTTAAGAAACCGGACAACTCCTGGAGAGCCACCATGGGCTATCGAGTATTCAACCGTAACATCCCCGCCTGTGCACCCACGGTTGCTGCCGTCGCCGACCTCATTGCACGTATTCCAACCTCCGCGACCACCTTCACGGTGCTGGATATTTCCAATGGGTTTTGGTCCATACCTTTAAGAAGGGAAGATCAGTACAAATTTGCTTTTACCTTTAAAGGAGAGCAATACACTTGGAACTGTCTCCCTCAGGGCTTCCACAACATCCCTAGCATTTTCCACCAATGTATGGCCAACTGTTTAAAGAGCTTCAGCAGACGCCAGCAGCTCGTACAGTATGTGGATGACCTGCTCCTATTCACCGACAAGGAGGAGGAGCATGGCCCACTGCTGGCTGAATTGCTGGAGCTGCTGAAAGAAGAAGGGTTTAAAGTGAATCCGAAGAAGGCACAGATCGGCCAGAAGGAAGTAAAATTCCTGGGACTGGCTGTGCGCGCTGGAGAAAGGGCCATTGACAAAGCTAGAAGGGAAGCAGTGCAGAAGTTACCAGCCTCCAACACAGTAACAGGAGTAAGATCTTTTCTAGGGCTAACCGGGTACTGCAGAGATTTAATTGAGGATTATGTAGCCACAGCAGCCCCTCTGCTCCGACTCTGACACAAGGGATTGGAGTGGAATTGGGACGAAAGTTGCGAGGCAGCATTTATCCAACTCAAGAAATACCTGCAGACTGCGCCAGCTCTAGGGGCTATTGATGGGGGTAAAGGGTTCTTCCTGGAGGTAGCAGCCAGTGGGGACAGCCTAAGTGCAGTACTGCTCCAGGAACGGCACGGACAGCTGAGACCAGTGGTCGACTCCTCCAGGATACTCACGGACGTGGAGAAGGGATACTCCAACTGTGAGCGGCACCTCCTAGCCACTCACTGGGCTGTGAAAAGATCACTGATCTTCACAGGGGGGGTCACCTACCACATTCCTTACCGACCATACGTCCACCCAAATACTCCTGGACGGGAGAATCAAGGACGGGACGGTGAGCAGTGCCCGTGTTGCTCGCTGGACCCTGCTCTTCTCCCAGATGGACCTAAGGGTAAAGGGTCACTGCGAGCCAAGACTCGCAGCCAAAATGATCTATCCAGGGACAGCCCACCGGTGTTCTGTAGAAGGGGTATGGGAAATTAACATAGGCTTTCGGGCCAGGTTACACCCCACAGGCCGAGATATTTGTGTGGACGGTTCAAGCACGGAATCTGCGGGCAAACGACTCACAGGCTGCGGAGTATATGACCCAGAGGCAGGCATTGCCCTGGCAATTAAACTCCCCAGTACTATGAGTGCCCAGCACGCTGAACTGTCAGCGGTGGTGTAGGTGGTCACACACCCCGAAGAATTCCCTACCCCATACACGATTTGCTCGGACAGTATGTTCACATGAAATTCGTGTACGGAGTACCTGGCTATCTGGCCCTGTCGTGGATACACATCTGCAGACGGGAGACCCCTGGCAATTAAGCCTTTACTGGAAAAGATCATGACAGCTGCGGGGGAGGAAGGGAAGATCTATATACATAAAGTGAAGGCACATTCCACCACTGAACCCCGTAGCGAGGGAAACCAGCTGGCTGACATGTTGGCCAAGCAGTGTCCCCACATGGGCAAGCTCTGGGATCCGTACAACCCAGGCCCCATTGCAGCAGTCAGGGGCAGGATTGGGACGGCAGGGGTAGCATTGCCCCCGGACCTAAAAACGGTTCAGATCCAGGACCCCATCGTAAAAACTGTCCTAAACACGCTAGCAAAAGGGGAAAGGGTAGACGGCCCGTACGGCATCGCAGCTATTGCCATTATAGAATCAGGGGGATCAATGGTTGATGGCAGGACACCATATACCTGAGACCACTTGGCAACGGGTGGAGCAGGCAGAGTGATGGCCGGGACTCAGGGAAGACGTCCGCGAGTTCTGCGCCAGCTGTCTGTTTTGCGCTGCCAACAACCCTGACCCCCAGAAAAGAAAGGTGTCGATGGGACATATCAGGAGGGTAGAGGGACCCTGGCAGTCGATCCAGGTCGATTACATTGGGCCCCTACCCACCGCCCAGGGAGGTTACAAGTACTGCCTAGTGTTGGTGGACGTGTTCACCAAATGGGTGGAAGCCTTCCCATGCCAAATAGCTACTGCATTAGGAACAGCCAGGATCCTGGTCAGGGAGGTGTTCTCCCGATGGGGACTACCCCAGTACGTGGAGTCCGACCAATGGAATCACTTCACCTGGCAGGTGATGCAGGAGACCCTTAAGGTGCTCGGCATCAAAGGGAAATAGCATGTCGCCCACAACCCGCAGTCATCCGGGCCTGTGGAGTGTTTAAACTGCACTATAAAAGAAAGGTTGCGTAAAGAGACAGGGAACTCACCCAAGAGGTGGGTAGTGATCCTACCACTGGTCCTCATGGGGATCTGGGCCAGCCAGTCAAAGAGCACGGGGTACTCCCCGTACGAGCTCCTGACTGGCAGAGCCATGCGAACCCCCACCCATGTGTTAGCCCCAGTACTCACGGAAGGTCAGCTCAGGGAAGTAAGACAGGACAGCTTTGTCAGGAATCTGTTTGAACACCTTAAACAGATTCACGGGCAGGCTGCTAACAACATGGGAAAACAGCATCGGAGCAACCGAATGCTGCTTGAACCCCGCAAACACCACGAATGGGAGGGAGGAGACCAGGTCATGGTACGGAACTATGCTCGAGTAAGGGTTTTTGAGGCACTGCACATGGGACCGTACCACATTGTTGACAAGGCAAACCCCATGGTCTATGTCGTGAAAATGCCCCGCCGTACAAAGTGGTTCAACATAAGCCAGTGCAAACTTTTCAGCCCCGGGATAGCAGCTAAATGCAAGGGACAGCCAGAAACAGGGAACCGTACTAAAGGCAGCAGCCCCCGACTATTGGAGATCCCATAGGGGATGTGGCAGACCCACAGACTGCACCTAGAGGGGCCGTGGACTGTGTTACTGGAGGGGCTATTCCCCCAATCATTTGGGACTCGGACGTACCCCCAGTCGTTAGAGCGTTGAGAAGGACTCTCCACACGCCACGGCCTAAGACACCGTGGTCACCAGTGCCCCAATTCAAGAGGTTCAGCCCTGGGAGAGGGACCAACCGCAAAGGGGTACCTAAGATCAGGGACCAGCCTGCGAGCAGGGACCCCCAGCCGGTAGTCTTGGGCGATGAGGGACCCCCGGAAGAGATAGCGGTGGACCAGCCACCAATTGGGAGTCCCCAGTCCGCAGCCCTCGACCAGGCAGAACCCCCAGGGGACGAAATGAACTGGGCAGCCACCCCCAAAGGAACGGTGTACTGTAGCACTGGAGCGGACGTTCCCCCAATAGTGTGAGACTCAGTCCCACCTCCAGTCAGGACACTCCGAGTCCTGCGGTACAGGCCGACTTACTACCGGCCCCGCTGGAAACCCAGAGACCAGAGAAGAAAGGAGAAGGACAGGAATTAACCTGGCCATCCGGAGACTGGTGGCAGATATACAGAAATAGCATGATATGAGTTAAAGTGTATTTAGTAAGAATCTAGCATAGTGTAATAGGATAAGAATGTTTAGATGAATATAGAATAAGCTGACAACCGGTGACTAAATAGTGATATATGCACTAGTTATTGGGGAAAGGAAAAGACCCCACCTTGTAGGCAGCAAAAGAGGCACGACAAGAACGATAGGTGTAAAATGATACCAAGTTAAAAACAGACATCAGTTCCGAAAGGAACTAGATAAGGCAGCCAATCAATTAAAGACTTAAATGTATCTGAGAAGAAATGAGCCCAAATTGGAACTCGATCACCTTTTGTCAAGCCAGAGAGCTTTTCTCAGGGCTGGACAATCTGTTTTATGTGCCCCTACAGGAAGGAGAACAACATGAGAAGGGTTCTGTTCCTGCTTGTCCTGATAAGGATGAGCAGCGGCGCCTGAAGAGACGTGAAAGAATCCCTTATTTATGGGTGCTTGGGAGAAAGAGCATCGATCGTGACTGCAGGGGGTGGCACACCGGGTGTGGAAGAGCTCGCCGTTTACGCCCACGAAGGGAGATGGCCAGGATGGCTGGTGTCTAATTCCACTCGCTACTCCAGCCAGAAAGGGTTTACCTATGGGGAGGCGTCCGTTCCATGCCCCAGGATATGGGTTGTTGCTGCACGGGACAGTGTTACGGAGGGAAAACGTGTGTGTTTGACTTGTAAAGGGCAGATTCCCCTGGATAAATGGTGGTGGCTCAGGAAGCTGAGCAAGGATGCGGGTAACCAGGAATCTGACTGGGAAAGACTCGGGTATTGACACATACCGTACCATCACGGGGACACGGGGAGGAGTGAAGGTGTGTTGGGACAAATGGTGGGAATCCGAACAAGGAATTTATGTTTGCATGTGGGGATCAGAGAGTATTTGTCCCGCAGGCATATCAATCGCCTTTGCCAGGCAATGGCAAGATGACGGGGAAGTGATGGGGTGGGATTCCAACCTACACAGGTGTGCGGTCCCACACTTCCCACTCCCAATTAACGCCACCGAACTAAAAGCACACATTAAGAAACCCCTGCCCATGACCCCGCCAATACGAACAGTAATAGAAAGGTGTCCTACCACCACCAAGGGACCAGGGAACGGATTAGTATTGGTACCGACTGAAAAGATGTTATACCAGAGGGTACACTATGCAGTAGCTTCAGTCATTTTGAACCTTATCGAGGTGCACTTACCTGCATGATGCCCGAAGGAAACGGAGCTGCTGTACCAGGCCCTACTTAGAGAAATGTTCAAGAAGTTTTATGAGTTAGACTTTGTCAATGTAGACAAAGCAGGTTTATACACCTTACACGCTAAGGACACCATGGGCACGGGGAGACCTCGAAAGGGAACCTTCAACGACATTTTTACTGCATATAATACAGGGTCCCCTGTGATAAATAGCCTGGATGATATAGGACTGCAAACACAAATAAATGGTCTAAAGAACCAACTGAGAAAGATCCTGAAAGAAGAAAACACAGTAGTAAGCTCAGAACTACACGAGGACCAGGCTATGACAGTCCATTTAAAAGAAATCGTGGCTGAGCTGGAAAAACAGTGAATGCACTCCTGCGGGAGGATAGAAACGCTTCAGACCAGGCTGCACAGAACGAGGTGTGCGTACTGTATGGGGCATGGTTGTTGGGTGACAGCCGCAACAACCTGGAAGATTTAAAATAAGGTTTAGTCCCCTCCTGGATCAGTAACAAGCACCTCGCAGCCCTCCACCCGTACAGTAATTCACTAAGCCTGTGCCAGCTCTGCCTAGCTTCTGAAGCCTACCCTGTCCCAGTAGATTGTGGGCGTTCTAATTATACCATCATGGGGATAGTACTAAGGATGCCGGTCATGGGTAGGACAGTCCGACCCGCACCAGTGTACAGGGTGGAGAACATTGGAGTCATTCAAGGAGGTGCACACGTTCGTTTCACAGCGGTCCCACCCTGTGTCATAAAGTGGGAGCACGCTATGACGGGTACTGACCTCTCCGGGTGCCGGAGCAGGGATGCACACATAATACTGTATCCCCAGCACTTGAACGTCTATTCTAAACCACAGTGTGGGTTTAAAGCTGCTGGTGCACAGCCTAGCAACTGTACCATGGATGTAATGGCACAAGACCAGGTCCCTCCACAGGTAACATACACAGGGGGTGGGACATATAGTGTCACCACCAGTGTGCCCCACTACCAACATGGACACTTCTGGTGTCTGGTGAGTGACAGCAGTTTTTGCTTTAAACCTGAGGCATCAGTTCAAGTGGCCCAGGAACGGATTGTTCCCATTCCTGAACCCTCCACTGTCCACCTCACTGTGAAGGAAAACATCACAAACCTGCAGGATTATGTTACACATTTTGGCTATGCAATTCCCCCTCTACCCGAACATCTTACCGCTCTGCTAGCAGTTGTAGTAATCTCACAAAAAAACATTTCTATACTCTAGAAAAGAAAACAATTGGGATAGGGAGAAAGATTCTAGAGATCACAATTCCGCCTTGGTGGAACATTTTCAGAAATATAGAGGTTCCAGCCGGGATCAGAATACCTTCCCACATTTTGGTTGTCTGTCAACTCATGATTATTCTTTACTTATGGTGTCTCATTTGCCAAGTGAAACACAGAGGCTGTCAGGTCAGGCACCAAAGGGTGCTGTATGCTCCGTGGCTGAACTTGGGAATCGTGCAGGGAGGGGTCACACCATACTACCATGTTTGATTTGTTTTAACTTTTACCTGCTGTAAAAACGCAGAAATCGAGTGTTGCAAGAGTGTTACTTAAAAATATGTTTGACTATGTACCTTTATTTTACTGTAAAAACAGTGATGGAGGGGTGTCGGACCCTCTCTATGCTGAAACAGAATTGTAATGACTGTATTTGCCTTTAAACGGCATTGCATTTAAAAAGGGGGATGTGCGTTAAAGTTTTAGATAGGTAAATACAGGGAAGGTTGACTCTCAGAGGATCAGGAATTTTGCTCACCTAGCATGACACTCAAGTATATAGAGTGTCACGGGGGGACTGAAGGGCTGCAAAATTCGTGGGAAAACCCCCCAGTATTTGGACTCATCAGAAAGGAAATTTAATTTGGAACTATCTACCAGAAAGTTTGAATTCCTAAAGTGCACATGGATGAAACTACAAACCTTAATCGAATATGGGATTTTACAAAGCAGATTAAGTTTGTGTGGGCAGGGTTAAGAACTAAAGGAACTACCCTTCAAAGAAGACAGTTTTGAGTATTTGAGCTGTCTAGGGTATTGAAACTAAAGTAAATTGTCTGGAGAATTGTGGATAATCGAAAACCTTTCTCCCCAGGAGACATTAACATAGCAACAATTAACCCAGAGACAGCTAACCATCATCCTGATCTGGGAAGCCATTCCAGCACATGCATAATAACAATAGCCCATCCAGCCTGCATGAAAAACCCAAGCACAGACAGGCAGTGTAAATACCAAAGCTAATATTTCCATCAAGAAACAGGTTTAAAAGATCGACACATCCGAGACAGGTTAACATTTAATGAGCTCGCCGAAATATGACAAAGAAATATCAAGCCTGCCAAAATTAAACAAAGGATCCAGGCTGATTTGGCGTGAAGATTAGAACAGCTCCAAAGGTATAACTGGACCCTGTTTGAACAAAGGACATGCCATGCTTAACAGAAGGTATGCACACAGCAGCATAGCATCATAGAGGGAGAAAGGAGAGAGACCACTGCAGCAGCTTTAACTAACTTCTCCAGCCTCGACATCCTGTAATTGGAACGGAAGGAAGAACACTACCATCGCGGCAGCAACCAACCACAGCCAATGTGATACCACCAAAAACACCGCGATCGACCAACTTCGAAACAAAACTCCACAAGGAAGAAAACGAAGAATCAAAAGTTTCCACTCTACAAGCTAGGCCTGACTACCAACAGGTGAAAACATTACCTAAAAAGACTTTGAAACCTATTTCTAACGAAAGAAAACGGGTACTTACCTCATAAGTCCAAAACGTGCCCAACCGCATCAGCGGACACCACCCAACCGAAGATTGCGCAATAAGAAGTCTTCTACAACGTTCGGGGTACGGCAAGCAGAACCTACAGAATCCAGCGAACTCCGAAATCGCAAACCACTGCTAACTACCAGTATATAATTGATAAGCATAGCCCCTGTTTGCCCTGGCGTCTAATCCAGTCAGTGCCAGGTATTGGGAAGTGGGAGGTGTATTATTCACTGTAACCCCATTGAATGTGTGATGTACTGTTCTTTATTTGAGTAACTATAAGTTTGACATTGTATTTTCTTGTCTTTAATAAAACCAAAGTTCTTTTGCACCAAGCCAGTTGTCTCTTGCACTTTATATCATTCCCCAAATAAATCTAGAGTCTAGAACCCAGAATGTGGGAGCGATTTGAACTGCTCAGAAGGTCAGAGGTGATCCTGACCCCACACACCACCCCCTACACAGGAGAGCTGCAAAGCCTGATAAACGTGCAAACCACCATGTTACAGAGGAGGACAGATCCACGGAGGATCACGACGAATCAGAGCCTCAGATCAAGGAGGCAGAGTTACATGGGGTGCACAGATTCACCACGAATTGTCCCCCGCTAATGCTGAATGTTGAACTAAATGGACTCCCGGTGTCAATGGAGCTGGACACGGGTGCGAGACAGTCCATCATGAGCAAAAAGACTTTCGAAAGGTTGTGGTGCAACAAGGCATCGAGGCCAGTCTCAACTCCAGTTCACATGAAACTAAGAACTTACACGATTCCTGTAATCGGCAGTGCTACCGTAAAGATCTCCTACGATGGAGCGGTGGGTGGTAGCGGGTGATGGTCCCTCGCTGCTCGGCAGGAGCTGTCTGGGAAAGATACGCTGGAACTGGGACGACGTCCGAGCGCTATCGCCCGCTGACGACACTTTGTGTGCCCAGGTCTTAAACAAATTTCCTTCGCTGTTCGAACCAGGCATTGGGAAATTCCAAGGAGCAAAAATGCAGATCCTCATAGTTCTGGGGGCGCGACCCATCCATCACAAGGTGAGAGCAGTACCGTACATGATGAGAGAAAGTGTAGAGATTGAACTAGACCGGCTGCAAAGAGAAGGCATAATTTCCCCGATCGAGTTCAACGAGTGGTCCAGTCCTATCATCCCAGTCCTCAAGGGAGATGGCACCATCAGAATCTGTGGCGATTACAAAGTAACTATCAATTGTTTCTCCCTGCAGGACCAATACCCACTACCAAAGTTCGATGGCCCCTTTGCAACGCTGGCGGAGGAAACACATTCACGAAGCTGGATCTGACTTCAGCCCACATAACGCAGGAATCGAAGGTCCACACGCACAAAGGTCATTTTGTTTATAACAGATACCCATTTGGAAACCTGATCAGCGGTGGCGATATTCCAGAGAAACATGGAACACCTACTGAAGTCTGTCCCGCACACCGTGGTCTTCCAGGGCGACATCTTGTTCACAGGTTGGAACACAGTCGAGCATCTGCAGAACCTGGAGGAGGTTCTTAGTCGACTCAACTGCATGGGGCTCAGGTTAAAATGCTCGAAGTGCATTTTCCTGGCACCTGAAGTGGAGATCCTGGGAAGGAAGATTGCGGTGGACGGCATCAAGCCCACCAACGCGAAGACGGAGGTAATCGAGAATGCACCGAGGCCACAGAACGTGACGGAACTGCGGTCATTTCTGGGACTCCTGAACTACTTTGGGAACTTCTTACCGGGTCTCAGCACACTGTTAGAACCACTGCATGTCTTACTAGGAAAAGGGGACGAATGGGTTTGGGGCAAACGCCAAGAAAGTACCTTTGTAAAAATGAGAAAATTGTTATGTTAAAACAATTGCTTGTGTTGTATGATCCATGTAAGCATTTGGTACTAGCATGTGATGCATCATCATATGGCATCGGGTGTGTATTGCAACAAGCTAATGACTACGGGAAACTGCAATCAGTTGCTTATGCATCCAGGAGTCTGTCTAAAGTTGAGAGAGCCTATAGCATGATTGAGAAAGAAGCGATAGCGTGTGTCTATGGGGTAAAGAAAATGCATCAATACCTGTTTGGGCTAAAATTTGAATTGGAAACTGACCATAAACCACTTATATCCCTGTTCTCCTTGAGTAAAGGGATAAATACCAACGCATCGGCCCGCATCCAGAGATGGGCGCTCACGTTGTCCGCATACAACTACGCCATCCGCCACAGGCCAGGCACAGAAAACTGCACCGATGCTCTCAGTAGGCTGCCATTGCCCACCACGGGGGTTGAAATGGCGCAGCCCGCAGATCTAACCATGGTTATGGAAACATTTGAGAGTGAGCAATTACCCGTCACGGCCCGTCAGATCGAAACCTGGACAAGCCAGGACTCCTTATTATCTCTCGTCAAAAGCTTCACGGGAGCTGGTCCAGTGTCCCAGTGGAAATGCAGGAAGAGATAAAGCCATTCCAGCAGTGCAAAGATGAAATGTCTATACAGGCAGACTGCCTTCTGTGGGGCAATCGAGTAGTGGTCGCCAGGAAGGACATTTCATCTTTGCACCGCTGGAATGGCTTTATCTCTTCCTGCATTTCCACTGGGACACTGGACCAGTTCCCGTGAAGCACACAGCTTTTGACTAGAGATAATAAGGAGTCCTGGCTTGTCCAGGTTTCGATCTGCCGGGCCGTGACGAGTAATTGCTCACTCTCAAATGTTTCCATAACCATGGTTAGATCTGCACAGTACCCACCCAGGCATTGTAATGATGAAAGCGATAGCCAGATCCCATGTGTGGTGGCCCGGTATCGATGTGAACTTAGAGTCATGCATTCACAGATGTAATACACACTCGCAGTTAAGCAATGTACCCAGGGAGGCGCTGCTAAGTTTATGGTCTTGGCCCTCCAAACCGTGGTTTATGGTACATGTCAACGATGCAGGCCCGTTCTTGGGTAAAATGTTCCTTGTGGTTGTAGATGAGTAATCCAAGTGGATTGAATGTGAGATAATGTCGGCTAGCACGTTCGCTGCCACTACTGAAAGCCTGCGGGCCATGTTTGCCACACACGGCCTACCCGATGTCCTGGTGAGCGACAACCGGCCATGTTTTACCAGTGCTGAGGTGAAAGAACTCATGACCCGTAACAGGATCAAACATGTCACATCTGCCCCGTTTAAACCAGCGTCCAATGATCAGGCAGAGAGAGCTGTGCAAACCATCAAGCAAGGCTTGAAGAGGGTAACTGAAGGCTCACTGCAGACTCTCCTATCCCGAGTCCTGCTTAGCTACCGCACAAGACGCCACTCACTCACTGGGATCCCACCTGCTGAACTGCTCATGAAAAGAGCACTAAAGACAAGGCTCTCATTAGTTCACCCTGATCTACATAAACAGGTAGAGAGCAGGTGGCTTCAACAAGGTGCATACCATGTTAGCGCAAATGTGTCACGCGAGATTGAAATCAATGATCCTGTATTTGTATTAAATTATGGACAAGGTCCCAAGTGACTTCCCGGCACTGTCGTGGCCAAAGAGGGGAGCAGGGTGTTTCGGGTCAAACTTTCAAATGGACTCATTCACCGGAAAAACTTGGACCAAATCAAACTCAGATTCACGGACTATCCTGAGCAACTCACCTTGGTCCCTAACTTTTTTGATCTCCCAACATACACACCAGAGGCAACAGGCACTACGGTTGACCACGAAGCAGAACTCATCATCCACAGCAGCCCTACAGGGCCCAACATACCAGGCAGCCCAGCAAGGCCAGCTGCACAGCAGCCCAGCGAGGGTCCAACAAATGATTCAACAACACCAGCTTTCAGACTGAGATGATCAACCAGGGCAAGAAGGACCCCAAATTGACTCACATTGTAAATAGTTACCCTATTGATTTTGCGGGGGGATTGTTGTTATATAAGTAAACTTGTATTTACTCTGTACAGCCACCAGACGGCTCATCCCCTGGAGTCCCAAGGGATCCCATAATCCTTTGGGAGCACAGGTATTTAAGGAGCCTTCACAAATTGGAGAAGCACTTTGGAGAACTGCAATAAAAGACTGAGGTCACACTTCACTTTGAGCTCACAGTATTCAGTCTGACTCTTTCTCCATACACAACAGGCATGACCAAAGTTAAGCACACGTAAACCTTACAAGGACCAGAACTGGCATATGTGGTGAAAGAAACAGATCTTGGTACCATAGTTCATAACTCTCCAAATTTTCATGACCAATGCTACACAGCTTCACCTAAAGCAAACGGGGTACTGTGATGCAATCACAGGACTATCCATTACGAATCAAAATGTATATCATTTAGTCATTGTACTTGATCTTGATTAGGCCTCATTTCTGTGAGGGGACCAGTTCTGGGTGATTTGATTGAGGTGTATAAAATAATGAAAGGACTAGATTTTGTGCACTTTGAAAAATTATTTCAATTATATGGGTTGCGTAGGACATGGGGCCATATGTGTTAATTACACATAGAAACATAGACATAGAAACATAAATAATAGGTGCAGGAGTAGGTCATTCGGCCCTTCGAGCTTGCACCACCATTCAATATGATCATGGCTGATCATCCAACTTCAGTACCCCATTCCTGCTTTCTCTCCATACCCCTTGATCCCTTTTGACATAAGGGCCACATCTAATTCCCTTTTAAATATATCTAACAAACTGGCATCAACAACTTTCTGCGGTAGAGAATTCCACAGGTTCACAATTCTCTGAGTGAAGAAATTTCTCCTCATCTCGGTCCTAAATGGCTTACCCTTTATCCTTAGACTGTGACCCCTGATTCTGGACTTCCCCAACATCGGGAACATTCTTCCTGCATCTAACCTGTCCAATCCCGGCAGAATTTTATATATTTCTATGAGATCTCCTCTCATTCTTCTAAATTCCAGTGAATATAAGCCTAGTTGATCCAGTTTTTCTTCATATGTCAGTCCTGCCACCCCAGGAATCAGTCTGGTGAATCTTTGCTGCACTCCCTCAATAGCAAGAATATCCTTCCTCAGATTAGGAGACCAAAACTGTACACAGTATTTAAGGTGTGGCCTCACCGAGGCCCTGTACAACTGCAGTAAGACCTCTCTGCTCCTATACTCAAATCCTCTCACTATGAAGGCCAACATGCCATTTGCCTTCTTCACCACCTGCTGTACCTGCATGCCAACTTTCAATGACCAATGAACCATGACACCCAGGTCTCGTTGCACCTCACCTTTTCCTAATCTGTCACCATTCAGATAATATTCTGTCTTCCTGTTTTTGCCACCAAAGTGGATAACCTCACATTTATCTACATTATACTGCATCTGCCATGAATTTGCCCACTCACCTAACCTGTCCAAATTACCCTGCAGCCTCTTAGCATTCTCCTCACAGCTCACACTGCCACCCAGCTTAGTGTCATCTGCAAACTTGGAGATATTACATTCAATTCCTTTGTCTAAATCATTAATGCATATTGTAAATAGCTGGGGACCCAGAACCTTGCAGTACTCCACTAGTCACTGCCTGCCATTCTGAAAAGGACCCGTTTATTCCTACTCGTTGCTTCCTGTCTGCCAACCAGTTCTCTATCCACGTCAATACATTACCCCCAATACCATGTGCTTTAATTTTGCACACTAATCTCTTGTGTGGGACCTTGTCAAAAGCCTTTGAAAGTCCAAATACACCACATCCACTGGTTCTCCCTTGTCCATTGTACTAGTTACATCCTCAAAAAATTCTAGAAGATTTGTCAAGCATGATTTCCCTTTCATAAATCCATGCTGACTTGGACCGATCCTGTCACTGCTTTCCAAATGCGTTGCTATTACATCTTTAGTAATTGATTCCAACATTTTTCCCACTACCAATGTCAAGCTAACCGCTCTATAATTTCCTGTTTTCTCTCTCCCTCCTTTTTTAAAAAGTGGGGTTACATTAGCTACCCTTCAATCCATAGGAACTGATCCAGAATCTATAGAATGTTAGAAAATGACCACTAATGCATCCACTATTTCTAGGGCCACTTTCTTAAGTACACGGGGATGCAGACGATCAGGCCCTGGGGTTTTATTAGCTTTCAATCCCATCAATTTTCCTAACACCATTTCCTGACTAATAATGATTTCCCTCAGTTCCTCCTTCTCGCTAGACCCTCTGTCGCCTAGTATTTCCAGAAGGTTATTTGTGTCTTCCTTCGTGAAGACAGAACCAAAGTATTTGTTCAATTGGTCTGTCATTTCTTTGTTCCCCATTGTAAATTCATCTGATTTTGACTGCAAGGGATCTACATTTGTCTTCACTAATCTTTTTCTCTTCACATATCTATAGAAGCTTTTGCAGTCAGTTTTTATGTTCCCTGCAAGCTTACTCTCATACTATATTTTCCCCTCCTAATTAAACCTTGTCCTCCTCTGCTGAATTCTGAATTTCTCCCAGTCCTCAGGTTTGCTGCTTTTTCTGGCCAATTTAACACTATCCCTAATTTCCCTTGTTAGCCACGGTTGAGCCACCTTCCCTGTTTTATTTTTACGCCATACAGGGATGTACAATTGTTGAAGTGCATCCATGTCTGCCATTGCCTATCCACCATCAACCCTTTAAGTATCATTCATCAGTCTATCCTCGCCAATTCATGTCTCATACCATCGAAGTTACCTTTCTTTATCTTTCTTTACCAGTATCCGAATCTCTGAATTAATTTTGTCACTCTCCATCTTAATGAAGAATTCTACCATATTATGGTCACTCTTCCCCAATGGGCCTCGCACAACAAGATTGCTAATTAATCCTCTCTCATTACACAACACCCAGTCTAGGATGGCCAACTCTCTAGTGTGTTCCTCAACATATTTGTCTAGAAAACCATCCCTTATACACTCCAGGAAATCCTCCTCCACTGTATTGCTACCAGTCTGGTTAGCCCAATCTATATGTAGATTAAAGTCACCCATGATAACTGCTGTACCTTTATTGCACGCATCCCTAATTTCCTGTTTGATGTCATCCCCAACCTCACGACTACTGTTTGCTGGTCTGTACACAACTTCCACTAGTGTTTTCTGCCCTTTGATGTTCCGCAGCTCTACCCATACAGATTCCACATCATTCAAGCTAATGTCCTTCCTTACTCATGCATTAATCTCCTCTTTAACCAGCAAAGCTACCCCACCTCCTTTTCCTTTCTGTCTATCCTTCCTGAATATTGAATACCCCTGGATGTTGATTCCCCAGCCTTGGTCACCCTGGAGCCATGTCTCCGTAATCCCAATTACATCCTATCCATTAACAGCTATCTGTGCAGTTAATTCGTCCACCTTAGTTCGAATGCTCCTCGCATTGAGACACAGAGCCTTCAGGCTTGTTTTTTTAACACTCTTTGTCCTTTTAGAATTATGTGTGATGTGGCCCTTTTTGATTTTTGCCTTGGGTTTCTCTGCCCTCCACTTTTCCTTATCTCCTTTCTACATTTTGGTTCTGCCCCCATTTTATTTCCCTCTGTCTCCCTGCATAGATTCCCATCCCTCTGCCATATTAGTTTAAATCCTTCCCAACAGCACTAGCAAACACTCCTCCGAGGACACGGTTCTGGTCCTGCCCAGGTGCAGACCGTCTGGTTTGTACTGGTCCCACCTCCCCCCAGAACCAGTTCCAATGTCCCAGGAATATTAATCCCTCCCTCTTGCACCATTCCTCAGCCATGTATTCTTCTTAACTATCCTGCTATTTCTATTCTGTCTGGCATGTGGCACTGGTAGTAATCCTGAGATTACTACCTTTGAGGTCCTATTTTTTAATTTAACTCCTAGCTCCCTAAATTCAGCTTGAAGGATCTCATCCTGTTTTTTACTTATATCGTTGGTACCTAATGCATCATGAGAAGAATAGGATAGGGGCTGGATTTTTAGTCTTCTGCCGCCCCTGGTAGAGCTCCGGAGGGGTAACAATTGCGCCATTAAGCACTGCTAGGGAGGTGGCCAGCTTCCAGCAGCTCGCAGGGACATTCGATGCCGGTTTCGAGGATGTCTGGAGCATTACTGTCCAGAAGAGGCGAGCCAGTGTGCAACGCCCCTAGTTGTAATATTTTGTTGGCGTCCAACCCGTAGCGCCCTGCAGCGCGCCCTAGTGGGAACGCCTGTGGAAGCTGGTGTTCCAAGCTGTAGCGGCTGCAGTGAGATAAATACTGTCGATCTGAGGTAAGTGTGATTGGTTTTTATTTTTTTATTTTTACGATTTATGTTGTGGTGGCGTGAGTAATGTATTAGGAATGTTTTGGGTGTTTTTTCTCAGATTTTATTTTCACGGAAGTTTCTCTTAGTGCGCTCCGATGCCGGCTGTTTATCTCAGAATTTTAATTTGCTCAGCCGGCCTAGCCCCCTCAAAGAGTGGAATGCTTCCCTTAGTGTTCTGCTCCACACTCAGGGCCCAGCTGGTGAATGTTGCAGTTGGAGATGCAAATCATTTCCCGGCGCAACATTTACCGCTCCGCCCAGGTTAACGCTGCAACAGGGGTGCAACCAAATTTCTCCCCCTAGATGTTAGGCAGTTGTTTCACTTAGATAGGTAGGTCTATGGAACAAGTTGCTGGCTTGTGTGTTGACTGATGCCTCACTGTGTACTTTCAAGTGCCAGTTCCTTTCTGGGGACAGATTGTATCATATAAGAGATAGGTACTAATTAATATAAATCATATTCAATGTAGTTTCCTGGACTATTTTTGATTGCTTGGAAGGATTGAGGAGGAATTTTCCATATCTTTTTCCCTAATTGGTATAGGTTTTTCATCAGGTATTTTAGCTCTCCCAAGTGACTGAATGGCACCTAACTAGTAAGGAATCTCTTGACTTGATGCATTAAGACATCATAACTGAATGGGACAGGCTAGATGGACCAGCTGATCTTTTCCTGTCTAACGTTTTCATATGTTCATATAAAATAGGTGTAGGACCATGATTTCCATATTGAAATGAGGTCTGCACTCATTTCAGGCATCTGCCACAGCCATCTGAAAGTAAGCCCTGACCAATTTAGCAGCAGCCCAACCTTCACACAAATTCAGCACAGGCCGTTGATCTGGTAAATTTGTCAACGCTGTCCCTGTTTTATATCTGTAAATCACATTCAACAATGTTGAATTTATGCCCCACTGCGTTTGAATATATTCTGTTATTTTAAAGCTCCTGCAGATTAGGTTTGATGACCAGCCAAATATAATTAGGTCTGGAGTATAATGGAAAGTGTTTATGCCAATGTAATAATTATTTCACTGAAAACAGATTCTTTCTTTCCTCAACCAAGTAGTCCTTCAGATGTCCTCTCATCAGTTTATTTTGCAGCTTCTGAATTACTCATTACTTCAGCCAGAAGATTAAATCAAACTCAATGCAATCCCTTCACAAGCTGTTTGTATTCACTCGTGGCCCCATCCTTTACACCAGAAGGTGGAAATGTTGAGCAATTTAGTTCAGGATGTCAACCATCTCAACAGCAAGATTTGCCAGGAACCCATTATAAGTGCTGTTAAATTTTCTGAAACATACAGCATCATTTTTTATTTTTCTGGAAGTACCCATAATTGATGACAATAAAAGAATGTTTTATTGCGACTGCAGCGGATTTGAATACTAACCTTTCATTTATGAGACCTGAATTTGAATCTAATTAGGTCTGATGGATGACTCTTTGCTCTCTGTAAGGGTTCTAATTGAAATGCTTGGCTCGGCTTGATGCAATTCTTAATGGTACAGATGGTGAGGACAAAACTGACCATAATAATTCAGCACTATCTGTCAGTCTCATTCAAAGAGGTAATAAAGATGGGTGATGTGAGGAAGGGAAGGTTGTGTAGTATGAAGCTTCCATGTTATTACATCCTACCAAGAAATCCCAGGAGACATCTGCCACATTATGCAGTCTGTAAAGAAAACATGTATCAGGGTAGAGAAACCATTTTCTTTGCAAAGGGCATGTTTCCGTTTTTCCTGTGGAAAGATGGCATCAGCTAGACGAGATGCATAGTCCTCATTAGTTGGCAAGGTTACTTTGAGTGTGATCAGTTGCACATGGTGTGAAATGTATAGAGGGTGCAGAATTCCAAAAATGCATTCAGGAGAACTATTTTAGCCAGTATGTAGTAAGTCCAACAAAAGAGGGGACAGTTCTGGACTTAGTTTTAGGTAATGAAGATGGGCAGGTGGAAGGGGTATCAGTGGGAGAGCATTTTGGTGCTAGTGACCATAATTTAGTTAGATTTAAGGTAGTTATGGAAAAAGACAAGGATAAACCAGGAATAAAAGTTCCCAATTGGGAAAAAGCCATTTTTACTAAGCTGAGATGTGATTTAGCCAAAGTAGAACAGAAACAGTTACTTGAAGATAAATCAGTGTCAGAGAAGTGGGAGGCATTCAAAGATGAGATCTTGAGGGTTCAGAGCAAGTATGTTACCTTAAAGAAAAAGGGTGGTACTAACAAATCTAGAGCCCCCTTGATGCCAAGGGGCATTTAGAGTAGAATAAAGAAAATAAGGGAGGCTTATGACAGATACCGAGGGCTCAATATTGCAGAAGCCCTAGAGGAATATAGAAAGTGTAGGGGTGAAATTAAAAAAGGAAATTAGGAAAGCAAAGAGAGAGCATGAACACATTTCAACAAGTAAAATCAAGGAACACCCAAAGATGTTTTATAAATTGTCATGTATGTACATTCTGTTTGTAGCCACCAGATGGCGTCATTGTTGGAGGCCACTGAGCAGCACGCACATGGTGCTGCTCATGTATAAAAGGCCAGTCATTTTGAAAGTCAGGCACTTTTGGCCTAAATAAAGCAGAGCCAAAGTTAAACAGTACTCAGTTTCAACCTTTATTGCATACATAATATTTGGCGATAAGAAAACAAGAACCTTTGTTTGCAAAATGAGCACGATTGGATTTTTAGAGCGACTCATGGAGGGAGAAGATTGGGCAGACTTTGTGAGCCATTGGACCAGTACTTCATGGCCAACAAAATGAAGAGGATCGATGATGCAGATCGGCGTCGGGCCGTGTTCTTCACTGTGTGTGATTCAAAGATCTAGAGTCTGGTAAAGAATCATGCCTAGTGATACAACAGAGAAAACATACGAGGAGTTGTGTACATTGGTATGGGAGCACCTCAAGCCAGATGACGGCATCATCATCTCAAGATACAGGTTTTATACAAACGTTTGATCGGAGGACCAGAGCGTGGCGGAATTCGTTGCCGATCTAAGACATCTAGCAAGTCCGTGCAATTTCGGGACGGTGTTGGCAGACATGCTGAGGGACTTCTTTGTTATCTGTATCAACCACAAGGTGATCCTGCGCAAACTTCTGACAGTGGAGGAGTTGGATTTAAAAAGGGCCATCCAGATCACTCAATCATGTATGACGACGGACAGGAGTCTAAAGCAAATATCGATGAAGAACCGAACCTCAGCTAGTACTGTAAATGTGATTGATTCGCCGTTCAGCAGAGCAACACATGGCAGGGCCTATCCGGCGGCGTTTGCGAAAACTGTGGCTGCCTAAAGTCCGCCAGCAGGAATGTATCCGACTTCTCCCCGTTGACGTTGTGGGGGAAATCATCGGCACCAGCAGTGCTGATTTAAGCAATATAGTTGCAAAGGCTGTCTGAGAGTGGGACATCTCCAGTGCAAGTGTCCACAGATGAGCAAGCTAGCTGCGACACACCACGTGGAGAATGAGAGTCAGACTAGCGCGGATCCGGATACACAATCCGAGATGCCAGAGGAGGAAGTGTATGGACTGTGTATGGACTTCATAACCAAGAGTAAATCAATTTTGATTAAAGTGAAGTTTAACGGGATATCGGTATCGATGAAACTGGACACGGGGACGAGTCAATCGATCATGAACAAGAGGGCTTTTAATAAGCTGTGGGAAACTAAGACTGTGAGGCCCAGGCTGAGCCTTGTTAATGCCAAGCTGTGCACGCACACCAAAGAACTGATAAAGATAATTGGCAGTACAGAAATTAATGTGTCGTATAACGGTGCGGTTCGCGAGTTACCACTGTGGGTTGTTCCAGGCAATGGCCCAACGCTGCCCAGCAGGAGCTGGTTGGAGAAAATCAGATGCGACTGGAACGACATGTAGCAAAGTATTGAGCAAGTTCCCATCACTGTTCGAACTGGGTATCGGCAACTTCACGGGAGCCAAGGTGCTGATCCACATGGACTCAGATGCAAGACCCGTCCATCATAAAGCTCGGGCAGTGCCGTATATGTTGAGGGAAAAGGTCAAAATTTAACTGGACAGACTCCAGCATGAAGGGATCATATCAGCGGTCGAGTTTAATTAATGGGCCAGCCCCATTGTTCCTGTGCTGAAAAGTGATGGCACAGTCAGAATCTGTGGGGACTACAAGGGTTTCGAAACAAGATCAGTACCCGTTACCGAAGGCTGATGACTTGTTTGCGATGCTAGCTGGAGGGAAGTCATTCACAAAACTGGACTTGATGTTGGCCGATATGACACATGAGTTGGTCGAGACATCAAAGAGACTTACATGCATTAACACGCACAAAGGACTGTTTATTTACCATAAATGCCCTTTCGGAATTCGCTCGACTGCAGCAATATTCCAGAGGAATATGGAAACTCTACTGAAGTCCGTTCCCAGAACCGTCGGGTTCCAAGATGACATCCTGATCACTGGTTGTGACTCCGAGGAACATCTGAACAACCTGGAAGAGGTTCTACTGCGTTTGGATAGAGTGCGACTCAGACTGAAATGCTCGAAGTGCGTTTTCATGGCACCGGAGGTCGAATTCCTCGGGAAGAAAATCGCCGCTGATGGCATCAGACTCACTGACGTGAAAACCAAAGCCATCAAGAATGCATCCAAGCCACAGAATGTGACAGAGTTGCGTTCGTTCCTGGGTCTACTCAACTACTTTGGTAATTCCTACCTAAATAGAGCGCCTTACTAGAATCACTGCACATTCTATTGAGAAAAGGCAACAACTGGGTGTGGGACACATTACACGACAGAGCTTTCGAGAAAGCCACCAATCTGCTTTGCTCAAACAAGCCGCTGGTACAATATGACCCATGTAAACGTTTAGTTTTGGCCTGTGACGGATCGTCATATGGAATTGGTTGCGTACTCCAACAAGCCAATGAGTCGGGAAAACTTCAACCTGTCGCGTATGCATCCAAAAGTTTGTCTAAAGCAGAAAGCGCCTACAGCATGGTTGAGAAAGAAGCTTTAGCATGTGTGTACGGTGTTAAAAAGATGCATCAAAAAATGTTCGGTCTGAGGTTCGCATTTGAGACTGATCACAAGCCGCTCATTTCATTGTTTTCCGAGAGCAAAGCTATCAATGCCAACACTTCATGCCGCATCCAAAAGTGGGCACTGACATTATCTGCCTATGATTATGTCATTTGCCACAGACCTGCCACAAAGAATTGTGCTGATGCTTTGAGCCGGTCACCGTTACCCACACCTGAGGTGGAAGCGTTCATCATGGATGCTTTTGAGAGTGAAGGTACCCCTGTCACAGCTCAACAAGTTAAGACCTGAACCAGCCAGGACCCAATATTATCAGTGGTAAAGGGTTGCATCCTCAAAGAGGATTGGTCTGCCATGCCTAAGCAAATGTGCAAGGAGGCCAAACTTACATTCGTCGCAAGGACGAACTGTCTATTCAAGCAGATTGCATTTTGTGGGGCAATCGCGTTGTAATGCCCAAGAAAGGGAGAGAGAAGTTTGTGCGTGAGTTACACAGCACACATCTTGGTATAGTGATGATGAAAGCCATCGCCAGGTCCCATGTATGGTGGCCAGGAATTGATTATGAGTTGGAAGCATGTGTGCATCAGTGCAACACTTGCATGCAGCTCTGCAAAGCACCAGCAGAATTGCTGCTGAATCTGTGGTCGTGGCCATCCACACCCTGGTCCAGGATCCATGTAGATTTTGCAAGTCCCTTCCTGGGTAAGATGTTTTTAGTGGTGGTGGATGCTTATTCGAAGTGGATAGAATACATAATCATGTCATCCAGCATGTCCACGGCAACCACAGAGAATCTCAATGTCATGTTCGCGACATATGGTCTGCCTGACATAGTGGGGAGCGACAATGTGTGGTGCTTCACCAGTCAGGAGCTTCAGGAGTTTGTGAAACTTAATGGCATAAAACATGTAAGCTCAGCACAGTTGACGACTGCGTCCAATGGACAAGCTGAACGTGCAGTACAAATTATCAAGCAAAGCATGAGGAGAGTAACCTAAGGGTCACTGCAGACCCGCTTGTCCTGCTTACTGCTGAGTTACAGGACAAGACCCCACATACTCACAGGGGTCTCGCCTGCTGAACTCATGATGAAAAGAGGTCTTAAGACCAAGCTATCTCTGGTACACCCGGATTTAAATAATCATGTTGAATACAGAAGACAAAGTCAACAAGGGTACCATGATCGCGCAACTGTGTCACGCGAGATTTCTGTTAATGATCCTGTATATGTGTTGAACTATGGTTAGGGTCGCAAATGAATCACTGGTATGGTCATAGCCAAGGAGGGCAACAGAGTATTCGTTATTAAGCTCAAGAATAGGCAAACTTGCAGGAAGTACATGGATTAGACAAAGCTGAGGCACACAGATGAGCCAGAACAGTCGGACGAAGAAACCATCGACAATAAACCAACCTACCAGCAATCTTCAGAGGACTCAAGGGTCATCAGTGAACCCGGAATTTCCATCACGGACCTGTTCAATAAAAATGGATTTGCAATTCCTGACATGGCCACTGCCCAACAAGTCAATCATCCAGCCATCAGCCACAACAGACCCCGCACACTCACCCAAGGCTGGAATCGAACTGAGACGGTCAACCTGGGAACACAAAGCACCGGACCGTCTCAACCTGTGAAAGACTGTGATAAGATCTCAGAGGAGGGTATTGTCATGTATGTAGATTCTGTTTGTAGCCACCAGATGGCGTCATTGTTGGAGGCCACTGAGTAGCATGCACATGGTGCTGCTCAGGTATAAAAGGCCAGCCATTTTGAGAGTCAGGCATTTTGGGCCTAAATAAAGCAGAGCCAAGATTGTACCTTGCTTAATTAAACAGTACTCAGTTTGAACCTTTATTGAATGCATCCAATAAGAGTAAGAGGATAACTGAAGAAAGAGTAGGGCCTATTAGAGACCATAAAGGTAATCTCTGTTCTTAATGAATGGTTCTTAATGAAAACTTTGCATCTGTTTTCATAAAAGAGAGGGGCGATGCAGACATTGCAATCGGGGAGGAGGAGTGTGAAATATTAGATGAAATAAACATAGTGAGAGAGGAAGTATTAAAGGGTTTAGCAGCTTTGAAAGTGGATAAATCCCCAGGCCTAGATGAAATGTATCCCAGGCTGTTAAGAGAAGCAAAAGAAGAAATAGCGGAGGCGCTGAACATCATTTTCCAATCCTCTGGTGCCAGAAAACTGGAGGACTGCTAACACTACCTTTGTTTAAAAAGGGAGAAAGGGATACACCGAGTAATTACAGGCCAGTCAGTCGGAAAATTATTGGAAAAAATTCTGAAGGACAGAATAAGTCTTCATTTAGATTAATCAAGGACAGTCAGCATGGATTTGTTAAGGAAAGGTCGTGTCTGATTAACTTAATTGAATTTTTTGAGGAGGTAACAAGGAAGGTCGCTGAGGATAGCACATTTGATGTAGTGTATATGGATTTTAGCAAGACTTTTGATAAGGTGCCACATGGCAGACTGGTCAGAAAAGTAAAAGCTCATGGGATCCAGTAGCAAGTTGGATACAAAATTGGCTCAGTGGCAGGAAGCAAAGGATAATGGTTGATGGTTGTTTTTGTGACTAGAAGGCTTTTTCCAGTGGGGTTCCATAGGGCTCAGTACTGGGTTCCTTTGCTTTTTGTGGTATATATCAATGATTTAGACTTGAATGTCGGGGGTATGATTAAGAAGTTTGCAGATGATACAAAAATTGTCCGTGCGGTTGATAATGATGAAGAAAGCTGTAGACTGCAGGAGGATATCAATGGACTGGTCAGGTGGGCAGAACAGTGGCAAATGAAATTTAATCCAGAGAAGTGTGAGGTAATGCATTTGGAGATCGTTAACAAGGCAAGGGAATACACAATAAATGGTAGGACACTGAGAAGTGTAGAGGAACAAAGGGACCTTGGAGTACATGTCCACAGATCTCTGAAGGTAGCAGGACAGGTAGATAAAATGATTAAGAAGGCGTATGGAATACTTGCCTTTATTAGCTGAGGCATAGAATACAAGAGCACAGAGGTTATGCTTGAACTGTATAAAACACTAGTTAAGCCACTGCTGGAGTACTGCGAGCAGTTCTGGTCACAGCATTACAGGAAGGATGTGTTTGCACTAGACAGGGTACAGAGGAAATTTACTAGGATGTTGCCTGGACTGGAGAATTTTTGCTAAGAGGAAAGATTGCATAGGCTAGGTTTGTTTTCTTTGGAACAGAGGAGGCTGAAGGGAGACCTTATTGAGGTGTATAAAATTATGGGGCCGAGATAGAGTGGATAGGAAGGACCTACCTCCCTTGGCAGAGGGGTCAACAATCAGGAGGCATATTTAAAGTAAT
Source organism: Pristiophorus japonicus (assembly GCF_044704955.1). Classification (NCBI taxonomy): domain Eukaryota; kingdom Metazoa; phylum Chordata; class Chondrichthyes; family Pristiophoridae; genus Pristiophorus; species Pristiophorus japonicus. The sequence goes on from NC_091977.1 coordinate 418,968,812, forward strand.
TAGTAGGAGGTTTTGAAGGGTGCAAAATTCACGAGAATCCCCCCCCCCCCCGCCGCCCCACCACCCCCCCCCCCCCCCCCCCCCAGTGTTTGGGCTCATTTGAAAGGAAATTTAATTTGGGACTATCTACCGATAGTGCTTCTGGAAGAAATTACAAACTTTAATCGAATTTTGGACATTTACAAGACAAATTCAAGCCTGTGGGTGGGCCTAGGGAACTAGAGAAGCCCACTTGATTATTGAAACTGTCTGGGTGTTGAGACTAAGTTAACTTGTCTGGAGGGATGGACATTCAAAAACCCTTCTCCACCAGAGACATTTACATTAAAACAAAAACGCAGAGATGGCCAGCCATCGAACTAAACTGAGAAAAGACATCTTCAACATGAATAAGAACAAAGGGCCCACTACAGCTTGTATGCGAAAAACTAAGCACAAAAGGACATTGCGATTAGCAAGCTAATATTTCCATCAGTAAATAGTTTTAGAAAATGCAACCTACCCTAGACATATTAACTTTTAACGAGCCCGCCAAAATATTACAAAGGAAAGTCAAGCCCGCCAAATTTAAACAAAGAATTCTGGACTGATTTGGCGCGAAGATTAAAACAACTCAAACTGTATAACTGGCCCCCTGTTTTTAACAGAGGCTAGGTTGCTACTACCTCAGGAGACACTGTATGCCATACTACACCAGATGCTATACTGCGAGTATGCCATTAAGAAGGGAGAGAAACCAATGCGACAGTTGAAAACTAATTTCTCCAGCCTCGAAGTCCTGAAGTCCTGAAGGAAGGAAGAACATCACCATCATGGCAGCAACCGACCACAGCCAACATGGTACCAATGAAAACCACCGCGATCGACCAAACTCGAAACAAAACTTCAACAGGAAAAACCCGAAGAATCGAAAGTTTCCACTCTACAATCTAAGGCCTGACTAGCAACAGGTGAAAACATTACCTAAAGAGACTTTGAACCTATTTCTAATGAAGGAAACTGGGTACTTACCCCGTGGATCCAAAACGCGCCTTACCGCATCAGCGGACTCAATCCAACTGAAGATTGTGCAGTAAGAAGTCTTCTCTGACGTTTGGGGTATGGCAAGCAGAACCTACAGAATTCAACAAACCCCGAAATCGCGAACTACCGCTAACTGACCAGGAAGGATTGGTAAGCATAGTCCCGGCCTGCCCTGAAGTCTAACCTAGCTAGAATTAGGTATCGGGAGGTGGGAGATATAATTTTTACTATAACCCCATTTGAATGTGTAATGTATTGTTCTTTATTAGAGTGATTATAAGTTTGACAGTGTACTTTCTTGTCTGTAATAAAATTAAAGTTCTTTTGCATCAAACCAGTCATCCTTTGTACTTTGTCACACTCCCCCTCAAATAAACTCAGAGTCTAGAACCCAAGGGAGTGGGAGCGATTTGAACTGCTCAAGTAGGTCAGAGGTGAACTTGACCCCCGGGACCACCCCTCACAGTTTAGAGGGAATTTGAGGGAAAATGTTTCACTCACAGAATGGTGGGGGTCTGGAACTCACTGCCTGAAAGGGTGGTAGAGGCAGAAACCCTCACCACATTTAAATATACTATGCAAAGAAATAACTGTTCAAAGACTTGTTAGGTATAAGAGACGGAACTGGTTTTTGTCACACGTACACACACAGACTGTTGAGACACTGGAATCTCGGAAGGTGTGTCACAAGCAGCCACAGAAATCGGAGCAAGCTAGAGCTGCCTTTGTGAAGTACCTCATTAACTTCCATACTGGGTTTGTTTAGTATGAATGTCCAAATAAAAGACCTGATCCTGCCTTTACTACAACTGATGTTTAAAGCAACAAAGCGAAAAGAGCAAAACAGCTTTACAACACATTGGTGACCCCGACATGATTTTCAAAAGTTCATTGGCTTATTCGAAGACCCCGACATGAAGCAGAAAGTTGGCTGAGTTGTTCGAAAACCCCGACGTGATTTTCAAAAGTTCGTTGTCTGAGTTATTCGAAGAAGTGTTTCCCACACATCAGTTCGAGGGGTGAGCATTCTCTTAGTAGTTGTGATTTAAAGGGATCTCCAGTTAGTAATGGGAGGATCAGAGAATATTCCAGATGAGGTCCAGTCATTTCTTAATGAGTGGATTGAGTCTAAAGGGGGACCTTATGGGATAAGGCAGGAAACAATGACAGGCGGATGGCGAGAGACACGGCAGTCCTTAGTGAAGAGTGCCCAGTTAAAAAAGATCAAAGTGTTTGGGTTAAAAAGTGATAAAAAGAGAAAAGTGTTAGTGTTACAGTGTCTAATGCTGGGGGTTCAAAAGTTAGGAGAAGAGGCTGAGGCTAGAGATAGAGAAGTTTCAGAACTCACAGAGCAGCTAACAGCAGCTAGGAAAGAAATAGAGAACTGGTGATTTCAAGCATTCGGGGCAGCCAGGACTGTTCTGATGCTGGATCAGCATCTTGCTGATGAACAGAACCGTAGTGAAGATCTAGAGAAAGGAATATCTAAGCTGCAGCAGATGGTGGTATTAGGTTGCCCAGTGGAGACAGCAATTGATAAAGCAGGGTTGTATTCGGAGGATTCCCCAGGCCTGAGAGTGTACAAGGGGGATTAAGGGACAGGGAGAATGCCCACCATTCCCATCCGCAATTCCTTTGCCTCCTCCGACTTCGGAGCCTCGAACCCGTGGGTACGTGTGGCAACGTTAGGTATGGAGGTGGAGCAATTAGATACCTCTTCGGTTCCTCAGATGCTTAACACTCCACAACATTACACACAACCTTCCGGTAATGCGGAGAGTGGGGAAAGCACATTCGGGCGGACGATACGACATCAGGATCATGATTCCTCTTCTCCCTATGGAGCTCGTGAAGGAGCACCACCTTAAGTGGTTTTGGGGATTTCTAGTATGAGCGAGGAGGGGTAAAGTTACAGGACATGAGAGCTATCCTTAGTGAAGTGGGACCTGCACCACTTCAGGATCTTAATAAATTTGCCCAATGGTGGTGTAATATTCTGGGATGGTGGCAGTCAAGGAACATTTCAGAGAAACTGAGGGTTCACATGATTCTGCGAGCTTTAGTGAATCACCGGGGAAAAGTAGTAGGTTTTGAAACAACTTCCAAGTCCCTGCTTGGTAGAATAATAGCTGCAATCTTTGGTGCTCACTCAGGGCCACAGTTAGTAAAGCAGCTTGCATTTTATTATCAGGAGAAGGACCCAGGGAAGCGGGGGAACGTATATTCCAGTTGTGTACAAGTTTGGGAAGTAATTGGATTGATATCAGTCATTACGGGGATGATACATATAGAGAGATCATTTTGACTCTTCTACCACCTTCAGTAGTTCGGGAAGTAGATGCCTGGGGCGGGGACGATAGTTTTGATAAATGGTTGGCAAGGGTAGAAAGCTTGTATCAGAGAACTGCAGGTATCCCAGTCATGGAAGTGAGACAGGTGTTACAGCAATGGAAGGCAGAAGGGCCTGAGTGGATAAATCCCGGGATGAGTTGTATGAGAGGAGCAGGACCAGGTGGTGCCTGGATCCCGACCCGGCAGTTGATAGAGGACAGGGATAGACTGGCTAAAGAATTGGAAAAGTTAAAAGAAAAATTGAAGAATCAGGAAAGAGAAGCTCGAGTCACAGGCAGGAATGATACCTCGGTTCAGTTGCTGAGGTCGGGGGTAGATTCCGCAGGTGAGGAAGGATTCCTATAGGCCTCAACCACACATGTCGTTTCTTTCGGACCTTTACTTCAGGATAGGGGTGGCCATACCCTTATTGAGGCACGTATGGAAGGGCAGCGGGAAATTGACACAGAGTCTGCCGGACAAATGAAGATTGAGGTGCTCCTGGAGGAAGGGGATTCCCCTCTTCAGAGATGGAGCCCATCACCCCAGATGCACGAGGAGCTGAACAGTCAGAGATGAAAGCAGTGGGAGAAGCTTGTTCAGAAGCATTTAAAGTTTCTGTAGGAACGGGCTGTCTCAGAACTGATGAGATGTTCAGTGAAAAGCTCAAATGTGGGAGTTATAAACATGATCTTAAAGGATGCGAAATAGAAGTTGGATCAGTGCAAATGTCGAGAGAGGAAATTACAGCAGTTCCGAAAGGTGAACTGAGAGAAGGACTAGGTCATTCGACTGACTATTCAGCATTTCAATCATCCTTTACTCTATGTTGTTACACTTCTCCCACAAAGCAGAGAAAATTGTTAAAAACTGTGCAGAGGGCAACAGACTTGGTCGAAGACATCGATTGCGAGTTTACATTTCTGAATGTAAACAGCATGGAATTCAGTAGAAAACATCAAAAATTAAAAGTTGACTTAAGTGAAAATGGATATGGTGATCACAGACCAATCGACTTTAAAATGGCATCCTGAGAATCTAAGTCGGCAGCAACCCTACTTTGACCCGAATCGTGCTGCTATACGGACAATGGAAATGCGGAAATGGAGTACAAGATTTCAACAGCTACAGAGTTTGAATCAAGCAATTGTGGACATTAACCATAAGATCTGCAGAGAGGCAAAGAGCAGAAGTGGGGGAATGTGGGAGCACAAGCTTGCATTTCTGAAACTCTTTGCTTCGGAGAAATCAAAAGGGTTAATAGTTGGAAGATTGAAGTTTGGTTTAAAAATAGGATGTTTGGATCGAAAGAGGCTGCTAAACGATATGGTACCTTTTAGCCATTGAAATGTTGAGTATTTGAGTGTAACTTGTTACAACGCGAATAATAATCTATGCATGGAATCAAAGAAACTCCTCTGTGTCATGTATCTTAATTTATCCTAACATGCTATACATGACTGTAATAAGATATGACCTGTAACCACCAGCATACCTTACCACCAGGGGTGCACTTGCAAGAGACAGATATATAAGGACAGGTCTCAGGCAAGTGCAGCATTCCAGAGCTGTGAAATAAAAGTGCAGGTCCAGAGTGACCTTGACTTCACTATATGCCTCGTGTGAATCTGTACTGAGGGGACAGGACTTTACACTCTGCTGATCATCTGAGTTGTGTATAGTAATTCATGACATTGTCTGTATTTGAGTATACCTTGTTACCAAGTGAATAACCATTTGATGACATTGTCTGTATGTTAAACGATTCAGAAAGCAGTTAGTCGTGATTCAGGACAAAGCCATTTTTGATTCTACATTGTCTGCATCTTAATTGTCTAAATGTACTATGCAAAGAAATAAGGGTTCAAAGGCTTTTTAGGTATGTTTTTTGTCACATATACACATTCGGACTGTTGAGACACTGGAATCTCGGAAGGTGTGTCACAAGCAGCCACGGAACTCGGAGCAAACTAGAGCTGCCTTTGTGAAGTAACTCAGTAACTTCCATACTGGGTTTGTTGAGTATGAATATCTAAATAAAAGACCCGATCCTGCCTTTACTACAACTGAGTGTGTGCGTAATTCGACGTTTAAAGCAACAAAGTGAAAAGAGCAAGACTGCTTACAAGATTGGCCAGCACTCATATAATAATAGCCATGCTGCCATGAGAAATATCATCGAGCAGATCATCGGGGTACTGAAACAACAGTTCCGCTGCCTTGATCGCTCAGGAGGAACTCTCCAGTACTCACCAGAGCGGGTGTCCCAATTCATGGTTTCTGCTGCATCCACCACAAGCTGCACATCATGAGTGCGCAGCGCTTGCCACCATGGATTCTGCGACCATCTCAGGAGGCGGAGGCAGAAGAGGAGGATAAGGTGGATGAGGAGGAGGAAGAGAGGAGGCAGCCTGCACATCCATGCCCAAGGCTATCCGTGAGAACATAATTAGACTCAGGTTCCCCTGAATGAAACTTCAGATGGCTATATCAATGCCGTTTTCTGCTCTCGCCCCAAACTGGTAGTTTTCCTCAATTTTGCTCCAATTTTCAACCATCTCTCACCTTCACATGGTCTATCTCCAACTCTTCCCTTCCTTTCCTTGATTCCTCTGTGTCCATTTCTGGAGATAGACTATCGACCAATATCCACTATAAGCCCACTGTCTCCCACAGAAACCTCGATATAGTTCCTCCCACCCACTTCGTGTAAGGACTCGATTCAATTCTCCCGGTTTCTCTGTCTCCATCACACCTGTTTTGATGATGCCACCTTCCTTACCAATACTTCCGATAGATCTTCCTTTTTCCTCAAACAAGGATTTCCTTCCATCAAGGTTGACAGGACCCACAACCATGTCTGTTCCAGTTTCCGCACTTCTGCTTTCACCCCTTCGCCTCCCTGCCTCCCAGAACCACGATAGGGATCCCTTGTCCTCACCTTCCACCCTACCAGAGTCGCACATTTGACTGATCATCCTCTGTCAGTTCCACCACTTCCAGCGTGATCCCATAACATCATCCCCTGCCCTCCCCTTTCAGCATTCCGAAGGGACCGCTCCCTTCGTGACACCCTGGTCAACTTCTCAATCACCCCCAACTCTTCTCCTCTTCTCACAGAACCTTCCCGTGCAAGCACAGGAAATGCAAACACCTGCCCTTTTACCTCCTCCCTTCCCACCATCCAGGGCCCCAAATACTCCTTCCAGGTGAAACAGCAATTGACTTGTACTTCTTTCAATTTAATATACTGTATTTGCTACTCACTATAAGGTCTCTGCATGAGGGAGACAACATGCAGATTGGGTGATTGCTTTGCGGAACACCTCCATTCAGTCCGCTAGCGTGACCCTGAGCTTCCGGTCGCCTGTCACTTTAATTCTCTGCCCCACTCCCACTCTGACCTCTCTGTCCTTGGTCACCTACACTGTAACAATGAAGCTCGAGGAACAGCACCTCATCTTTCGATGAGGCACTTTACAACCTTCCGGACTCAACATTGAGTTCAACAATTCCAGATCATAACCTCTGCCCCCATTTTTCCAGATGGCAGCTGTTGATGATTCTTCCATTCCTATTTACACCCCTTCTAGACCCACCTTTTGTTTCTTTGCTTGTTCATTACCACCCCCTTTTGCCTTGAACCACATCCCTTTTGTCATTAATTTCTCCTGCCTTCCGCTCTATCGCAGACCTTCCCTTTTGTTCTTTCTTGTCTGAACTTGCATGACAAAAGACTGAGCTTCCATTGCAGAACTCAGACAAAGGGCCCGAGTTTGGTCGACATACCGCCGGCTGCCGCCGAGTCTCCATGTTTTCTAGGCACTCTCCCGAGTGAGTTTGGTCAGGTCCTCACGTCGGCGGGGAGAGAAGACCGCTGGGGATCGTCCACTGGCGTGTGCCAGCATACAACGCCGACAGAAGTCCTCCCACCCACTGACTCCCCAGATTGGTTCGGGCGGTCCTCCGCTCCAGCAGCAGAAGAGACCGTCGTGTGGAGGCAGGTCTTACCTGAACCGTAAGTATGAAAACCTGCAAGAAAAGGTTAGTGTACTTGTTTTCTTCATTTCTTTTGCAGGGTTTTTGGTGGATGGGGTCCTCTGAAGGATTTGTAGTAGGTTTTTTTTTATGTTTTGAAAATGTTTTATTTTTGCCATTCCCCCCTCCCCGGGCCTGACTCTATTCTCGGCGTTACTTTGCTGAGGATCACATTTGCCGCCCAGAATGCGACCTACCACCTGCTGCCACCCAGAATCGGCCTGTAAGGCCCAATTTTTTCCACCGGGCGGTTTTTACCATATTTTTTTGACCAAACTTCCGCCAATAGTATCATCAGGATCTTAGCGGTCCTTTCAACGGCACGTGGGCGGAACTGAGGTTTGACCAAACTCGGGCCCTATATAGCGTGGCTTCTGCTTCTGTTGCAATAGAAGCTGAAATATCAGCCATCAGACCATGCATCATGGTTGGGTCCACAAGTGCGCTAACGGAGTTGCCCATCCCTTTCATCCTGGAAATCATGGGCTCCAAGCTCTGCGCAAAGCACTGTGCAAAATTTGGGTCGGACTCCTCCATGGACCTTGACAGTGAAAACAAAGTTTTCTGGCAGGCCTGCCATTGTACCAAGCATTTCTTTGCGCATGGCCATCAGCCTCCTTCTGTATGGCACTCCATCAAAGCCCTCACCTGAGTCCTCTGCAGCAGAACTCGTGTGTGACCTTGCCCTCTGGGCAGATTACACCTGAGCTGCCCATTTTTCCTGTCCTGGCTGTAGGTCAGTTGTGCCCTGTGACTCTCTACATGCAGATCCCGCCTCTATGCTACCCGCTAAAGTACATGCAGTGCCAATATCTAAGCTGGTGCTTGTGAGTGTCAGATCGAGTGATATTATCTCTTCGTCTCCAACACTCTCCTCTTGCTTTTCCTGCACTGGCTGGCCAGGTTGCAGTTCTTGGGTATCTGAAAGGAGAAAGGCACAAGGTAGGGTTGTGGTGAGGGGAAGGTGGGAATCAAGATATGCATGCTTACACCATCAGCAACTTGTAAATGAGAAGAGATTGTCAGATGAGGGGGAAGTGGAATGTGAGAAGGAGGATTAGGTATGAGCATACCGTCATCTTCAATGTTTTCAGCCTCGCCGCTCGTCACAGCCTCAGTGACAGCCCCCCCCCCCAATAATGTTGAGCACCATCTCCTCCAACCGGGTGAAGATATGTAGGCTTGCCTTTCCCTCGCTGGTTAGCTGCTGCTGCCTGCTGTTAGAAGCCACATTGCCCTGCAAGAGAAAGGGAAGTGTGGCACTGAGTGTTGTGCAATGTGATCGGGTGATGTGCCTGTCATGGTGAAGTTATGAACGTGAGATTTGAATCATGATTGATACATATTGTTGATAGGTGAGTGATGGGGATGTGTTGCATTGAGCAGTGTGTAAGGCTAGCGGCGCAGTTGGTGGGGGATTGTATTTGAAGATGCATTCACTGACCTTCACCACTCATGTGATGTTATTGACCTTCTTTCAGCACTGTATCCATGTCCTTGGGGCAACACTGCTGGTATTGACCGCATCAGCTATCTGTTCCCACTGCCTTCAAAGTTTGTATCTAGAGGGCCTCCTGATCCCTTGCGGATAGAGGACCTGTCTCCTCCTCTCCACCCCTTGTACTAAGGCCTCTAGTGCTGCGTCCAAGAATCATGGAACCCTTTCTCTGGCTTGTTCAGCCATTATTTACTCTTCCTCTTTCTGACCCTTGCCTCCACAATTAGCTGCATGAGCTGCTGGCAGAATGTACCTCCCCTTTAAGAGGTGCAGACTGCCTTTAAGAGGCGGAGGCCAGCTTTAATTGGAGCGAACCTCTCACGAACTTCAGTACATTGCTGAGCATTTAGCCACTCAACGCTGGGCTGAACTCTGCGATCATTGTAATTATCATGCTGCACAAAGATCGCCTGCTGCTGCATTCCTTTCAACTGGCGCAGGGAAGGATAAGCCTGCATATCCTTACCCAGCTGGAGCAGATGGTGCATGAGCAACTGATGATGTATGCCTGCACAATTGATCAGCACAACCTGTACCTCAAAATTATGGCTTAACTCACCTAAATAATATACGCACAATATTTTTATTAAAGCTACCCTATCAGCAGCAGAAATCAAGTTAGCGGCATCCTGATGTTATTGCCACAAATGGAAAAATCAAATCAGTGGCTCAGCCAACAAAGATTATGACCTGCGTTTTGGTCCTCAATAAGAAATCTTTACATATTTTCTTTAAGTTAGCACCTAACCACTTGAGTAAAAAGAGAATGACATTGTGTCCACATTTGGGATGGGAACATGAAATGCAATGATTCCTATAACTTATATGTCCCTTTATATTTTCTTAATCAAAGTAAGGATGTATTTAATGCCGGCCACCAGGTTCTTTCAACTGTTGGATGTATTGGCCCAGAATCTGCGGTGGGTAATAACGGTGAACGAACAGTGTTCACCATTATTACCCCTTTGAAATGGACTGCAACTTCAGGATGTAACGCATGCGCATCTAAACATGGAAATTCTGAAGTTGAGGGCGTTCATTCACTGCTCTGACGCTGGCTGCACTGTGACACCTCCACCCCTCCCATAGCTGGCAACAGTATGATCAGTGAAATCAGTGAAACTGATGAACACTTTGGGGGAGCAATTGGGGTCATTTGTGACTGGGTGCGGCACCGATAACGACTCCCGCTAAATTGCGATGGGGTATAGCGGCGGCACTACAGCGCTGGGCCCCGATCTCCTGCGCCCAGAGATTGTGACATCATCGCCATGCGCAGCGCCCCGGACCCTAAATTGGGCAACAGACCCTTAAGCTGCACTAGGCGATGGCAGTGACAGTTTCAGCGGCCGGCCACTAGCAGGGTGAAAATTAAAGAGGAGGTGGCCGGCAGCTCGTCAAAAAAATGTCAGTTTTTTTCCCCTCACCACTGCGGCTTTGGATGTGGGTTCCAGGCCACGATTGCTCAGCCCAGCACTCTGCTTGAGTGCCGGGCTTACGGTGTGGCACCCTCACTCCCCGGTGGTCCAGGGAAGTGACTCACAATCTGCAGAGTATGCAACTTGAAGCTTTTCCCTTTAATTCAGGGAAGAGCCCCTCCTATGCGACATCACGAAGTGGCCCACTGCTTAGCACTCCACTTCCTTTCGTGGGCGGTAACCCCAATTTCTCGCAAGAGGCAAGCCTTCTGCTCACGCCTCATGATTGTTACTGCTCCCAAACTGGGCGCACGCAATTTCTAGGCCTTGGGCTTTTCCACAGTAATATCGCTATTAAATAGCCCATTAAATGTTAGGCCTTGTTGGATTACGTGTAACTGGGGTTTGAACAGCGTATTGACCGCTAAACAAATGTTATAGCCCTGAAAAACTAATTTTAATTTTGTTGAGTCCCAGATTTCTCCATTATGATAAAAATTACAACTTTTAACAGATTTTTAAAAATAAATTATACTTTATGGTTTTTTTTATGTTTAGTTCAGGTTTACCTTATTCCCATGTGAGAGCCCCAATCTTTGGGCTCAATTTTGCCCAAGCCCATTTTCTGGCATATTGCCAGAGTTACACCTGTTTTTTCAGGCCAGAAATGCAGCAGAAATATGTTGCCAAAGTTTCCCCGATGTATAATTCAAATTTGGTGCCGCGCAGCGTGTCCAGTCGCCTTGGGGGGTGGAGCCTGCTATCTGCACTGAAAAAATAATGCCGCACCTTCTGCACATGCACAACAAAAAAAATGATGTTTTTGACGTGATATCAATGGACGTGCATGCGCAGTACAGCTCAGGATTGACAATGGGCCATTTTTAAAGAGCCCTACCCATGCCCCCCCCCTCAACAGGTGCGCACTACCCGAGATCTTAGAAAGAATAAGCTTGGTACCAACCCCAGAAACACTGCGCCAACACTTGCAGGCAGGAGTGGTGGAGTCACCAAGAACAAACGCAGCGGGCGGTCTTAGAATAAGGTGGAGGGGAGATGGGTGCAGCTGCTGCTGTTGTTATTGTTGTTGTTGTTATTATTATTGTTACTGTTGTAACTTTTGTTCTCAAATTAAAAGATTTTTGTAAGTTATGTAAATTTAAAAGTTTAAAAGTTAGTAAATGGTCTTAAAGTTTTTAAGTGATCTTAGAGTTTGTAAGTGATCTTAATGTTTACATAAGAACGTAAGAACATAAGAAATAGGAGCAGGAGTAGGCAATATGGCCCCTCGAGCCTACTCCGCCATTTAATACGATCATGGCTGATCCGATCATGGACTCAGGTCCACTTCCCTGCCTGCTCCCATAACCCCTTATTCCCTGATCATTTAAGAAACTGTCTATTTCTGTCTTAAATTTATTCAATGTCCCAGCTTCCACAGCTCTCTGAGGCAACGAATTCCACAGATTTACAACCCTCTGAGTGAAGAAATTTCTCCTCATCTCAGTTTTAAATTATTCTAAAATCATGCCCTCTAGTTCTAGTCTCCCCTATCAGAGGAAACATCCTCTCTGCATCCACCTTGTCAAGCCCCCTCATAATCTTATACGTTTCGATAAGATCACCTCTCATTCTTCTGAATTCCAATGAGTAGAGGCTCAACTTACTCAACCTTTCCTCATAAGTTAACCCCCTCATCTCCAGAATCAACCGAGTGAACCTTCTCTGCATTGCCTCCAAAGCAAGTATATCCTTTCGTAAATATGGAAACCAAAACTGCACGCAGTATTCCAGGTGTGGCCTCACCAATACCCTGTATAACTGCAGCAAGATTTCTCTGCTTTTATACTCCATCCCCTTTGCAATAAAGGCCAAGATTCCATTGACCTTCCTGATCACTTGCTGTACCTGCATACTATCCTTTTGTGTTTCATGCACACGTATCCCCATGTCCTGCTGTACTGCAGCACTTTGCAATCTTTCTCCATTTAAAATAATAACTTGCTCTTTGATTTTTTTTTCTATCAAAGTGCATGACCTCACACTTTCCAACATTATACTCAATCTGCCAATTTTTTGCCCACTCACTTTGCCTGCCGATGTCCTTTTGCAGATTTTTTGTGTCCTCCTCACACATTGCTTTTCCTCCCATCTTTGTATTGTCAGCAAACATGGCTATGTTATACTCAGTCCCTTCTTTCAAGTTGTTAACATAGATTGTAAATAGTTGTGGTCTCAGCACTGATCTCTGCGGCACCCCACTAGTTACTGATTGACAACCCGAGAATGAACCATTTATCCCGACTCTCTGTTTTCTGTTAGTTAGCCAATTCTTTATCCATGGTAATATATTACCCCCAGCCCCGTGAACTTTTATCTTGTGCAGTAACCTTTTATGTGGCACCTTGTCAAAAGCCTTCTGGAAGTCCAAATACACCACATCCACTGGTTCCCGTTTATCCACCTTGTTCGTTACATCCTCAAAGAATTCCAGCAAATTTGTCAAACATGACTCCCCTTTCATAAATCCATGCTGACTCTGCCCGACCGATTTTTTTTTTTCCAAATGTCCTGCTACTGCTTCTTTAATAATGGACTCCAACATTTTCATAACCACAGATGTTAGGCTAACTGGTCTAGAGTTTCCTGCTTTTTGTCTGCAGTTTTCCAATCTGCTGGGACCTCCCCAGAATCCTGGGAATTTTGGCAAATTACAAGCAATGCATCCACAATCCCTGCTGCTACTTCTCTTAAGACCCGAGGATGCAAGCCATCAGGCCCAAGGAAAGATTGCAACTGATCGTAACTGAAAACTTTAAACTTTGATACAAGAATAATTTTATTAAAGTTAAGTTGAGTACAAAGAACTGTTTATTAAACTTTTGAATAAAATATATTTTAGATTAAATCTGAAACCTTTTCATTATTTGTTCCATTATTAACACAACTTTTGGAACTCAAGAAGAATCATTTCCATTATTTGTTAATTATCAACTTAAAAACCAATGCGTATAAGGTGGCCAAGGTTAGTGGGAAAATAGAAGATTGGGAAAATTTTAAACGACAGCAAAGAATGACTAAGAAAGCAATAAAGAAAGGAAAGATAGATTATGAAGGTAAACTTGCGCAAAACATAAAAACGGATAGTAAAAGCTTTTACAGATATATAAAACGGAAAAGTGTGACTAAAGTAAATGTTGGTCCCTTAGAAGATGAGAAGGGGGATTTAATAATGGGAAATGTGGAAATGGCTGAGACCTTAAACAATTATTTTGCTTCGGTCTTCACAGTGGAAGACACAGAAACCATGCCAGAAATTGCTGGTCACAGGAATGTGGGAAGGGAGGACCTTGAGACAATCACTATCACTAGGGGGGTAGTGCTGGACAGGCTAATGGGACTCAAGGTAGACAAGTCCCCTGGTCCTGATGAAATGCATCCCAGGGTATTAAAAGAGATGGCAGAAGTTATAGCAGATGCATTTGTTATAATCTACCAAAATTCTCTGGACTCTGGGGAGGTACCAGTGGATTGGAAAGCAGCTAATGTAATGCCTCTGTTTAAAAAAGGGGGCAGACAAAAGGCAGGTAACTATAGGCCGGTTAGTTTAACATCTGTAGTGGGGAAAATGCTTGAAACTATCATTAAGGAAGAAATAGCGGGACATCTAGATAGGAATAGTGCAATCAAGCAGACGCAGCATGGATTCATGAAGGGGAAATCATGTTTAACTAATTTACTGGAATTCTTTGAGGATATAACGAGCATGGTGGATAGAGGTGTACCGATGGATGTGGTGTATTTAGATTTTCAAAAGGCATTCGATAAGGTGACACACAAAAGGTTACTGCAGAAGATAAAGGTATGCACGGTCAGTGGAAATGTATTAGCATGGATAGAGAATTGGCTGGCGAACAGAAAGCAGAGAGTCGGGATAAATGGGTCCTTTTCGGATTGGAAATCGGTGGTTGGTGGTGTGCCACAGGGATCGGTGCTGGGACAACAACTGTTTACAATATACATAGATGACCTGGAAGAGGGGACAGAGTGTAGTGTAACAAAATTTGCAGATGACACAAAGATTAGTGGGAAAGCGGGTTGTGTAGAGGACACAGAGAGGCTGCAAAGAGATTTAGATAGGTTAAGCGAATGGGCTTAAGTTTGGCAGATGGAATACAATGTCAGAAAGCGTGAGGTCATCCACCTTGGGAAAAAAAACAAAAAAAGGGAATATTATTTGAATGGGGAGAAATTACAACATGCTGTGGTGCAGAGGGACCTGGGGGTCCTTGTGCATGAATCCCAAAAAGTTAGTTTGCAGGTGCAATAGGTAATCAGGAAGGCGAATGGAATGTTGGCCTTCATTGCGAGAGGGATGGAGTACAAAAGCAGGGAGGTCCTTCTGCAACTGTATAGGGTATTGGTGAGGCCGCACCTGTAGTACTGCATGCAGTTTTGGTCGCCTTACTTAAGGAAGGATATACTGGCTTTGGAGTGGGTACAGAGATGATTCACTAGGTTGATTCCGGAGATGAGGGGGTTACCTTATGATGATAGATTGAGTAGACTGGGTCTTTACTCGTTGGAGTTCAGAAGGATGAGGGGTGATCTTATAGAAACATTTAAAATAATGAAAAGGATAGACAAGATAGAGGCAGAGAGGTTGTTTCCACTGGTCGGGGAGACTAGAACTAGGGGGCACATAATACGGGGGAGCCAATTTAAAACCGAGTTGAGAAGAAATTTCTTCTCCCAGAGGGTTGTGAATCTGTGGAATTCTCTGCCCAAGGAAGCAGTTGAGGCTAGCTCATTGAATGTATTCAAGTCACAGATAGATAGATTTTTAACTAATAAGGGAATTAAGGGTTATGGGGAGCGGGCGGGTAAGTGGAGCTGAGTCCACGGCCAGATCAGCCATGATCTTGTTGAATGGCGGAGCAGGCTCGAGGGGCTAGATGGCCTACTCCTGTTCCTAATTCTTATGTTCTTATGTTCTTATGTTATGTTCCTAACACAACTTTTGAAGAAAACAAGAATCATTTCCATTATTTGTTCCATTAACACAACACAACATTACAGAACAGGTCCAAACAGTAAACACGGTCCATTTGGAATAGTTGTCGCTGAGCCTTCAGGCAGCAAAGAGTTTACGGATGAGCTGCTGGCGCAAAGCTTGAGCAATCATTAAAGGAGCACGATGGCCTGCCCTCCTCCGCAGTCATGCTTCAGGTTCAGGTACTTGCATGGCTTCCTCATCCTCGTCCTCCTGCACATCATCTGCATCTTCCTCGTTATTAGCATCAGCCACTCTCACCACTGGTGGGTCTTCTCCTACCAGCTGCTGCTGCCTCATGCTGGCTAAGTTATGCAGCATACAGCACACAACAGTGAACTGACCGACAATCTCAGGGGAGTATAGTAAGTAGCCTCCGGAATGGTCCAGGCATCGGAAATGCTGTTTCAAGATGCCAATGGTCCTCTCTATGATGCTGCGCATCACAATGTGCGACATGTTGTATTCCCAGTCAGCTTCCATCTGTGTTATGCGTAGGGACCTCATGAGCCAGGTGGCGAGGCCATACCCTTTGTCCCTCAGTAGCCGGCTCTGCCTTTCCAGCTGCTGCTGAAACATGGCTGATATTACACTCTTGCTTAGGATGAATGCATCATGGGTGCTCCCAGGGTATCTTGCATCATGATGCGATGCATGTCGTCACACACGAGTTGTACATTAATGGAGTGGAAGCTTTTTCTGTTCCTGTACATCTCAGAATCCTCCAAAATGTGCTCGCAAGGTGATGTAGGTACAATCAATGCAGCCCTGTACCTTTGGGAAGCCAGCAATCCTAAGAGAAGCCCATAGCCCTGTCACGCATTGCTTGGGCCATCATGGGGAACTTTATGTAGTCATTCCTCCGTGCATATACTGCAGCTGTCACCTGCCGAATGCAGACATGTGTTGCATGTTGAGAGATGGCACACACATTTCCAGTTGTAGCTTGAAATGATCCTGAGGCATAGAATGAAAGTGCAGCTGTAACCTTCACATCAACTGACAAAGCAGTCCTCCTGATGCTTTTAGGTTGCAGGTCTGCTTTCACCAAATCACAGATCTCAATTACAACTTCTTTATGGAAACTCAGCCTTCTGACACAGTCTGCATCACTCATATGCAAGTACGAATGCCTGTCTCGATATACCCAAGGTGGGTAAGGTCTCCTGCCCAATGCCTTACGGACTCTGAAGTTCCTCATGCGATGACGTCGAATCAATTGTCTCCTATGTAGCACAATCATGCTACAGGCTTGCACAAGGTATGGCATTGTCAGTATTGCCCCCATAGTTAAATGTTACCTTTGCTAGAAGCTCAAAACAGCAGGAAGGCAGGCAGGACAGGTTATTTGTTCTCTTTCCCCAAGGTCTGTATGGATGGACCAAACCCAGGTCTTGTGACTTCTCCTCCCACTCCCCCCCACCCCCAACTAATTGCAGTCTTGTGACTTCTCCCCTTCTCCGCCCCCCGCCTCCCGGGCTTGTTTTCCAGCCAAACCCAGAGCCACTGTGTCTGAGCGCGGGGCCAATTCTGACGGCCGATGCTACGACTCCCCTCCAGCCCTGCTTGAAGACATTCGGTGGTGGCGTGTGAGTAAAAAAAAAATGAAAACTTCAGAAATCCAAGCAATTTCCATGTACTCCACTGAAAGGTAAAAAAAAGCTGAACTTTATTATGGATATTTCAAGTGTTAAAGACTTCCTCCAAAAACGTTGATGAAAACCAATGTCGTCTTTCAGCGATGATTTTTCAATGTGTGCTGCTTTCTGTTAACTCACCAGAAGTTTTTTCGGGAGTGGCCAGATAAGTTGACCTCGGATAAAATAATTTTGGGCAAACTGTGAAAAATGCTGAAAACTGCCGCAGACATGAAGGAATGCCCCCATGACATCAGAAAAACCTAACAGAAAATTCGGAACTAAAGCAGTCACGCCGGCACAAATTCCAGGGGGAAACTTTGAATTAAATAATTACACCAAAAAAAATGGCGCGCGCCAAAAAAACGGCGCAAATGACCCGGGAAAATTGAACCCTTTGTTTTGCTCTCTGTAACATTTTTTAAACATGGAGATAAAAGCAACTTTTCATCTCCTGCTTCCCGGACTGTGAGAATTCTGCACTGTGATTGGCTGCTTCGACAGGTTGTTGATATCACAGCAGGGTGTGCTAGGGATTCCCCATTATATTACAGTGAAACCACTTACGCATCGAAAAAGGCACATTTCTTGCTACAGAGAATGCAAGATCTTTGTGGGCAGCTTTCTTTGGGGCCAGCTGGAAAAGCCTTTGCTTTGCCGCTAACCATAAATTCCAGGCTAATATGTTCTATGAGGAAAAATTGCATTTTACTGTGACAGTTTTTTCTCATTTCAACATATCTTTTACCACTTCCTTCTCATTATTATCTACGGACAAGACAATAAATCAGCCATTGTTTGGGATATAATTGTATCATATATGTAAATATGACAGTCTAATTTATGAAAATAAGACTTTAGACTCTGCATCATCTGAGGAAGCTTTTTAAAAAAAAATGTTGCTTAAAGAATTGTACCATAATTTGTTTACAAATGCTTATGGAATACAAATCAAAAGTGGAGAATGAATATTATTTCTGTATGCTTTGAATTCATATGTAGCATATTGCAAAACATAGTAATAATAAGTTTATCTGCATCTTAATTATTGCAGCTACCTCTGTGTCATGTACTGCAGACATATAAATGTCTGCATGCAAATATATGCATTCCTTTCTGCAGTTTCAGATGGGAGAGAATTTCCGGAGCATATCTATGTTGTAGAACATGTTTTTTGCCATAAAAGAAAGTGAAAATCATGGTATACATATGCTATGCCATAATTTCCTGTAACTTTTGTGCCACTCCACCATCAATCTCACTGAACATTAAAAAGTTAATCAACGTGGCTCCGCCTTCCATTAAATTGAATAATGCCTGCAAATTTTCTTAATCACTGCCTGTTTCCTTTCCACTGCCATTTAGACTGAAAAATAATGGCAATGGTGACCTGGCAGCAATGTGATTTATGTGTTTAAAGGATCCGTCAGCAGTTCAATTTACACATACGTAGCCTCTCGAAATGGTGCTGCAGCTTGCAGTGAAAGTATCTTGGGTATCTTGAGTCTTGAGACAGCATGACTATTGTCATTCATTCGCATACTGAAGCAGAATTCTTACTGCTTATGCTATCAGAAAATTAGTGAAGATATCATAGAGTGAAATGCTAATCCTTGGGCACGGGGACAGGATTTCCATCTGATCAAGTAGTTAGCACAAATTAATTTCGGGAATCAATTAGTGCTAAAAGAACATTCCTTTACCATATACAAACTGTGTCTTACATATGTATGAGCTGATATGAGAGAGAAATTATGAAGATCTAACATACCACAGTGCTGGTAAATAAGAATATATTGATAAATGTATGCCAAGCCACAGGAAAATACTGTATAGGAAAGTTATGGATGCTTTTGTGTGGATGGGGGTTGCAAATATGGTAAAACAGAATAAACGCATTGTTGACTTTGTCACATTATATCTTTTTTTTAATATACATACACATTCATTTATTTCTTTATCTACTCTCTCTTGTTCCATAGACAGACTATCCATGATATTGTTGCTATTCTGTATCATAGACAGACTATCCATGATATTGTTGCTATTCTGTACCATGGACAGACTATCCATGATATTGTTGCTATTCTGTACCATAGACAGACTATCCATGATATTGTTGCTATTCTGTACCATAGACAGACTATCCATGATATTGTTGCTATTCTGTATCAGAGATAGCCTATCCATGATATTGTTGCTATTCTGTACCATAGACAGACTTGAGTATCAATACAATATGCTGAGACTCAATAAAAACACAACATGACAACTTGTTCCTGTTAGGGGAACATAAATTAATTAATGATGATGAAATTGACCTAATATACAGCTTGTCAATCCTGTCAGTTCAGAAAAGAAGAAGTAAGATGCTTTATTATCTATTTCATGAAGCAAAAAGCCTGCTATTGAGGCTTCAGAGCACAACACCTTCTCTCTGAAGTGACATGCTTCTAACAAACTTCTGGGATTAAAGACACTTTTATATGTATGTTCTAATGCTACACTGAAACAGTGTCAACCATAATCAAGGGTCAACTCTTCAATATCTACATCATGGTAAATTATATATATAAAAATCTATCTTTTTGTACAGATCTAAATAGAATTGATACATATTTACCTTTTCACATGCTTATTTTACATTGTGAAACTGACTCATCCCAATTATTATAAGTTATGCACTTGAATGCTTTACAAATTAATGGCATTTATACTGGAGATCAGCAAAGGTTGTATGTATATAAGTCAAGCAGTGAAATGACTTATTTTTATTGCAGCATTTCTAGTGAGTACAGCACTAATATCACCATTACGAGGTGCTATGTGATCAATACATTGCCCATTGATTGCACTACACCTGATTCAGTGCTATGCTTGCAGCGGAGCATTCTAATTAGAAATTCAGGAAATTTTGGAGTAAGTTAGCAATGAGAAAAAAGCCCACTTTTGCTCATTATGGCCTAATTATCATCAATTATTAAGAACTGTGCAACTTTAATCAGCAGAGTCCAAATGGAGCAAGGGAATTAAACTCCAGAAGAGCAGAGGGCAAAAGAGTGCATAACTTGCAGCACCTGCTCACCAAGGCATCTGAGGAACTTGCTGAATTATTTTTAATCTTCTTTTGTCAGTAGATGGCAGCATAGGGTGCTAAAGGACTCTCCTTTAAAGGGCACCCCAGCAGCGAATGTCCACTAGTTTCACGACCAGCGAAGTTGGCATTCGCATCTGCCTGTGCCAGCCTTGCGGCAATTTCCCCCGTGGGACGGAAAGGGATCAGTGTGGGATGATGAGGGTTTGGCACACACAGCGATGATGTAACCACTGGTTGCACGTCGGCCCAGGGCACTAACCATGCTGGTGCTGCCAGGACAGCACACGGCAAACCTCCGGGGCAATTTCCCATGAGACGGTAGCACTCCCCTTCCCTTGGGCAAAAGCACTATTGCACCCTTTTATAGCCCCCCTGAAGGTGATAACGGGGCTATAAAATGGGGCAATTTCACCCTCAGAGTTTACTGTTTCTGCCACATACTCCTATTATCATAGGCAGTCCCTCATAATGAGGATGACTTGCTTCCACGCCAAAAAAAAAAGGATGAGTTCACAGGTGTTTCAAAAGAAGAACCTGAACTACATCCTCAAGGGTGGAAGATGCCTAAGCATGGATTTTTTTTTAATGTTTGGTGGCCGTTGCACACCAGCCCATTAAAAGGCAGTGTGGAGGCCCTGACCTGCGAGAGACCATCAGCGGCAGGTCCGGGCCATAAAAGGAGCGACGAGCAGCGGCCCAGAGCAGCATGGAGGCCCCGATCTGCGAGAGGCCATCATACTCCTATACTTGCCTGCTTGCTTATATATATGGGACTGTCTTTTCCTTCCAGAAAATGTCCTTGTGGTAGACCACAATGGTGGCTATCAGGGATAGGTTGGTAAAATGTGAATCATTTCCTACCATCATTGCACACTCCACAGCTGGATTAACAAATTAAAATTACATTTATATAGATTAATTAGATGCTGCCTCGTTAGATGCTAGAGAAGCA
Organism: Pristiophorus japonicus; assembly: GCF_044704955.1. NCBI lineage: Eukaryota > Metazoa > Chordata > Chondrichthyes > Pristiophoridae > Pristiophorus > Pristiophorus japonicus. The sequence continues at coordinate 418,989,859 of NC_091977.1, forward strand.
GTAAAGGATCATTGTGGCAGGTGTGCCACGATTGGTGCTTTTCCTGCTAACAAAATAGCCTTTGATGGAACCGCACATTTCAAGAACATTCTTTCCTGTGATTTTACTGGTGCTTCAACATTATGCCCATTTTTCAACAAAAAAAAGCCTACTTAGGCCTTTTTTATATATATCCTATTTACTATTTTTGAATATTTAATGTAAAGTGATTAAAAGCAAAGTCCAAGGCACAAGATGAAACTTCGGCATTTTGGGTGATCATTTTTATGAATGGATCAGTTTTAAAATAATAAAATGTTCTTAATTATCCTCTGGAATCTATTTAGAAGCATGTTTCTTCTGCCAAAAGATGTGATACGAGTTAGCACTTTATAGTTCAGAAGAATAGATTTAGCGATCTAATATTACTGCTATTGCTACTACTAGGATTGCTAGTTCTATGCAATTTATAGTCTCAAAAGGTCTGCAGCTTGTTTTATTTTACAGTAGCTGAATATATAAAAATGTTCTATACTGATCGCAAAAATAGCAGAGAAACAACTTCACTAAAGGCTTTTAAATAACTTAATTCTCAAAATTGTTCCAGTGTGCACATTAATACTAAGATACTGCGGAGGCAAAAAATGAAATCGCAAACTAAATCTTACAATAATTCATTAACTCAAGAAATTAAATGCATGTAAAATAACTTTAAGGAAACACATCATTGAAAGATTATTAAGGTTTGTTTTGAAAACAAAGGATTACATTGTTGTACTGATGCAATTAAAGATCACTTATGATACAATATTTGTAAATAATATATGCATATTTAATATATGGATCACACTAGCCATTTTTGTACTAAACGCAAAAAGCTACAGAAAAAATTGTAAATATCTGAAATATTTAGAGTAAGAATAAAACACATCAGTGTCCCATGTTACGTGTAATGAGATCATTAGCTTTCAATAACATACATTAGGCAGCTCCAAAGAAATGCACATGAGAATGCCACATGGCTGATTACTAACTACAAAAATACCTGCAAAAGATTTCCAATTGAATCATATTGTAAAGTCGATAATCCACAGGAGTATATTCTCTATATAGTTAGTAATATAGGTTATGGGAAAAGAGGTCTTCAATATTTTAAAGTATCCTGAAAAATACTTTTTAGGCTTTTTCTCCTAAATGCAACAGAATTTTCTCACAGATGAATGATGCTCAAGTTATCATGAACAAGGCATAATAATGGAGAAAAATGATCGAATTGAGGATTCAGGGAATTATAGAGAAAACCAATATAAGGATCCCAAAATGTTACCTTGAAAATCCACTTCAACTTCAGTCACAACAAATATCTTTTGTTGCACCAACATGACCAGTTACCTACACCTTCTGGACCTTTGGCTTCTCGCAAAGTGACTGACCAATTGAAGGGTCAATTTTTGCATTTTTTTGTCCACTATTTAAAGCTATCTGAATCGATCTCAAGACTCTTACCAGTTGTCAAGAGCAAGAAACCTTCATCCCTTTGGGTTTGATTTGAATCAGAAATGTAAGGACTATTCCAAAATACTGCCATCTATCTCTTTTTATAAATATGAAACAGAATTGTACTAATTTGTAATCAGTTTGTGTGATTTACACAAACATGACTAGCTGAGAAAAATTTGTTTAACTACAGTGTATTTGTCACAGCTCAAAGAAACTATATTAAGGGCAAACCTCTTGCTATGAAGCAACTAATATTAGATGAAAGGTGGAACATGATTACATTGGGAAACCTCCTATTTTCTAATAGTGATTGCAGAATTTCCTTAGTATATAAACACAACAGCAGCCAAAATGATGAATAAGAAACATTTACTAAAGATTTTATCAAGGGGAATGCAAATTAAGGCATTGATTTATTTTTTCTGAAAAATTGGTGAAGGAACTATTGTTTTTCATAATATTTAACACTAGCTGAGTATACATTGATTTATAATTTGCTCAGTTTACACCTTGGCCATAAAGTTTTGAGCTTACGTCTGTAATGAAAGTTTGAGTGAAAATGCATTATTATAACCAAACTATATTAGAGCATGCCTATTTTAAAACATATATGGGGGATTTTGCCTGATATCTAAATTGCTACTGAGTAAGGGCCAATACACAACTGTTTTCACGAACATCAGTTTTGTATATTTGTGTTTTGTGTTATATATTAGTGTGTTAATAGAATATAATACAGTAACAATGCAAACGTTCACAGCAACTTTATCTTGGTCTTCAAGTTAAATACATGCAATATTTAATACCATACACATTTAGGTCCAATATACATATCATACTGTAGAAATTGTGGAGGCAATTTACATCTTTATTTGATTCCCCTGGGTATAATCATCTCATTAAATGTATTTTTAACGTATCGAATACATTTCTGAAGATATTTACAACGCAACGAAATTGAAGCAAATGATAGTTTACAAATGCCTGCAATATTCAATAATTGGATGGATTCATTAGGGTGCTGTTCTGCATTCTAGCAGCTTCCGAAAGCTCTTTCTAAAACTATCATCTAGAAATGCATATAGGAAAGGATTAAGACAACTATTAGCGTAGCTTAGGCTGGTGATAAAGTAGGAGATTCCAATGATAAGTGTGGTCTGCTGAATATCTGTTGTTAACGCTACTATCGTGCTCAAATGGTAGGGCGTCCAGCAGAAAAGGCAGACTGCTAGGATAATCATCACCATTAATGTCACCTTTTTCTTCGCTTTGTCCAGAGCCTTGGCGTTGGTGTTCAAGCGCATGTTTCTCAACCTGAACAGCATCATTGTGTACAGGATGCAGATTGTGGACACTGGGATGGTAAATCCCATTAAAAGAGTGTAAATCCGACTAGCTTTCCACCACAGAATCTCAGGATGTGGGAACACGTAGACACATTGCAGCCTGCCCTCGTCATCGTGGATCTGGCCAAAAATCGTGAAGGGCAAAATGATGATGGTGACGAAGAGCCAAACGCAGATACTGATGATTTTAGCCGCTCTGTAAGTGCGATAGGACATTTTCTTAGACCTCACGGTGGCAAGGACCACCAGATAGCGATCAATGCTCATAACAGTTAAAAAGTAAATGCTGGAGAAGGTGTTGTATTGATCAATGGAAATTATTAATTTACACATCAGCTCGCCAAAAGGCCACTGAAGCAGAAGGTAGTCCGCGATGTTTATGGGCAAAACCAGCGTGAAAAGTTCGTCCGCGATGGCTAGATTCAGTATGAACATATTTGTCACTGTTTTCATTTTCGGCGCTTTGAGTATAACATAGATCACGGCCGTATTGCCCGTTAACCCGACAGCACATATGACAGAGTATATGATGGGGATGGCGATGTAAAAGTCAGGGTAGGGACCTAGCCCTGTCGAATTGATCCCATTGTCATTTGCAGGCAAACAACTCGCCTGCTCGTCCTTGCATGAGATGTTCAGAGATACTGGATTGGAAGAAAGATTTTCCATGTTTTCAATGCGGCGGAATCGGTCGCAGTTTTATTTAGCGTAAAGATGATAGTAAAAAGAACGCCAAAAGAAACATTGGACTGGTTTGGGGACTTCATTTAGAGCATCTGGCATTTATTGGCAATTTGATTAGACACTGGTGTTTTTAACTGAACATAAAAATCAAAGTTTCATTGTAAAGCTAACCCAGTGACAGTATACGACAGGAAATCTTACGAACACTCATTGTACTTTGAGGTTAAATGAGACGATAATTCGCTTTCTAGAAAGAAACCCCTAATGTGTTGTCTTTTATTCTCTGAGAAAACAGCAGTCCCTCATTTTCCTCAATGACTGGAGGATTTTTATAATCTATCAATATATATTAGCAATCCTTCGGCCCTCCATTTAAAAAAATTATAGCGATCAGTTGCAGCCTCTAGTTATGATTTTAACTGGATTTTCTAATTTTATTTCAAATTGCTGCGAAGTCATTGCCATCTCTCGTAGAAGTCATCAACGGTTACTAAATAGATCAAGAAAAAAGTGCAAATATTTAGCACCAAACGATTCCCACTGTCAAATAAAATTTAACAAAAACAACGGAGCAAAAGCTTCCTATTACATTTGATCGTTACGCTACCTCCGTACTAGGATTGCAATTTTATTTGCCACAAATGCCTAATATAATTATTTTCTAGCTCACTTAAGCATGCAACATACACAGTGCGACTTAAACTTACATACCTTGCCGCTTAGATGCAGCGATAGCTCGCTGCAAACAGTTAACCCGCTGTCTGAACTAACTTGCACTGCTGATGCCGAGATGATGCTGGTGTAGAAATTGTTTTCTGATGTCAGAGTCAGACTTGTCCGGCTGTCTTGTGATTCTCTGCGGATTTGAACACAGACACAAATCAGTGGACGCTAAGACCTTTCACCATAGGAACCAGAGATCAAGTCCATTACCCTCCCAGCACATTCACCTCCTCATTCTCAGCTTTTAAGCAGGGAGGGGCGGGGCGGAGGGATAACTTAATTTCAGCCAGGAGCTGGAAAGCCGTCGGACTTTTTTAAGTCACCAACTGAGTTTAATAATCCGTGACAGGTGTAATATTGTAATATTTGAGACTTCGGCTTGCAATTTTGTGGGTGGTCGACTTGAAACCAGAAAGGTTTGAGGCAGCTGATGAGATCTGATGCGCATTTTTCCCCTTTGATTTTAGAACCTGGAGTAAATACATGTATGTTTTGTAGTTAATAACGCACTGAATTGCAATCTGAAATTGACGCCAATCAATGGCTAACGATTGTGGAAACGCAACAGGATAAACGGAGATATAATTACTTGATAGGAATCTAGTATTACTTCCAGAAGACGCAGCGATTCTTGAGGGGAAGGTGGGAGATATATTAAAACGAGCGTAAACTTAAAATACTGGACTGGTGGAAATGTGAAATAAAAACAGACTGCTGGAAGCACACTGCAGGTCGGACATTATTTGTGGAGAAAGAAACAGAGTTAACGTTTCAGGTTAATCAGGTTGCAATTTTGGGAGACTTCATTACTTCACTAAATGATGATATTAAATGCGGACAACATCCCGCACGGCCCCCTTTCCCTTAATTCAGGCCTTTATCCACCTGGAGTGTTTATGTTGAGAATTATAAAGTGCCTCCCACAATGCACTATATTTATGTTACCATCTCAGGGCAATCTCAGATGTTAGTCTGTTATATGGATTCTCATTTGCATTTGAGTACCTTCATGAGCGATCCAGACAGAGTAGATAGAGAGAAACTGTTCCCATTGACAGAAGGGTCGAGAATCAGAGGGCACAGATTTAAGGTGATTGGCAGAAGAACCAAAGATGACATGGGGAAAAACTTGTTTTACTGGCGAGTGGTTAGGATCTGGAATGCACTGCCTGAAAGGGTGGTGGAGGCAGATTCAATGGTGGCTTTCAAAAGGGAATTTGAAAAGTACCCGAGGGAAAAAAAAATCACAGGCTACGAGGAAAGGGCGGGGGAGTGGGACTCGCTGAAGTGCTCTTGCAGGGAGGTGGCACAAGCTTGACGGGCTGAATGGCCTCCTTCGGTGCTGTAACCATTCTATGATGGGCCAGATTTTGCTCTCAGTGGCAAATGAATAACGCCAGTTGTTCATTACACTCAGACTTGTCCACATACTTTCTATGGGACTTTACACTGGAACTTACTGTAAATTAGAGAGCCAAAAAGTACAGCGCCCTCTACAGCGGATCTGGGGCCTGTGTGAATAGGGAAAGCAACTGTGTATCCCCTTAACCAATCAGATTGAAGAATCATTAATGAGCAGTGCAGTGTCTGAACCAGCAAATGTCAGTTAGAATATTTAATTACATTTCAAATCAGGTACAGAAAGCAAAATAAAGAGAAAGAAAGATGGGATTAAGAGAGAGATATATATATAAAAGAGGCAGAAAGAAAAAGTAACAAAAGTAATTTTATTTAAATGTTTCATTTTTTGAAAACACCAGCAATAATTAAGTCTGAAGGAATAAAATTCCACACGTAAATTTAATTTTCAGTGACAGAGATGTTGTTGGCAGTAATTAAAGTTTGCCAGTATTCCAGCGAATTGAATTACTACGGCTGTAGCTAGGGCTTTAAACTAAAAAATGGGGGTGGGGATCAGGTGAGGGGAAATTTAGAAATTTAAAGAGGAAGGTGAATGCAATAGACCAGTGTAGTGATTTGGGTAAAAATAAGCAGAATGTGACAGGAAGGGATAAAGTTTAATGGTAGCAGTGCAGCAAAGAATAAGATCAAAGCAAGGAATAATGGTAAAAGCTATAAATTAAAGGCCCTTTATCTGAATGCACAAATCACTCATAACAAGATAGACGAACTAATGGCACAAATAGAGATAAATAGGTTTAATCTAATAGCCATTACAGGGACATGGTTGCAAGCTGACCAAGTTTGGGAACTAAATGTTCCAGGGTACTTGACATTTTGAAAAGACAGACAGAATGGAAAAGGAGGGTGTAGCCCTGATAATAAAGGATGACATAAGGACAGTAGAGAGAAAGGATGTTGGCTTGGAAGATCAGGAAGTAGAATCAGTATGGGTGGAGATAACGAATAACAAGGGTCAGAAAACACTGGTGGGAGTAGTAGATAGGCCCTCTAACAGTAGCTATACCATTGGACAGAATATTAATCAAGAAATAGGAGCTTGTAACAAAGGTGTAGCAAAATAATCATGGAGGATTTTAATTTTCATATAGACTGGACAAATCAAATTGGCAAAGGTAGCCTGGAGGACGAGTTCATGGAATGCATTTGGGACAGTTTCCCAGAACAATACATTGTGGAACAAACCAGGAAACAGGGGATTTAAGATCTTACATAAGAACATAAGAACATAAGAATTAGGAACAGGAGTAGGCCATCTAGCCCCTCGAGCCTGCTCCGCCATTCAACAAGATCATGGCTGATCTGGCCATGGACTCAGCACCACTTACATAAGAACATAAGAACATAAGAATTAGGAGCAGGAGTAGGCCATCTAGCCCCTCGAGCCTGCTCCGCCATTCAATAAGATCATGGCTGATCTGGTCGTGGACTCAGCTCCACTTACCCGCCCTCTCCCCGTAACCCTTAATTTCCTTATTGCTTAAAAATCTATCTATCTTTGACTTGAAAACATTCAATGAGCCAGCCTCAACTGCTTCCTTGGGCAGAGAATTCCACAGATTCACAACCCTCTGGGAGAAGAAATTCTTTCTCAACTCGGTTTTAAATTGGCTCCTCCGTATTTTGAGGCTGTGCCCCCTAGTTCTAGTCTCCGCCACCAATGGAAACAACCTCTCTGCCTCTATCTTGTCTATCCCTTTCAGGATTTTAAGTGTTTCTATAAGATCACCCCTCATCCTTCTGAACTCCAATGAGTAAAGACCCAGTCTACTCAATCTATCATCATAAAGTAACCCCCTCATTTCTCGAATCAGCCTAGTGAATCGTCTCTGTACCCCTTCCAAAGCTAGTATATCCTTCCTTAAGTAAGGTGACCAAAACTGCACGCAGTACTCCAGGTGTGGCCTTACCAATACCCTATACAGTTGCAGCAAGACCTCCCTGCTTTTGTACTCCATCCCTCTCGCAATGAAGGCCAACATTCCATTTGCCTTCCTGATTACCTGCTGCACCTGCATACTAACCTTTTGGGATTCATGCACAAGGACCCCCAGGTCCCTCTGCACCACAGCATGTTGTAATTTCTCCCCATTCAAATAATATTCCCTTTTACTGTTTTTTTCCCCAAGGTGGATGACCTCACACTTTCCGACATTGTCTTCCATCTGCCAAACTTAAGCCCATTCACTTAACCTATCCAAATCTCCTTGCAGCCTCTCTGAGTCCTCTACACAACCCGCTTTCCCACTAATCTTAGTGTCATCTGCAAATTTTGTTGCACTACACTCTGTCCCCTCTTCCAGGTCATCTATGTATATTGTAAACAGTTGTGGTCCCAGTACTGATCCCTGTGGCACACCACTAACCACTGATTTCCAACCGGAAAAGGACCCATTTATCCCGACTCTCTGCTTTCTGTTCGCCAGCCAATTCTCTAACCATGCTAATACATTTCCTCTGACTCCGCGTACCTTTATCTTCTGCAGTAACCTTTTGTGTGGCACCTTATCAAATGCCTTTTGGAAATCTAAATACACCACATCCATCGGTACACCTCTATCCACCATGCTCGTTATATCCTCAAAGAATTCCAGTAAGTTAGTTAAACATTATTTCCCTTTCATGAATCCATGCTGCGTCTGCTTGATTGCACTATTCCTATCCAGATGTCCCGCTATTTCTTCCTTAATGATAGTTTCAAGCATTTTCCCCACTACAGATGTTAAACTAACCGGCCTATAGTTACCTGCCTTTTGCCTGCCCCCTTTTTTAAACAGAGGCGTTACATTAGCTGCTCTCCAATCCGCTGGTACCTCCCCAGAGTCCAGAGAATTTTGGTAGATTATAACAAATGCATCTGCTATAACTTCTGCCATCTCTTTTAATACCCTGGGATGCATTTCATCAGGACCAGGGGACTTGTCTACCTTCAGTCCCATTAGCCTGTCCAGCACTACCTCCCTAGTGATAGTGATCATCTCAAGGTCCTCCCTTCCCACATTCCTGTGGCCAGCAATTTTTGGCATGGTTTTTGTGTCTTCCACTGTGAAGACGGAAGCAAAATAATTGTTTAAGGTCTCAGCCATTTCCACATTTCCCATTATTAAATCCCCCTTTTCATCTTCTAAGGGACCAACATTTACTTTAGTCACTCTTTTCCATTTTATATATCTGTAAAAGCTTTTACTATCTGTTTTTATGTTTTGCGCAAGTTTACCTTCGTAATCTATCTTCCCTTTTTTTATTTCTTTTTTAGTCATTCTTTGCTGTTGCTTAAAATTTTCCCAATCCTCTAGTTTCCCACTAACCTTGGCCACCTTATACACATAGGTCTTTGATTTGATACTTTCCTTTAATTCCTTGGTTATCCACGGCTGGTTATCTCTTCTCTTGCCGCCCTTCTTTTTCACTGGAATATATTTTGGTTGCGCATTATGAAAGAGCTCCTTAAAAGTCCTCCACTGTTCCTCAATTGTGCCACCGTTTAGTCATTGTTTCCAGTCTACTTTAACCAACTCTGCCCTCATCCCACTGTAGTCCCCTTTGTTCAAGCATAGTATGCTCGTTTCTGACACAACTTCCTCATCCTCAATCTGTATTACAAATTCAACCATATTGTGATCACTCATTCCGAGTGGATCTTTTACGAGGAGATCGTTTATTTTTCCTGTCTCGTTACACAGGACCAGATCCAAAATGGCTTGCTCCCTTGTAGGCTCTGTTACATACTGTTCTAAGAAACAATCCAGTATGCATTCTATGAATTCCTCCTCCAGGCTATCCCCTGCGATTTGATTTGACCAATCGATATGTAGGTTAAAATTCCCCATAACTACTGCCGTTCCTTTTTCACATGCCTCCATTATTCCCTTGATTATTGCCCGCCCCACCGTGAAGTTATTATTTGGGGGCCTATAAACTACGCCGACCAGTGACTTTTTCCCCTTACTATCTCTAATCTACACCCACAATGATTCAACATTTTGTTCATTGGAGCCAATATCATCCCTCACAACTGCCCTGATATCATTACCCGCCCACTCCCCGTAACCCTTAATTCCCTTATTGGTTAAAAATCTATCTATCTGGGATTTGAATACATTCAATGAGCTCGCCTCAACTGCTTCCTTGGGCAGAGAATTCCACAGATTCACCACCCTCTGGGAGAAGAAATTCCTTCTCAACTCGGTTTTAAATTGGCTCCCCCGTATTTTGAGGCTGTGCCCCCTAGTTCTAGTCTCCCCGACCAGTGGAAACAACCTCTCTGCCTCTATCTTGTCTATCCCTTTAATTATTTAAAATGTTTCTATAAGATCACCCCTCATCCATCTGAACTCCAACGAGTAACGACCCAGTCTACTCAATCTATCATCATAAGGTAACCCCCTCATCTCCGGAATCAGCCTAGTGAATCGTCTCTGTACCCCCTCCAAAGCTAGTATATCTTTCCTTAAGTAAGGTGACCAAAACTGCACGCAGTACTCCAGGTGTGGCATCACCAATACCCTATACAGTTGCAGCAGGACCTCCCTACTTTTGTACTCCATCCCTCTCGCAATGAAGGCCAACATTCCATTCGCCTTCCTGATTACCTACTGCACCTGCAAACTAACTTTTTGGGATTCATGCACAAGGACCCCCAGGTCCCTCTGCACCACAGCATGTTGTAATTTCTCCCCATTCAAATAATATTCCCTTTTACTGTTTTTTTTTCCAAGGTGGATGACCTCCCATTTTCCGACATTGTACTCCATCTGCCAAACCTTAGCCCATTCGCTTAACCTATCTAAATCTCTTTGCAGCCTCTCTGTGTCCTCTACACAACCCGCTTTCCCACTAACCTTTGTGTCATCAGCAAATTTTGTTACACTACACTCTGTCCCCTCTTCCAGGTCAACTATGTATATTGTAAACAGTTGTGGTCCCAGCACCGATCCCTGTGGCACACCACTAACCACCGATTTCCAACCCGAAAAGGACCCATTTATCCCGACTCTCTGCTTTCTGTTCGCCAGCCAATTCTCTATCCATGCTAATACATTTCCTCTGACTCCGCGTACCTTTATCTTCTGCAGTAACCTTTTGTGTGGCATCTTATCGAATGCCTTTTGAAAATCTAAATACACCACATCCATCGGTACACCTCTATCCACCATGCTCGTTATATCCTCAAAGAATTCCAGTAAATTAGTTAAACATGATTTCCTCTTCATGTTTTGCCCATCTTGTTTTGTGTAATGAGACAGGGTTAATTAGCAATCTCAAAGTAAAGGATCCTCTGGGACAGAATGATCATAATATGTAAAATCACACATTACATTTGAGAGTGACTTGCCTAAGTCCGAAATTAGAGTCTTAAACTTAAATAAAGCAAATTACATAGGTAATTGTTGACTAAGGTAGATTGTAAACATAGATTATAAGTATGGCTGTGGAGAAACAGTGGCTGGCATTTAAATAATATTTCATAATTCTCAACAAAGATACATTCCATTGAGAAACAAAAACTCCACGAGAAAAGTGATTGATCCGTGGCTAACTACCGAAGTTAAGGATAGCATTATAATGTGCGAAGAATGTCTTTTGATAGTTTCAATGCATACCGGGAGAAGGGCATTCGAGGGTGGAGGTTGCCCAGCGAATGTCCCTCAAACTCTTACACCTGGTAAAAGCAGGTGTAGGGCTTGCTTTTATTAGCACAAGAGTTTTAAATGATAGAAAAATAATATTTTATCAATTATTTTTATATTAAAATCCCCCAACATTAAGGTAATTTTATTTTTACCCCGAACAAAACATAGAATTTAAAAAATTGTTTTTTGTCTAAAACATTCAATTTCAATTAATTTTAAATGTGAGAAGTGTTTTTCTTATTTGTTTAAAATGTTTATGGGCTAGATTTTACACTTTTGTGCAGATCACCCAAAAATGTCCATTATTTCCGACGTGGGCGGTAAAAATGAGTTTTCAGATCGCCGGCTTGTCGCCCATTCTCAAAACCCCGAGTCTCCATTTTGGAAATTGGGCATTACCGTGAGCGAAATGAAATGGGCAGTATCGTTAAATCTCTCTGACCTTCTGCCGTAAAGTGTCGCCGTCCTTAGCAACAGCATGGCAATGCTCGATTCCCGCAATTCAGGAGGTCAAGGGTCATCATGACATGCGCAGAAGAGGAGACACAGAGAGAGAGTGAGCTGAGAGGGAGTGAAGGCGTGTGTGGGTGTGGTGTGGCTGTTTTGGGAGGAAGGAGGGAGAGTTTAGAGCTTTAGAGCAAATTGAGAAAAAAAAATTAGCTGTTACCAGCCAGATATTTGCCTGAGTTTGGTGCCTATAATGAAGGGAGAGGAGGAGGCGACACAGCATGCTGTGGAGACTAACGCTGGGATAGCAGTGAGCTGGGAGAGGAGCACATTGGAGGGCACAAAAGAGCGAGTAGGTTCTCGGACAAGGGAAATGCCTCTCTCCTGCAGGAGATCGAGTTATGCTGGGGGGATTTGACCCAGGGAGGGCGTGGGAAGTCCACCCCAAAGGCCTACCAGAAGATATGGGCCGAGATAGCAGAGGAGCGTGAGGACAACCAATGCTGCAAATGATGGAACGACCTTGTCGGATCCGCAAGAGTAAGTATTACATTTATTTACACGTACTTATGTATTTATATAATTTGATTTGTAAGGGTCATGAGTAACTATCATCAGATGTGAGGTCTTTCTCTTTTACCGGGAATGTTGTACTCAAAGCCTGCGGTCTCGGTGTATGTCTTTAGGTAAAGAATGATAATTATCATAATAATTATGATTACATCTGTCGGTTATGTGTTGTATCAGTTTCTGTGACACTACCTAGCAATGATATCATGCAATGATCTCATGCCATGTCATCCTGTTACCTTTTACAGAAGAACCTATCGATGATGAGGTCTGTGCAGAGGCAAATGGGTGGGAGGCCACCCGTCCCCAGCGACATCACTAACAGGGTGGACTGGGGGTGGGGGGAAGCACCCTCGGACGGCCACGCAAGCATCTGCAGACCCTGAAGTGATGCAACGTGATAAAGTTTACACCATTGCATGATGTAAAATCAGTAGATGCCACATCCACTCATATCAGAACAATAATATATGATCGATGATTTCTCAAATTGTCCTATAAATAATGCTGGCCTAATGAAAATCATTGCAATGCAGAATGTGTTGATGGTCATGAAATGTGATGTCTGTGATGATTTTGATAGTGGTGGTGCTTTTGTCGTGCATATGCTGTGTGTAGCGCTGGAATCACCTTGTGACCCTAGCACCCCCTTCTCCTCTAATAACCTTATTTGTGTTTTGCAGCTCAGCCAGCAGCGTGGCCCCAGGCAAAACCACAGAGGCCAGAAGGTGGCGTGCGGGGCCGGACTCGCCGGACGATCCTACATCTGTTGCTGAGGAGCTCCGATTCTCGCCCATCAATCCACTGGGTCTGTTCTCCACGGATGAGAGTGCGGACATCGAGGAACCTGCATCGCCACGCTCCAGAAACTATTCCACCCCAAGGCCATCTAGTGCTCCACTGGCCATTCCTGCCTCCACTCTGGAGTTACCGGGCCCAAGCACTTCACCATAGGGCACCCCATTTGTCCCCAGGATGGCGCTGACCCCGCGGAGGTTTCGTGGACGCGGCAGGTTTGTTCCACGAGCGCCATATGAGAGCGGAGAGATGGTACAGTTGTCCAGGCAGACTGTAAACATTGCTGACCAGATCCTCGATGCATTGGGGGGCATATCCCGACAGCTGGCCACCATGACTGAGTACATTCTGCAGATGCGTGAGGGGATAGCCAGGAACACTGCTGGCACAGGCCTTCCAGTGGTCCCCGAGCATGGCACTCCACCCCTAGGTTCTGCACCACCAGTGCCAATGACAAATGAGAGGCAGGACCAAGATCCTGCTTCTGGATCCAAGACTGTTTCCACATTGGCACCCCCTGCTCCCTTATCCGTGCAACCACTGCCTCGCCTTCATCCCCCCCCAATGAGACACATTCTGAGAGGCTCTTCGGCCAGGCAGCATGGAGCAAGGAGGGGAAGGGGTAGAGATGGGGAGAAGGAGAGGAGGGAAGGAAAGTGAGCTGCATGTCCGTAGGTGATGGCTGTGTTATATTTCCATCTGGGTGTATGCAATTTGTTGTGATGTATAGGGGGAGCAGGCCACCCTCCTGCTTTGCATTTGTATTCTGTGTTGCTGGACATGTTGACCATTTGATTGATATCAATGGTCGAAAAAGTGGGGTGGGAGTGGGGTGTTTTTGCCTGTGATACTTATGATTTCAGACCAATGGTCGTATAAAATGTTTTTTATTCAACATAACCTTGTTGCGAATTGATTCAGATAGCTGGACCGTTACACACTAGTGATTCCTTAACATGAAAGGGTTAAATAAAACTTAACTTGAATCAACTTAAGCTTTAACTGGCACCAAGGTGATACCCACCATTGATGTCTGAGCTGCACACACAGCAGTGTGTCAGCATTGTCAATCACAGCAACGTTCTTTCAGGCAAATTATTCAGTTATGAGCTCCTGACATAAGAATCTTGCAACTATGTAGCCACCACAAGAACTTTCCTGCAGTCTGGAGGGGGGCGTGAGCATGGTAGCATAGTCAGCCTGATTGTCTGGCCCTAGCTCCGTGTCCAGCCCCTCGTCCTCCTCTTCCTCTCTCTCATGAGGTGGACCATCAGTCCCTTCTGGCAATTCTTGTCCCCTCCTGATAGCCAGGTTGTGCACCATTGAGCATACGACCATGAATTTAGCTACTTGCTCAGGATTGTATTGTAGCTTCCCTCCTGAGTGCATTTTAAGCGCTTAGTTATTGTTTTCTGGACGACATTGCATGTGTCTCTGTGGCTCTGGTTGCATTGCTTCTCGGCCTCAGTGTGGGTGTCACGCGGCGGGGGGTCATCAGCCAGGTGGCTAGGCCATATTGGTTGTCACTAGGCATCCAGCATTGTCCTTGTGGCTGACTCTTAAACACGTCAGAGAAACCACTCTCATGCAGGATGTGAGCCTCATCGAAGCTGCCCGGACATTTGGCATCCACTGCCATTGTGATCTGGTTGTGGTCGACAACTAGTTGGATGTTCAGGGAGTGAAATCCTTTTCTGTTACGAAAAAGCTCTGGGTCCTGAAAAGGTGCCCGCATGGTGATGTGAGTGCACTGTATTGCTCCCTGCACACTGGGGAACTTAGCAATGCGGTAGAATGCTCTAGCCCTGTCAGTCTGAGCCTCCGTGGTCATGGGGAAGCTGATAAATTCCATCCTACGCGTGTACAGGACCTCCGTGACCTGTCTAATGCAGCGATGTGTGGCATGATGAGACAGAGAGAAAATCTCGACAGCCGAGGCCCAAAAGGAACTGGATGCGTAGAAAGAAAGTGCCGCGGTGACCTTGACCGACAGTGATGTCCTGATGGTAGGCTGCATATGTGGCCTGATGAGCTCGCATATTTCAGTGATCACCACCTTGTGGAAGCGCAGTCTCCAAAGGCAGGTGTGCTCGGACATATCGAGGTAAGATCTCTTCTCCCTGTAAGTGCGGGGTGTGTATGGTCTGGACCTCCTCCTCATTCTGGCATGTCTTAGATTGGGCACATAATGATGTGCATCACACATTGAACAATTTGCATGCTGCAGCATCTGCATATTAATCGATGCAGGCTGAGAAATGGCTGGCATAATTCCAATGAAAGTATAATAGTGATTGATCAGAAGCAATAATTTCCACACTAAAATGCACCTACAGTAAACCCCAATCATCCAGAGTCTGAAAATATGTCTGTTGAGATGGTCACTTCACATGAGAAGAACTCCAGATTCAATCCAAACTCCCCGAAGTTGAAGCAGCCTTTTGAATGAAGCGACCTGCGATTTGAAATTGGCGTCCACACCGCTGTGATTCGTTCAAAACAGTTCCACTTTTTCAGAGCTGTGTTTTGGGCGAGCGATATTGTGGGCGATATGTGTGCGAGGTGGTGAAAGTGATGTTGGGCGATCTCCTGGGTGTTAGTTTCGGCAAATGTGATCTTTAACACAAAATAAAGTGGGCGGTCGGTATTATTGAATCTCGGCATTAATTATGTGCGGAACGTAATGCTGGGCGATAGTATGGACATTGGTTTCACCCATTCTGATGATTCCGCCCCAAAAAAGTGGGCGGGCGGTATTATTTTTTCCCGCCGTTACATACATGGCGAAAGTAACGCTTGATGATAAGTGTCTGAAAAATGGGCCTCAATTTCCATTTTGTGGCTAAGTGGGCGATATCTGGGCGTTATACCTCAATACAGCGGTAAAATGGATGTTAAGTGGGCGTTATGCATGCAAAAATAATGGAAAGTCTAGCCCTATGTGTTTTTTTGGGTATCCCCATTCATTGAAATGTGATCTCCGTACAAATTGAGATCACCATTACTGTGAATGCGGATACGCCACTTTGATTGTTGGTTCGGCTCAGGCTGCACATACGCTCCTGGAATATGTGGGCCCCTACGCTAGGCTGTGAATGGAGGCCTTGGAGCGCAAGTCTACGCTCCTCAGGGACCACCAGATATTTTCGTTTAAAAACATTTTGGCCCAGTTAATATAGTTTTATGAAAGGGAAATCGTGTTTGACAAAGTTATTAGAGGTTTTTGAGGATATAACTACTGGGTTGATAAAGGGGAGCCAGGGGATGTAGTATATTTGGATTTCCAAAAGGCATTTGATAAGGTGCCACATAAAAGGTTATTACACAAGATAAGGGCTCATAGGATTGCAGGTAATGTATTAGCATGGATAGAGGATTGGTTAATAACCAGAAAACAGAGAATAGGGATAAACAGAGAGCAGGCTGTAACTAGTGGGGTACCGCAAGGATCAGTGCTGGGGCCTCAGCTATTTACAATGTATATTAATAACCTACATGAAGGGTCCGAGTGTAATGTATCCAAGTTGGCTGATGATACAAAGCTAGGTGGGACAGTAAGTTGTGAGGAGAACATAAGGTGTTTGCAAAGGGATATAGACAGACTAAGTTAACATAAGAACATAAGAAATAGGAACAGGAATAGGCCATATGGCTCCTCGAGCCTACTCCGCTATTCAATAAAATCATGACTGATCTGATCATGGACTCAGCTCCACTTCCCTGTCTGCTCCCCATAACCCCTGATCCCCTTATCTTTTAAGAAACTGTCTATTTCTGTCTTAAATTTATTCAATGTCCCAGTATCCACAGCTCTCTGAGGCAGCGAATTCCACAGATTAATAACCATCACAGAAGAAATTTCTGCTCATCTCTGTTTTAAATGGGCGGTCCCTTATTCTAAGATCATGCCCTCTAGCTCAAGTCTCCCCCATCAGTGGAAACATCCTCTCTGCATCCACCTTGTAAAGCCCCCTCATAATCTTATATGTTTCGATAAGATCACCACTCATTCTTCTGAATTCCAATGAGTAGAGGCCCAACTTACTCAACCTTTCCTCATTAGTCAACCCCCTCATCTCCAGAATCAACCGAGTGAACCTTCTCTGAACTGCCTCCAAAGCAAGTATATCCTTTTGTAAATATGGAAACCAAAACTGCAAGCAGTATTCCAGGTGTGGCCTCACCAATACCTTATATAGCTGTAGCAAGACTTCCCTGCTTTTATACTCCATCCCCCTTGCAATAAAGGCCAAGATACCATTGGCTTTCCTGATCACTTGCTGTACCTGCATACTATTCTTTTGTGTTTCATGCACAAATACCCCCAGGTCCCGCTGTACTGCGGTACTTTGCAATCTTCTCCATTTAAATAATAACTTGCTGTTTGATTTTTTTCTGCCAAAGTGCATGACCTCACACTTTCCAACGTTATACTCCATCTGTCAAATATTTGCCCACTCACTTAGCCTGTCTATGTCCTTTTGCAGATTTTTTTGTGTCCTCCTCACACATTGCTTTTCCTCCCATTTTTATATCGTCAACAAACTTGGCTACGTTACATTCAGTCCCTTCATCCAAGTCGTTAATATAGAGTGTAAATAGTTGGGGTCCCAGCACTGATCCCTGCGGCACCCCACTAGTTACTAGTTGCCAACCAGAGAATGAACCATTTATCCTGACTCTGTTTTCTGTTAGTTAGCCAATCCTCTATCCATGCTAATAAATTACCCCCAACTCTGTGAACTTTTATCTTGTGCAGTAACCTTTTATACGGCACTATGTCAAATGACTTCTGGAAGTCCAAATACACCACATCTACTGATTCCCCTTTATCCACCCTGTTCATTATATCCTTGAAGAACTCCAGCAAAGTTGTCAAACATGACTTCCCCTTCATAAATTCATGTTGACTCTGCCTGACCGAATTTTGCTTTTCCAAATGTCTTGCTACTGCTTCTTTAACAATTGCTCCATCATTTTCCCAACCACAGATGTTAGGCGAACTGGTCTATAGTTTCCTGTTTTTTGTCTGCCTCCTTTTTTAAATAGGGGCATTACATTTGTAGTTTTCCAATCTGCCGTGGCCTCCCCGGAATTCAGGTAATTTTGGTAAATTACAACCAAAGCAGCCACAATCCCTGCTACTTCTCTTAAGACCCTAGGATGCAAGCCATCGGGTCCAGGGTATTTATCTGCCTTAAGTCCCATTATCTTACTGAGTACCACCTCCTTAGTGATTGTAATTGTGTAAAGTTCCTCCCCCCACTCCCCCGTAGCCCCTTGGCTATCCACTCTTGGAATATTGTTCATGTCCTCTACTGTAAAGACTGATACAAAATATTTGTTCAGAGTTTCTGTCATCTCCATGTTCCCCATTACTAATTCCCTGGTCTCGTCCTCTAAGGGACCAATATTTACTTTAGCCACTCTTTTCCTTTTTATATACCTATAGAAACTTTTGCTCTCTGTTTTTATATTTTGTGCTAATTTACTTTCATAGTCTATCTTCCCTTTCTTAATCATTTTTTTAGTTGTTCTTTGCTGGCTTTTAAAAGCTTCCCAGTCTTCTGTCCTCCCAGTAGTTTTGGCCACTTTGTATGCCCTTGTTTTTAATTGGATACTGTCCTTAATTTCCTTAGTCCGCCATGGATGGCTATCTTTTCTCTTACACCCTTTTCTCTTCGCTGGAATATATTTTCCTTGAGAGTTGTGAAATATCTCCTTAAATGTACACCACTGTGCATCAACTGTCCTACACATTAATCTATTTTCCCAGTCCACTTTACCCAATTCTGCCCTCATACCTTCATAGTCTCCTTTATTTAAGCTTAGTATGCTGGTTAGAGATCCAACTTTCTCACCCTCCATCTGGATTTGATATTCAATCATGCTGTGATCACTCATTCCGAGGGGATCCTTTACTAGGAGATAGTTTATTAATCCTGTCTCATTACATAGGACCAGATCTAAGATAGCCTGCCCCCTGGTTGGTTCCATTACATACGACTCAAGGAACCCATCCCTAATGCACTCTATGAACTCCTCCTCAAGGCTACCCTGACCAATTTGGTTTGTCCAATCAATATGGAGGTTAAAATCACCCATGATTATTGCTGTTCCCTTTTTACAAGCTGTAGAATATGCAAGCACTCTAGTAATGACTCCACGAGGTAGGATATTGTACTTGATCTGTTATGACCTTAGTCCGTTTATTGTAGCTCCCTGAGTGATGACACAATGAGGTCAGCTTCCTTTTATACTTGGTTACCTGCAGTGTGTAGGTGATCCTTAGGTCTCCACCAGTAGCACCCTCTGGTGGTCCAGATATGGTGTATACAGTGTGAAGATACATTCAGTGGTCTAATGTTAGAGTACATACATTATATATACACAACAACACTCCCCCCGCCCCCAAGTCTCATGCCACTGGCTTTTGCACTGGGTGCTCTGGCCCTTGACTTGAGTGCCCAAAGCCTTTGCATTTTGTCTTTGCTTGAGAATGGCTCTCTCCCTGTGTACCTCCAAGTCCTTATTGCCACGACATTCAGAAATGGTCAGCAGTGGACGGCAGGAGATTGTAGTGAGGGGTGTGTGGATTCTGGGTGTCATCCATGTGTGTCCATGGCTACATACATGCATTCCCCCCCCACCCCCCCTGCAATCATAGACCCTGTGTGGCTCAACATCTGCATTGGCGTACATGTACAGAGAATAAGGAATCAGATTGGTTATATCTCTGTTTTTGGGTTCAGCAGTGGTGGAACAAGTACTTTTTACAGGTAAGGTACATACGTCGTATTACAGTCTGGCCCCTGGGGTATGGGTGCAGGTGGGTGAGGACGTTTGTTCCGGAGCAACCGGACTGTGCCCCCTGCCAGCTGGGTGGGCATGGATTGCTCACCTGGCTGTGTCTCAGGGCCTTAGCTGTTGCTTAGTGGTGGACAGAGCCACAGGAATGTGTGGCCTCCCTGTCCTCCTTTGAGGGCTGCAGGTTCTCTCTGCTGCTCTTCAGCGGTGGTGGAAGTCTGGTCATCCGAGGTCCCATCGGAAGGGCTGGAAGGTGCTGACCTCTTGCTCCCGGTGCTGGCCTTGGTGGCCAGGGGGATAGGGCCAATCTGGGACAGGGTGCCAGTGGTGGTGCCTGTGCCATCCATTGATTGCTGGCCCTACGGTGGGTATGCTCCCACTGTGTGTGTGGCCACCCTCCCTGGGGCATCACATTGGTCCCAGAGGTGCAGGCTACATGATCGGGTAGCCCGCTGGACCTGGGTGCTTCCCACGGGAGGTTGCCTTTGACTTTGTCGGCATGCATGTAGAACTTGGCATCACATCTCATTTCATCATTAGCATTCATGATACATTGGCTCCAACCGCAATCAGCCGACTCGACATTGTTATTTGTCTTTACACTTTCGCATTTGTCAATTACATCACTTTCCGGTGTACTATCAACATCTCGGTGCAAGGTTACGTTTAGATACCTGCATTTGTCAATTATATCACTATCCTGTGTACTATCAGCATCTCTGTGCAAGGTTACATTTAGATACCTGCATTTGTTAGTTACATCTTTTTCATTAGTGTCACCGGCATCGCTGTTCAACGGTACATTTGTATTCTTGCATTCGTTAATTACATCTTTATCATTAGTGTCACCAGCATCGCTGTACAAAGAGTGGAACTGTTCCTTTAATTGTTCTGGGTTGCCGGTCTCCTTTAAAAGGGCCTTGCAGTCTTTACCCCAATCCAATTCGTTGCTCGGCATCACATGTTGCTCCCTCAACGCTGCCCCTCATGGTCTGGTTGCGGCCATCTTGATTTCAGGTATTTCACCTCGTGGTGCGGGCACCATCTTCTTTCTCTCCATGAGGTAGGCTGCAGTGATCCTTTTCTCCCCAGGTTCTTCCACGGAAGCCTGGAATCTATCTTCTGCGCCGATCTTCTTCCCTCAGAGTCTGCCACTGGAGTCCGGAAGGTGAGGTCTGGTCGTTCAGGTTGGATCAGGTTGAGTTGTGCAGTCTGTGTCATCGCCACGCAGTCGAGTTGGACGGTAGGATTTCCAGGTGCTGTGATGGATCCAAATTTGGGCCACGTAGGACATCGATCGCCAGGGCCTGGAGGCTTTCCCAGCTCCAACAGATTTGGATTTGCTTCATCCATCTTCTTCCCAGCAGCGTTGGACCATCCCCAGCAATGATCCACAAAGGTAGCTTGTGCATCGCGTCACCATGGGACACGTGGACATCCACACTGCCAACGACTGGGATGGTGTCTTTTTTGTAAGTGAGCAGCTTCGTCTGGATTGGGAGCAATTTGGGTCATTCGGCGGGATTGTCCCAGAGTTTCTCGAAGACCGTCTGATTCATCAGCAATTGGCTCGCCCCTGTGTCGACCTCCATCGAGACTGGAACACTGTTGATTTCTACTTCCATTTTCCACAGGGAACTCTCGGTGGAGCAGGTATACACTCCGTACACCTCTTCCAGGGGCCGAACTGCTTCATAGACTCTCTCTTTGTCTTCATCAGCACTCGAGCCTGGGTGATCGGCCAACTCTTCAGCGACTCGGTGAGTAAAATTTCTTCTACACATTCGCTGGATTTGACCTTTAGTGTTACAGCCTTTGCAAGTATAGTCTCTGTATCGGCACTGGTGGGCCCTGTGATTTCCTCCACAGCACCAGCAAAGCGCCATTCAGTTCACTGTACTTGTCAGGTTAGAGTCCTGGGGGTGAGTATCATCCTCTTGGAATCGCAGGTCGAGGCCATGAATGCCTGGCTCACTTTAATTGCCTTCTGCAGGGTGACCGTAATGTCCGCAGAGAGCAGCTTGTGGAGGAGGCCCTCATGACCGATTCCAATAACAAAGCTGTCCCTTAGTGCTTCGGTGAGGTGGTCGCCAAAATCACACGGTGCAGCCAATCGTCTCAGGTCTGCAGCATATTTTGCAATTTCTTGGCTTTCGGGCCACCGGTGGGTGTCGAACCGGTGTCTGGCTGTAAGGATGCTCTCTTCAGGTTTGAGGTGTTCCTGTATTATTGTTATGAGCTCTGCGTGTGTTTTGGTTGTCATCTTCGCAGGGGCTAGCAGGTCCCTGACAAGGCCATGGAGAGTGGGCTCACAACTGCTGAGCAGGATTGCTCTGCGCTTATCAGCCAGCGAGCTCGGTGTGTCTCCAGCCAGGTCGTTCACGATGAAGAAGTGTTCGAGCCTTTCCACAAAGGCATCCAATCTTCTCCATCAGTGAATTGTTGAAAGTTGCTCAGGTTAGCCATGTTGCTCGTGGAAATTCGTAATCTCGTCGCCAGTTGTAGTATATGTAAGCACTCTAGTAATGACTCCACGAGGTAGGGTATTGTACTTGATCTGTTGCCATTTATTGTAGCTCCCTGAGTGATGACACAATGAGGTGAGCTCCCTTTTATACTTGTTACCTGCAGTGTGCAGGTGACCCTTGGGTCTCCACCATTAACACCCTCTGGTGGTACAGGTATGGTGTATACAGTGTGGTCTAATGTTACAGTACATACATTATACATTCACAACACAAGCCCCGACTATTTCCTGGTTTATGCTCCGATCAACAGAGTTGCTACTGTTAGGGGGCCTATAGACTACGCCCAAAAGTTACTTTTTCCCCTTATTGTTCCTTATCTCCACCCAAACTGTTCCAACACCCTTATCTTTTGAGCCAATATCATTTCTTACTATTGCAGTGATTCCATCCTTAATCAATAGAGCTACCCCACCTACTTTTCCTTTCTGTCTGTCCTTCCGGATTGTCAAGTACCCCATAATATTTAATTCCCAGTCCTGGTCACCTTGCAACCATGTCTCTGTAATGGCTATCAGATCATACCCATTTGTCTCAATTTGTGCCGTCAATTCATCTATTTTGTTACAAATGCTACATGCATTTAGACAAAGTGCCTTTAAGTTTGTTTTTTTACCCTTTTTCCTGCTTGTTTCCGCTCTCCTTCAAACTCACTTTCTTTATTTTTGCTTTCTAATTCCAGCTTTACTCCCCTCCCTACTGAATCTATTTTCAGCTCCCATCCCCCTGCCAAGCTAGTTTAAACCCTCCCCAACAGCACTAGCAAACCCCCCTGCGAGGGTATTGGTCCCGGCTCTATTGAGGTGCAACCCATCCAGCTTGTACAGGTCCCACCTCCCCCAGAAGCGGTCCCAATGCCTCAGGAAACTAAAGCCCTCCCGCCTGCACCATCTCTCCAGCCACGTATTCATCTGCTGTATCCTCTTATTTCTGTATTCACTAGCTCGTGGCACTGGGAGTAATCTGGAGATTACTACCTTTGAGGTCCTGCTTTTTAATCTCTCTCCTAGCTCCCTAAACTCTGCCTGCAGGACCTCATCCTTCTTCCTACCTATGTCATTGGTACCGATGTGGCCCACGACCTCTGACTGTTCACCCTCTTCCCCCAGAATGCCTTGCAGCCGTTCAGTGACATCCTTGACCCTGGCACAGGGAGGCAACATACCATCCTGGAGTCACGTCTGCGACCGCAGAAACACCTGTCTGCTCCCCTGACTAGTGAATCCCCTACCACTATAGCTCTTCCATTCTTTTTCCTTCCCCTCTGTGCAGCTGAACCACCCATGGTGCCATGGACTTGGCTCTGGCTGCACTCCCCAGAGCCACCATCGCCCCCACTGGTACTTAGAACAGAGTACCGGTTGGAGAGCGGGATGGACTCAGTGGACTCCTGCACTACCTGTCTAGTCCTCCTCTTCTGTCCAGGGGTCACCCACTCCCTCTCTGCCTGCACACTCTTAAGCTGTGGGGTGACCGCCTCTAGAAACATGCTATCCACGTTGCTCTCAGTCTCATGGATGCATCGTAGTGACCCCAGCTGCCGCGCAAGCTCCAAAACGCGGAGCTTGAGTTGGTGCAGCTGGAGACACCTCCTGCACACGTGCGGGACTTCCCACATGCCACAGGATGTGCAATCCACGGGACTGAGCTGCCCTGCCATCCCTCTAGTTACACTCGCAACTATCGAGTAGAACTAAACTCTAAACCCCAGCACAACACACCCACCCGCTACTCAGCAAACAGCCAATTTAATTAACTGGCTCTCCTTCTTCTTCCTCGGGGGGTTGTGGGGCTCAAGGCGATTACAGAGATAGGGAGGGGCAAGGCCATGGAGGGATTTGAAAAGAAGGATGAGAATTTTGAAATCGAGGCATTGCTTAACCAGAAGCCAATGTAGGTCAGCGAGCACAGGGGTGATGGATGAGTGGGACTTGGTGCAAGTTAGAAAATGGGCAGCCGAGTTTTGAATCACCTCTAGTTTACGTAGGGTAGAATGTGGGAGGCCAGCCAGGAATGCATTGGAATAGTCAAGTCTAGAGGTAACAAAGGCATGGATGAGGGCTTCAGCAGTGGATGAGCTGAAGCAAGGGCAGAGACGGGCAATGTTATGGAGGTGGAAATAAGCGATATTAGTTATGCTGCGAATATGTGGTCGAAAGCTAATTTCAGGGTCAAATATGACACCAAGGTTGCGAACAGTTTGGTTCAGCCTCAGACAGGAGAGAGGGATAGAGTCAGTGTCCAGGGAACAGCGTTTATGGCGGGAACCGAAAACAATGGCTTCAGTCTTCCCAATATTCAATTGGAGAAAATTTCTGCTCATCCAGAACTGGATGTTGGACAAGCAAACTAACAATTTAGAGATCGTGGTGGGGTCGAGAGAAGTGGTAATAAGTAGAGCTAGGTGTCATCAGCGCACATGTGTAAACTGTGTTACTGGATGATGTTGCCAAGGGGAAACATGTAGATGAGAAATAGGAGAGGGCCAAGGATAGATCCTTGGGGGACATCAGAGGTAATGATGCGCGGGTGGGAAGAGAAGCCATTGCAGGTGGTTCTCTGGCTACGATTAGATAGATAAGAATGGAGCCAGGCAAGTGCAGTCCTACCCAGCTGGATGGCAGTGGAGAGGCGTTGGAGAAGGATAGAAGGTCAAAGATTGCAGACAAGTCAAGAAGGATGAAGAGGGATAGTTTGTCTTTGTCATTCACAAAGCATGTCATTTGTGACTTTTTGATGAGAGCCGTTTAGGTACTGTGGCAGGCGCGGAAACTGGATTGGAAGGATTCAAACACGGAATTGCAGGAAAGATGGGGACGGATTTGGGAGGCGACAACACATTCAAGGACTATGGAGAGGAAAAGAAGGTAGGAGATGGGGCAGTAGTTTGTAAGGATGGATGGATCGAGGGTTGGTTTTTAGAGGAGAGGGGTGCTGACAGCAGATTTGAGGGAGAGGGGGATAGTACCTGAGGAGAGCAAACCGTTAACAAGTCAGCTAACATGGGAGTCAGAAAAGGAAGTTTGGTGGTCAGCAATTTAATGGGAATAGGGTCAGGGGAGCAGGAAGTAGGTCTCATGGACAGGATGAGCTCAGAAAGGTCATGAGGGGAGATCGGAGAGAAATTGGAGCATGATGTAAGGTCAGGCTAGGTCAGAGGGCTTCTTAAGAACACAAGAAATAGGAGCCGGAATAGGCCATTTGACCCCTCGAGCCTGCTCTGCCATTTAATAAGATCATAGCTGATCTGATCATGAACTCAATTCCACTTACCTGCCTGCTCACCATAACCCTTTATTCCTTTATTGCTCAAAATCTGTCCATCTCTGCCTTAAATATATTCAATGACCCAGTCTTCACAGCTCTCTGGGTCAGAGAATTCCACAGATTTTCAACCCTCTGAGAGAAGAAATTCCTCCTCATCTCAGTTTTAAATGGGCCGCCCTTATTCTGAGACTATGCCCCCTAGTTTTAGTTTCCCCTATGAGTGGAAATATACTCTCTGCATCCAACTTGTCCAGCCCTCTCATTATCTTATATGTTTTGATAAGATCACCTCTCATTCTTCTGAACTCCAATGAGTATAGACCCAACCTACTCAATCTATCTTCATAAGTCAACCCCCTCATCTCCGGAATCAACCTAGTGAACCTTCTCTGAACATCCTCCAATGCAAGTATATTCCTTAATTACGGAGACCAAAACTGCACGCAGTACTCCAGATGTGTACTCACAATACCCTGTACAGTTGTAGCAGAACTTCTCTGTTTTAAAATCTATCCCCTTTGAATATAGGCCAACATTCCATTTGCCTTTCTGATTACTTGCTGTACCTGCATACTAACTTTTTGTGTTTCATGCACAAGGACCCCCAGGTCCCTCTGTACTGATGCGCTTTGCTATTTTCTTCATTTAAGTTATAATTTGATTTTCTATTTTTTCTGCCAAAGTGGATAACCTCACATTTTCCTACATTATACTCCATTTGCCAAATTTTTACCCACTCACTTAGCCTGTCTATATCTCTTTGCAGATATTTTGTGCACTCCTCGCAATTTGCTTTCCCACCCATCTTTGCATCATCAGCAAAGTTGGCAGCATTATATTCAGTCCCTTCATCCAAGTCATTAAAATAGATTGTAAATATTGAGGCCCCAAACCGATCCCTGCGGCACCCCACTAGTTACTGTTTGCCAACCGGAAAATGACACATTTATCCCGACTCTCTGTTTTCTATTAGTTAGCCAATCCTCAATCTTGTGCAGTAACCTTGTATGTGGAACCTTATTGAATGCTTTCTGGAAATCCAAATGCACCACATCCACTGGTTACCCCTTATCCACCCTGCTCATTACATCCTTGAAGAACTCCAGCAAATTTGTCAAACATGATTTCCCTTTCATAAACCCATGCTAACTCTGCTTGATTGAATTATGCTTTTCCAAATGTCCTACTATTGCTTCCTTAATAATGGACTCTAGCATTTTCCCAATGACTGATGGTAGGCTAACTGGTTTATTGTTTCCTGTTTTCTGTCTGTCTCCTTTTTTAAATAGGGGTGTTACATTTGCACTTTTCCAATCCGCTGGGACCTCCCCAGAATTCAGGGAACTTTGGTAGATTACGACCAATGCATCCACTATGTCTGCAGCCACATCTTTTAGGACCCTCGGATGCAAGCCATCAGGTCCAGGGGACTTGTCCGCTTTTAGTCCCATTATTTTACCGAGTACTACTTCTTTAATGATAGTGATTGAATCCCTCCTTATAGCCCCTTGATTATCCTCAATTGGGATGTTTTTAGTGTCTTCTACTGTGAAGACCGATACAAAATATTTGTTCAAAGTCTCTGCCATTTCCCTGTTCCCCATTATTAATTTGGCAGTCTCATCCTCTAGGGGACCAACATTTACTGTAGCCGTAGAGGAAGTTTGGCCCAGTGGGTTAGGGGAAGGAAAGGAAGAACATGTCACAAAAGCAAAATACTGCAGATGCTGGAATCTGAAATAAAAACAGAGAATGCTGGAAATCTCAGCGGGTCAGGCAGCATCTGTGGAGAGAAAAACAGAGTTAACGTTTCGGGTCGACGACCTTTCGTCAGAACTGCCGAGTGCTAGAAAAGCGCACATTCCTAAGCACTGAAAGGGCGAGGGGAAGATAGAACAAAAGGGTAGGTCTGTGATAGAGTAGAAGGCAGGAGAGATTAGAGAGACAAAAGGGATGATGGGCCAAATTGAAATGGTAATGATAGAGGTTAGAAAAAGGTTAATCTAGAAAGGGTGTTAATGGCATAGTAATGACCAGCTGCCATTATAGACAAAGAGAAAAAAAGAGAAGAAAGAAGAAAACAACATAAGATGGAGGGGAGGGAAAGGGAGCCAAAGATGGCCAAAGGTTATGCTCTGAAATTGTTGAACTCGATGTTGAGTACAGAAGGCTGTAAAGTGCCTAAATGAAAGATGAGGTGCTGTTCCTCGAGCTTGAGTTGAGATTCATTGGAACTGTAGAGGAGTTATCAGAGTGGGAGTGGAATGGAGAATTAAAGTGACAGGCAAACAGAAGCTCAGGGTCACACTTACGGATTGAATGGAGGTGTTCAGCAAAGCGGTCACCCAATCTACACTTGGTCTCCCAATGTACAGGAGACCACCTTGTGAGCAGAGAATACAGTATACTAAACTGAAAGAAGTGCAAGTAAATCACTGTTTCACCTGGAAGGAGTATTTGGGGCCCTGGATAGTGGGAAGGGAGGAGGTAAAAGGGCAAGTGTTGCATCTCCTGCGCTTGTATGGGAGGGTGCTGTGGGAAGGGGAGGGGATGCTAGGGGTGACTGCGGAATGGACCAGGGTGTCGCGGAGGGAGCGGTCCCTTCGGAATGCTGAGAGGGGAGGGGAGAGGAAGATGTGATTGGTGGTGGGATCATGCTGGAGGTGGAGGAAATGGCGGAGGACATGGAGGCTGGTGAGGTGAAAGGTAAGGACAAGGGGAACCCTGTTGTTGTTCTGAGAGGGAGGGGAGAGATGATAATAGAGGTGCAGGAAATAGAACGGACACGGTCGAGGGCCATGTTAACCACGGCGGAGGAGAATCCTCGGTTGTGGAAAAAGGAAGACATGTCAGAGGTGCTAGTGTGAAAGGTGGCATCATCAGAGCAGATGCAACAGAGATGGAGAAACTGGGAGAATGGAATGGAGTCCTTACAGGATGAGGAGTGGGAGGAAGTGTAGGCCAGGTAGCTGTGGGAGTCCATGGGCTTATAACGGATACTGGTCAAAAGTCTATCCCCAGAAATGGAGACAGAGAAGTCAAGGAAGAAAAGGGAAGAGTCGGAGATGGACCATGTGAAAGTGAGGGAAGGGTGGAAATTGGAAGCAAAGTGAATGAAATTTTCAAGTTCAAGCCGAGAGCAGGAAACAGCACCGATACAGTCATCAATGTACCGGAAAAAGAGGTGAGGGCGGGGAACTGAGTAGAACTGGAACAAAGAATTTTCCATATATCCCACAAAAAGGCAGGCATAGCTAGGATTCATGCCGTTATCTATGCAACATCATGTAACCAGCATTTTACCACCACTAGAGGGTGCATCTTTTGGAGTCCCAAGGGATCCCAGCATCCCTAGGGAGCACTGCATATAGCAGGCCTCCCATGCTGTGCCAGCACTCTGGAGTCAGAATAAAGGGACTAAGGTCAGACTTACTCAAGTCTACAGTACTCAGTCACATTGCTTTATTTGAGACATAACAACTGGCGACGAGGAATAGATAACAAACCATCACACGAAAATGCAGAGAACTGTTGGTATCCTGGAGAAATTCTCAGAAGGTGATGATTGGAAAGCTTTCGTGGAGTGACTCGACCAATACTTCGTGGCCAACGAGCTGGAAAGGGAATGAGAACGCTGCCAAACAAAGGGTGATCCTCCTTACCATCTGCGGAGCAACAACCTATGGCCTCATGAAGAATCTTCTTGCTCTGGTGAAACCAACAACCAAATCTTATGAAGAACTGTGCATGCTGGTCCGGGAGCACCTAAATCCGAAGGAGAGTGTTCTGATAGCAAGGTATCGATTTTATACATGTCAATGGTCTGAAGGCCAGGAAGTGGTGAGCTATGTCACCGAACTAAGGCGCCTTGCAGGACATTGCGAATTTGGTGGATTCCTGGAGCAAATGCTAAGAGACTATTTTGTGCTTGGCATTGGCCATGAGGCTATCCTTCACAAACTTTTGACTGTTGAAACACCGAACCTGAGCAAAGCCATAACGATAGCCCAGCATTTATGTCCACCAGTGATAACACCAAACAAATTTTGCAGAATAAAGGTGCTTCGGCAAGTACTGTACACAAAGTAACGCCGTTTTCAGGCAGGAATGCATATGGCAGAATGTACACGCCTGCAGCTGCACAATCTCAGATGACTCAGAGTCCGCCATCAAGTGTGAATGCGAGGCAATTAACACCTTGTTGGCGCTGCGGAGGTGATCATTGAGCCCATCAATGCCGCTTCAAACACTATGTGTGCAAAGGCTGTCGAACAATGGGACACCTCCAGTGAATGTGCAGACGAGCTGCAAACCCTGCAAGCCACCACATTGCAGAGGAAGACCGATCCATGGCGGATCAAACTGAACTAGAGACTCGAATCGAGGAGGCAGAAGTGTATGGGGTACACACCTTCACCATGAAATGTCCACCGATCATGTTAAAAGTTGAACTGAACAGAATTCCAGTGCGAGTCAGTTTATCATGATCAAAAAGGCCTTCGAGAGGCTGTGGTGCAACAAGGCACAAAGGCCCAAGCTGAGCCCTATTCATACCAAACTGGGAACTCACACTAAAGAGCTGATCCCTGTAATTGGCAGTGCAGCAGTAAAAGTCTCCTATGATGGGGCGGTGCACGAACTACCGCTATGAATTGTACCAGGAGATGGCCCCACACTGTTCGGCAGAAGCTGGCTGGGAAAAATCCGCAGGAACTGGGATGACCTCCGAGCGCTCTCGTCCGTCGACGACGCCTCATGTGCCCAGGTTTTAAGCAAGTTTCCGTCATTGTTTGAGCCAGGCATTGGAAATTTCTCTGGGGCGAAGGTACAGATCCACTTGGTTCCTGCTACACAACCCATCCACCACAAGGCACGTGCGGTGCCACACATGATACGAGAGAAAGTGGAGATCGATCTGGACAGGCTGCAACAAGAGGGCATCATGGCACCGGTTGAGTTCAACGAGTGGGCCAGTCCGATTGTTCCGGTTCTCAAGGGCAATGGCACGATCAGAATTTGTGGGGACTATAAAGTAACGATTAACCGTGTTTTGTTGCAGGACCACTACCCAAGGCAGATGACCTATTTGCGAAGCTGGCAGGAGGGAAGACATTCACCAAGTTGGACCTGACCTCGGCCTACATGACGCAGGAGCTGACGGAATCTTCGAAAAGCCTCACCTACATCATCATGCACAAAGGTCTGTTTATCTACAACAGATGCCTGTTTGGGATTCGATCGGCTGCGGCTATTTTTCAAAGGAACTTGGAGAGTCTGCTAAAGTCGGTGGTTTTCCAGGTCGACATAGTGATCACAGGTCAGGACACCATCGAACACTTGAAGAACCTGGAAGAGGGTCTAAGTCAGCAAGATCGTGTGGGACTCAGGTTGAAATGCTCGAAGTGTGTTTTCCTGGCACCTGAGGTCGAGTTCTTAGGGAAAGGAATCGCAGCAGACGGCATCAGACCCACTGACGCCAAGACGGAGGCCATCAAGAACGCGTCGAGACCACAGAATGTGATGGAGCTGCGGTCATTCCTGGGACTCCTCAATTATTTTGGTAATTTCCTACCCAGGTTAAGCACCTTGCTAGAACCTCTATATGTGTTCCTAAGCAAGGGAGATGACTGGGCATGGGGGAAATCACAAGAGACTACTTTTGAGAAAGCCAGAAACCTGTTATGTTCCAACAAACGGCTCATTCTGTATGACCCATGTAAATGTTTAGTGTTAGCTTGCGATGAGTCTTCATATGGGGTCGGGTGTGTGTTACAACAAGCAAATGAATCGGGAACATTGCAACCGGTCGCTTATGCGTCCAGGAGTTTGTCCTAGGCCGAAAGGGCCTAAAGCATGATTGAAAAAGAAGCTCTGGCATGCGTTTACGGGGTGAAAAAAATGCACGAGTATCTGTTTGGGCTTAAGTTCAAGTTAGAAACTGACCATAAGCTGCTCATATCGCTATTCTCAGAGAGCAAAGATATTAATACCAATGCCTCTGCTCGCATCCAAAGATGGGCGCTCACGCTGTCTGCACATAACTATGTAATTCGCCACAGGCCAGGCACAGAGAACTGCAATGATGCTGTCAGTCAGCTACCATTGCCCACCACCAGGGTAGAAATGGCACAGCCTGCAGACTTGATCTTGGTGATGGATGCATTTAAAAATGAAAAGTCA
Source organism: Pristiophorus japonicus (assembly GCF_044704955.1). Lineage (NCBI taxonomy): Eukaryota > Metazoa > Chordata > Chondrichthyes > Pristiophoridae > Pristiophorus > Pristiophorus japonicus. The sequence continues at coordinate 419,021,740 of NC_091977.1, forward strand.
CCCGTTACGACCTGCCAGATCAGGACCTGGACCAGCCAGGATCCTTTACTGTCCTTTGTAAAAAACTGTGTCCTCCATGGGAGCTGGTCCAGCGTCCCAGCAGAGATGCATGAAGAGATGCATCAAGCCGTTCCGGCGGCGCAAAGAAGAAATGTCCATACAGGCGGACTGTCTTTTGTGGGGTAATCACGTGGTTTTGCCTGAGAAAGGCAAGGAAATGTTCATCCGCGACCTACACAGTACCCACCCAGGCATAGTAGTGATGAAAGCTATAGCCAGATCCCATGTGTGGTGGTCTGACATCGACTCAGATTTGGAGTATTCTGTATGCCAATGCAACACTTGCTCTCAATTGAGCAATGCAACCAGGGAGGCACCGCTAAGTTTGTGGTCATGGCTCTCCAAACCGTGGTCTAGGATCCATGTTGACTTCGCTGGCCCGTTTCTAGGCAAAATATTTTTGGTTGTTGTGGATGCTTATTCAAAATACATTGAGTGTGTAATAATGTCTGTAAGCACGTCCATTTTCAGCATCGAGGGTCTACGAGCCATGTTTGCCATGCACGGCCTGCCTGATGTCCTTATCAGCGACAATGGGCCGTGCTTCACCAGCGCTGAATTCAAGGAATTCATGACCCGCAGTGGAATCAAGCACGTCACATCTGCCCCGTTCAAGCCTGCATCTAATGGCCAGGCAGAACGGGCAGTCCAAACCATCAAGCAAAGCTTGAAACGCGTGTCGGAAGGCTCCCTGCAGACATTCCTGTCCCGAGTCCTGCTCAGCTACCGCACAAGATCCCACTCACTCACAGGGGTTCCCGCTGCTGAACTGCTCATGAAAGGGGCACTCAAAACAAGGCTCTTTCTAGTCCACCCTGATCTCCATGATCATGTCGAGGGCAGACGACATCAACAAAGCATGTACCATGATCGCACAAATTTGTCACGCGATATTGAAGTCAATGACCCTGTATTTTTTATTCAGCAATGGACATGGTCCCAAATGGCTTGTTGGTACTGTCATGGCAAAAGAAGGGAGTAGGGTGTTTGAGGTCAAACTTACAAATGGACTAACTTGCAGAAAGCATTTGGACCAAACCAAACTGCGATTCACAGACAGCCATGAGCAACCTGAAGAGGACACCACCAACTTCGACCCTCCGATACACACACAAGTGGCAACCGACATCACGGTTGACCACGAAGCTGAACTCATCATCTCCAGCAGCCCAGCAAGGCCAGCTGCGCAGCAGCCCAGCGAAGGCCCAAACAACTCACCTGCACCTATGTTTGTACCGAGACGATTGACTAGGGAGCAGAAAGCCCCAGATCGTCTCACCCTGTAAATAAGTGTACTGTTGACTTTGGGGGGAGTGATGTTATGTATGCAACACCGTGTAACCAGCATTCTACCGCCACCAGAGGGTCCATCTTTTGGAGACTCAAGGGATCCCAGCATCCCTTGGGAGCACTGCATATAAGCAGGCTTCCCATGCTGTGCCAGCACTCTGGAGTCAGAATCAAGAGACTAGGGTCACACTTACTTAAGTCTACAGTACTCAGTCACATTTCTTTATTTGAGACATAACACATACGGGTTCCCATAGCAACACCATTAATTTGGAGCAAGTGAGTGGAGTTAAAGGAGAAGTTGTTCAACGTGAGAACAAGTTCAACCAGGCAGAGGAGAGCATGGTGGATGGGGACTGTTTGGGCCTCTGCTCGAGGAAGAAGCGGAATGCCCTCAGGCCAGCCTGGTGGGAGAGGGAAGTGTAAAGGGATTGGACGCCCATGGTGAAAAAGAGATGGTTGTTGCTGGGAAACTGGAAACTGTTAAAGTAATGGAGGGCATCGGATGAATTGTGGATGTAGGTGGGATGCGAGTGGACAAGGGGAGAAAAAATAGAGTTGAGATAGGAAGAAATAAGTTCTGTAGGGCAAGAACAGGCTGAAAATATGGGTCTACCGGGGAAGTCCTGTTTGTGGATCTTGGGAAGGAGGCAGAAGTGTGCTGTGTGGGGTCCGGGAACTATGAGGTTGGTAGCTGTGGAGGGAAGATCTCCAGTGGAGATGAGGTCAGTGACGGTCTGGGAAATTATGTCTTGATGTTCAGTGTTGGGGTCATGGTCCAGGGGGAGGTAGGAGGAGGTGTCAGAGAATTGGCGATCAGCCTCTGCAAGGTAGAGGTCAGTTCGTCAAACAACAACAGCGCCACCCTTGTTAGTAGGTTTAATGACAAGGTTGAGGTTGGATCTGAGCGAGCGGAGTGCTGCAAGTTCAGAGGTTGGAGTGAGTGAGGGGAGCAGAGAAATTGAGATGGCCGATGTCCCGTCGACAGTTTGCAATGAAAAGATCTAGAAAGGGTAAGATTCCTGAGGGAGGGGTCCAGGTAGAATGAGAATTCTAAGTGTGAGAAAGGGTCAGCTGTGCGGGAGGAAGACTCCTGGCCGAAGAGATGGGCACGGAGGCGAAGGCGGCGGCAAAAGAGCTCAGCATCGTGCCGAGCTCAAAATTCACTGAGGTGGGGGCATAAGGGGATGAAGCTCAGACCTTTGCTGAGAACTGATCTTTCGGGGTCAGAGAGAGGAAGGTCAGAGGGGATAGTGAAAACATGGCAGGGGGTGAGATTGGAAGAAGGGATGGGATCAAAGGGAAGTGTAAAGGAAGAAGGTTCTGGAGGGGTGTTGGTGTCCAAGAGTTGTTGACGTTTACGATCCTTGACACCTGAAAGGAAGGAAAAAAGATTGTGGTTAAAGCGTCAGTTGAGGCGAAGGATGAAATGGAACTGTGAACCAGGAGATAGAATGAGCTGCTGAAGAGAGAGTTCGAGAGCATGCATATGCCCCTGGTTATATTGCCCTGGTTCTTGCCTGCATGATTATGTAATAGTAAACAAAGCAAAAGATTAAAATGCACTTTGAGACACATAAATTGCACTTCAGGCCTTGAAGTTCTTTATGACAGTCCCCAGCAGCATTGTGATTGTTTGACAGGAGCTATCACTGGAATAAGAAAGTTGTGCTACCACAATTCTCTTCCTCAGAGGCAGACATTACAAAACATTTCTACAAGAGCTTTGTATGAACTTTTGGCACTTCAGCTATTAATGCATTTTGATGGGTTGTAGGTTCCTTTTGTTACAACAATTTTTCCTTTCTTGTAATCAATTCGTCATGAAGTGTCATAATATCCATTAAATTTAATGAATAGAAAAGCATGGGGACACATGCTTGAGCACCTGATATATGGTGTAAAATTAAGGGAGGTGCATACCGAAATACTTAATCTATGCTCCCAGTGGGTAAAGCTTTCTGCTAGGGGAGCACATTTGTAAAATTTACGATATAAACCCTAATTAAAACATTTACATTTTTAAATAACTCCAGCAATGGGAATACTTTTTGGGAGGTATCTGATTTATTGCTGATTGAATTCCATTACCAGCTGGCCTGGGGAAATCACAGTCAAAAATTGGAAGTCTCACCCACGCATAAATCGAGTTTCCAACATACTTCCATTGAAACTACAGTGGTCAATTGGAAGAAGCCCTGTAGAAATTGACCCCCATTAATTATAGTAGGGATTAAAAGAGGATGCTTCAGCCTATTTAATTATCTTCTCATGTTACATTGTTTCCTTCACAGTACATATAATCAGTAATTTATATAATCGTACTAGTTTCATTCATGCTAGTTGCCTTATTCAATATACTTTTGCTCCCCGTGTTAGTGCAGTATTTATGCTTATATCTTTAGAAAAGGGCACAGAATGTGTTGTGTTCCTAACATAGATGAGACTGCACACAGGGAGGTTAAAGTAACAGTGACCTCAGTCTTTATTAAGACACTACAGAGTGATTAACAGGCATTAGGGGCCGGCTTATATAGAGTGCTCCCAATGGATGCTGGGATCCCTTGGGACTTCAGGGGATGAGCTACCTGGTGGTGGAACATGGTTTACCGATACACAACATCACTCCCCCCCAAAGTCAAAGTGAAAACTATTTAAAAGGTGAGGTGGTTGGGAGCCTTTCTTTCCCTGGTGGACCGCCTCGGTACAAATGTCTGTTCTGGTGTGTTGGCTGTGTCCTCGCTGGGCTGGCGTGTTGTTGGTGCTGCAGGGCTGCTGGGTGAGCCTGGCCTTGCTGGGCTGTTGGGCGTGATGGGTTCAATTTCCTGGTCCGGCGTGGTGTCGTTGATCCTTTGGATGTGTGTTGTGGGCTCGAAAAAGGTGGTGTCTGCTGTGGGTTGTTCAGGGCAATCTGTCAACTGCAGCCTCGTTTGGTCCAGGTGCTTTCTGCAAATTTGTCCATTGTCCAGTTTGACTACAAACACCCTACTCCCTTCTTTAGCTATCAGCGTGCCCGCGATCCACTTGGGACCATGTCCATAGTTTAGCACATACACAGAATCATTCAGATCAATTTCCCATGACACAGTGGCGTGACCATCATTTACATTTTGTTGCTGCCATCTGCTCTCTACCTGATCATGCAGGTTCGGGTGAACCAGCGAGAGTCTGGTTTTAAGTGTCCTTTCCATGAGTAGCTCAGCTGGGGGCACCCCTGTGAGCCAGTGAGGTCTAGTGCGGTAGCTGAGCAGTACTCGGGACAGGCGGGTTTGGAGTGAGCCTTCTGTGACTCGTTTGAGGCTCTGTTTGATTGTTTGTACTGTCCGCTCTGCCTGCCCATTGGAGGCTGGTTTAAATGGGGCCGAGGTGACATGTTTGATCCCATTGCGGGTCATGAATTCTTTAAATTCGGCACTGGTGAAAATATGGCTCGTTGTCACTGACCAGTAGGTCAGGCAGGCCGTGGGTGGCAAAGATGGCCCTCAGGCTTTCAATGGTGGTGGTGGCGGCGCTTCCCGACATTATTTCAAATTAAATCCATTTTGAAAAAGCATTCACCGCCACCAGGAATATTTGACAGAGAAACGGGCCCGCATAGTCGACATGGATCCTCGACCATGGTCTGGAGGGCCAGGACCACAAACTTAGTGGTGCCTCTCTGGGCGCGTTGCTCAACTGAGCACACTCGCTACATTGCCATACACAGGACTCTAAGTCATAGTCGATACCGGGCCACGTGGGATCTGGCTATCGCTTTCATCATTACTATACTCGGGTGTGTGCTGTCTGTGGAGATCTGAGATGAACGTCTCCCTGCCCTTTTCGGGTAGCACTACGCGGTTACCCCACAACAGGCAGTCTGCCTGAATGGACAGCTTGTCCTTTAGCCACTGGAACGGCTTGATTAGCTCTTGCATTTCAACGGGGATGCTGGCCCAGCTCCCATGCAGTACACAGTTTTTTACTAGGGACAGCAGAGAATCTTGGCTGGTCGTGACAGATGATTTATCATTTTCAAACGCTTCCATGCGCCACCATCAACAAGTTTGCAGGCTGAGCCATTTCCACCCCTGTGGTGGGCAATGGTAGCCGACTGAGAGCATCCGCACAGTTCTCGGTGCCTGGCCTGTGGCGGATGATATAGTTATACGCTGATAGCACGAGTGTCCACCTTTGTATGCAGGCTGAGGCATGCGTATTTATCCCCTTGTTTTCAGCAAACAGGGATATGAGGGGCTTGTGATCGGTTTCCAGCTCAAATTTGAGGCCAAACAGGTACTGATGCATTTTCTTTACCCCGAACACACACGCTAATGCCTCTTTCTCAATCATGCTGTAGGCCCTCTCGGCCTTAGACAAGCTCCTGGAAGCATAGGCGACAGGTTGCAACTTCCCCGCAACGTTAGCTTGTTGTAATACACATCCGGCTCCGTACGACGACGCATCACATGCTAGCACGAGTCTTTTACACGGGTTATACAATACAAGCAGTTTGTTGGAGCATAAAATGTTTCTGGCTTTCTCAAAATCAATTACTTGTTTTTTTCCCCATACCCAGTTCTCACCTTTACGCAATAATACATGTAGGGGCTCTAAGAGGCTGCTTAACCCCGGTAGGAAGTTACCAAAATAGTTGAGGAGTCCCAGGAACGACCGCAGCTCTGTGACGTTCTGTGGCCTGGGCGCATTCCTGATAGCCTCTGTCTTGGCGTCTGTGGGCCGAATGCCATCCGCTGCGATCTTTCTCCCCAAAAACTCCACTTCTGTTGCCATGAAGATGCATTTCGACCTCTTCAGCCGCAGCCCTACGCGATCCAGTCGCTGGAGAACCTCCTCCAGATTTTGTAGGTGCTCGATGGTGTCCCGACCCGTGACCAATATGTCGTCCTAAAAAGCCACCATGCATGGTACCGACTTGATTAGGCTCTCCATGTTTCTCTGGAAGATCGCTGCAGCCGACCGAATTCCAAACGGGCATCTATTGTAGATGAACAGTCCCTTGTGCGTGTTGATGCAGGTGAGGCCCTTCAAAGACTCCTCCAGCTCCTGCATCATGTAGGCCGAAGTCAGGTCGAGCTTGGTGAATGTGTTGCCTCCTGCCAGTGTTGAAAATAGGTCATCTGCCTTAGATAGCAGGTTTTGGTCTTGTAGCGAGAAACGATTAGTAGTTACTTTATAATCGCTGCAAATCCTGACCATGCCATCACTGGAACAATCGGGCTGGCCCACTCGCTGAATTCCACTGGGGAGATGATGCCCTCACATTGCAGCCTGTCCAGCTCATTTTCCACTCTCTCCCTCATCATGTGAGGTACCGCTCACGCCTTGTGGTGAATGGATCGTGCCTCTGGGACCAAGTGGATCCGCACCTTCACCCCGGAAAAATTTCCAATGCCTGGCCCAAAAAGGGAAGGAAATTTGTTAAGAACCTGGGTACAAGAGGCCTCATCGACATGTGATAGCGCTCGGATGTCATCCCAGTTCCAGCGGACTTTGCCAAGCCAGCTCCTTCCAAGCAGTGTGGGGCCATTGCCCGAGACAATCCAGAGTGGCAGTTCATGCACCGTGCCCTCGTAGGTGACCTTGACCATGGCGCTGCCCAGGACAGAGATAAGCTCTTTGGTGTACGTTCTCAGTTTCATGTGGATGGGGCTCAGGGCTGGTCTGAGTGCCTTGTTGCACCACAGTCTCTCAAACATTTTTTTACTCATGATGGATTGGCTAGCGCCAGTGTCCAGTTCCATGGCTACTGGTAAGCCATTCAATTTTATGTTTAGCATTATGGATGGACATTTTGTCAAAAATGTGTGCACCCTGTGTACTGCAGCATCTGCCTCCTTTCTCTGATGCTCGAAATTACTTTGATCCACCATGGACCGATCTTCCTCTGCCACGTGGTGGTTAGCAGGTTTTGCAGAGCTTGCAGCTCATCTGCAAGCTCATTGGAGGTGCCCCATTGTTCCACAGCTCTTGTAAACATATCCTTTGAAGCTGCATGAATAGGCTCAATGGAAGCCTCCACAACGCCAACAAGGTGTGAATTGCCTTGCACTCATCCTTTGTTGCAGACTCTGAGTCATCTGGGTCACCTGAGGCCTACTGGCAGTTGCAGACTTGTGGTTTCTGTCCTGTGCATTTCTGCTTGCAAACACGGTTCCAGTTAATTTATGAGCATTGCTAGCACTTGTGTGCTGAGAGATTTGTTTGGTGTTATCACTGGTGGACATAAACGACTGTGCTATTGCAATGGCCTTGCTGAGGGTCAGTGTCTCTACAGTCAAAAGTTTTCGTAGGATGGTCTCGTGGCCAATGCCCAGTACAAAAATGTCTCTGAGCATTTGCTCCAGATAGCCATCAAACTCACATTGTCCGACAAGTTGCCTTAGCTCAGCGACGTAGCTCGCCACTTCCTGACCTTCAGAACGCTGGTACTTATCGAACCGATACCTCGCCATCAGCATGCTCTCCCTCGGGTTAAGTTGCTCCCGAACCAGTGTACACAGCTCCTCATATGACTTATCTGTGGGTTTCACCAGAGCCAGATGATTCTTCATGAGGCTGTAGGTTGGTGCCCCGTAGACCGTGAGGAAGACCACTCTCCTTTTTGCAGTGCTTCCTTCTCTGTCCAGCTCGTTGGCTACAAAGTACTGGTCTAGCCATTCGACATAGGCTTCTCAGTCCTCACCCTCCGAGAACTTTTCCAGGATGCCCACAGTTTGCTGCATTGGATTCGTGTACTCATCGCCAGTTTTCCTAACACAGATGAAACTGCACACAGGGAGGTTAAAGTAACAGTGACCTCAGTCTTAATTAAGACACTCCAGAGTGAGGAACAGGCCTTCGGGGCCGGCTTATATACAGTGCTCCCAAGGGATGCTGGGTTCCCTTGGGACTTCAGGGGATGCACTCCCTGGTGGCGGAACATGGGAGTGCATGCTTTACAGATACACAACAGAATGTACTCTGGGTTGGGCGCTTCAGTGTCCATCACCAAGAATGGCTTGGCAGCACCACTGCTGACCGAGATGGCCGAGTCCTGAAGGACATAGCTGCCAGACTCGGCCTGCGGCATGTGGGGAGAGAAACAACACGAGGGAAAAATCTACTTGACCTCGTCCTCATCAATCTACCTGTCATAGATGCATTTGTCTATGACACTATTGGTAGGAGTGACCACTGTACAGTCCTTGTGGCGACAAAGTCCCGTCTTCACACTGAGGACACCCTCCATCATGTGTGGTAATAACACCAAACTAAAAAGGATAGATTTAGAACAGATCTACCAGACATGCCCAATGAAGTTCATACACAGGACTACATGCATGCTAAACAGCGAAAGCAGCAAGCTATAAACAGAGCTAAGCGATCCCACAACCAATGGACCAGATCAAAGCTCCGCTGCCCTGCCACATTCAGTCATGAATGGTGATGGACAATTATACTAACACAAGGAGGAGGCTCCATGAACATCCCCATCTTCAATGATGTCGGAGCCCAGTATGGCTGGCCTCCTCCTGGACCTGATGGCTTGCATCCTAGGGTAGCGGCAGGGTAAGTGGACGCATTGGTTTTAATTTACCAAAATTCTCTGGATTTTGGGGAGGTCCCAGCAGATTGGAAAATTGCAAATGTAACACCCTATTTAAAAAAAGAGGGAGACAAAAAGCAGGAAACTATAGACCAGTTTGTCTAACATCTGTGGTTGGGAAGATGTTGGAGTCCATTATTAAAGAAGAAGTAGCAGGACAATCAGAAAAGCATAATTCGGTCAGGCATGGATTTATGCAGGGGAAGTCGTGTTTGACAAATTTGCTGGAATTCTTTGAGGATGTAATGAACAGGGTGGATAAAGGGGAACCAGTGGATGTGGTGTATTTGGACTTCCAGAAGGCATTTGACAAGGTGCCACATAAAAGGTTACTGCACAAGCTAAAAGTTCACGGGGTTGGGGGTAATATATTCGCATGGATAGAGGATTGGCTAACTAACAGAAAACAGAGAGTCGGGATAAATGGTTCATTCTCAGGTTGGCAATCAGTAACTAGTGGGGTGCCGCAGGAATCAGTGCTGGGACCCCAACTATTTACAATCTATATTAATGACTTGGAAGAAAAGACCGAGTGTAACGTAGCCAAGTTTGCTGACGATACAAAGATGGGAGGAAAAGCAATGCGTGAGGAGGACACACAAAATCTGCAAAAGGACATAGACAGGCTAAGTGAGTGGGCAAAATTTTGGCAGATGGAATATAATGTTGGAAAGTGTGAGGTTATGCACTTTGGCAGAAATAAATCAAAGAGCAAGTTATTATTTAAATGGAGAAAAATTGCAAAGTGCTGCAGTACAGCGGGACCTGGGGATACTTGTACATGAAACACAAAAGGTTAGTATGCAGGTACAGTAAATCAGGAAACCAATGGAATCTTGGCCTTTATTGCAAAGGGGATGGAGTATAAAAGGAGGGAAGTCTTGCTACAGTTACACAGGGTATTGGTGAGGCCACACCTGGAATACTGCGTTCAGTTTTGGTTTCCATATTTACAAAAGGATATATTTGCTTTGGAGGCAGTTCAGAGAAGGTTCACTTGGTTGATTCCGTGGATGAGGGGGTTGACTTATGAGGAAAGGTTCAGTAGGTTGGTCCTCTACTCATTGGAATTCAGAAGAATGAGAAGTGATCTTATCGAAACGTATAAGAGTATGAGGGCGCTTGATAGGGCAGATACAGAGAGGATGTTTCCACTGATAGGGGAGACTAGAACTAGGGGGCATAATCTTAGAATAAGGGGCTGCCCATTTAAAACTGAGATGAGGAGGAATTTCTTCTCTCAGAGGGTTATAAATCTGTAGAATTCGCTGCCTCACAGAACTGTGGAAGCTGGGTCATTGAATAAATTTAAGACAGAGATAGACAGTTTCTTAACCGATAACGGGATAAGGGGTTATGGGGAGCAGGCAGGGAAATAGATCTGAGTCCATGATCGGATCAGCCATGATCACATTAAATGGCGGAGCAGGCTCGAGGGGCCATATGGCCTACTACTGCTCCTATTTCTTATGTATGTTCTTATGTTCCTGAGGTCCCCACCAATGATCCCAGAGCTCTCTGCCAGTCCCATGCAGTTCGGGACCGGATTTTCCAATGTTAAATATTACGCTGCGTAATTCTGTGAATGGGCCCCCCCCCCAAAAAAATGGTGGGGTTTCCCCACCATCACAGAAGCCAGTCTTAAGCCCATTTGATTCACTCCACATAATAACAAGAAATGGCTGAGTGCACTGAAAAGGCTATGGGCCCTGATAACATCCTGATTGTAGTGCTGAAGACTTGTACTCCAGAGCTAGCCACGCATCTAGCCAAGCTGTTCCAGTACAGCTACAACATTGGCATTTACATGAAAAAGTACAAAATGGCCCAGGTATGTCCTGTCTAGAAAAAAAAACAAGACAAATCCAATCCGGCCAATTACTGAACCATCAGTCTACTCTCAACTAATTTGGTAGAACCTGTAAATCAAATGTAAATCCAAATTAAAACTTGGTTGCCGGAGGTGATGATGCACTCCAGTCCCTCCGGCGCCCACCTCTCACGGAAGGCCGCGAGCCTACCAGTGGACACCACGTGCTCCATCTCCAGGGACACCCTGGCTCGGATGTAACCGCGGAAGAGAGGCAGGCAGTCGGGCTGAACGGCCCCCTCAGCCGCCTGCTGCCTGGACCGGTTGATGGCCACCTTGGCCATGCCCAGGAGCAGTCCTATGAGGAGGCCTTCCGACCTGCCCAAAGATCAGGAGTGTGGGACTGAAGTGCAACCAGAATTTGAGGAGCAGCCCCTTCAAATATTGGAATAGGGGCTGCAACCTCACACATTGAACATAGACGTGGAATATGAACTCCTCTAGACCGCAGAAATTACTGGTGGCTTGGGAGTCCATGAACCGACTTAAAAACTGATTGCACAGGACTGCTCCGTGCAACACCCTCCAGGCCATGTCCGCAATAAATAAAGGAAGGACTCCCGCAGAGAGACCACTCCATTGGGGACCCCCGCCTCTTCCAGACGGCAAGATGGTGTGCCATGGCGTGTCCGGATGGCAGACGAATATGGCAAAATGGAGAGTGTGCAAGAGCAGCCCATAGATGAATTCCCTCTGCGCAGAATTGAAAGGCACGGAAGGGATTTCCCGGAGGAGACTCAAGTTGTGAGGCGCCGACTCCCGAGGGAGGTTTTGGGGCTTGGCAGTCTACTCTTAAGCACCAGCAATGTGATGAAAGGTGTCATCGACAGTGCTATCAATTGGCACTTACTCATCAATAACCTGCTCACCAATGCCAAACATCTTCAGCTGCTGCATCAATGATCTTCTCTCCAACATAAGGTCAGAAGTGGGGATGTTTGCTGATGATTGCACAGTGTTCAGTTACATTCACGACTCCTCAGTCCGTGCCCACATGCAACAAATCTTGGACAACATTCAAGCTTGGGCTCATAAGTGGCAAGTAACATTTGCATAACACAAGTGCCAGGCAATGACTATCTCCAACAAGCGAGATTCTAACCACAGACAACATTCAGGCTTGCTCTCATAAATGGCAAGTAACATTTGCGCCACACAAGTGCCAGGTAATGAATATCTGGATGACAAAGGCTATGGAGATTAGAATAAAACAGAAAATGAAGATTTATGATAAATGTCAGGCACAGAATACAGTCAAAAACCAGGCAGAATACAGAGAGTGTGGGGGAGAGTGAAACATACAAGAAGGACAAAGAGAGAATACAAGAAAAGATTAGCGGGTAACATAAAAGAGAACACAAAAATCATTTATAAATGTATAAAAAGTCAAAGGTTAGTTAAAGGAATGGGGGGGCCGTGGGGCTGATTGTGGACCAAAAAGGAACTCATTGTACGGAAACAGAAGGCATGGCTGAGGTACTGAAAGAATGCTTTGCCTCTGTCTTCATAAAAGGATGCAGTTAATGTCGTGAAACAGTTAATGTTTGGATGCCCATCTTTCCTCCTTATGGGAATATGCTTGGTTTGTACCCCAACTATCTCAGCCTTGAAGGCGTGCCATTGCTCAGCCACTGTTGTCTGGACATTGGCGCGGTCCCGGCCTGCAAGACCATCAGCAGGCCGGGGCCATTAGAGGGAGCAGCGTGCAGTGGCATACCACTGCAGGGAGCAGCGTGTGCTGGTGCAGGAGGGCAATGGTTGATTGCAGTGTGGGCAGGCACAGCAGAAGTGGCGAGGTTGGGGCGAAAGAGCGGTGCGAGAATCTCGAGGGATGTGATCGGGGCCCAGGAAAGGTGAATGTTCGGGGCCCAGAAGAGGTGAGGGCCCAGAGGCAGCACGGGCCAGCCCACACTGTGATATGTGTGCGTGCTAGGTCCATGCAGCAGAGCTGGTCTCCAGTCGTCTTGGGTACTTGCCACTAGATCAAGACCTGGCTCTGTCAAGCCCGTGTGATGGCTGGTGTGCAAAAAAAATCCACGCATAGGCATCTTCCACCCTTCAAAATATAGTTCGGGCTCTGGAATATTAGGTAGTTTATTGAAACACCTGTGAACTCATTCCTTTTCGGCGTGGAAGCAAGTCATCCTCATTTTGAGGGACTGCCTATGATGATGATGAATGACTATCTCCAACAAGAGAGATTCTATCTACCTCCCCTTGACATTCAGTAGCATTAACATTGGCGAATCCCCCACCATCAACATCCTGGGGGTCACTGTCATGTTTGTAACCTTCACGTAACTGTAACCTTTATGTAACAACACTGTACAATGTATACACCTGAGAAATGCACACCTTGACCACAGGGGATGAACTTGTGGGAGACACTCCTCACCTGGTCATCCAGGTATATAAAGGGAGATCCCACGCAGTGTCAGCACTTCTTGGTCTTGGGAATAAAGGTTCAGGTCACGTAGTGACCTTGTCTGCAGTACATGCCTCATGTGATTCTATAGTAAGGTGTAAGGACACTACATTTGGCGATGAGAAACGGGAATCAATGACTCACGAGGATGGCCACCGGTAACACAGAGGAACGGTACTGTGTTGGTGAGGACTGGGATGATTTTGTTGAGTGGCTCCACCAGAGCTTTGTCACGAAGGACTGACTGGGAGTGGAAGCGGCTGACAAGCGGAGGGCGCATCTACTGACCAGCTGTGGATCCAAGACGTATGCACTGATGAAAGATCTGCTCGCACCCAAGAAGCCGGCAGACAAGTCCTTTGAAGAGCTCAGCACATTGATCGGTGAGCTCCTCAAACCAGTGAGCAGTATACACATGGCCCAGCACCGGTTCTATACACACCGACATCGGGAGGGACAAAGCATATCGGACTTCGTTGTGGACCTTCGGCATTTGGCCAGCCTCTGTAAGTTCACAGACGCCTGCAGGGGGGAGATGTTAAGGGATTTCTTCTCTAGGGTGGGCCGGCATCAGAGACAATGGCAGGGGGATCGGCAATTCATGCCATCACAAGGGACAATGCGTCCCGGGATGGGACCATTGACACCAACAGAGTGCTCAAGAGTAATCAAAGAGACAATGACAGAGGAATGCCTGGTAACAGTTCCTTTGTTAACAACAATCTCAGCTCATGCTGGAGGTGCGGTGGCAGACATGCTGCGAAAACCTGTAGGTTTCAACAATTTAACTGTAGAAACTGTAACTTCAGTGGACATTTGGCCAGAATGTGCAGAAAGCCCGCAGCGAGGCTAGTTTACGAGGCAGAGGAACCAGACGAGGGGTCTGCAAGGCAGGTTGATGCTTGGGGAAAAGCTATGGATGCTGAAGTCCAGCGGGTTCATGTGGCAGATATCCACAGCTCGTATACCAAAACGCCACCTATGATGATGAAAGTCCTATTAAATGGCATCCCGGTATGCATGGAGCTGGACACAGGAGCCAGCCAGTCACTTATGAGTGCTCAACAATTTGAAAAACTATGGCCACTCAAAGCTAACAGGCCCAAACTGGAACGAATTGACACGCAGTTACAGATGTACACCAGAGAGATCATCCCAGTGCTAGGCAGTGCAAACTTGGTGGTCACACACAATGGATCGGAGAAATGGCTGCCATTCTGGATTGTCCCGGGGAATGGTCCCGCGCTCTTGGGGACGAGCTGGTTAGCCTAGATGAACTGGAAATGGGGGGGTGTGCACGCCATTTCATCCGAGGAGCGAAGTTCATGCTCACAGCTGTGACAGAAATTCAAGTCACTTTTTCAACCAGGTGTCGGGACTTTTAAGGGCACCAAAGTAGTGATATGCATCATCCCGGACGCCAGACCAGTGTACCACAAAGCCAGAGCCATGCCGTATGTGATGCATGAGAGAATTGAGAGTGAGTTGGATAGGCTGCTAAGAGAGGGTATAATATCGCCTGTTGAATTCAGTGACTGGGCAAGCCCCATCGTTCCTGTCCTTAAAGCGGATGGCTTGGTCAGGATTTGTGGCGACGACAAGGCCACCATCAACCGAGTGTCACTACAGGACCAATACCCGCTTCCGAGACCAGCGGATTTTTTGCCACGCTGGCAGATGGCAAGCTGTTCACCAAATTGGACCTCACTTCAGCCTACATGACTCAGGAACTGGCTGAAGAATCCAAGCTTCTGACCACCATCATTACGCACAAGGGGCTATTAGTTTACAACTGGTGTCCATTTGGCATTCGTTCAGCGGCCGCTATCTTCCAGTGGAACATGGAAAGCTTGCTTAAATCCATTCCTGGAACAATCGTATTCCAAGATGACATCCTAATCACGGGTCGAGACACCGAGGAACACCTCCATAACCTGCAGTAGCTGCTACGCCGACTGGACCGGGTGGGCCTGCGACTAAAGAAGTCCAAGTGTGTTTTTGGCCCCAGAGGTCGCGTTTTTGGGCAGGAGGCTTGCCGCAGACGAGATCCGGCCTACCGAATCCAAAACGGAGGCGATCCGTCGTGCGCCCAGGCCCGGCAACACATCGGAATTGCGGTCATTCTTGGGACTCTTGAACTACTTCGGGATCTTTCTGCCGAACTTAAGCACATTGTTGGAGCCACTACACATGCTCCTGCGTAAGGGTTGCGAATGGTTTTGGGGGGACTGTCAAGAATGGGTTTTCAATCGGGCACGGAACCTGCTTTGTTCTAACAAGCTGTTGACCTTGTACAACCCCTGTAAGAAACTGGTTTTAACGTGTGATGCATCATCTTATGGGGTTGGGTGCGTGTTGCAGCAGAGCAATGATGAGGGCCAACTCCAACCTGTAGCTTATGCCTCCAAGTCGCTCTCCCAGGCAGAACGGGGATATGGGATGGTTGTAAAGGAAGCACTTGCATGTGTCTATGGGATGAAAAAGATGTACCAGTACCTTTTCAGCAGAAGGTTCGAGTTAGAAACAGACCACAAGCCATTAACATCCCTGTTGTCCGACAGCGAGGCTCTCAATGCCAATGCGTCAGCTCGCATACAGCGGTGGGCCCTCACGCTGGCTGCATATGACTACACCATACGGCACCGGCCCGGCACCGAAAATTGCGCTGACGCGCTCAGCAGGCTCCCACTAGCGACCACCGAGGGGGCGTCGGAGCAAAGCGCGGAGATGGTCATGGCTGTTGAGGCTTTCGACACTGCAGGCTCCCCCATCACAGCCCACCAGATCAAAATCTGGACCAACAGAGATCCCCTTCTATCCCTGATAAAGAAATGTGTCCTGACTGGGGATTGGGCGCCCGCACACGGAGCGTGCCCCGAGGAGGTCAGGGCGTTTCACAGACGGATGGACGAGTTCTCCATCCAAGCCGACTGCCTGCTATGGGGCAGCCGGGTTGTCATGCCCCAGAGAGGAAGGGAAGCATTCATCAGGGAACTCTACAGCGAGAACCCAGGCATCGTGCGAATGAAGGCCATTGCCCGGTCACATGTATGGTGGCCGGGAATTGACTCAGACCTGGAACACTGTGTTTGCAGGTGCACGACGTGTGCTCAGTTGGGAAATGCCCCCAGGGAGGCTCCACTCAGCCGTGGCCCTGGTCCACCAGGCCATGGTCACGTATTCACGTAGACTACGTGGGCTCATTCATGGGAAAATGTTCCTGATTGTTGTCGATGCATACTCGAAATGGATTGAGTGCATCATATTGAATTCGTGCACGACTGCATACGGTCTTTACGACCCACGGCTTGCCGGACATCCTCGTTAGCGACAATGGCCCGTGTTTTACTAGCTATGATTTCTAGGAGTTTATGTTGGGTAATGGTATCAAACACGTCAGGACAGCACCGTTCAAACCAGCTTCCAATGGCCAGGCGGAACGTGCGGTTCAAGTCATAAAACAGGGCATGCTCCGGATTCAAGGACCCTCCCTTCAGTACTGCCTATTGCGCCTCCTGCTGGCCTATAGGTCCCGCTTGCATTCGCTCATGGGAGTCCCGCCCGCGGAACTAATCATGAAACGCATGCTTAAAACGTGGCTGTCCCTCATTCATCCAGCCCTGTCAGACATTGTTGAGGGCAAGCGCCAGTCCCAAATTGAGTGCCATGATCGCAACTCAGTGGGGAGATGCATAGAAATCGATGACCCTGTATTCATTCTCAATCATGCTTTGGGACCCAAGTGGCTTGAGGGTACTGTAATTGGCAAAGAGGGGAATAGAGTCATAGTGGTCAGACTTAACAATGGGCAGATATTCTGCAAACATCTGTATCAAGTAAAGAAAAGGTTCAGCATGGACACTGAGGAACCTGAGGAAGATCATGAGATGTTACCCACACCATTGCCAGTGAACGAGCAACAAGGACATTCACCAGCATGCACAGTCCCTGCGGCCAGCCCGGACAGGCCGGAATCACCTCAGGCGACAGAGATGCATGCCAAGGCTCAACCACCAGAGCCCCAACTGCGGCGCTCCATGAGAGAGCGTCAACTGCCTGAAAGACTCAATCTTTGAACCAAAGACGTTGAGGGGAGGTGATATCATGTTTGTAACCTTTACATAACTGTAACCCTTATGTAACAACACTGTACACTGTATACACCTGAGTAATGCACACCTTGACCACTGGGGATGAACTTATGGGAGACACGCCTCACCTGGTCATCCAGGTATATAAAGGGAGGTCCCACGCAGGGTCAGCACTTCTTGGTCCTGGGAATAAAGGTTCAGGTCACATGACTCGTGTGATTCTATAGTAAGGTGTAAGGACACTACAGTCACCATTGACCAGAATGTTAACTGGACTAGCCACATAAATATTGTGTCTGCAAAGCAGGTCAGAGGCTGCATATTCTGTGGTGAGTGTCTTATCTCCTGACTCCCCAAAACCTTTCCACCATCTACAAGGCACAAGTCAGGAGTGTGATTGTTATGTATACAATAAAGTTTCAAACTGAGTACTGTTTAACTGCTCTGCTTTATTTAGGCCCAAAGTGTCTGACTCACAAAATGGCTGGCCTTCTATACCCGAGCAGCACCATGTGCGTGCTGCTCAGTGACCTCCAACAATGTCACCATCTGGTGGCTACAAACAGTATGTATATACATGACAATACCCTCCTCTGAGATCTTATCACAGTCTTTCACAGGTTGAGACGGTCCGGTGCTTTAAACTCCCAGGTTCACCATCCCAGTTCGATTCCAGCCTTGGGTGAATGTGCGGAGTCTGTTGTGGCTGGTAGCTGGATGGTTGACTTGTTGGGGGTGGCAGTGGCCATGACTGGAATTGCAAGTCCATTTTTATTGAACAAGTCCGTGATGAAAATTCTGGCTTCACTGATAACGCTTGAGTCTACTGAAGGCTGCTGGTAGGTTGGTTGTCGAAGGTTTCTTCGTCCGGCTGTTCTGGCTCGTCTGTGTGCCTCAGCTTTGTTTGATCCATGTGTTTCCTGCAAGTTTGTCCATTCTTGAGCTTAATAACAAATACTCTGTTGCCCTCCTTGGCCATGACTGTACCAGCGATCCATTTGAGACCCTGACCATAATTCAACATATATACAGGATCATTAACAGAAATCTCACGTGACACAGTTGCGTGATCGTGGTAGCCTTGTTGACTCTGTCTTCTGTATTCAACATGATTACTTAAATCTGGGTGTACAAGAGATAACTTGGTCTTAAGACCTCTTTTCGTCATGAGTTCAGCAGGCAAGACCCCTGTGAGTGTGTGGGGTCTTGTCCTGTAACTCAGCAGTATGCAAGTCAAGAGGGTTTGCAGTGACCCTTGGGTTACTCTCCTCATGCTTTGCTTAATAACATGTACTGCACTTTCTGCTTACCCGTTGGACACAGGCTTGAACGGTGCTGACCTTACATGTTTTATGCCGTTAAGTTTTACAAACTCCTGAAACTCCTGACTGGTGAAGCACGACCATTGTCGCTCACCACTATGTCAGGCAGACCATGTGTCGCGAACATGACATTGAGATTCTCTATGGTTGCCGTGGACGTATTGGATGACATGATTATGCATTCTATCCACTTCAAATAAGCATCCACCACCACTAAAAACATCTTGCCCAGGAAGGGACCTGAAAAATCTACATGGATCCTGGACCAAGGTTTGGATGGCCATGACCACAGACTCAGCAGCGATTCCGCTGGTGCTTTGCTGAGCTGCATGCAGGGAGTTGCACTGATGTACGCATGTTTCCA
Organism: Pristiophorus japonicus; assembly: GCF_044704955.1. Lineage (NCBI taxonomy): Eukaryota > Metazoa > Chordata > Chondrichthyes > Pristiophoridae > Pristiophorus > Pristiophorus japonicus. Next base: position 419,040,750 of record NC_091977.1, read on the forward strand.
GCTCAGAATCAATTCCTGGCCACCATACATGGGACCTGGCGACGGCCTTCATCATCACTATACCAGGATGTGTGCTGTTTAACTCACACAGTCTAAGGATAAGGGGTAAGTCTTTTAGGACTGAGATGAGGAGAAACTTTCACTCAGAGAGTTGTTAACCTGTGGAATTCCCTACTGCAGCGAGTTGTTGATGACAGTAAATTGGATATATTCAAGAGGGAGTTAGATATGGCTCTTACGGCTAAAGGGATCAAGGGGTATGGAGAGAAAGCAGGAAAGGGGTATTAAGGTGAATGATCAGCCATGATCTTATTGAATGGTGGTGCAGGCTCGAAGGGCTGAATGGCCTACTCCTGCACCTATTTTCTATGTTTCTCAGTTTCTATATTTCTCTCTCCCTTGGGCATTACAACGCGATTGCCCCACAAAATGCAATCTGCTTGAATAGACAGTTTGTCCTAGCGACGAATGTAGGTTTGGCCTCCTTGCACATTTAATTAGGTATGGCAGACCAATCCCCTTTGAGGATGCAAGCCTTTACCACTGATAAAATCGGGTCCTGGCTTGTCCAGGTCTTAACTTGTTGAGCCATGACAGGGGGTACCCTCACTCTCAAAAGCATCCATGATTAACATTAAATCTGCCGGTTGTGGCGTTCCCATCTCAGGTGTGGGCAACGGCAAATGGCTCAAAGCATCGGCACAATTCTCTGTGCCAGGTCGGTGGCGACTGACATAATCATAGGCAGATAATGTCAGCGCCCACCTTTGGATGCTGGATGAAGCATTGGTATTGATATCATTGCTCTCGGAAAACAACGAAATGAGCGGCTTGTGATCAGTCTCTAATTTGAACCTCAGACCGAACAAGTAGTGATGCATCGTTTTAACACCTAAAGCTTCTTTTTCTACCATACTGTAGGGTCTTTCTGCTTTCGACAACTTTTGGATGCATACGCAACAGGTTGAAGTTTCCCCAACTCATTGGCTTGTTGTAACATGCAACCAATTCCATATGACGATGCGTCACAGGCCAAAATTAAATGTTTACATGGGTCATAATGTACCAGCAGCTTGATCGAGCAAAGCAGATTGGTGGCTTTCACGAAAGCTCTGTCTTGCAATGTGCCCCACATCCAGTTGTTGCCTTTTCTCAATAGCCTGTGCAGTGGTTCAAGTAAGGTGCTCAATTTAGGTAGGAAGTTACCAAGGTAGTTGAGTAGACCCAAGAACGAATGCAGCTCCATCACGTTCTGCAGCTTGGCTGCATCCTTGAAGGCTTTAGTTTGCACGTCAGTAAGTCTGATGCCATCAGCGGCAATTTTCCTTCCAAGGAATTTGACCACCGGTGCCATGAAGACGCACTTCGAGCATTTAAGTCTGAGTCTCACTCTGTCCAAACACAGTAGAATCTCTTCCAGGTTGTTCAGATGTTCCTTGGAGTCACGACCGGTGATCAGGATGGCATCTTGGAACATGACGGTTCTGGGAACGGACTTTAGTAGACTTTCCATATTCCTCTGGAATATTGCTGCAGCCGAGCGAATTCAAAACAGGCACCTGTGGTAAATAAACAGTCCTTTGTGCGTGTTAATGCTCGTAAGTCTCTTCGACGTCTCGACCAACTCCTGCGTCATATAGGCCGATGTCAAGTCCAGTTTTGTGAATGATTCCCTCCAGCTAGCATCGCAAATGAGTCATCAGCCTTCGGTAACGGGTACTGATCTTGTTTCGAAACCCTGTTGATCGTAGCCTTGTAGTCTCCACAGATTCTGACTGTGCCATCACTTTTCAGCGCAAGAACAATGGGGCTGGCCCATTCATTAAATTTGACCGGTGATATGATCCCTTCGCGCTGGAGTCTGTCCAGTTAAATTTCGACATTCTCCCTCTTCATATACAGCACTGCCCGAACTTTATGATGGACGGGTCTTGCATCTGAGTCCACGTGGATCTGCACCTTGACTCCCGTGAAGTTGCCGATACCCGGTTCGAACAGCGAGGGAACTTGTTCAATACTTGGGTACATGTATCTTCCTCCGATGACAACGCCTTTATGTCGTTCTAGTCACATCTGATTTTCTCCAACCAGCTCCTGCCGAGCAGTGTTGGGTCATTGCCTGGAACAATCCACAGCGGTAACTCGTGAACCGCACCGTTATACGACACATTAATTTGTGCACTGCCAATCACCTTTATCAGTCCTTTGGTGTACGTGCGCAGCTTGGCATTAACAGGGCTTAGCCTGGCCTTACAATCTTAGTATCCCACAGCTTGTTAAATGCCCTCTCGTTTATGATCGATTGACTCGCCCCAGTGTCCAGTTCCATCGATACCGGTATCCCGTTAAACTTCACATTAATCAAAATTGGTTTAAACTTGATTATGAAAGAGTACAGTCCAGACACTTCAGCCTCTGGCATCTCAGATTGCGTATCCGGATCCGCGCTAGTTTGACTCTCATCCTCCACGTGCTGTGTCGCAACTCACTTGCTCATCTGCGGACACTTGCGCTGGAGATGTCCCACTCTCAGACAGCCTTTGCAACTATGGGCTAGATTTTCCATCTATGGCCCATATATCACCCAAAACAGACCTCTAGCGCCCATTTTGAGCAAAAAGTGGAAACTAGGCCAGAAAGATCGCCGGAAAAATAAGCCCCCAAGTTTCGGCTTATTTTGACGAACTGATTGCCGAACTGATCGCCTTCACATGGCCGATTTGAAATTTCAGCACATCACCATCACAAGGCCAGGCTGATCACTCGTCGAGAACATCGATGGTGAATAGTTGCTTTTCCCGGGCTTTACTAAAGGAAATGGGCATTACGGACGCCATTTTGAAGATCGGAGGAAGGGTGGAGACAGTTAAAAAATAGTTATTAATAGTGAGGGGACCTATGCTTTCTGTGCCATTACTTGTAACTGCTCACAAGCTGGTTTTTGAAAGGATCATAGAAACATAGAAACACAGAAAATAGGTGCAGGAGTAGGGCATTCGGCCCTTCGAACCTGCACCGCCATTCAATGAGTTCATGGCTGAACATGCAACTTCAGTACCCCATTCCTGCTTTCTCGCCATAACCCTTGATCCCCCTAGTGGTAAGGACTACATCTAACTCCTTTTTGAATATATTTAATGAATTGGCCTTAACAACTTTCTGTGGTAGAGAATTCCACAGGTTCACCACTCTCTGGGTGAAGAAGTTTCTCCTCATCTCGGTCCTAAATGGCTTACCCCTTATCCTTAGACTGTGACCCCTGGTTCTGATTTTCCCCAACATTGCGTACATTCTTCCTGCATCTAACCTGTCTAAACCCGTCAGAATTTTAAACGTTTCTATAAGATCCCCTCTCATTCTTCTGAACTCCAGTGAATACAAGCCCAGTTGATCCAATCTTTCTTCATATGTCAGTACCGCCATCCCGGGAATCAGTCTGGTGGACCTTCGCTGCACTCCCTCAATAGCAATAATGTCCTTCCTCAAGTTAGGAGACCAAACCTGTACACAATACTCCAGGTGTGGCCTCACCAAGGCCCTGTACAACTGTAGTAACACCTCCCTGCCCCTGTACTCAAATCCCCTCGCTATGAAGGCCAACATGCCATTTGCTTTCTTAACCGCCTGCTGCACCTGCATGCCAACCTTCAATGACTGATGTACCATGACACCCAGGTGTCGTTGCACCTCCCCTTTTCCTAATCTGTCACCATTCAGATAATAGTCTGTCTCTCTGTTTTTACCACCAAAGTGGATAACCTCACATTTATCCACATTATACTTTATCTGCCATGCATTTGCCCACTCACCTAACCTATCCAAGTCACTCTGCAGCCTCATAGTATCCTCCTCGCAGCTCACACTGCCACCCAACTTAGTGTCATCCGCAAATTTGGAGATACTACATTTAATCCCCTCGTCTAAATCATTAATGTACAGTGTAAACAGCTGGGGCTCCAGCACAGAACCTTGCGGTACCCCACTAGTCAGTGCCTGCTATTCTGAAAAGTACCCATTTACACCTGCTATTTGCTTCCTGTCTGCCAACCAGTTCTCAATCCACATCAGCACACTACCCCCAATCCCATGTGCTTTAACTTTGCACATTAATCTCTTGTGTGGGACCTTGATGAAAGCCTTCTGAAAGTCCAAATACACCACATGAACTGGTTCTCCCTTGTCTACTCTACTGGAAACATCCTCAAAAAATTCCAGAAGATTTGTCAAGCATGATTTCCCTTTCACAAATCCATGCTGACTTGGACCTATCATGTCACCTCTTTTCAAATGCGCTGCTATGACATCCTTAATAATTAATTCCATCATTTTACCCACTACCGATGTCAGGCTGACCGGTCTATAATTCTCTGTTTTCTCTCTCCCTCCTTTTTTAAAAAGTGGGGTTACATTGGCTACCCTCCACTCCATAGCAACTGATCCAGAGTCAATGGAATGTTGGAAAATGACTGTCAATGCATCCACTATTTCCAAGGCCACCTCCTTCAGGTCCTGGGGTTTTATCAGCCTTCAATCCCATCAATTTCCCCAACACAATTTCCTGACTAATAAGGATTTCCCTCAGTTCCTCCTTCTTACTAGACCCTCTGACCCCTTTTATATCCGGAAGTTTGTTTGTGTCCTCCTTAGTGAATACCGAACCAAAGTACTTGTTCAATTGGTCTGCCATTTCTTTGTTCCCCGTTATGACTTCCCCTGATTCTGACTGCAGGGGACCTACGTTTGTCTTTACTAACCTTTTTCTCTTTACATATCTATAGAAGCTGTTGCAGTCTATTTTAATGTTCCCTGCAAGCTTCCTCTCGTACTCGATTTTCCCTTCCCTAATCAAATCCTTTGTCCTCCTGTGCTGATTTCTAAATTTCTCCCAGTCCCCGGGTTCGCTGCTATTTCTGGCCAATTTGTATGCCACTTCCTTGGTTTAAATACTATCCCTGATTTCCCTTGATAGCCATGGTTGAGCCACCTTCCCTTTTTTATTTTCACACCAGACAGGGATGTACAATTGTTGTAGTTCATCCATGCGGTCTCTAAATGTCTGTCATTGTCCATCCACTGTCAACCCCTTAAGTATCATTCGCCAATCTATCCTAGCCAATTCACGCCTCATACCTTCAAAGTTACCCTTCTTTAAGTTCTGGACTATGGTCTCTGAATTAACTGTTTCATTCTCCATCCTAATGTAGAATTCCATCATATTCTGGTCACTCTTCCCCAAGGGGCCTCGCACAACGAGATTACTAATTAATCCTCTCTCATTACACAACACCCAGTCTAAGATGGCCTCCCCCCTAGTTGGTTCCTCGACATATTGGTCAAGAAAACCATCCCTTATGCACTCCAGGAAATCCCCTCCACCGTATTGCTTCTAGTTTGGTTAGCCCAATCTATATACATATTACAGTCACCCATGATAACTGCTGCACCTTTATTGCATGCACCCCTAATTTCCTGTTTGATGCCCTCCCCAACATCACTACGTCTGTTTGGAGGTCGGTACACAACTCCCACTAACGTCTTTTGCCCTTTAGTGTTCTGCAGCTCAACCCATATAGATTCCACATCATCCAAGCTAATGTCCTTCCTAACTATTGCATTAATCTCCTCTTTAACCAGCAATGCTACCCCACCTCCTTTTCCATTTATTCTATCCTTCCTGAATGTTGAATACCCTTGGAGGTTGAGTTCCCAGCCCTGATCATCCTGGAGCCACGTCTCTGTAATCCCAATCACATCATATCTGTTAACATCTATTTGCACAATTAATTCATCCACCTTATTATGGATACTCCTTGCATTAAGACACAAAGCCTTCAGGCTTGTTTTTTTAACACCCTTTGCCCTTTTAGAATTAGTGTGGCCCTTTTTGTTTCTTGCCTTTGTTTACTCGGCCTTCCACTATTGCTTTTTACGTTTCTACCATCTCGAAGAGGTGGCAGAGTAAGGCATAGACAGAGACAGAGGAGGTAAGCATACAACCAACGAAAGTACTTGGAAATGCAATCTTACCTCAACTTGTCTGAAAACGCATGTCTTATGAGGCTGCGCTTCCGGAAGTAGGTTATCGATGAGATTTTCCAACTCATCAAGGAGGATCTGTAGCCTTTCAGCACCATCAGAACCACACTGTCCATTGAGTGAAGGTTACTGCAACCCTAGCCTTCTACGAATCAGGATCTTTTCAGGCTTCAGCTGGCAACATCTGCCCTATCTCTCAGCACGCTACACACTGCTGCATTCGGCAGGTGACTGAAGCCCTTTACGCTCGCAGGATGGACTTTATAAGCTTCTCTGTGACCAGGGAGGCACAGACCGGGAGGGCTTTGGGTTTCTCGAGAATAGCAAACTTCCCCAAGGTGCAGGGAGCAATAGACTGCATGCACATTGCCCTGAAAGCCCCCTTAAAGAACGCGGAGGTGTTTCCTAACTGAAAGGGATTCCACTCCCTAAATTTGCAGCTTGTTGTCGACCATAACCAAGTAATCATGACAGTAAATGCTACATTTCCTGGCAGCATCCATGATGCGCACATCCTGTGTAAGAATGCTATCCCTGACCTGTTTCTCAATCAGCCAGAAGGTCACGGTTGGATGCTGGGGGATAAGGAATATGGCCTTGCCATCACTGAAACAGAGAAACGTTACAATGAAAGCCACATAGCGACACGCAACATCGTCGAAAAGACAATTGGATTCCTAAAGCATCGCTTCAGATGCCTGGACCATTCTGGTGGCAGCCTACAGTACCACCCTGACCAGGTCACTGAGTTTATTGTGGTGTGTTGCATGTTGCATAACCTAGCTATAAGGAGACGACAATTAATGCCAGATGGGGCTGCAGATCCACCTCCAGAAGGAGGGGAGACGGAAGAGCCAGCCAGCGAGGAGTTAGAGGAGGAGATGGAGGAGGAGAAGGAGGCTGGTGAGGACCTCGGAAAGGACAATTAGCCTGGTGATGTAGCCATGGTCTCACGGCCCCCTCCCCCCAGAAGACCCAGAAGACCATTACCCCGTGGGAGTTACGGGGTTGCGTCAGCAGCTCATAAATGAACGCTTTGCATGAACTTGCATGGGGACAGTGACGTTTACATTTACAGTTATGGTTAAACAAAAGTTGCATTTGTTTTGAGTTACGTTGAGTTTTGTTTTAGTCTCACCTGTACTGACTTTGCCTGTCCATTGTTGTACAACATTTGCATTAATGCTTAGCTGAGCTAAAGTTATATTATTGTTATTGTAAGTCAATGCACAACAATATGTTAGATTTATAAAACTTTTAATTTTGACAAAACAATTTTTATTCAACAACCCCCACACCTACCAACTCCCTCCCCATCCCCCACAACTATATATGTATATTAACATTTTAACATTTTAAACATGAAAAAAAATTTTAAACATGAAAAAACACCCCCCCCCCTCCCCTCCCTACCTGCTGCCATGTCTCCCTGCAGATCCTTTCCCCCCACCGCATCCTAGGCCCTCCTGCCCGTTTTGGTCCCTGCAGACCGAGACGTCGCTGGCCTACAGCGGGCAATGCTAAGAATTCCTGCCGTGGTGGTGGTGTTGGAGTGGAAGACGAGCGTAGTGGCTCATCTTCTGAGTCCAGAGGAACTGTATCCTCTGTACTCGCTTGAGTGCTCGGGGTGTCACCAGGACGTTACACAACACCTTGGGGTGCAGTGCTGTGTCCAGCCAGCAATGCATGCCGAAGGGCATTTGTTGCGGCGGTCTGTTCACGTACCCCTTCCAGGGTCTGCCGTGCTACCTCCAATAGTTCTGGTAGCATGGCAGACACCTGTGAGATGTCTTGTGCGAACTGTGTGAACCCCTGGAGTAGATCGCGACCTATCGTGACCGTCTCCGCGCACAGGGACATCAAGCCCTCCAAGTGATCATCCAGAGGCGATTGCTGACCTCGCTGACCCGGCCTCCGTGGGGTCGGCGTGCACAAAATGGTGCGCCTCGGCGTTGCCGGCTGCACGCCACTTGGTCCTGGTGTCTCTTCTATCTCAATTGAGACGACTGGAGGATTGTACCCCCGAAAAATGTCATCCTCCTCCTCGTCAGGTTCAGTAGGCATCTGCTGCTCCTCCTCCTCCTCCTCTTCCTCTTCTTCAATGTCTCGTGTGGGTGGAGATGCGGGTTGAACCTCGACCATGGTTTCAGGGTGACCTTACAAGCAAATTAGAGATTATTAAAGAGCTTAGCGCATAAGGGTGCACATTAACGAGCGACTTTACATACCAATACATTTCACTACCCCAGAAAGTTGCAGCGATTGCTTCTTATGCACAAAGGCTACATGCATGACATGACATGACATAATTCGTATAGTCCATATTGCATTATATTTACAGGACACCACAGTACATTACTCTTTAATATTGTTTGACACATTACTCACGAGGCACATCGCTGGGCTCCGCCAGATCGCGTGTGGTGGCCGAACTTATGAGGGCGGCCGCATGCTCCTCCAGGTCCGTCAGTGGAGTCAACTGAGCATAGCCCCCTCCGGTACGCCTCTGCTCTGCCCTGTTGTTAGGTATCTTCTTCTGCAAACGAGAAAAGAGCATCGCATAAGCTAATTGACTAGGTAGTATCACGGAGTCACAACAGTTAAAACGTTAAATGCTACAGCTTGACACATATACATCTCTCTATATGCAGCAGCCAGAGAGACTTCAATCCCATCAAACATTCCCAGGATAGTTACAACACGGGTCCAATACAGATTGACACCCCCTCTACAATGTCCCATCAAACACTTCAAGGACAGCTACAGCATGGGGTTATTTACAGAGTAAAGCTCCCTCTAAATAGTCCCAGGGCTCAGAGCCCTGTCGGGATCTTATAATGGAGTTTATGTAATACATGTATGAATCATAAAATACAATTCCATCCAGGAGATTCAATGTTATACTCACAATTTTCATAAGTAAAATAAAATGTTACTTACTCTTGCTGCAGCCACCAGGCTATTCCAACGTTTACGGCATTGGTCCGAGCACCTTGCCTCATGAGATGTCGAGGTCACCACGGCAGCAATCTCGGACCAGATTTTACGATAGGCACGCGGTGTGGGTTTGCCATGTGCACCTCGAGTTAAATCTTCCCAGCATGCATCACCTCATTCACAAGCACCTCGTTAGCCTCGTCGCTAAAGGGCTTTGCCCTTTTCCTCTCTCCCTCCGACGCCTCAACTTTAAATTTATGCACTTCAGACATTTCTCTGCTTCCTTCAGTGGTTTTACAATTACTTCTCTCTCTCTCTCTCTCTTTCTCCTCCACCCTGTACCTTCTGAGCATGTGTGATGACCCTTGATCTCCAGAAACGCGGTAAAACCAGTCGGCCAGAAAAAAAAATCTCACACATGCGCAAAAGGCCGTTGCTAGGGAAGCTTTTGACTTCCTCGTTCGGTGGGCGAATGCGACACCGCCGAAAAATCAGATCGCCCATTCCACATCGCCAGCCTAAGGCCGAGTGGAAAATAGGCAGAAAAAAAATGGGCCATGTACCAGTGATCAGTAAGGCTAATGATACTTAAGGGTTGACTGTGGATGGGCAATGGCAGACATTTAGAGACCGCATGGATGAACTACAACAATTGTACATTCCTGTCTGGCATAGAAATAAAAAAGGGAAGGTGGCTCAACCGTGGCTATCAAGGGAAATCAGGGATAGTATTAAAGCCAAGGAAGTGGCATACAAATTGGCCAGAAATAGCAGCGAACCTGGGGACTGGGAGAAATTTAGAACTCAGCAGAGGAGAACAAAGGGTTTGATTAGGGCAGGGAAAATGGAGTATGAGAAGAAGCTTGCAGGGAACATTAAGACGGATTGCAAAAGTTTCTATAGATATGTAAAGAGAAAAAGGTTAGTAAAGACAAACGTAGGTCCCCTGCAGTCAGAATCAGGGGAAGTCATAACGGGGAACAAAGAAATGGCGGACCAATTGAACAAGTACTTTGGTTCGGTATTCACGAAGGAGGACACGAACAACCTTCCGGTTATAAAAGGGGTCGGGGGGTCTAGTAAGGAGGAGGAACTGAGGGAAATCCTTATTAGCCGGGAAATTGTGTTGGGGAAATTGATGGGATTGAAGGCCGATAAATCCCCAGGGCCTGATGGACTGCATCCCAGAGTACTTAAGGAGGTGGCCTTGGAAATAGTGGATGCGTTGACAGTCATTTTCCAACATTCCATTGACTCTGGATCAGTTCCTATGGAGTGGAGGGTAGCCAATGTAACCCCACTTTTTAAAAAAGGAGGGAGAGAGAAAACAGGGAATTATAGACCGGTCAGCCTGACATCGGTAGTGGGTAAAATGATGGAATCAATTATTAAGGATGTCATAGCAGTGCATTTGGAAAGAGGTGACATGATAGGTCCAAGTCAGCATGGATTTGTGAAAGGGAAATCATGCTTGACAAATCTTCTGGAATTTTTTGAGGATGTTTCCAGTAGAGTGGATAAGGGAGAACCAGTTGATGTGGTATATTTGGACTTTCAGAAGGCGTTCGACAAGGTCCCACACAAGAGATTGATGTGCAAAGTTAGAGCACATGGGATTGGGGGTAGTGTACTGACATGGATTGAGAACTGGTTGTCAGACAGGAAGCAAAGAGTAGGAGTAAATGGGTACTTTTCAGAATGGCAGGCAGTGACTAGTGGGGTACCGCAAGGTTCTGTGCTGGGGCCCCAGCTGTTTACACTGTACATTAATGATTTAGATGAGGGGATTAAATGTAGTATCTCCAAATTTGCGGATGACACTAAGTTGGGTGGCAGTGTGAGCTGCGAGGAGGATGCTGTGAGGCTGCAGAGCGACTTGGATAGGTTAGGTGAGTGGGCAAATGCATGGCAGATGAAGTATAATGTGGATAAATGTGAGGTTATCCACTTTGGTGGTAAAAACAGAGAGACAGACTATTATCTGAATGGTGACAGATTAGGAAAAGGGGAGGTGCAAAGAGACCTGGGTGTCATGGTACATCAGTCATTGAAGGTTGGCATGCAGGTGCAGCAGGCGGTTAAGAAAGCAAATGGCATGTTGGCCTTCATAGCAAGGGGATTTGAGTACAGGGGCAGGGAGGTGTTGCTACAGTTGTACAGGGCATTGGTGAGGCCACACCTGGAGTATTGTATACAGTTTTGGTCTCCTAACCTGAGGAAGGACATTCTTGCTATTGAGGGAGTGCAGCGAAGGTTCACCAGACTGATTCCCGGGATGGCGGGACTGACCTATCAAGAAAGACTGGATCAACTGGGCTTGTATTCACTGGAGTTCAGAAGAATGAGAGGGGACCTCATAGAAACATTTAAAATTCTGACGGGGTTAGACAGGTTAGATGCAGGAAGAATGTTCCCAATGTTGGGGAAGTCCAGAACCAGGGGTCACAGTCTAAGGATAAGGGGTAAGCCATTTAGGACCGAGATGCGGAGGAACTTCTTCACCCAGAGAGTGGTGAACCTGTGGAATTCTCTACCACAGAAAGTTGTTGAGGCCAATTCACTAAATATATTCAAAAAGGAGTTGGATGAAGTCCTTACTGCTAGGGGGATCAAGGGGTATGGTGAGAAAGCAGGAATGGGGTACTGAAGTTGAATGTTCAGCCATGAACTCATTGAATGGCGGTGCAGGCTAGAAGGGCCGAATGGCCTACTCCTGCACCTATTTTCTATGTTTCTATGTTTCTAAGACGTCCTACATCGCTGGAACAAGGTCCATTTTTTGGGGCGATGGCCACCGAGTGGAAAGTCTAGCCCCTAATTGCTTAAATCAGCACTGCCTCTGGCAGACTTTGGGCAGCCACAGGTTTCACGAACATAGCCGAATAGGCCCTGCCACGTGACGTTCTGCTGAACGGCGAATCAATCACATTTACAGTACTTACTGAGGTTCAGTTCATCACCGATATTTACTTTAGACTCCTGTCCGTCATCATACATGATTGAGCGATCTGGATGGCCCTTTTTAAATCCAACTCCTCCACCGCCAGAAGTTTGCACAGGATCACCTTGTAGTTGACACTGATAACAAAGAAGTCCCGCAGCATGGTCTGCCAACACCGTCCCGAACGTGCACGGTCCCGCTAGACGTCTTAGGTCGGCAATGAATTCCGTCGCGTTCTGGTCCTCCGATCGAACGTGTGTATAAAACCTGTATCTCGAGAGGATGATGCCGTCGTCTGGCTTGAGGTGCTCCTGTACCAATGTACACAACTCCTCGTACGTTTTCTCTGTTGGATCACTAGGCATGAGTAGATTCTTTATCAGACCGCAGATCTTTGAACCGCACACAGTGAGGATCACGGCCCAGTGCCGATCTGCATCATCAACCCCCTTCATTTTTTGGCCACGAAGTACTGGTTCAAACGGCTCACAAAGTCTGCCCAATCTTCTCCCTCCACGAATCTGTCTAAAAATCCAATCGTGCTCATTTTGCAAACAAAGGTTCTTGTATTCTCGTCGCCAAATGTTATGTATGCAATAAAGGTTCAAACTGAGTACTGTTTAACTAAGCAAGGTATAACCTTGCTCTGCTTTATTTCGGCCCAAAGTGTCTGACCCCAAAAATGGCTGGCCTTTTATACCCGAGAAGCACCATGTGCATGCTGCTCAGTGGCCTCCAACAATGACACCACCTGGTGGCTACAAACAGCATGTACATACATGACAGTGATGGAATACTTTCCACTTGCATAAGAACATAAGAACATAATCGGGGCGGGAGTAAGCCATACGGCCCCTCGAGCCATTTAATATGATCATGGCTGATCCGATCGATAGTTCATTGATTGTGGGTATGGGAAATCGAGCATGCATCTTTACTTCAAAGACCCAGCCGACAGAAGAAGACTGATAGCTATGCACCGCAAACTTCTGTGTGCATTGGATTGCTTGCCAGCAAGTTTATGCACACTATGAGAGCATAGAGGAGTCCAGTTCTAACTTGTGTTCAGTATTGGAGAAGGGTATGAAAACAACACAGTCAAGCACAAAGCATGTGGTCAGCTTTAAGAACACAACAGTGAGGTTCACAGTGATAAAGCTTCTGGTGACAGCTCTGACTGCTTTGATGGAAGGTCAGACTGCTGCCACTTTGGCTCGGAGTTCCAGTATCTCCTCCAGCTTTCAAAGCATGAAGGAGCGTGTGGATGGGGGTTCCCAAAGCATCAGATTACCTCTGCACTCTTTTCTCATGCAGAACTCTGGGAGTGGGGAAGCACTGTGTCATAACAATGGCACTGGCACTATGGGAGAGGCACGTGCCATCCTCTCTCAGGCTGACCATATGTCTGTTCCTGTGCCAGCCTTTCAAGGAGTGCTCTGTTGGTGCCAATTTGCTGATGATGATGTGGGATAGTGTGTGTGGATGGCACTTCCAGGGTATCTGAAAGCAAAAAGGCACAAGGGTCAAGTTTTGATGAGAGGAAGTGGGGGGAGGGGGAAGCAAGATATCCATGCATACACCATCAGCAGCTTGTATGTGAGAAGTGATTGTGGGATGAGGGGGAAGTGCAATGTGAGCAGAAGAATTAAGTATGACCATACGTCATCAGCAATGGTTTCAACTTCTCCGCTGGCAACGGATTCTGTTGCTGCCCCTCCATTAATTTCAGAGACGATTCCTCCAGGTGGGTCAGCGTATAAATACTGGCTTCTCCGCCTCCAGTCTGTTGTTGCTCACGTCTGTTGTGTGCCACCTTTGCCTGCAAGAGAAAGGGAAGTTTGTCAGTGAGTGTGGTGCAATATGTTTGGGTGATATTCCCGACATGGTTTGACTAGCTGTCGGTGTTTTCCAGGTGTGAGATGTAGGTGTGGATGTTACAGAAGTGGTAAATGTGTGAGAGTGAAGTGAAGCCATGATTGTGAGATATGAGTGGTGATATCTAGAGATTTATGGGCGTGTGGTGCATTCAGCAGTGTGTGAGGATTGTGGTGCAGATGGTGGGATATGACATTTTCTGAAGCCTTCACTCATATTGACCAGCTGTGTGAGATAATTAAACTTCTTGCGGCACTAGATCCGTATCCTTGGGACAACACTGGTGGCCATGATGGATTGGGCAATCTTTTTCCAAATCCTTCTTCAGTTGAGCTTGGATAGACTCTTGGCTCCCTGTGGGTAAAGGACAGCCCGTTGCCATTCTACCCCCAGGACAAAGGCCTCCAGTGCAGCATCGGAAAATCGTCTGGTTCTTTCTCTTGATTGTTGGCCCATTGTGTTTCCAGACCGAAAATGAGATGCTTCTGCAACAAAGCACCTCCCCTTTAAGTAGTGCAGAGAGCCTAGGCCAACCTTTATTGGTCATTAGACTGCACCCGATATTGGCCCACCTGTTCAGCACTAAGCCAATCAATAGCACATTGAGCACTGAGATCGGCATACCAATCATGTTAATGAGCAGGCACCACGAATTTAGCATGCTGCCTGCACCACTTGCACAGGCAACTAGCGCTGGGCGGTGCCCCCGCCTGTTTTCGGGCCCTATCCAAGTTCTAGGACTCAGGATGATATTAGGAAGGACTGTGGGTGCATGGGTGAGAGGGATAATTCAACAGCATTGCTCATTTAGGAAGGAGGCATCTGTGACCTGCCTTTGTCTTCTTCTTCAGCGGTCCCTCAAATTGAGGATGACTTGCTTCTACACCAAAAAGGGATGAGTTCAATGTTCACAGGTGTTTCAATGAAGGACCTAATATTCTCCGTCCCGAACTGCATATTGAAGGGTGGAAGATGCCTGTGTGTGGATCTTTTTAACGTGTGGTGGCTGTTGCACACCAGCCACCACATGGGCTTGACAGAGCTAGGTAAGGATTAATCAAGATGACTAGAGACCAGCTCTGCTGCACGGACATAGTACGCACACATATCACAGTGTGGGCTGGCCCGTGCTGTGCCTGGGCCCTCGCCTCTTCTGGGTCCCAAACGCACGCCTCTCCAGGGCCCCGATCACTTCGCGCTGCAATCTCTTGCCGCTGCTGCTGTACCTTCCCACGCTCAAATCATTGACCTGGGTTATGATGACATCCAGTGGCGTACATTTAAGGAGATATTTCATAACTCTCAAGAAAAATATATTCCAGTGAGGAGGAAAGGGTTTCGAAGAAAAGATAGCTATCCGTGGCTAACTAAAGAAATAAAGAATGGTATCCAATTAAAAACAAGGGCATACAAAGTGGCCAAAACTAGTGGGAGGACAGAAGATTGAAACATAGAAACAGAGAAACATAGGACTAGAACCTCCACTTTTGGGCTAATTGCCCAAAAATGGGCATTATTTCCGGCGTGGGCAGTAAAAAAGGGTTTTCAGATCGCCGGCTTCGTGCCAATTCTCAAAACACCTAGTTTACATTTTTGAAAATGGGTGTTACTGTGAGCGATATCAAATGGGCGGTAGCGTTAAATTTTTTTGACCTTCTGCCATAAAGCGTGGCCGTCCTTAGCAACGGCATGACAATGCTCGATTCCCGCGATTCTGGAGGTCAAGGGTCACCATGACATGCGCAGAATAGGAGACAGAGAGAGAGGGAGCTCAGAGGGACTGAAGGCATGGCTGGGTGTGGCGTGGATGCTTTGAGAGGAAGGAGGGAGACTTTAGAGCTTCACAGCAAGTAGGCAAACAAAAAGTAGCTGTTACCAGCTACATATTTGCCCGAATTTGCCCTATAATGGAGGGAGAGGAGGAGGCATCACAGCATGCTTTGGAGACCGACGCTGGAGAGAGCAGTGAGGTGGGAGAGGAGCACATTGGAGGCCGCAAAAGAGCCAGAAGGTTCTCAGACGAGGCAAATGCCGCCCTCCTGCAGGAGGTCGAGTTACACTGGGGTAATTTGACACAGGGATGGCATGGGAAGCCCACCCCAAAGGCCTACCAGTGGATACGGACCGAGATAGCAGAGGTGGTCTCGTCGGTGACCAACGAGGTGCGTGAGGGCAACCAATGCCGCAAATGATGGATCAACCTTGTGGGATCCGCAAGAGTAAGCATTACATTGACTTACATGTACTTATGTATTTATATAATTTGATTTGTAACAGTCATGAGTGACTATCAGCAGATGTGAGGTCTTGCACTTTTACCGGGAATGTTTTACTCAAAGCCTGCGGTCACGGTGTACTTTTTTTACGTAAAGAATGATAATAATCATAATAATCATGATTACATCTGTCAGTTATGTGTTGTATCAGTCTCTGTGACAGTACCTAGCAATGATATCATGCAATGATCTCATGCCATGTCGTCCTGTCACCTTTTATAGAAGAAGCTATCGATGATGAGGTCCGTGCAGAGGCGAACGGGTGGGGGGCCACCAGTCCCCAGTGACATCACCGAGATGGAGGAGTGAATGCTGGCACTTGTGGGGAAGCACCCACGGACAGCCATGGATGCATCTGCAGACCCTGAAGTGATGCCGCGTGAGTAAAGCTTACACCATTGCGTGATGTAAAGTCAATAGAATCTATATGATAGATGATTTCTAAAAGTGTCATAGAAATAATGCTGGCCTAATAAAAATCATTGCAATGCACAATTTGTTGATGGTCATGAAATGTGATGCCTGCGATGATTTTGAGAGTGATGGTGCTTTTGTCGTTCATATGCTGTGTGTAGCGCTGGACTCACCTTGTCACCTTAGCACCCCCTTCTCCTCGAATAACCTCATTTGTGTCTTGCAGCTCAGCCTGTAGTGCGGCCCCAGGCAAGGCCACAGAGGGCAGAAGGTGGGGCGCAGGGCAGGAGTCGGCAGACGATCGAAAGTAGTCCAGGAGATCACCCTGGCCGCTTTCTATTCCCTGCAGTATTTACCATTATATCTGCGCCGTCCAACAAAAGGTCATCCAGTCTAATCCCAATTACCAGCTCTCGGTCCATAACCCTGCAGTTACTGCACTTTAAGGGCCCATCCAATCATCTCTCAAAAGTGGTGAGGGTTTTCGCATTCACCAATCTTCCAGGCTGCGAGTTGCAGATCCACACAACCCTCTGCGTAAAGAAGCCCCCCCGTAAAATCCCCTCTAAACCTTCCACCAACCACCTTAAAACTATACCCCCTCATAATAGACCCCGCCACCAATGGAAAAAACCCTTACTATCCACTATGTCCAGGCCCCTCAATATTTTGAACACCTCGATGAGGTCTCCTCTCAACCTTCTCTGTTCCAATGAGAACAAACCCAGCATATCCAATCTGTCCTCATAACTAAGATTCTCCATTCCAGGCAACATCCTAGTAAATCTCTGCACCATCTCTAGTGCAATCACGTCCTTCCTATAATACGGCGAACAGAACTGCACGCAGTACTCTAGCTGTGGCCGAACCAAAGTATTATACAATTTAAGCATAACCTCCCTGCTCTTATATTCTGTGCCTCGGCCAATAAAGGCAAGCATTCTGTATGCCTTCTTAACCACCTTATCCATCTGGCCTGCTACTTTCAGGGATCTGTGGACAAGCACTCTTAGGTTCCTTTGTTCATCTACACTATTAAGTGGCCTACCGCCTAATATGTATACCCTTTCCTTATTAGCCCTCCAAAAGTGCATCACCTCACACTTCTCTGAATTAAATTCCATTTGCCACTGCTCTGCGCACCTGACCAATAGATTGATATTCTCCTGCAGCCCATGACATTCCTCTTCATTATCAAATACACAGCCAATTTTAATCTTGTCTGCAAACTTCTTAATCATACTCCCTATATTCAAATGTAAATCGTTGATATATACCACAAAAAGCAAGGGTCCCAGTACTGAGCCCTGCAGAACCCCACTGGAAACATCCTTCCAGTTACAAAAACATCCATCAATCTTTACCCTTGGCTTCCTAACAATTTTAGATCCAACTTGCCACTTTGCCCTGTATCCCATGGGCTTTAACCTTTATGGTCAGTCTACCATTTGGGACCTTATCAAAAGCCTTGCTAAAGTCTATATATACTACATTGTACGCACTACCTTCATCGACCCTCTTGGTTACCTTCTCAAAAAATACAATCAGCTTAGTCAAACACGATCTTCCCTTAACAAATCTGTGCTGACTGTCCCTAATTAATCCTTGCCTTTCCAAATGCAGATTTATTCTGTCTTTCAGGATTTTTTCCAATAATTTTCCCACCACTGAGGTTAGGCTGACAGGCTTGTAATTACTTGGCCTATCCCTTTCTCCCTTCTTAAACAAGGGTACTACATTAGCAGTCCTCCAATCCTCCGGCACCATGCCCAGATCCAAAGAGGACTGGAAAAAGATGATCAAGGCCTCTGCTATTTCCTCTTTTACTTCGCTCAATAACCTGGGATGCATTTCATCCGGGCCTGGGGACTTATCTACTTTCAAAGCTGCTAAACCCCTTAATACTTCCTCTCTCACTGTATTTATTTCATCCAGAATATCACACTTCTCCTAGATAGAAGTATCTGCATTACCCCTTTCCTTTGTGAAAACAGATGCAAAGTATTCGTTAAGAACCCTCCAAACATTTTCCGCCTCCACACAAAGATTACCCTCATGGTCTCTAATAGGTCCTACCCTTTCTTTAATTACCCTCTAACTCTTAATATATTTATAGAACATATTAGGGTTTTCCTTAATTTTACTGGCCAAGCATTTCTCGTGCACTCTCTTCGCATTCCTAATATCCTTTTTAATTTTGCCTCTTAACTTTCTCTATTCCTCTAAAGATTCTAAAGTATTTAGCCGTTGGTATATGACATAAGCATCCATTTTTTTCTTAATCCTCTCCTGAAAGTCCCTAGACATCCAGGGGGTTCTAGAATTATTTTTCCCAGCCTTTTTCTTTAAGGGCACATGTTTGGCCTGAGCCTTTCGGATCTCCTCCTTGAATGCCAACATTGATTTACCCACAAGTAGCTGTTTCCAGACCACCATGGCCAAATCACTCCTTAGCAAAATTAGCTTTTCCCCAATTTGGAACTTTTATTCCAGGCCTATTCTTGTCCGGATCCATAACCAACTTGAATCTGACTGAATTATAGTCACTGGCACCCAAGTGCTCTCCCACTAATATCCCTTCAACCTGCCCAGCTTCATTCCCCAAAACTAAATCCAAGACCGCCCCCTCGTGTGTTGGGCTTGCTACATACTGACTAAAAAAGTTCTCTTGAATGCATTTCAAGAATTCCGCACCCTCTATACCCTTCACACTAAATTTGTCCCAATCAATATTTGGATAGTTAAAATCCCCTGCTTTACTACCCTATGGTTTTTATACTTCACAGCAATTTGCCGACATATTTGCTCCTCTATATCCCTCCCACTGTTTGGGGATCTATAATACATGCCCAGTAGTGTGATCGCCCCTTTTTTATTTTTCAATTCGACCCACATGGCCTCATTTGATGATCCCTCTAACATATCATCCCTCCTCACCACTGTAATAGTTTCTTTAATCAGTTTTGCAACCACCCCCTCCCCCCTTTTTACCCCCCTCTCTATCTTGTTTAAAAATCCCGTAGCCAGGAATATTGACCTACCAAACCTGCCCCTCTTTCAGCCATGTTTCTGTAATGGCTATAATGTCATATTCCCAAGTGTCTATATGTGCTCTTAGCTCATTTGCCTTATTCGCTATACTCCTTGCATTAAAGTATAGACCATTCAGCACAGGAAGACCTCCTTGCTTACGACATACTAAGCCTTGTTTCCTCTGTCTTACAGATTCGCTTTCTAGATTCTTGCTATCCAATATCTGCTTTATTTCCTTCCCTTTTGAATTCGTTCTCAGGTTCCCATCCCCCTGCCAAGCTCATTTAAACTCTCCCCAACAGCTCTAGCAAAACTCTCCACGAGGATATTGGTCCCGGCGGACTTGAGGTGCAACCCATCCGTTTTGCACAGGACCCATCTGCCCCAGAAGCGGTCTCAATGTCTCAAGAATTTAAAGTCCTCTCTCCTACACCAACTTTCCAGTCATGTGTTCATCCCCTCTATCCTTCTATTCTTATACTGATTAGCACGTGACACTGGTAGTAACCCGTAGACTACTACCTTTGAAGTCCTACCCTTTAATTTTATTCCTAGCTCCCTGAATTCTTCCTGTAGGACTCATCCCTCATTTTACCTATGTCATTGGTCCTAATATGGACCACGACCACTAGCTGTTTACCCTTCCCCCCCAACAATGCCCCATGTCCGCTCTGTGACATCCTTGACCCTGGCACCAGAGAGGCACAAAACCATTTGGGAGTCAAGTCTACGGCCACAGAAATGCCTGTCTGTTCCCCTAATTATAGAATCCTCTATCACTAGGGCTCTTTTGTTCTTTGTCCCTCCCCCCTGTGCAGTTGAGCCACCCGTGGTGCCTTGGAATTGGCTCTGGCTGCACTCTCCAGAGACACCATCGTCCTTACCGATACTCAGAAGTGAATATCGGTTTGAAAATGAGATGGACTCACGGGAGGACTCCTGCACTACCTGCCTAGCTTTCTTACTACGTCAGGTGGTCACCCACTTCCCCTCTACCTGCACGCCTTTAAGCTGTGGGGTGACCACCTCCTGAAACGTGCTATCCACGTGGCTCTCAGCTTTGTGGATGCATCGTATTGACTCCACTGCTGCTCCAGCTCCAAAACGCGGAGCTCGAGCAGTTGACGCTGGAGACACCTAGAAACATAGAAACATAGAAATTAGGTGTAGGAGCAGGCCATTCGGTCCCTCGAGCTTGCACCGCTATTCAACCTCAGTACCCCTTTCCTGCTTTTTCTCCATACCCCCTTGATCCCTTTCACTGTAAGGGCCATATCTAACTCCCTTTTGAATATATCTAATGAACTAGCCTCAATAACTTTCTGCGGTAGATAATTCCAGAGATTAACAACTCTCTGAGTGAAGAAGTTTCTCCTCATCTCAGTCCTAAATGGCTTACCTCTTATTCTTAGATTGTGACCCCTGATTCTGGAACTCCCCAGCAACAGGAACATTCTTCCTGCCTCTAACCTGTCCAATCCCGTCAAAATGTTATATTTTCTATGAGATCCCCTCTCATTCTTCTAAACTCCAGTAGATACAAGGCTAATTGATCCAGTCTCTCCTCATATGTCAGTCCTGCCATCCCGGGAATCAATCTGGTGAACCTTCGCTGTACTCCCTCAATAGCAAGAATGTCCTTTCTCAGAATAGGAATCCAAAACTGAACACAATATTCCAGGTGTGGCCTCACCAAGGCTCTGTACAACTGCAATAAGACCTCCCTGCTCCTATACTCAAATCCTCTAGCTATGATGGCCAACATGCAATTTGCCTTCTTCACCACCTGCTGTATCTGCATGCTAAACTTCAATGACAGATGTACCATGACACCCAGGTCCCGTTGCACCTCCCCTTTTCTTAGTCTGTCACCATTCAGATAATATTCTGTCTTCCTGGTTTTTCCACCAAAGTGGATAACCTCACATTTATCCACATTATACTGCATCTGCCATGCATTTGCCCACTCACCTAACCTGTCCAAGTCACCCTGCAGCCTCTTAGCATCCTCCTCACAGCTCACACTGCCACCCAGCTTAGTGTCATCTGCAAACTTGGCGATATTACATTCAATTCCTTCATTTAAATCATTGATGTATATTGTAAATAGCTGGGGTCCCAGCACTGAACCTTGCGGTACCCCACGAGTCACTGCCTGCCATTCTGAAAAGGACCCGTTTATTCCGATTCTCTACTTCCTGTCTGCCAACCAGTTCTCTATCCACATCAATATTTTACCCCCAATACCATGTGCTTTAATTTTACACACTAATCTCTTGTGTGGGACCTTGTCAAAAGCCTTTTGAAAGTCCAAATACACCACATCCACTGGTTCTCCATTGTCCACTCTACTAATTACAGCCTCAAAAAATTCTAGAAGATTTGTCAAGCATGATTTCCCTTTCATAAATTCATGCCGACTTGGACCGATCCTGTTACTGTTTTCCAAATGCACAGCTATTTCATCTTTAATAATTGATTCCAACATTTTTTCCACCACCGATGTCAGGCTAACCGGTCTATAATTACCTGTTTTCTCTCTCCCTCCTTTTTTAAAAAGTGGTGTTACATTAGCTACACTCCAGTCCATAGGAACTGATCTAGAGTCAATTGAATGTTGGGAAATGATCACCAATGCATCCACTATTCCTTAAGTACTCTGGGATGTAACGTATCAGGCCCTGGGGATTTATCGGCCTTCAATCCCATCAATTTCCCTAACACAATTTTCTGACTAATAAGGATTTCCTTCAGTTCCTCCTTTTCGCTAGACCCTCGAACCACTAGTATTTCCGGAAGGTTATTTGTGTCTTCCTTACTGAAGACAGATCCAAACTATTTGTTCAATTGGTCTGCCATTTCTTTGTTCCCCATTATAAATTCACCTGATTCAGACTACAAGGGACTTACGTTGGTCTTCATTAATCTTTATCTCTTCACATATCTATAGAAGCATTTGCAGTCAGTTTTTATGTTCCCTGCAAGCTTCCTCTCATACTCTATTTGTCCCCTCCTAATTAGACCCTTTTTCCTCCTCCTATGCTGAATTCTAAATTTCTCCCAGTCTTCTGGTTTGCTGCTTTTTCTGGCCAATTTATATGCCTCTTCCTTGGATTTAACACTATCCCTAATTTCCCTTGTTAGCCATGGTTGAGCTACCTTTCCCATTTTATTTTTACTCCAGACAGGGATGTACAATTGTTGAAGTTCATCCATGTAATCTATAAATGTCTGCCATTGCCTATCCACTGTCAACCCTTTAAGTATCATTTGCCAGTATATCCTAGCCAATTTACATCTCATACCATCGAAGTTACCTTTCCTTAAGTTCAGGACCCTAGTCTCTGAATTAACACTGTCACTCTCCATCTTAATAAAGAATTCTACCATATTATGATCACTCTTCCCCAGGGGGCCTCACACAACAAGATTGCTAATTAGTCCTCTCTCATTACACAACACTCAGTCTAGGATGGCCAGCTCTCTAGTTGGTTCCTCAACATATTGGTCTAGAAAGCCATCCCTCATTCACTCCAGGAAATCCTCCTCCACCGCATTGCTACCAGCTTGGTTAGCCGAATCTATATGTAGATTAAAGTCACCCATGATAACTGCTGGACCTTTATTGCACGCATCCCTAATTTCTTGTTTGATGACATCCCCAACCTCACACATGGTTGTCTCAGCTACGTGAAGCATCCAGGACTTCCCACATGCCACAGAATGTGCACTCCATGGGACTGAGCTGCACTGCCATCCCTCAATTAGCCTTATCTAGTTTAAAATTATTGTGTCTGTAAGCACTTTAGTGATGACTCCACGAGGTTAGGTATTGCGTTTGAACTGTTATGACCTTGGGCCATTTATTGCAGCTCCTGATTGAGGGTATAGCATGGTGAGCTCCCTTTTATACTTGGTTATCTGTAGTGTACAGGTCACCCCTAGCTCTCCACCAGTTGCACCCTCTGGTGGTACAGGCATAGTGTATACAGTGTGAAGGTACATCCAGTAGTCTTATGTAACTGTACATTGAGTTTACAGGGTATATACTTCGGTGAGGTGGTTGCCAAAATCACACAGCCAATCATCTGAGGTCTGTAGCATATTTTGTGATTTCTTGGCCTTCGGGCCACCGGTGTGTGTAGAACCGGTGTCTGGCTGTGAGGATGCTCTCTTTAGGTTTGAGCTGTTTCCGTATCATCGTTACAAACTGCATATATTTTGGTTGTTGTCTTCTCTGGGGCTAGCAAGTCCCTGACAAGACCATAGATGTTGGGTCCACAACAGCTGAGCAGGATGGCTCTGCGCTTATCGGCCAGCGAGGTCGGTGTGTCTCCCGCCAGCTCGTTCGCAATGAAAAAGTGTTCAAGCCTTTCCACAAAGGCCTCCCAATCTTCCCATTGGCAAATTATTGAAAATTGCCAAGGTTAGCCATTTTTCACGTGGAAATTCATAATCCCGTAGCCAGTTATTGTGTCTGTAAGCACTCTAGTAATGACTCCACGAGGTAAGGTAAGCAAGAGTTTCTATAGCTATATAAAAAGGAAAAGAGTGGCTAAAGTAAATGTTGATCACTTAGAGGATGAGACCGGGGAATTAGTAATGGGGAACATGGAGATGGCAGAAACTCTGAACAAATATTTTGTATCAGTCTTTATGGTAGAGGACACTAAAAATATCCCAACAGGGGTTATGGGGCGGTGGGGAGGGAGGAACTTAACACAATCACATTCACTAAGGAGGTGGTACTCAGTAAGATAATGGGACTAAAGGCGGATAAATCCTCTGGACCTGATGGCTTGCATCCTAGGGTCTTAAGAGAAGTAGCAGCAGGGATTGTGGATGCATTGGTTGTAATTCACCAACATTCCCTGGATTCTGGGGAGGTCCCAGCAGACTGGAAAACTGCAAATGTAACGCCCCTATTTAAAAAAGGAGGCAGACAAAAAGCAGGAAACTATAGACCAGTTAGCATGACATCTATGGTTGGGAAAATGCTGGAGTCCATTATTAAAGAAGCAGCAGCAGGACATTTGGAAAAGCATAATTCGGTCAGGCAGAGTCAGCATGGATTTATGAAGGGGAAGTCATGTTTGACAAATTTGCTGGAATTCTTTGAGGATGTACCAAACAGGGTGGATAAAGGGGAACCAGTGGATGTGGTGTATTTGGACTTCCAGAAGGCATTTGACAAGGTGCCACATAAAAGATTACTGCACGAGATAAAAGTTCACGGGGTTGGGGGTAATATATTAGCATGGATAGAGGATTGGCTAACTAACAAAAAACAGAGGGTCGGAATAAATGGTTCATTCTCGGGTTGGCAATCAGGAACTATTGGGGTGCCACAGGGATCATTGCTGGGACCCCAAATATTTACAATCTATATTAATGATTTGGAGGAAGGGACTGAGTGTAACATAGCCAAGTTTGCTGATGATATAAAGATGGGAGTAAAAGCAGTGCATGAGGAGGATAGAAAAAACCTGCAAAAGGACAGAGGTGAGTGAGCAAAAATTTAACAGATGGAGTATAATGTTGGAAAGTGTGAGGTCATGCACTTTGGCAGAAAAAAATCAAAGAGCAAGTTATTATTTAAATGGAGAAAAATTGCAAAGTGCTGCAGTACAGCGGGACCTGGGGGTAGTTGTACATGAAACACAAAAGGTTAGTATGCAGGTACAGCAAGTGATCAGGAAGGCCAATGGAATCTTGGCCTTTATTGCAAAAGGGATGGAGTATAAAAGCAGGGAAGTCTTGCTGCAGTTATACAGGGTATTAGTGAGGCCATACCTGGAATACTGCATGCAGTTTTGGTTTCCATATTTAAGAAAGGATATACTTGCTTTGGAGGCAGTTCAAAGAAGGTTCACTCGGTTGATTCCGGAGATGAGGGGGTTGACTTATGAGGAAATTGGGCCTCTACTCATTGGAATTCAGAAGCATGAGAGGTGATCTTTATTGAAACGTATAAGTTTATGAGGGGGCTTGACAAGTGGATGCAGAGAGGATGTTTCCACTGATAGGGGAGACTAAAACTAGGGGGCATAATCTTAGAATAAGGGACCGCCCATTTAAAACTGAGCTGAGGAGAAATTGCTTCTCCTAGAGGGTTGTAAATCTGTGGAATTCGCTGCCTCAGAGAGCTATGGAAGCTGGGTCATTGAATAAATTTTAGATAGAGATAGACAGTTTCTTAACCGATAAGGGAATAAGGGGTTATGGGGAGTGGGCAGGGAAGTGGACCTGAGTCCATGATCGGATCAGCCATGATCGTATTAAATGGCGGAGCAGGCACGAGGGGCCGTATGGCCTACTCCTGATCATATTTCTTATGTTCTTATGTTCTTTTCACTGCCGTTGCCCTCCTGCACTAGCTCACGCTGTACCTTTCAGTCCATGCTGCTCCAGGCCGCCATTCGCCTTTTATAGCCCCGACCTGCCGCTGATGGTCTCTCGTAGGCCAGGGTCATCACACTGCTCCAGGCCGCCGGTCACCTTTTATGGCCCATTTCGGAAAGAGGGCATCTGTGACCTGCCTCACGCAGTATTGGACTGCAAATTGACTGTGGCTGATCTGAACTTCAGTTCCTTTTACTTGCCTTTTCTCCGTATCTGTTGATTTGCTTACCGAACAAAATGTCTATTGATCTCAGTCTTGAAAATTTCAATTAAAGGTGTATATATTTGGAACCACAATCACCTTTAAAACCACAGATAGTGCTGTACATGGCTTGGTGCTGGACTTCTGCAGGTACTGCAACAGGTGACGGAACTGTGTCACAGCCTCCCTTGTGAAGTGAATTGTCTAGGCACACTGTTCCTCAGTTAAGTTGAGATAGGATGTTTTATTACAGAAGGCCTGCATGGTGGAAGCTGACCTGTGATCTCCCCTCCTTCACCCTGTTTTTCTCTCAGCTACAGATGTTGCCTATGTGCCTTACTGCTATTTCTCCTCATGCTATTTCAGCCCCATCAGAAGATCGAGAAACACACCCATAATTTCACAGATTATGTGCTTAAGTCCCTGCATGGAGATAAAGCCGCACCTCCAAAAAGTCACTCTCTAAAAGTTTTCTAATAGCTTTAGCAGCCAACACAACTCAAAAAGTGCCTATCAGCCTCTTGAAAGACTAACCAGAGACGTACCTGATTGTAGCTGTGGATCCATTCAGATAATGGTCCTGCAACTTTCATCCTGACTGTTGGTGCCAGGAATTACTGGGTGGGTTTATGAAACAATGGAAGTTAAATTCGATTAGGCTGAAAATGGGCATGGGAAACATAATCTGCCCACGCCCTTTCAAAGTGGTGCAGTCAACACACAAAATTCGTGCTGCCTGCACATTTACATGACTGGAGTGCTGAGCTCAGACCTAAACGTGCTGCTGATTAGCTTGGCGCTCAACAGGGCGACCAATATCGGGTGCAGCCTATAGGCCAATAAAATTCTGCCTCAGCTCCCTGCACTTCTTAAAGGAGAGGTGCTTTGTTGCAGAAGTACATCATTGTCACTGTGGATGAAACCATTGCTCAATAGGAAAGAGAAAGGGCAAGGAGATTCTCAAATACGGCACTTGAGGCCATGGTCCTGGGGGTGCACAGAAGAAGACAGGTCCTCTAGATGCAGGGCAGAAGTGGGCGGTAATGGGACAAGTAAAGAAACAAAGGTGGGTCTTGTTATGTATGTGAACCTAACCTATGTGTCAGACTTGCCTTAAGGGGGCACACTTGTGGGAGACCTATGGGACACCTATGTACCCTGGAGCAAGCAGGTATAAAAGGCAGCCTACCATGTTGCTGCCTCACTTTGGAGTTATATTAAAGAGACCAAGGTCACAATGGTTTGAGCTTACAACACAGTGTCGTGGAGTTATTCTGAACTTAACAACCGTCGACGAGTCACAGATCACGAACTTTCACGCGGAAATGGCTGCCATTGGTATTCTTGAGAGATTTGTTGAGGGTGATGATTGGGACTCCTTCTTTGAGCGTCTCGACCAGTACTTCGTGGCAAACGAGCTGGACACGGCTGAGACGGAGACCAAGCGCAGGGCGATTCTCCTCACTGCATGTGGGTCGTCGATATATGGCTTCCTCAAAAATCTACTGACCCCAGACAAACCAACAGACAAAACTTACACAGAACTGTGTGCGCTGGCTCGGGAACACCTCCAGCCAAAGGAGAACATCTTAATGGCTAGGTACCGCTTTTACATGCACCATCGCCTTGAGGGCCAGAATGTGGCGAGTTTTGTCGCCGACCTAAGACGCCTTGTGGGACAGTGAGAATTTGCAGGATCTTTGGGGGAAATGTTGCGGGACTTTTTCGTGCTCAGAATTGGCCACGAGGCCATCCTCCGCAAACCACTGTCTGCCGAATCCTTAGATCTGAGTAAGGCTATCACGATAGCCCAGGCCTTCATGTCCACGAGCGATAACACGCAACAGATATCTTCACAGAATCGAAGCTCACTGGCAAGTACTGTGCATAAAATAGTGCCTTCAGCAGGCAGAACTGTACATGGTAGGGCCCACACGACCACAGAGGCCAGGCCTAGGGTGACTCAGAGGCCGCTGTGGAGTGCTAATGCGAATCCATTAACAACATGCTGGCGCTTCGGGGGCAGTCATAGAGCCCATCAATGTTGATTCAAGTACTATGTGTGCAAGGGCTGTGGAACAATGGGACACCTCCAGTGAATGTGCAAGCGACCTCAACACATGGTAGAGTCAGCAGAGGATGACCGATCCAGCGCGGATCACACAGAATGAGCAGGAGAGGCAACTCAACCTGAGGATGAAGAGGAAGTGTATGGTGTACATACTTTCACCACCAAAAGCCCTCCAATAATGTTAAAAGTTAAACTTAACGGCACTCCAGTCTCCATGGAATTGGACACGGGGTGAGTAAATCGATTATGAGCTAGAAGGCTTTTGAGAAACTGTGGAGAAACAAGGCACAGAGGCCAAAACTGAGCACGATTCACACTACGTTGCGCACTTACACCAAAGAACTCACACCTGTTATCGGCAGTGCGGCAGTGGAAGTATCGTACGACGGAATGGTGCATGATTACCACTATGGATTGTACCAGGCCATGGCCCAACACTTATTGGCAGGAGCTGGCTAGGCAAGATCTGATGGAACTGGGACGACATCAAAGCACTGTCTTCGGTGGATGACGTCCTGTGCGCCCAGGTGCTAAACAAATTCCCGACGTTAATTGAGCTAGGCATCGGCAACGTCACAGGCGCCAAAGTGCAGATCCATCTTGTTCCTGGGGCATCTCAAGGCCCGTTCAACTCAAGGCCCGAGCAGTCCCATATATGATGCGAGAGAAAGTTGAAATTGAGCTGGACAGACTTCAATGAGAGGGAAGCATATCGTCAATCAAGTTCAACGAGTGGGCCAGTCCAATCGAGCCGATACAAAAGAGCGACGGGACGGTCAGAATCTGCGGAGATTACAAGGTGATGATCAACCGAGTTTCGTTACAGGACCAGTACCCACTACCCAAAGCGGAGGACTTATTCGCAATGCTAGCAGGGGGAAAGTCATTCACCAAGCTAGACCTAACCTCTGCTTACATGACACAGGAGCTGGCTGAGCCGTCAAAGAAATTGACGTGCATCAGCACGCACAAAGGACTGTTCGTGTACCACAGGTGCCCCTTTGGGATTTACTCGGCTGCGACCATCTTCCAAAGGAACATGGACAGTCTGCTGAAATTGGTTCTGTTATATATGTATAAACCTGTATATACCTTGTATAGCCACCAGAGGGCTCATCCCCTGGAGTCCCAAGGGATCACACAATCCCTTGGGAGCACTGGTACTTAAGGAGGCCTCAGAGGCTGGAGAAGCACACTGGAGACCTGCAATAAAAGATTAAGGTCACACTTTACTTTGAGCTCACAGTATTTAGTCAGTCTCTTTATTCATACTTAACAACTGGCGATGAGGTACAGATGATGAACCCAACGATGCAGAGAACAGTGGGCGTCCTGGAGAAATTTTCGGAGGGAGATGATTAGGAAACCTTCGTGGAGTGACTCGACCAATACTTCGTGGCCAACGAGCTGGAAGGAGAAGCGAACGCTGCCAAACGAAGGGCAATTCTCCTCACCATCTGCGGGGCACCAACATATGGCCTCATGAAAAATCTGCTTGCTCCAGCGAAAGCCACAGAAAAATCGTACGATGATTTGTGCACACTGGTCCGGGAGCATCTGAACCTGAAGGAAAGCATTCTGATGGTGAGGTACCAGTTCTACACCTACAAAAGTCTGAAGGCCAGGAAGTGGCGAGTTATGTCACCGAGCTGAGACGCCTTGCAGGACATTGCGAATTTGAAGGACATTTGGAGCACATGCTCAGAGACGTTTTCTTACTTGGCATTGGCCATGAAGTAATACTTCGCAAACTTTTGACTGTAGAGATCCCAACCTTGAGTAAAGCCATAGCGATAGCCCAGGCGTTCATTGCCACCAGTGACAATACTAAGCAAATCTCTCAGCACATGAGTGCTGCTACAAGTACTGTGAACAAAGTGATGTGTTCAAGTTGCAACGTACAGGGCAGGCCCCACATGCCTGCAGCTGCACGTCCGCAGATGTCTCAGAGTCCACCATCAAGGGTGATGAATGCAAGGCCATTAACACCTTGTTGGCGCTGCGGGAGTGATCATCGTTTCCATTCATGCCACTTCAAAGGGTATGCTTACAAGGGCTGTGGAACAATGGGACATCTCCAACATATGTGCAGGCGAGCTGCAAACCCTGTTAATCCTGCAAACCACCATGTTGCAGAAGAGGACAGATCCACGGCAGATCATGACGAACCAGAGCCTCAGACCGAGAAGGCAGAGGCATATGGGTTGCACACATTTACCGCAAAGTGTCCTCCAATAATGCTGAAGGTTGAATTAAATGGACTCCCGGTGTCAATGAAGCTGGACACGGGCGCGAGCCAGTCCATTATGAGCAAAAAGACTTTCGATAAGTTGTGGTGCAGCAAGGCCTCAAGGCCAGTCTTGACTCCCATTCGCACGAAACTAAGAACTTACACAAAGGAACTGATTTCCGTAATTGGCAGTGCTACTGTAAAGGTCTCCTACAATGGAACATTGCGCAAGTTACCACTCTGTGTGGTACCGGGCGATTGTCCCACGCTGCTCGGCAGGAGCTGGCTGGGAAAGATACATTGGAACTGAGACGACATCCGAGCGCGATCGCCCTCTGATGACACTTCGTGTGTCCAGGTCTTAAACAAGTTCCCTTCGCTGTTCGAACCAGGCATCGGGAAGTTCCAAGGAGCAAAAGTGCAGATCCACCTAATTCCAGGGGCGCGAACCATCCATCACAAGACGAGAGCTGTACTGTACATGATGAGAGAAAGAGTAGAGATCGAGCTAGACTGGCTGCAACGAGAGGGCATCATTTCGCCGATCGAATTCGACGAGTGGGCCAGTCCGATTGTTCCAGTCCTCATGGGAGATGGCACCCAGAATCTGTGGTGATTGCAAAGTAACTACCAATCGTTTCTCCCTGCAGGATTAATACCCACTACCAAATGCTGACGACCTTTTTGTTACGCTGGCGGGAGGAAAGACTTTAACGAAGCTGGAATTGACCTCAGCCTACATGACGCAGGAGCTGGAGGAAACATCGAAGGGCCTCACCTACATCAACACGCACAAAGGTCTCTTCACCTACAACAGATGCCCATTTGGAATTCGATCAGCCGCGGCGATATTCCAGAGAAACATGGAAAGCTTACTGAAGTCGGTCCCACACACGGTGGTCTTCCAGGACGGCATCTTGGTTACAGTTCTGGACACAGTCAAGAATCTGCAGAACCTGGAGGAGGTTTTTAGTCAACTCAACCACATGGGACTCAGGTTAAAATGCTCAAAGTGCGTTTTCCTGGTACCTGAAGTGGAGATCCTGGGGAGAAGAATCGCGGTGGATGGTATCAGGCCAACCAATTCAAAGACGGAGGCAATCGAGAACGCACCGAGGCCACAGAACATGATGGAGCTGCGGTCGTTTCTAGGACTCCGAATTACTTTGGTAACTTCTTACCGGGTCTCAGCAAACTGTTAGAACCACTGCACGCCTTACTGCGTAAAGGAAATGAATGGATATGGGGCAAAAAACAAGAAAATGCCTTTGTAAAAGCTAGAAAATTGTTATGCTCAAACAAGTTGATTGTGTTGTATGATCAATGTAAGCGTTTGGTACTAGCATGTGATGCGTCGTCGTACAGCGTCGGGTGTGTATTGCAACAAGCTAATGAATCTAGGAAATTGCAACTGGTTGCTTATGCACCAGAAATCTGTCTAAGGCTGAGAGAGCCTACAGCATGATTGAAAAAGAAGCATTAGCATGTGTTTGTGGGGTAAAGAAACTGCATCAATATCTGTTTGAGCTCAAATTTGAATTGGAAACTGACCATAAGCTACTGATATCCCTTTTTTCCGAAAGTAAGGGGATAAATACGAATGCATCAGCCCACATCCAGAAATGGGCGCTCACGTTGTCCACATACAACTATACCATCCGCCACAGGGCATGCACAGAAAACTGTGCCGATGCTCGCAGTAGGCTTCCATTGCCCACCACGGGGGTGGAAATGGCACAGCCTGCAGAGTTAGTCATGGTTATGGAAGCATTCGAGAGTGAGCAATCACCCGTCACAGCCCGACAGATTAGAACCTGGACGAGCCAGGACCCCTTACTGTCCCTAGTAAAAAATGGTGTGCTTCATGGGAGCTGGTCCAGTGTCCCAGTGGAAATGCAGGAAGAAATAAAGCCGTACCAGCGGTGCAAAGATGAAATGTCTATACAGGCAGACTGCCTTCTATGGGGTAATCGGGTAGTGATCTCCAAGAAGGGAAGAGACACTTTCATCAGTGACCTCCACAGTACTCACCCAGGCATTGTAATGATGAAAGCGATAGCCAGATCCCACGTGTGGTGGCCCGATAACGATGCGGTCTTCGAGTCATGCGTGCACAGTTGTAACACATGCTTGCAGTTAAGCAATGCACCCAGGTAGACGCTACTAAGTTTATGATCCTGACCTTCCAAACCGTGGTCCAGAGTCCACGTCGACTATGCAAGCCCATTTTTGGGTAAAATGTTCCTAGTGGTTGTAGATGCGTACTCCAAATGGATTGAATGTGAGATAATGTCGGCAAACACGTGCGCTGCCACCACTGAAAGCCTGCGGGCCATGTTTGCCACGCACGGCCTGCCTGATGTCCTCGTGAGCGACAACGGGCCATGTTTCACCAGTGCCGAGTTCAAAGAGTTCATGACCCGTAATGGGATCAAACATGTTACATCTGCCCCTTTCAAACCAGCATCCAATGGTCAGGCAGAGAGAGCAGTGCAAACCATCAAGCAGAGCTTGAAGAGGGTATCTGAAGGCTCACTGCAGACTCACCTATCCTGAGTCCTGCTTAGCTACCGCACGAGACCCCACTCGCTCACTGGGATTCCATCTGCAGAACTGCTCATGAAAAGGGTACTTAAGACAAGGCTCTCGTTAGTCCGCCCTGATCTACATGAACAGGTAGAGAGCAGGCGACTTCAACAAAGTACATATCATGCTAGTGCAAATGTGTCACGCGAAATTGAACTCAATGATCCTGTATTTGTGTTGATCTATGGACAAGGTCCCAAGTGGCTTCCCGGCACATTTGTGACCAAAGAGGAGAGTAGGGTGTTTTGGGTCAAACTTTCAAATGGACCAAATCAAACTTAGATTTATGGACTATCCAGAGCAACCCACATTGGACCCTACCTTCTTTGACCCTCCAACATACACACCAGTGGCAACCGACACCGCGTTTGACCACGAAGCAGAACCCATCATCCGTAGCAGCCCAGCAGGACTCACCGCACCAGGCAGCCCAGCAAGGCCAACTGCACAGCAGCCCAGCGAGAACCCAACAAATGATTCACCAAAACCAGCATCTCCACCGAGACGTTCAACCAGGGAAAGAAAGGCCCCAGATCGACTCACCTTGTAAATAGTTACACTATTGAATTTGGGGGGGGGAGTGTTTTTATATATTTATGACCGAGATGAGGAGAAACTTCTTCACCCAGAGAGTGTTGAACCTGTGGAATTCTCTACCACGGCTAATTCACTAAATATATTCTAAAAGGAGTTAGATATAGCCCTTACTACTAGGGGGATCAAGGGGTATGGCGAGAAAGCAAGAATGGAGTACTGAAGTTGCATGTTCAGCCATGAACTCATTGAATGGCGGTGCAGGCTCGAAGGGCCGAATGGCCTACTCCTGCACCTATTTTCTATGTTTCTATTTCTATATATTTGTAAATCCGTATATACTTTGTGTAGCCACCAGAGGGCTCATCCCCTGGAGTCCCAAGGGATCGCACAATCCCTTGGAAGCAGTGGTACTTAAGGAGGCCTCACAGGCTGGAGAGGCACTCTGGAGACCTGCAATAAAAGACTAAGATCACACTTTACTTTGAGCCCACAGTATCTAGTCAGACTCTTTATTCAAACTTAACAGGTTCCATGCACTGTGGTGTTCCAAGACGACATATTGATCACTTGCACAACCTGGAAGAGGTTCTAAAGTGAATGGACAGAGGGGGATTCAGGCTGAAACGCTCCAAGTGTGTTTTCCTGGTGCCAGAGGTCGAATTTCTGGGGCAGAAGATCGCGGCAGCCGGCATCAGACCCACGGACTCCAAGACGGAGGCCATCAAGAACACACCCAGATCACAGAATGTGATGAAGTTGCATTCGTTCCTGGGACTCCTCAACTATTTTGGTAACTTTCTACCAGGGTTGAGCATACTGCTCTAGCCCTTGCATTTATTGATACGCAAGGGTGACGACTGGATTTGGGGTAAATCTCAAGAGACAGCCTTTAATAAAGCCAGAAATCTGCTATGCTCTAACAAGTTACTTGTTTTGTATGACCCATGCAAATGTTTAGTATTAGTATGTGATGCGTCGTCGTATGGGGTTGGTTGTGTGTTACAGCAAGCAAATGTGTCAGGCAAACTACAACCGGTTGCATATGCATCCAGTTTATCCAAGGCTGAAGGGGCCTACAGAATGGTTGAGAAAGAAGCGTTGGCTTCTGTATACGGGGTTAAGAAAATGCACCAATATCTATTTGGCCTCCGGTTCGAGCTGGAAACCGACCACAAACTGCTTACCTCACTACTCTCAGAAAGCAAAGGTATCGACATCAATGCTTCGACCCGCAACCAGAGATGGGCACTAACATTGTCTGCTTATGACTATGTATTCTGCCACAGACCAGGCACTGAGAACTGCGCTGACGCTCTCAGTTGGCTACAATTGTCCACCAACGGGGTGGAAATAGCGCAACCCGCAGACTTGCTTCTGGTAATGGATGTTTTTGAGAGCAAGGGGTCACCCGTCACTGCTCGCCAAATCAGGACCTGGACTAGCCAGGACCCTGTGCTGTCACTAGTAAAAAGCTGCGTCCTTAATGGGAGCTGGTCGGCGGTTCCAGGGGAATTGCAAGATGAAATCAAGCCGCTCCACCGACGCAAGGATGAATTGTCCATCCAATCAGATTGTCTCCTATGGGGAGATCTCGCCCAAAAGAGGCAGGGAAATGTTTAAACGCGACTTACACAGTACCCACCCAGGCATAGTCATGATGAAGGCTATCGCCAGGTCATACGTCTGGTGGCACAGCATTGACTCACCAATGCAACACTTGCTCACAGTTGAGCAACACACCCAGGGAGGCCCCCCTGAGCCTGTGGTCATGGCCCTCCAAGCCGTGGTCCAAGGTCCACATAGATTTCACTGGCCCTTTTCTAGGAAAGATGTTTCTAGTAGCAGTGAACACTTACTCAAAATGGATTGAATGTATAATAATGTCATCATGTACATCCACTGCCACCATTGAAAGTCTTAGGGCCATGTTCGCCACCCATGGTTTGCCCGACGTCCTTGTCAGTGATATTTGACCATGTTTCATCAGCTCGGAATTCAACGAGTTCATGACCCGCAATGGCATTAAACATGTCAGGTCTGCCCCATTTAAGTCCGCATCCAACGGCCAAGCAGAACGGGCAGTCCAAACCATCAAGCAAAGCTTGAAATGTGTACCGGACGGCTCCTTGCAGACCCGGTTATCTAGGGTCCTGCTCAGCTACCGGACGCGCCCTCACTCGCTCACCGGGATTCCCCCTGCAGAATTGTTAATGAAGAGAGCACTCAAAACCAGGCTCTCCCTAGTCCACCCGGATTTCAATGATCACGTAGAAACCCGACGGCACAGGCATAACGTGTACCACGATCGCGCGGCGGCATCGCGTGACATTGAGGTTAATGATCCGGTGTTTGTTCTAAATTACAGTCACAGTCCCAAGTGGATTGCTGGCACTGTTTTATCCAAGGAGGGGAATAGAATGTTTGTTGTGAAATTGTTGAATGCACAAATGTGCAGAAAGCGCCTGGATCAGACCAAACTGCGATTCACGGACAACCAAGAACAGTTTGAAGAAGAACCTACCATCTATGATCCACCAACACACACCCAACCAGCAATTGACCTCGCTCTCAACCACGAGGATGAACCCACCATGCCCGACAGTCCGATCAGACCACTGCGCTGCCGTGCAGCAATGATCCGACCAACTCACCCATGCCAGGACTTGAACTCATGCGATCGACCCGGGAACGCAGAGCGCCAGATCGCCTCAACCTGTAAATAACATGTACTTAAGACTTTGGGGGTAAGTGATGTTATGTATGTGAACCTAACCTATGTGTCAGACTTGCCACTAGGGGGCACACCTGTGGGAGACCTATGATTCACCTGTGTACCCTGGAGCAAGCAAGTATAAAAGGCAGCTCACCATGCTGCTGCCTCACTTTGAAGTTATATTGAAGAGACCAAGGTCACAATGGTTTGAGCTTACAACACAGTCTCGTGGAGTTATTCTGAACTTAACAGGTCTAGTGGAGGTGAGCCAGTTAGGGTCAGGAATCTGTAAACTGTTAGTGGCAGAGAATCACTTGCTTCTGAAAATGTTCCGATCAAAATCAAATCCGATCCCTTTAGTATTTGATCGGAAAATAGTTCTTCCCTAGTCACCTTATCAAAACAATAAATAATTCTGAATTTAAGATTTGCTCTTAATCTTTTTTGTTATAATGAAAAAGGTCCCTTTCTGTGCAGTCTCTCTTTATAACTAAAACTCCTCATCCCTGATATTGAGAATCTCTTCTGCACCCTTTCCATGGCCTCTACTTCTTTCCTAAAGTTCCCTGGGGAACACCACATGTCACATCCTGTCAATTGGAGTACATATCCATTATCCTTTCTTTGTCTCCTACCTCCTAACCAAATCCCATTCTTTCTCTTCACCCTAGCCTCACACACTGCTCAAAGTACCACACCCATCACTCATTTACCAACAATCTCTAGCAATCACAACTTATACCTCAATCATAGCTTCAACTCACCCTCACACATTTACCACTGCTGCAAGCTTCATACCCACATCTCCCACCTTGCACACACTGTCATCTACTCAACCATGACAGGCACATCACCCAAACACATTGCACCGTACTTCCCTTTCTCTAGCAGGCCAATGTGGCGCGTAACATACGTGAGCAGCAGCAGATAGGTAGAGCTATTCAGAACCTCAAAAAGCTGCAGGAGTTACTGTTGGAGATAATTGGAGGGCCTGTCACTGAGGTCGTGGTGAGCGTGAGGTTGAAAGCATTGCTGATGATGGTATGCTCAAACCTAATCCTTCTCTTCACATGATACTTTCCCCTCATGGCACAATCCCTTCTCACTTCTCACTTACAAGCTGCTGATGGTGCAAGCATGCATATCTTAGTTTCCCCCCGCCTCTCATCACAACCCGATCTTTGTGCCTTTCTCCCTGCAGATGCCAGCAACCCAGCCTGACCCCAACATAGTAGAAAAGGAGATGAAGAGAAGAAGAGACACCATCACTTGATCCAGCATTTTCAGGCACCAGCTCAGAAAATGGCAGTGCGTGTACTTTAGAGGTTAGTATAGAGGCGGGATCTGCATGTAGTGAGTTACCAAGCACAACTGGGTTGCAGCTAAGCTTGGAAAAAGGGTAGCTTGGGTGCCAGCTCCCTGGAAAATGAGTTTGCACACAAATTCTGCTGCACAGAACTCAGATGCTGACCTCGATGGAGCAGCCTTCAGAAGAAGAGTGATGGACGTGCACACAGAAATGCTTGGTGCAATGGCAGACCTGCCAGATAGCCTCTTGTCAGTGTCATGGAGCATTGAGGGGTCTGGCTCCAATGTTGCACAGGGCTTTGCGCGGAGCTTGGAGCCCATGATTTCCAGGATGGAATTGATGGACAACTGCATTAGAACACTTATGGACCCAACCAAGATGCTGGGTGAGATGGGCAATGTCGCAGCTTCCATTGCAGCACAAGAGGAAGAGTGTCTGAGTGTTGCAGTGGTAGCTCAGACTGCTCTCATGCAGTCTCAGCTGGCTGCCCGCACACTCAAATTCATGCCATTGTTGCTGGGTTTACAAGTGTAGAAAGAAGCTTGTCGGGTCTCACAACACTCCAGAAATCTTTGCTACAACAGATAGCTAGGAATGCTGAGGCGTTGCCCTGGGGGAATGGCAGTGGCTCCATGGAGCAAGAACCTGCTGTCGTATCTCAGGATGACAGCATTTCTATTCCCACTGATATCACTCCGCCAGTGCCCTTGCAGCCTGTCAGCCAGCCAGCCCAGACTGTTGCCACCCATGCCAAGTTTGTGCAGTTTACAGTCGGGCTTTGTAGACCCAGAGCTATTCGAGATCGTCCTTGCAAGGCCATCTGCAGTTGCCCCCACTGAAAGTCAGTCGCCTTCCACCAGCCATGCTGCAGCAACTGGGATAAACTAGACTAGAGTAAGGAAAGGAACTTGAAGGACAGAGAGTAAGGGAATGCACAAGCATGATTAGTTGAATTTGTTATGTACTTTGGCTCTGATAAATTTATAAATGATGTTTGGAATTTTTGATTTTTGGTGGCTCTGATTTCAGCATTGTGCCCAAGAGGACGCTGTGATGTTCCGTCACACAGGCATGGTAAGGTGGTGAAGTGGTTAGCAATGGGGATCTGGAGTTTCATTCAGGGAAACCGGATTCAGATGAGGTGCTCATGGACAGTCATACAGAACTGGGATCTGCTGCCTGTCTCCTCCCTTCCAGCTCCTCCTTCTTCTCCTCTTCCTCCTCCTCCTGACGTGCCCTCATAATGCCCATGTTGTTGAAGATGCAGCAGACCACCACGAAATGTAACACCCGTGGTGCCTGCAAAACCACATATGTGCAGTTGATGTAGCCCTGCGTGTAATGGAGGTCTCCTCCCGACCTATCAAGGCATTGGAACTGTTGCATGAGCAACCCGATTGCTTAGTCACAACCTGCCATTCTGAAAAGGACCTGTTTATCCCGACTCTCTGCTTCCTGTCTGCCAACCAGTTCTTTATCCACGTCAATACATTACCCCCAATACCATGTGCTTTAATTTTGCACACTAATATCTTGTGTGGGTCTTTGTCAAAAGCCTTTTGAAAGTCCAAATACACCACATCCACTGGTTCTCCCTTGTCCATTCTACTAGATACATTCTCAAAAAATTCTGAAGATTTGTCAAACATGATTTCCCTTTCATAAATCCATGCTGACTTGGATCGATCCTGTCACTGCTTTCCAAATGCGCTGCTATTTTATGTTTAATAATTGATTCCAACATTTTCCCCACTACCGATATAATTCCCCGTTTTCTCTCTCCCTCCTTTTTTAAAAAGTGGTGTCACATTAGCTACCCTCCAGTCCATAGGAAGTGATCCAGAGTCGATAGACGGTTGGAAAATGATCTCCAATGCATTCACTATTTCTAGGGCCACTTCCTTAACTACTCTGGGATGCAGACTATCAGGCCTGGGGATTTATCAGGCTTCAATCCCATCAATTTCCCTAACACAACTTCCTGACTAATAAGGATTTCCTTCAGTTCCTCCTTCTCGCTAGACCCTCTGTCTCCGAGTATTTATGGAAGGTTATTTGTGTCTTCCTTCGAAGACAGAACTAAAGTATTTGTTCAATTGGTCTGCCATTTCTTTGTTCCCGATTATAAATTCACCTGATTCTGACGGCAAGGGACCTACGTTTGTCTTCACTAATCTTTTTCTCTTCACATATCTATAGAAGCTTTTGCAGTCAGTTTTTATGTTCTCTGCAAGCTTCCTCTCATAATCTATTTCCCCCCTCCTAATTAAACCCTTTGTCCTCCTCTGCTGAAGTCTAAATTTCTCCCAGTCCTCAGGTTTGCTGCTTCTCTCTTGGATTTAACACAATCCCTAATTCCCCTTGTTAGCCACAGTTGAGCCACCTTCCCTGTTTTATTTTTACTCCAGACAAGGATGTACAATTGTTGAAGTTCATCCATGTGATCTTTAAATGTCTGCCATTGCCTATCCACTGTCAACCCTTTAAGTATCATTCGCCAGTCTACTCTAGCCAATTCATGTCTCATACCATTGAAGTTACCTTTCCTTAAGTTCAGGACCCTAGTCTCTGAATTAACTGTGTCACTCTCCATCTTAATGAAGAATTCTACCATATTATGGTCACTCTTCCCCAAGGGGCTTCGCACAACAAGATTTCTAATTAGTCCTTTCTCATTACACATCAACCAATCTAGGATGGCCAGCCCTTTTGTTGGTTCCTCAACATATTGGTCGAGAAAACCAGCCCTAATACAGTTCAGGAAATCCTCCTCCACCATATTGCTAGCAGTTTGGTTAGGCCAATCTATATGTAGATTAAAGTCGCCCATGATAACTGCTGTACCTTTATTGCACGCATCCCTAATTTCTTGTTTGATGCTGTCCCCAACCTCACTACTACTGTTTGGTGGTCTGTACATAACTCCCACTAGCATTTTCTGCCCTTTGGTATTCCGCAGCTCTACTCATACAGATTCCACATCATCCAAGCTAATGTCCTTCCTTAATTTCCTCTTTAACCAGCAATGCTACCCTACCTCCTTTTCCTTTCTGTCTATCCTTCCTGAATGTTGAATACCCCTGGATGTTGAGTTCCCAGCCTTGGTCACCCTGGAGCCATATCTCCATAATCCCAATTATATTATATTCGTTAATAGCTGCCTGAGCAGATAATTCGTCCACTTTATTACGAATACTCCTCGCATTGAGGCACAGAGCCTTCAGGCTTGTCTTTTTAACACACTTTGTCCCTTTAGAATTTTGCTGTAATGTGGCCCTTTTTGATTTTTGCCTTGGGTTTCTCTGCCCTCCACTTTTGCTTTTCTTCTTTCTACCTTTTGCTTCTGCCCTCATTTTACTTCCCTCTTCTCTCTGCATAGGTTCCCATCCCCCTGCCATATTAGTTTAACAGCACTAGCAAACACTCCCCCTCGGACATTGGTTCCGGTCCTGCCCAGGTGTAGATCGTCCGGTTTGTACTGGTCCCACCTCCTCCTGAATCGGTTCCAATATCCCAGGAATTTGGCTCCCTCCCTCCTGCACCACTCCTCAAGCCAGGTATTCATCTTAGCTATCCTGCTATTTCTATTCTGACTAGCATGTGGCACTGGCAGTAGTCCTGAGATAACTACCTTTGAGGTCCTATTTTTAATTTAACTCCTAGGTCCCTAAATTCAGCTTGGATGACCTCATCCCGTTTTTTACCTATATCTTTGGTTCCTATATGCACAACAACAAGTGGCTGTTCACTGTTCCCCTCCAGAATGCCCTGCAGCCACTCTGAGACATCCTTGACCCTTGCACCAAGGAGGCAAGATACTATCCTGGAGTCTCAGTTACGACCGCAGAAACGCCTATCTATTCCCCTTACAATAGAATCCCCTACCACTATAGCTCTCGCATTTTTTTTGCTGCCCTCCTGTGCAGCAGAGCCACCCATGGTGCCATGAACTTGGCTGCTGCTGCCTTCCCCTGATGAGCCATCTCCCCCAACAGTACCCAAAATGGTGTATCTGTTTTGGAGGGAGATGGCCGCAGGGGACTCCTGCACTGCTTTCCTATTTCTGTTCTGTTTGATGGTCACCCAGTCCCTATTTGCCTTTGTAACCTTTACCTGCCATGTGATCAACTCACTAAACGTGCTAGTCACGATATCCTCAGCATCGCGGATGCTCCAGAGTGAATCCATTCGCAGCTATCCTGCTATGTGGTCTGTCAGGAGCTGCAGCTGCATACACTTCCTGCATACATTGTCGTCAGGGACATTGTCCCTGATTTCCCACATCGCACAGGAGGAGCATGATATGGGACTGGGCTCTCCTGCCATGTCTTACCCTTAAATTAATTTAATTTGGCAACTATGCCAAAGATTACTAGAAGACCCTAGCTGGGTAAGGCCTCCTGCTGAGAGTGCTCCAGGCCCTCCTCCTCTCTCTCTGAGCAGCTTGTCCTCTTTGCTGCCTCTGCTCCATCTCCGTGTCATACTTCAACGCGAGGGGCATTGCAAGTAGAGCCCCCATGACTGTGAGCAAGTGGTCTGAGCAGAATCCTTGAAATCAGAAGCAAGGCCTTCTCCACTTGCAGTATACTCCATGTCACCTCACCAACTTTAAGTAACTGTCGAAAGCTATTATCAGTTGCAGAAACTTACATAGAAATCAAAAGACAAGTCACCTGCAAGCTGTTGATGATTGTCCCTTTAAATACTGCTGGTGGTGATGGGGGGTAGGGGTGGAGGAGGGGAGCTGATCGCCAAAATGGCAGGTCGTGCATCAAATCAGCTTTGCACATTGATTGACATCACGATCTGTCTCATTACCATTTTTCTTGGCAGCACAGGCAAAGGCCGCATTGCTGACTTGCCTAAAATGGCGGCTGCCATGGGACGCACCGGAAGTGGGTGGAAGTGAGGCGGCTGCCATTTTTGTCAAAACTGACCTTAACTGCTGGCGCTAAGGGTCCAAATTTCACAGCCAACAAATTTGGCATGTCCACAGTTTAATTTGCGAAAAGTCACAGGAACCTTATTTTAATATTTTATGCAGGCAGCCGCCTAGGATGACTAAAAGTAACCCGATCCAATATGGGAGGCTGTCCCACATTTTCCAAGAGATTGGATGCGGGAAGTCGGGACCCAAATTCCTCTCTTTAACATCGATTTTAAGACCAAAAAGCAGGCGAAACAAAATTGAATTTCATCCCCCATAGATTGTGCATTTTTTTCATAATTTAAATTTGATCCTTTTTGCTATTCAATATTTGTTGTCCAGGAGGGCTGTAGACATTGGTGACACGACCACAAATTTACCTACTTGCTCAGGGTTATATTGTAGCTCCCCTCCTGAGTGGTCCAGACATCTGAAGCGCTGCTTAAGCACAATTATTGTTTTGTGGACCACATTGTGTGTGTCTCTGTGGCTCTGGTTGTATCGCTTCTCAGCCTCGGTGTGGGTGTCACGCAGTGGGGTCATCAGCCAGGTGGCTAGGCCATATTGGTTATCACCAAGCATCCAGCATTGTCCTTGTGGCTGACTCTTAAAGATGTCAGAGACAGCGCTGTCACGCAGGATGTGAGCCTCATCGAAGGTGCCCGGACATTTTGCATTCACTGCCATGATGATCTGGTTGTAGTTGACAACTAATTGGACCTTCAGGGAATGAAATCCTTTTCTGTTACGAAAACTCTCTGGGTCCTGAGAAGGTGGCCGCATTGCGATG
Organism: Pristiophorus japonicus; assembly: GCF_044704955.1. Taxonomy (NCBI): domain Eukaryota; kingdom Metazoa; phylum Chordata; class Chondrichthyes; family Pristiophoridae; genus Pristiophorus; species Pristiophorus japonicus. The sequence continues at coordinate 419,084,029 of NC_091977.1, forward strand.
TGAGTGCACTGTATAGCTCCCTGCACCCTAGGGAACTTAGCAATGCAGTAGAATGTTCCAGCCGTGTCAGTCTGAGCCTTCGTGGTCATGGGGAAGCTGATAAAGTCCATCCTTCTTGAGTACAGGGCCTCCGTGACCTGTCTAATGCAGTGATGGCTTGCATGGTGAGACAGAGGGGAAATCTCGACCGCGGAGGCCCGAAAGGAACCGGACATGTAGGAAGACAGTGCCACAGTGACCTTGACCTCAACCGACACTGATGTCCTGATGGCAGGCTGCATATGTGGCCTGATGAGCTCGCATATTTCATTGATCACCACCTTGTGGAAGCGCAGTCTCCGAAGGCAGGTGTGGTCGGACACGTCGAGGTAAGACCTCTTCTCCCTATACGTATGGGATGTGTATGGTCTGGTCCTGCTCCTCATTCTTGCACATCTTAAATTGGGGACATGTGTGTGTGTGTGTGTGTGTGTGTGTGTGTGTGTGGCCACCTAGAGTAAACCCTCAGTAGTCCAGAGTCTGAAAATATGTTTGTGGAGATGGCAGCCACACCACTGGCTTTAGTTCAGAACAATTCCACTTTTTCTGGGCATTTTTTTGGTCGAGCGATATTGTGAGTGATATGTGTGCGAGGTGTTGAAAGTGACGGTGGGCGATCTCCTGGGCGTTAGTTTTTCCAAATGTGCTCTTTACGACAAAAAACATGGGCGGGCGGTATTATTGAATCTCGGCGTTAATTCTGTGTGGAAAGTAACACTGGCCGATATTATGGACATTGATTTCGCCCATTCTGATGATTCCACCCAAAAAAGTGGGTGGACGGTATTATTTTTTCCCGGCGTTACGCACATGGGGAAAGTAACGCTTGCCGATAAGTTTCCGAAAAATGTCCGTCTGTTTCCATTTTGTGGCTAAATGGGTGATATATGGGCGTTATATGTCATTTCAGCAGTAAAATGGATGGTAAGTGGGCATTAAGCATGCAAAAAACGAGAAAAATCTAGCCCAGTGTCCAAAGGTATTGACAGAACCTTTCAGTACATGTCATCTGGTGATAATCATCAGAAGACAAAAAAATAGCAATTTAGGAGACATAAGTATTCTATTTACTATTTGTGCACTACCTAGTACAGTAATTGAAAATTATAATGAATTTGACTCTAGGTTTAAAAAATAGAAAGTCTGAAGCACCTTCCACTGTGATCCACAAAATTATTTTTTTTTACCAAATGAATACTACTTTCTGATATTGAAATTTCACTATTCTATTGGAACTTTGTTTTTTGAAAGGTCACTTGAAAACCTAGTCATTGTGACATAGCAGTTGCTCTGTCGCTATCACTGGTTTTGATTTAGTTATAAGTCAAAAGATTTTCTAATAGATTCATAGGGCTTGAACCTCCACTTTTGAGCTTATCGCCCAAAAATGGACATTATTTCCGGCGTGGGCGTAAAAAAATGTTTTTAGATCGCAAGCTTCTCACCCATTCTCAAAACACCTAGTTTACATTTTTGAAAATGGGCATTACCGCGAGCGATATCAAATGGGCGGCAGCGTGTAAATTTTTTTGACCTTCTGTCGTAAAGTGTGGCTGTCCTTAGCAACGGCATGGCAACGCTCAATTCCTGCGATTCAGGAGGTCAAAGGTCATCATGACATGCGCAGAAGAGGAGACAGAGAGAGAGGGAGCTAAGAGGCATTGAAAGCGTGTGTGGCTGTGGTGTAGCTTGTCTAGCTGTTGTGGGAGGCACGGCAGAGATACACCAGTAGCAAAAAGCCTACTAAGCACCAAGAACATAGTTGGCACCGCACCGAGTTTTTGTCCAACAAATAAGATATAACATGGAAGGGATGGAGGAGGCCCTGGAGCTGGTAGCCAGGAACATTGGTGGCAGAGGGCTCCCAGTGGTCCCAGAGCACAGCACCCCACGCCCAGGTTCCGTTACAAACAAAGCTGTCATTAAGTTATGTCACGTGCTGTAAACCATCCAACAGTATTTCTCACTGTAGTACCAATGGCTATGAAGGTCATAACCACTTTGCATTTCTAGATCAGTGCTGAGACCCCAACTATTACTATTACCCCAACTATTAACGACTTGGAGGAAGGGACTGACTGTAATGTAGCCAAGTTTGCCGACGATACAAAGATGGGAGGAAAAACCACGTGTGAGGAGGACACAAAAAATCTGCAAAAGGACATAGACAGGCTAAGTGAGTGGGGAAAAATTTGACAGATGGAGTATAATGTTGGAAAGTGTGAGGTCATGCACTTTGACAGAAAATATCAAGGAGCAAGTTATTATTTGAATGGAGAAAGATTGCAAAGTGCTGCAGTACAGCGGGACATGGGGGTACTTGTGCATGAAATACAAAAGGTTAGTATGCAGGTACAGCAAGTGATCAGGAAGGCCAATGGAATCTTGCAAAGGGGATGGAGTACAAAAGTAGGGAAGTCTTGCTACAGTTGTACAGGGTATTGGTGAGGCCACACCTGGAATATTGCGTGCAGTTTTGGTTTCCATATTTACGAAAGGATACACTTGCTTTGGAGGCAGTTCAGAGAAGGTTCACAAGGTTGATTCCAGAGATGAGGGGGTTGACTTATGAGGAAAGGTTGAGTAGGTTGGGATTCTACTCATTGGAATTCAGAAGAATGAGAGGTAACCTTATCAAAACGTATAAGATTATGAGGGGGCTTGACAAGTTGGATGCAGAGTGGATGTTTCCACTGACAGGAGGCGAGAACTAGAAGGCATAATCTTAGAATAAGGGGCCGCCCATTTAAAACTGAGCTGAGGAGAAATTTCTTCTCTCAGAGGGTTGCGGATCTGTGGAATTCGTTGCCTCAGAGAGCTGTGGAAGCTGGGACATTGAATAAATTTAAGACAGAAATACACAGTTTCTTAAACAATAAGGGAATAAGGGATTATGGAGAGCGGGCAGGGAAGTGGAGCTGAGTCCATGATCAGATCAGCCATGATTGTATTAAATGGCAGAGCAGGCTCGAGGGGCCATATGGCCTTCTTCTGCTCCTATTTCTTATGTTCTTATGTTGCCAATCAACTGTATACACTTGTATTAATGAAGGCATGAAAGCGTTGTGTCTAAACAATCTCATTCATATTCACACGGACAATGAGTAGCAGCATAACGGCGTTGCCAAGGTCCAAAGAATCATAGATTGCACTCATGTGGTTAAACATGTTCCCTTCCTCAATCCACCACTTACCTCAACAGTAAAGTGTTGCATTGTCGAACTGTACAGTTTGTTTGACACCAGCAGCTAGCGAATATATGGCAACTCACTGACAACTGTCACAATGCATTCATTTCATGATAAACCATCATGCCAGCATTCTTCAACCCTGAAAGGGAAGTCTCGGGATGGCTACTGGGGGGGTCGAGGCTCTTCAATTTGAACTTCCAGAAGGCATTTGACAAGGTGCCACATAAAAGGTTACTGCACAAGATAAAAGTTCACGGGGTTGGGGGTAATATATTAACATGGATAGAGGATTGGCTAACGAACAGAGAACAGAGAGTCAGGATAAATTCTCTGGTTGGCAACCAGTAACTAGTGGGGTGCCACAGGGATCAGTGCTGAGACCCCAACTATTTATAAACTATGTTAACTACTTGTAAGAAGGGACTGAGTGTAATGTGGCCAAGTTTGCTGATGATACAAAGATGGGAGGACAAGGAAGACACAAAAAATCTGCAAAAGGACATACACAGACTAAGTGAGTGGGCAAAAAATTGGCAGATGGAATATAATGTCGGAAAGTGTGAGGTCATGCACTTTGGCAGAAAAAAAATAAAAGAAAAAGTTATTATTTAAATGGAGAAAGATTGCAAAGTGCTGCAGTTCAGCGGGACCTGGGGGTATTTGTGCATGAAACACAAGGTTAGTATGCAGGTACAGTAAGTGATCAGGAAGGCCAATGTTATCTTGGCCTTGTAGAATTTACCAATATCTCGCAAAGATTCCAGGTACCTTTCCCCTGCAGAGGAGAAGAATCCCTTTCTGGACTTTTAAAATGGAAGGAAAACTTTGGGACACAAATGAATTTTAAAGGGGCAGACGAGGCCTGCAGGGGATAAAAGGGGGTGCATTCATGGAGACCCCCCCCCAGTGATTGGACTCAAAGGAAAGGGAATTTAATTTGGAACTATCTACCAGAAAGTTTGAAATCCTAAAGTGCACATGGAAGAAACTACGAACTTTAATCGAATTTGGGATTTTTAAAAGGTGTATGTTGGGTCTGCAAGAAAAGGGGTGGGGTCAATATCTAAAGGGCCAGTTTGGACATTGGAACTAATCAAATTGTCTGGGAACTGTATACCCTCGAAACTTGCCCCTTGAAAACATTAGCATTTAAACAATCAACGATGGAAGAAACATTTATCACCGCACCCGGAGGACCCAAATGTCACATACATATTCCAACACCTTTTCAACAGGCATAGAAATATCTGGCTCAGGCCAGACTAGCACAATGGAGAGCTCACCAACTTCGAAAAGCCTATTAACGCCAGATTAAAACCACTTAATCAAGTTTCATTTAGCTGGCTGAAAAATCGAAACAAAGAACTGAGCTAGATTTGATGGAAGATAAGGAAGCCTGTTTTAGTATAATTGAAGTCTGTTCTGGCAGTGAGGTGTGCTTCAAGAGACACTATTAGTTAGCAGTCTCGTTACATAAGTTCTACACCAGCCTCGAAAAGTGGGATCCCGAAACATCGGCGAAAGGAATCTCTAAAACCCAGAAGGACAGCACCACAACAGCAAACAGGCTGTCAAAACGACTATTGGGAAGTTGTGGGCCATCGCGACCAACCCAACAGTCAACCGGAACCAACCCGACAAAACCGAAGAAAAACCGAAGATTTTTCCACTCTACAAGCTGGTCCTATGCTACCAAGGGGTACAGACTACAGAACGTGGACAACTAAGTCGAACCCTGGAGTTGGAACTGTCAAAAAGGGGATTGGTGAGCAAAGCCCCTGAACCCCCCAGAGCTATAACTTCGTTAGTTAGGGGAATTGGGAGGAGGGAGGCTGGGATAACTTGTGTAAATGTATCTGCATTCGCCTCTTTACCCCATTTAGAGTTTAAGCTGTATTCTTTTCCCCACAGACTGTAATTGGACAATTTATTCAATGTGTTGTACCCCTCAGTCTGTATTGGTCTGTGTGTGTATTAAAGGTGTGCCTTTTACTTCTTTTTAAACACAATAAAGCCATACCTGCTTCCTACCTTGAAACCGATTGTCTGTTCAAGTCTGTCACAGTCTCTTCATAATTCCAGTATCTAGAACCAAGGGTGTGGGAGCAATTTGGAACTGCTCATATAAGGTCAGAAGGGAAAGCTGACCCCCTGCAAACCACCCCTTAAATAATGGCGACCCAGATGGGACACTGGTACAACGGACGTGATAAGAGAGAGACTGGTTTCAGGAAACGAAGCAAAATGGAAGAGGGGATTTCCTCGTATGTGTTTAAGAAGGTAAATGTGGCTAAGGAGTGGGTACTCGATCTATTGTATGCTGAGCGTCCAGAAGATGCTGCAGCTCAATGGACCGAGAGCAAGGACCATAAAAAGTCGATAGAGAAGGCCATTTAGCTAATTTGCCTTCAGCAACAGATCTGGCTTCTAGATGAGGAGAATGAGAAATTAAAGGAAGTATTGAGGCAGGCAGAAGAGAGGTCCAGCGCAAGGGCCACAGTCGGGGAAAGGCTGTGGACAGAGGTGGAACAGTTAAAGGAAAGTAGAGAGCTCACTAAAGAAAGGCACAAAACCCAACTGGACCTTTTACAGTGTCAGATTATTGAAGCCAAGAATAGCGAACTGGCATTGCGGGAAGAAAATTCCTGCCTCGCCAAGCAAGTTAAAGAGTACGGGGAGAGGGTGAGAGACATTCAGGTAGCCTATAAGGTAGCCAGTGCCAGGGAATTTGAGGCAGGAGACCACGGCCCCTGCCAGCAGCAGATCCAAAGCTTGAACCTTGCTCTATCCCGGCCTAAAGGCATGGTGTGCCTGATAAACCCGGGTTTAGCCCAGGAACACCTGGTTGGGCAAGGAGGAACCCCTCAGTCACCGCCTGCAGCTCCCAGGAATGGCCCAGGGCAGCAGGGGTGTCAGCCAGAGTGCGGGGCAGGCAAGGATTGCGAACTACCAACACCGGCAGCCCCGAGTTTTAACTCGGCTTGGCAGCAGTGGGAAGCGAGCGAACCAATACAAGGAGGGCCGGAACCAGGGCCAATGCACCCGGTCCGGCAGCAGAAGTTTGGCCTGCCTGATGCCAATGGGACAGCAGGACCCCTAGAAAGCAACTTCGTAGTCCCCCACGACACCAAAAAGCTGAGGGCTATGATAGGCCACCTAAGTAAGCTCACCCAACAGGGGGATCCCTCGGTACACTTCCTGGAAGTGGAACACACAGGGGATATTAATGGGTGTGATGATTCAGAGCAGGCTAAGCTGTTGCTCTTCTCGCTAGACACCAAGCTGTGCCATTCCCTCTCTGCAGACAGCAGAAAGGGGCAAAACACGTGCGCTACGGTTAAGGAGGAGGTTCTAGAGGCCATGGGTATGAACGACGGGAGTCCTTTCTCCCGAGTGGAGAAGGCAGTGCAACTCTATGGGGAGACTCCACAGGCTTTCGCCGACAGGTTGTGGCTGGTCTACGAAAGGGCCTGTAGTGGGGTTCTTGACCGGGCCCACCTGAACCCTAACGAGCTGGCTCACTGGCTCCGCAGCCTGGTGGCAAACAGCCTACCTGGAGTAAAGGCAAAAGCTGAGGTCTGGTTCGATCCAAGAGATCCCAGAATCACCGAGGAGACAGTGGTCAGGCAGTTGACCCTGGCTTACCGGAACAGTAGAGGGACAGAGGAGCCCTCTTCTAAAGGGAGGGTCCATGAGATTAAACCCAGCCAAGGCAATAGAGAGTGGCATCAGGAAGTTGGGAACCCTCCCCACAAAGGGGGCGAGTGTTTTGGGTGTGGGAAAAGTGGGCACTGGAGGAAGGATTGTAGGAACCCCTGGAAAGAGACTAAGGGAAAGGCCACTCCAGCCCCAGGCTGTAAGGCCGGGGCAGGAACACCCGACACATATGAGACACTCGTAGCCGCCCTACAGACACTCATAAACGGACAGGGAGCAATAGCTATCGCAACCGGTCCAGTAGCCGGTACGGTAAAACCCTCTGCTCCAACCCATCCAGATGCATGACTAAGGCCAGTGCAGCCTGTGTATCTGTGTTCCCTAGAGTACGATGCCTGGAAGAGACCGTGCGTTACGATGGAGGTGGAGAAAGTAAAGGGACCTACCTGCTAGATACCGGTGCTTCCAGCACCCTTGTATATGCAGATAACCCAGCTACCTCACCTCTATCGAACGGGGTCCCGTACAGTCTAGTGGGGTTCACAGGCAATGAGCAAACTGGTTCATTTTCCATCCCGCTCACCATTCAGTTCGGGACACTCAAAACCAAATGGAAGTGTGTCCTGATGAAATGGGAGCAGAAGGGAAAAGGGATCCTGGGAGCTGATTTTATCATTGGCCACCAGATCCTAGTGGATCTCAGGAACCACTGTCTATGGGGAGCCATAGTGACTGACAGGGAAGGTGAGGTGGCGGTGATCCCAGAAAAAGGGGCCAAGGGAACATTGTGCACCGTGAAGCCAAAGGAGGGTTATGACTTGGAATTACTGGTCAGTAACACCCCAGTGGAGTACCAGGCATATGTACGGGCACATCTTGCAGCATTTGCCATCCACAAACATGACTGTGGTAGGGTAACGGGTATGGAAGTTAGTATAGTAGGGGACCCCATGACCCGACCACAAAAGCAATATAACTTCCCCAGGGAGGCAGCGGCAGACCTGACAACGGCGCTGGGATCACTGGTAGAGCAAGGGGTGTTAAGACCGATAGCAACCCATGTGAACTCTCCACTGTGGCCGGTTAAAAAACCGGACAACTCATGGAGGGCCACCGTGGACTATCGAGTACTAAATAAGAATATCCCTGCCTGTGCACCCACTGTATCAGCCGTAGCGGATCTCACAGGGAGTATTCCAGCATCTGCGACCACTTTCACGGTGCTGTATATTTCAAATGGGTTCTGGTCCATTCCTTTAAAACGGGAGGACCAGTACAAGTTCGCCTTTACCTTTAAGGGCCAACAATACACGTGGAACGGTCTTCCCCAAGGCTTCCACAATAGTCCCAGCATTTTTCACCAATGCATGGCGAACTGTTTAAAGGGCTTTAGCAGACCCCAGCAGTTGGTGCAGTATGTGGATGACCTGCTTCTGTTCACCGATCAGGGGCAGGAGCATGGCCCACTGCTGGCTGAGCTGCTGGAGCTGCTAAAAGAAGAAGGGTTTAAAGTAAACCCCAAGAAGGCACAGATCGGTGAGAAGGAAGTCAAATTCCTGGGGCTGACTGTGCACACTGGGAAAGGGCCATAGACAAGGCTAGAAGGGAGGCAGTACAGGAGTTACCAGCCCCAACACAGTGACAGGGGTAAGATCCTTTCGAGGGCTCCGGGTACTAGAGAGACTTAATTGAGGATTATGCAGCCACCGCAGCCCCTCTGCTCAGGCTCCTACACAAGAGTGTAGAGTGGGACTGGGATGAGGGTTGCGAGGCAGCATTTAATCAGCTCAAGAAGGACTTGCAGACCGTGCCAGCCTTAGGAGCGATAGATGTAGGAAAGGAGTTTTTCCTGGAGGTGGCAGCCAGCGGGGACAGTTTGAGCTCAGTGCGGCTTCAAGAGTGGCACGGCCAGCTGAGACCGGTGGTTTACTCCTCCAGGATCCTCATAGATGTGGAGAAGGGGTACTCCAACTGTGAGAGACACCTCCTAGCCACACATTGGGCAGTGAAAAGATCCTTGATCTTCACGGGAGGGTCTCCTCTAACACTCCTAACCCACCACACACCTACTCAGATGGGAGGATTAAGGACGGGACGGTGAGCAGTGCCCGCATTGCTCGCTGGACCCTGCTCCTCTCCCAAATGGACCTCAGAGTAGAAGGCCCCCGTGAGCCAAGGCTCGCAGCCAACCTAATCTATCCAGGGAAAGCCCACAGGTGCTCCATAGAAGGGGTATGGGAGGTAAACATTGGCCTTCGGGCGGAGTTACACCCTACAGGCCGGGACATCTACGTGGACGGGTCCAGCACGGTATCTGCTGGTCAACGACTCACTGGCTGCGGAGTCTATGACCCAAGGGCAGGTATTGCCCTGGCAATCAAGCTCCCCAGCACCATGAGCGCCCAGCATGCTGAACTGTCCGCCGTAATGTACGTGGTGACCCACCCCGAGGAATTCCCTACCCGGCACACGATTTGCTCGGATAGTATGTTCACCTGCAATTCATGTATGGAGTACCTGGCTATCTGGTCCCGTCGCGGATACACGTCCGCTGACGGGAGACCCCTGCAATCAAGCCCCTGCTGGAGAAAATCATGACAGCGGTGGGGGAAGAAGGAAAGGTCTACATACATAAGGTGAAGGCCCATTCAAAAACCGAACCCCGTGCAGGGTGAAACCAACAGGCTGACAAACTGGCCAAAGAAGGTGCCCGCATGGGAAAGTTCTGGGACCCCTATGACACCGGCCGCATAGCAGCGGTTAAGAATAAGAACAGGGCAGCAGAGAGTACAGGGATAGCTTTGGCCCCGGACTTAAAAACAGTTCAGGCACAGGACCCAGTCCTGAAAGCTGTCTGAACGCGCTAGCTAGAGGAGAGAGAGCAGAAGGTCCGTACGGCACTGCAGCCATTACCATTAAGGAAGGCATGCTGTTTAAAGAGAGACAATGGGTCGTGCCACAGCAGCACCAGAGGGAATTCCTAAAACTGGCCCATGAGGGTCCAGGAGCGGGACACCCCGGGCCTGAGACCACCTGGCAACGGGTGGAACAGGCAGGATGGTGGCCGGGACTCAGGGAGGACGTCCGCGAGTTCTGTGCGAACTGCCTGGTGTGTGCTGCGAACAACCCTGACCCCCAGAAAAGGAAGGTGTCCCTAACGTCAGGAGGGTAGAGGGACCATGGCAGTCAATCCAAATTGACTACATCGGGCCCCTACCCACCGCCCAGGGAGGCTACAAATACTGCCTAGTCCTGGTGGACGTGTTCTCAAAATGGGTTGAAGCCTTCCCCTGCCGAACAGCCATCGCACCAGGGACAGCTAAGATTCTAGTGAGGGAAGTGTTCTCCCGGTGGGAACTCCCACAGTATGTGGAGTCGGACCAGGGGAGCCATTTCACCGGGCAGGTAATGCAGGCAACCCTTAAGGTACTCGGCATTGAGGGGAAATGGCACGTTGCCCACAATCCACAGTCATCGGGCATTGTGGAGCGTTTAAACCGCACCATTAAAGAAAGGCAGCGGAAAGAAACGGGAGACTCACCCCAAAAGTGGGTGGAGGTCTTACCGTTGGTCCTAATGGGGATCCGAGCTAGCCAGTCAAAGAGCACCGGGTATTCCCCATACGAGCTCATGACTGGCCGGATCATGCGGACCCCCACCCATGTCCTAGCCCCGGTGCTCACAGAAGGTCAGCTCAGAGAGGTGAACTGGGACCGGTTTGTCAGGAACCTGTTTGAACACCTCAAACAGATTCACTGGCAGGCTGCTAGTAACATGGGCAGACAGCATCAGGGGAACCGATTGCTGCTAGAACCCACCAAACACCACAAATGGGTGATAGGGAACCAGGTCATGGTGAGGAACAATGCTCGGGTCGGGGTTTTTGAAGCATTATATATGGGGCCATACAGCATTGTGGACAAGGCAAGCCCGATGGTCTATGCCATAAAGCTGCCCCGCCGTACTAAGTGGTTCCACATCAACCAGTGCAAGCTGTACAACCCAGGGTCAGCCAACCACAGAGGGAAGCCGGGAGGGGTGAACCGTCCTCAGGACAAGAACCCTCGTTGGTCGCCCCCGATGGTGGAGGGCCCACAGGGAATGTGGCAGGCTCAGAAACCGCGCCTATAGGGGTGGTGAATTGCAGTACTGGAGGGGCTATCCCACCCATCGTTTGGGATTTGGACGCACCTCCAGTAACACAAGCCCTGAGAAGGATCCTCCGTACACCACGGCCAAAGATACCGTGGTCATCGGCATCTGAGCCTCAGCGATTCTACCCTAGGAGAAGGGCAGCCCGACAGGAAAGGCCGAAGGTCAGAAGTACAGAGGCCGCTCAGAGTAGGGACCACTAGCCAGCCGCCTCCAGCGATGAGGGTCTCACAGGAGCAGCAGCAACGAGCTGTCCCAGAGACAAGGGTCTCCAGCTCACTGGCTGCGGGGAAACCCTAGCACCCAGGCGGCTATCAGGCTGCACAAGGCATGGGCCTGACAGGGACTAACCAGGCCACCCGGAGATGGGTGGCGGTTGTACATAACTCTAATTTTAGTTTAAGGCAGCTGACTGCACCATTTTACATTTTAAGGTTTAGTTTAGAATTAAGGTTAATGTTGCAGTAATGTTTAGGTAATTATTTTGAGTTTGTCTTGTGTGTCAGCCAGCCTGAGAGCAGTTCTCAAGGGCAGGATCTAGACATTACTGGGTGATGGACAAACCTCAGGAGACCAATTGATGTTGTTTCGTTTTAATCTATGTTTTTTCCCTTCTGTAATGTGGTTGTACGTTGCTTATATGCTGGTGAATATAATGTAACTGAAATGAAATGTAACTGTGCTGAAATGCAATTGTAGTGACCAAGCTGGGAGGGTATGTAAAAAGTTTGTACCTGTAAAGGGAAAAGTGTGCATCTATGGTGATGTTGCATAAGTGTAATGCATTTTGGGTATTAGTTTAGCTAATTTACGGGGAAGGTTATCTCTTGGGAGTCAGGAACTTTGCTCACCTCGAAGAATGATAGCATAAGTGATATGGTATCACAGGGGGGAATGTAGAATTTACCAATATCTCGCAAAGATTCCAGGTACCTTTCCCCTGCAGAGGAGAAGAATCCCTTTCTGGACTTTTAAAATGGAAGGAAAACTTTGGGACACAAATGAATTTTAAAGGGGCAGACAAGGCCTGCAGGGGATAAAAGGGGGTGCATTCATGGAGACCCCCCCCCCCAGTGTTTGGACTCATAGGAAAGGGAATTTAATTTGGAACTATCTACCAGAAAGTTTGAAATCCTAAAGTGCACATGGAAGAAACTACGAACTTTAATCGAATTTGGGATTTTTAAAAGTTGTATGTTGGGTCTGCAAGAAAAGAGGTGGGGTCAATATCTAAAGGGCCAGTTTGGACATTGGAACTAATCAAATTGTCTGGGAACTGTATACCCTCGAAACTTGCCCCTTGAAAACATTAGCATTTAAACAATCAACGATGGAAGAAACATTTATCACCGCACCCGGAGGACCCAAATGTCACATACATATTCCAACACCTTTTCAACAGGCATAGAAATATCTGGCTCAGGCCAGACTAGCACAATGGAGAGCTCACCAACTTCGAAAAGCCTATTAACGCCAGATTAAAACCACTTAATCAAGTTTCAGTTAGCTGGCTGAAAAATCGAAACAAAGAACTGAGCTAGATTTGATGGAAGATAAGGAAGCCTGTTTTAGTATAATTGAAGTCTGTTCTGGCAGTTAGGGGTGCTTCAAGAGACACTATTAAGTTAGCAGTCTCGTTGCATAAGTTCTACACCAGCCTCGAAAAGTGGGATCCCGAAACATCGGCGAAAGGAATCTCTAAAACCCAGGACAGAACCACAACAGCAAACAGGCTGTCAAAACGACTATTGGGAAGTTGCAGGCCATCGCGACCAACCCAACAGTCAACCGGAACCAACCCGACAAAACCGAAGAAAAACCGAAGATTTTTCCACTCTACAAGCTGGTCCTACGCTACCAAGGGGTACAGACTACAGAACGTGGACAACTAAGGCGAACCCCAGGGACAACTAAGGCGAACCCTGGAGTTGGAACTGTCAAAAAGGGAATTGGTGAGCATAGCCCCTGAACCCCCCAGAGCTAGTTAGGGGAATTGGGAGGAGGGAGGCTGGGATAACTTGTGTAAATGTATCTGCATTCGCCTCTTTACCCCATTTAGAGTTTAAGCTGTATTCTTTTCCCCACAGACTGTAATTGGACAATTTATTCAATGTGTTGTACCCCTCAGTGTGTATTGGTCTGTGTGTGTTATTATACCCCTCAGTGTGTATTGGTCTGTGTGTGTTATTAAAGGTGTGCCTTTTACTTCTTTTTAAACACAATAAAGCCATACCTGCTTCCTACCTTGAAACCGATTGTCTGTCCAAGTCTGTCACAGTCTCTTCATAATTCCAGTGTCTAGAACCAAGGGTGTGACAGCGATTCGGAACCGCTCATATAAGGTCAGAAGGGAAAGCTGACCCCCTGCAAACCACCCCTTACAGCCTTTATTGCAAAGGAGATGGAGTATAAAAGCAGGGAAGTCTTGCTACAGCTATATAAGGTATTGGTGAGGCCACACCTGGAATACTGATGCAGCTTTGGTTTCCATATTTACGAAAGGATATACTTGCTTTGGAGGCAGTTCAGAGAAGACTCACAGGGTTGATTCTGGGGATGAGGGGATTGACTTATGAAGAAAGGTTGAGTAGGTTGGGCTTCTACTCATTGGAATTCAGAAGAATGAGATGTAATCTTATCGAAACGCATAAGATTATGAGGGGGCTTGACAATGTGGATGCAGAGAGGATGTGTCCACTGATAGGGGAGACTAGAACTGGAGGGCATAATCTTAGAATAAGGGACCGCCCATTTAAAACAGAGACGAGGAGAAATTTCTTCTCTCAGAGGGTTGTGGATCTGTGGAATTCGCTGCCTTAGAGAGCTGAGGAAGCCGATACATTGAATAAATTTAAGATAGAAATAGACAGTTTCTTAATCGATAAGGGGTTATAGGGAGCGGGCGGGGAAGTGGACCTGAGTCTATGATCAGGTCAGCCATGATCTTATTGAATGGCGGAGCAGGCTCGAGGGGCTGTATGGCCTACTCCTGTTCCTATTTCTTATGTTCTTATGTTCAATATGGCTTCCGAAGCCTCCATGCCAAGAGTCCACAGAGGAAGTGCAAACTACTCTTGGGGACTTCTGTTATGGAGGTCTGCAGAGCAAATGTCCCTGGCCCTGACATACAGTCTATGGTGACTTGTAGTGTTGTTAAAGTCCTCCATTGGATGCTTAACTTGACCTCTCATGCTGCTTATGGACTCCTCCACTGAAGCTATCGCCGGCAGCAAAGCTTGATCCTCTGCCAGAATTGTTTTTTTAAGTGCAGGACCTGTGGGCTTGCGGATTCTAGGTGAGAATCCTAGTCTACCAACCAGAAACACCTTTCTCCTTAAATGCACCACTAATCATCATCATAGGCAATCCCTCGGTATCGAGGAAGACTTGCTTCCACTCATAACATGAGTTCTTAGGTGGCTGTACAATCCAATACGAGAACCACAGTCTCTGTCACAGGTGGGGCAAATAATCGTTGGGGGAAGAGGTGGGTGGAACTGGTTTGCCGCACACTCTTTCCGCTGCCTGCGCTTGATTTCTGCATGCTCTCGGCGACAAGACTCGAGGTGCTCAGCGCCCTCCCGGATGCTCTTCCTCCACTTAGGGCGGTCTTTGGCCAGGGACTCCCAGGTGTCAGTGGGAATGTTGCATTTTATCAGGGAGGCTTTGAGGGTATCCTTGTAACATTTACGCTGCCCACCTTTGGCTCGTTTGCCGTGAAGGAGTTCTGAGTAGAGCACTTGCTTTGGGAGTCTCGTGTCTGGCATGCAAACTATATGGCCTGCCCAGTGGAGCTGATCAAGTGTGGTCAGTGTTTCAATGCTGGGATGTTGGCCTGGTCGAGGACGCTAATGTTGATGCATCTCTCCTCCCAGGGGACATGTAGGATCTTGCAGAGACATCATTGGTGGTATTTCTCCAGCGACTTGAGGTGCCTACTATACAGGGTCCATGTTTCTGAGCCATACAGGAGGGCACGTATTACTACAGCCCTGTAGACCATGAGCTTGATGGCAGTTTTGAGGGCCTTCAAACACTCTTTTCCTCATATGGCCGAATGCTGCACTGGCGCACTAGAGGCGGTGTTTGATCTCGTCGTCAATGCCTGCACTTGTTGATAGGAGGCTACCAAGATAAGGGAAGTTGTCCACGTTGTCCAGGGCCACACTGTGGATCTTGATGACTGGGGACAGGCTGGTGGAGGACCTTTGTCTTGTGGATGTTTAGCGTAAGGCCCATGCTTTCGTACGCCTCAGTAAATACGTCGACTATGTCCTGGAGTTCAGGCTCTGTATGTGTGCAGACCCAGGCATCATCTGCGTACTGTAGCTTGATGACAGAGGTTGGTATGTTCAGAATAACTCCACAAGACTGTATATCTTAAGCTCAAACTGTTGTGACCTTGGTCTCTTTATTGTAACTCCAGAGTGAGGAAGCAGCATGCTAGACTGTCTTTTATACCTGCTTGCTCAGGGTGTGCAGGTGACCCTTGGGTCTTCCACAGGTGCGCCCCCTGGTGGCAAGTCTTACACATTGGTAATGTTTACATACATAACATAATTCTCCCCCAAAGTCTAAGATGCAAGTTATTTACAAGTTGAGGCGATCCGGGGCTCTGCGTTCCCGGGTTGATCACCTGAGTTGAAGTCCTGGCATGGGTGAGTTGGTCGGATCATTGCTGCACTGCGTTGTGGCTGGTCTGATCGGATTGTCAGGCACGATCGGTTCATCCTCGTGTTTGACCGCGAGGTCGATTGCTGGTTGGGTGTGTGTGGGTGGATCATTGATAGTAATGTCATCTTCAAACTGTTCTTGATTGTCAGTGAACCGCAGTTTGGTCTGATCCAAGTGCTTTCTGCATGTTAGTCCACCCAAAAGTTTGACACAAACGCAAGATCATTAACCTCAATGTCGCGTGATACAGCCGCGCGATTGTGGTACATGTTATGCCGGTGACGTCGGGTTTCTACATGAGCATTGACGTTCGGGTGGACTAAGGAGAGCCTGGTTTTGAGTGCTCTCTTCTTTAGCAATTCTGCAAGGGGAATCCCGGTAAGCGAGTGGGGTTGCGTGCGGTAGCTGAGCAGAATCCGCGATAACCGGGTCTGCAGGGAACCGTCCGTCACGCGTTTCAAGCTCTGCTTGATGGTTTGGACTGCCCGTTCTGCTTGACCATTGGATGCAGGCTTAAATGGCGCAGACCTGACATGATTGATGCCATTGCGGGTTATGAACTCGTTGAATTCTGAGCTGGTGAAACATTGTTACTAACAAGAACGTTGAGCAAACCATGGGTGGCGACCATGGCCCGGAGGCTTTCAATGGTGGCAGTGGATGTACATGACGACATTATTATACATTCAATCCATTTAGAGTAAGCGTCCACTGCTACTACGAACATCTTTCCCAGAAAGGGGCCAGCGAAATCTACGTGGACCCTGGACCACGGTTTGGAGGGCCATGACCACAGACTCAGAGGGGCCTTCCTGGGTGCATTGCTCAAGTGTGAGCAAGTGCTACATTGATGTACGCATGACTCCAATTCCGAGTCAATGCCGGGCCACCAAACGTGCGACCTGTTGATAGCCTTCATCATGACTATGCCTAGGTGGGTACTGTGAAGGTCGTGGATAAACGTTCCCTGCCTTTCTTTGGCAAGATTACATGATTCCCCCATAGGAGACAGTCCGAATGGATGGACATGTCATCCTTGCGTCTGTGGAACAGTTTAATTTTGTCTTGCATTTCCCTTGGAACCGCTGACCAGCTCCCTTTGAGGACGCAGTTTTTTACTAGTGATAGCATCGGGTCCTGGCTAGTCCTCTCACTCTAAAAAGCATCCATTACAAGAAGCAAGTCTGCGGGTTGCGCCATTTCCACCCCGGTTTTTGATGAGGCCATATATTGTGGACCCACAAACGGTGAGGAGAATCGCCCTGCGCTTGACCGCGGTATCTTCCATATACAGCTCATTGGCCATGAAGTACTGGTCAAGACGCTCAACAAAGGCTTCCCATTCATCACCCTCAACAAATCTCTCAAGAATACCAATGGCAGCCATAACCGTGTGAAAGTTCGTGATCTATTACTCGTCGCCAATTGTTATGTTCAGAATAACTCCACAAGATTGTGAATTGTAAGCTCAAACTGTTATGATCTTCGTCTCTTTATTGTAACTCCAGAGTGAGGAAGCAACATGGGAGACTGCCTTTTATACCTGCTTGTCCAGCGTGGGCAGGCGACCCATGGGTCTCCCACAGGTGCGCCCCCTGGTGGCAAGTCTTACACCTTGGTAATGTTTACATACGTAACATTTGGGGTGGTCTTGAATCTGGCCTGGAGACGGCGAAAGTTGAACAGGTTCCCACTGGTTCTGTAGTTTAGTTCCACTCCAGCGGGGAGCTTGTCGACTGTGAGGTGGAACATGGCAGCGAGGAAGATTGAGAAGAGGGTTGGAGTGATGACACAGCCCTGCTTGATCCCGATCTGGACGTGGATTGGGTCTGCGATGGATCCGTTGGTAAGGATCATGGCCTGCATGTCGTCGTGGAGCAGGCGGAGGATGGTGACATACTTTTGAGGGCATCCGAAACGGAGGAGGACGCTCCATAGACCCTCGTGGTTGACAGTGTCAAAGGCTGTCACACTGCAAAAATCATGTCCGTTGTGCCCCTTCGGGGCCGAAATCTGCACTGCGACTCCAGAAGGAGCTCCTCGGCCACAGGGAGAAGACAGTTCAGGAGGACTCCAGCGACGACTTTTCCAGTGGCTGATAGCAGGGAGATTTCTCTGTACTTGCCGCAGTCGGACTTGTCTCCTTTTTTAAAGTTGGTCATGATCTCCCGGCATGTTCTCCTCCCTCCAGATGAGAGAGATGAGGTCATGTATTCGTGCCAACAGTGCCACTCTGCCATACTTCTATACCTCAGCAGAGATTCCATCTGCTCCCGTAGCCTTGTTTTTAAGCTGTCTTATGGCTTTTTCCACCTCATGCAGTGTTGGGATCTTGCTGAGGTTTTGGCGGGTAGCATGCTGCGAGATGGAGTCGAGAACATTCGAGTCAAAGGCAGAGTCTCGATTGAGGAGATCTTCGAAGTGCTCCTTCCAGCGGGCCCTGACTGCCTCGGTGTCCTTGATGAGTGTTTCCCTGTTCTTGGCCAGCAGTGGGGTGGGGCCTTGGGAGTTTGGACCGTAGGTGACCTTGACTGCAATGAAGAATCCTCGCACATCATGGCTGTCGGCCAGTTGCTGTATCTCCTGTGCTTTCTCCATCCACCACCTGCTCTTTAGGTCCCGGGTTTTTTGTTGGACCTCAGCCTTGATCCATCTGTAATGTTGCTTTGCTGCTCCCGAGTTGGGTTGTTGTTCAAGGCTCAGAAATGCCCTGCGCTTGCAATCTATTAGCTCTTGAATCTCCTGATCATTCTCATCAAACCAGTCCTGGTGTTTCCTGGTTGAGTGACTGAGCGTCTCTTTGCAGGCACTGGTTATGGAGGCCTGGAGGGCAGATCAAGCGCTGTGGGCATTCTGCTTCTCGGGGTCATTAAGCCACGCCAGGTTAGCTGTGAGGCACTGACTGTACAGGGCTCTCTTAGCTGGGTCCTTAAGTGCCCCGGCATTGACTTTTTTGTGGCACTGCTTCTGCTGCCCCCTCCTCTTTGGGGCTATGTTGATGTCAATGATGGATCGGATTAGTCCAGCAGTCATCAGCTCCTGTCATGGCGTGGTGCGCACATCCTTGCGATCCCTGGCTCGGACGATGCCATAGTCGAGTAGGTGCCAGTGTTTGGAGCAAGGATGTTGCCATGATGCCTTGTATTTGTCCCTCTGGTGGAACAAAGTGTTGGGGATGACAAGTTAATGTTCCAGAAATTTTGTCAGGAGTAGGGTACCACTGAATTTGGCTTTCCCTCCACCTCTCTGCCAATCATGCCTCCCCAGCGGTCTGTGTCCCTGCCGACCCTGGTGTTGAAGTTACCGAGGAGGATCAGTTTGTCGCCCACGGGGACGCAGGACAGGGATTTTTCAAGGTTGGAATAAAAAACCTTTTTGCCCTCATCTGTTGCATTGTGTGTTGGGGCATACGCACTGATGACTGTGGCGCACTGGTTCCGGGATAGGGTCAGTCAAAGAATCATGAGGCGTTCATTAGCCCCGCACTTGGAGTCTTTGAGGCGGTCGACCAGCTCATGGCGAAGCCGACTCCGTGGAGGCGGCGTTCTTCCTCTGGTTTCCCTTTCCAGAAGCTGTAACCTGCACCTTGTTCCTTGAGCTGGCCTTCCCCGCCCATCGGGTCTCGCTTAGGGCGGCGATGTCGATATCAAAGCATCTAAGTTCCCGGACAACTATGGCGGTGCAGCATTCCGGCCTGTCATTGTTGGAGTTGTCCATGAGGGTCCTGACGTTCCAGGTCCTGAACTTCATGTTAGAGGAGTGGAAGATGCCTGTGCATGAGTTCTTTTAACGTGGGGTGGTTGTTTCGCACCGGCTACCACACGGGCTTAGCTGAGCAAGGTCTTGATCCAGTGGCAAGGGGGGTCCAAGACGACTGGAGACCAGGCACTGCTATATGGGCCTAATTGCCTATGGCGAGATGTTGGCCGCAGGCTCAGTGCTGATGATACGTGGTCCGAGGGTTGGGGGCAGGTATTGGGAGGGTCAGTGGCCCACTGGGGTTCAGAGTGGGAGGGCAGGGGGGTCACAGCCATGGTACTCACCACGTGCTGGAGGAGGAGAGGAGGCCAGGTCATCAGTGGGGAAGGAAAGCTCCAGTCGTCACTGAAGGAGTGGGGGAGGCCAGCCGACCCGGTCGCCGTTGAGGGGGAGGTCACCTGTTGCTGCAGGAAGTCCAACCGTCGTCGAGGAGGCCCAGACTCCGTTGTGGAGGAGAGGCCCATCTGCAGTCACTGGAGGTGTTCCGACCGCCGCTGGAGGCGGCTAGAGGCCCGATAGCCAGGCCCAATCACCACCAGTCGGGAGGCCAAGTTGCCCAGTCACTGCAGGAGGCCCAGCCGGGAGGCCCAGCCGCCCAGTCGCTGCAGAAGGCTCAGCCGGGAGGCCCAGCCACCCAGTCGCCGCAGGACGTCCAGTCACCGTCGCCGATGGGTGGTGTGGTGGGAAGCTTGAGTTAGGCCCGAACTTGTGGGATTTTCAGGGTTGGGTTTAGAGTAGGGATTTAAGTGTTTAAGACCCCCTTTTCGGGTCTATTAGGGCTAGGGGAAGTTTAGACAGTGGGAGGGGGGAGGTTGCAATGGAAAGTTGCCGAGGGTAGAAGGTGCACTCCCAAGAACCTTAAGTGTTCCTGCTCACTCGTGTTTTGTGTGTTACCCAGTGTATGCTCCTCTGGCTCAATCTCTAGAGTGGATGTCTCTGAGCTGGTACTTGAGAGGGATAGAGTGAATGATGCTGCATGCTGTTAAAAGCTGCCAAAGAGTACCTTTTTCTTCTGCCTAACCTTCAGCAGCAGCTCTTCCATGCAG
Source organism: Pristiophorus japonicus (assembly GCF_044704955.1). Taxonomy (NCBI): domain Eukaryota; kingdom Metazoa; phylum Chordata; class Chondrichthyes; family Pristiophoridae; genus Pristiophorus; species Pristiophorus japonicus. The sequence goes on from NC_091977.1 coordinate 419,104,547, forward strand.
CTTTATTAATATTCTATTCATGATCCCAATTCTGCAATCAAAGTCACTTTAAATAAGCTATTCACATATAATTCATTCATAACCATCATTATTATGAAGGCTTGAATCATGTCTTTCCTCTGGCCTAGAAATTGAATAAGGTCTGAAAACGGGTGTTGCTATTTGCCTGTGCCTGTTCTAAGTGGTGCAGGCAGCACACAAAATTCGTGCTGCATGCTCATTATAATGATTGGAGCGCTGATCTCAGTGCTAAACACACTGCAGATTGGCTTAGCACTCAATGGGGCCGTCTAATGGCCAATAAAGTTTGGCCTAGGCTCTCTGCATATTTAAAGGGGAGGTGTCTTGTTGCAGAAGCACCACATTGTAATTGTGGATCAAGCCATGGCACAGCAACCTTGGGAGTGAGCAAGAAGGTTTTCACATGCTGCACTGGAGGCTTTGGTCTTGGTGGTGGAACATAGGTGGGACACCCAAGGCCATTTGAAGAGGGCAGTGGGAGCAGATTGCTCAATCTGTCACGGCCACCAGTTTGGGCCCAAGAAACTGGATCAAGTGCCGAAAAAAGTTTAATGACGTCACGTGGCTGGTCAAGGTGAGTGAAGGTTTCAGCAAATGCCATATCCCATCATCTGCACTACAAGCTCACACACTGCTCAATGCACCACACCCCCATCAATCACCTATCAACAATCTCTACCTAGCACCACACACCACACAATCATAGCTTCATTTCACCCTCAAGACTTTACCACTACTGCAATAGTCGCACCCACATCCCACACCTTGCAAACACTGATAGCTATTCCACTATGGCAGGCACAACACCCAAACACATTGCCCTATGCACAATGACACACTTCCCTTTCTCTTGCAGGCCAAGATGGCACATTACAGGCGGGAACAACAGCAGACGGGAGACAGCCAAGCCACAATGGAGAATCTGACCTACCTGGAGGAATCTGTGCTTAAAATTATTGGCGGGGCAGTGATGGTGCCTGTGGCCACTGGAGAAGTTAAAGCCGTTGCTGATAATGACGGTATGGTCATACCTAACCTTTTTTCTCATATCCCACTTCCTCCTCATCCCACTATCTCTTCTCATTTACAAGCTGCTGATGGTGTATGCAGGATTTCTTGCTTTCCCCCCTCCCCTCATCACAACCTGACTCTTTTGCCTTTCTGCTTTCAGATACCCAAGAACTGCCAGCAGGCCAGTCTGTCCCGCATTTGAGCAAACATAGGAGACAAGGGAGAAGAAGGAGACACCGGCACTGCATCTGACACTCGCAGACACCAACTCAGAAAATGGCACTGCGAAAAGCTTATAGGGTAGCACAGAGGCAGGATAGGTACATGGTGACTCACCAGGCACAAGTGGGCTGCAGCCAGGCCAGGGAGAAAGGGTAGCTCAGGGGATACAAGTTCTGTTGCACAGCACTCAGATGATGACCTCGATGGGCAGCCTTCAGAAGATGGGTGATGGGCATACATGGAAATGCTAGTTGCAATGGAAGGCCTGCCAGAGAGCATGGAGCATGGAGGAGATCAGCTCCAAATGTGCACAGGCCTTTGCGCAGAACTTGGAGCTCATCATTTTTAGGATGGAAATGATGGACAACTCCAGGAGAGAGCTTGTGGACCCAGCCATGAGGTTGCGTGTGATGCGTGATGTTGTGGCTTCCATTGCTGGACAGTCAAAAGCAACCCAACATCTTTTAAAAGCCAACAAAGGATGATTAAAAAATTATTAAGAAAGGGAAGATAGATTATGAAACTAAACTAACATGAAATATAAAAACAGATAGCAAGAGTTTCTATAGGTAGATAAAAAGAAAAAGATTGGCTAAAGTAAATGTTGGTCCCTTAGAGGACGAGACCAGGGAATTAGTAATGGGGACCATGGAGATGGCAGAAACTCTGAACAAATATTTTGTATCCGTCTTTACGGTAGAGGACACTAACAATATCCCAACAGTGAGAGGGCTTGACAAAGTGGATGCAGAGAGGATGTTTCCACTGATAGGGGGAACTAGAACTAGAGGGCATAATCTTAGAATAAGGGACTGCCCATTTAATACTGAGATGAGAAAAAATTTATTCTCTGAGGGTTGTAAATCTGTGGAATTCACTGCCTCAGAGAGCTGGGACTTTGAATAAATTTAAAACAGAAATAGATAGTTTCTTAAACGATAAGGGAATAAGGGGTTATGGGGAACGGGCAGGGAAGTGGACCTGAGTCCATGATCGAATCAGCCATGATCGTATTAAATGGCGGAGCAGGATTGAGGGGCCGTATGGCCTACTCCTGCTCCTATTTCTTATGTTCTTATGTTCTTATCTCACTGCTGCAGTGGAAGCTCAGACTGCTGTGATCATTGCTGGGTTTCCGAGTCTTGAAAGGGGTTTGCCCAGATGGGCAAAGATGGTAAGGTGTGCTGAGACGCTGCCCGGGACAGAACATAAGAATATAAGAACATAAGAAATAGGAGCAGGCCATTTGGCCCCTCGAGCCTGCTCTGCCATTCAACAAGATTATCGCTGATTTGATCTTGGCCTCAACTCCACTTTCCTGCCCACACCTCATAACCCTTGACTACCTTGTAGTTCAAAAATCTGTCTATCTCCACCTTAAATATATTCAATGACCCAGCCTCCACTGCTTTCTGAGGTAAAGAATTCCAAAGATTCATGACCCTTTGAGAGAAGAAATGCCTCCTCTTCTCTGTTTTAAGTGGCCGACCCCTTATTCTGAAACTATGTCCACTAGTTCTAGATTCCCCACAAGGGAAAACATCCTCTCTGCATCTACTCTGTCAAGCCCCCTCAGAATCTTATATGATTCAATAAGGTCATCTCTCATTGGTGGCAGTGGGTGTGTGGAGCAAGAACCTGCTGTCCTCTCTCAGGTTGACAGCATTCCTACTCCCACCATTGCCACACTGCTAGTACCCTTGCCGCTGCCTATCAGCCAACCAACCCAAGACACAAAGGGAAGCACACGGGTGAATAGTTGAGAGTGTCATTTTGATTGCATTTGGAAAAATTTATGATTTTTTGTTTGGACTGTGTGTTTTATGGTGACTCTCATTTCAGCTTTGTGCCCAGGAGGATGGTGTGATATTCCATGATGTGGAAGTGATGAGCAACAGGGATCAGGGGTTTCAGTCACTGGAAATGGAGTCTGATGAGGCGTACAGGGCAGCCGGTCCAGAACGCGGATTTGCTACCTGCCTCCTCCCTCTCTCTTCCTTTTCCTCCTCCTTGTCCTCCTCTTCTTCCTCTTCCTCCTTTTCCTCCTCCTAGTCTCCCTCCTCCTCCTCCTGAGGTTGTTCCACAATGCCTGGTGGCAAAGGCTGCACCTTCATGATGGCCAGGTTGTGGAGAGCCACTACAAAATGAGACTACTGCTTTGGCGAGTACTGAGCGGTTAAGGCATTGAGCACCACGATGATATTTCAGTGATGTTCCTAGTGGCAGCATGGCTGACATTATATGAGTGCTGGTCATGAGTGGTGGGGTTGTGGACAGGTGTCATCAGAAAAGTGCAGAGCGGATAGCCCTTGTTTCCAAGCAGCCACCTCAGGTTGACGTGTCTGGTCGCACAACAACTGCACATTAAGTGAGTGATAGCCTTTGCGGTTACAGAACATCTCAGGATTGGTATACGGTGACCACAAAGCTACATGTGTGGAGTCGATGGTGCCCTGCACCATGGGGAAGCCTCCTATCCTGGCAAAACCGCTTGCGCACTTGTCCTGCTTCTCTTTTGTAAGAATCAAAGTGTTTATTAATTGATTCTATGAATGTATAAATGTTAAAACATAAAAACATCGAAATATAGAAGATAGGTGCAGGAGTAGGCCATTCGGCCATCATTCATTCAATATGATCATGGCTGATCATGCAACTTCAGTACCCCATTCCTGCTTTCTCTCCATACCCTTTGATCCGTTTAGCCGTAAGGGCCACATCTAACTCCTTTTTGAATATATCTAATGAACTGGCCGCAACAACTTTCTGTGGTAGAGAATTTCACAGGTTCACAATTCTCTGAGTGAAGACGTTTCTCCTCATCTCAGTACTAATTGGCTTACCCCTTATCCTTAGACTGTGACCCCAGGTTCTGGACTTCCCCAACATCGGGAACATTCTTCCTGCATCTAACCTGTCCAATCCCATCAAAATTTTATGTTTCTATGAAATCCCCTCTCATTCTTCGAAATTTCAGTGAATATAAGCCTAGTCTATCCGGTCTTTCTTCGTATGCTGTTCTACCATCCCGGGAATCAGTCTGGTGAACCTTTGCTGTGCTTCCTCAATAGCAAGAATGTCCTTCCTCAGATTAGGAGACCAAAACTGTACACAGTATTCAAAGTGTGGCCTCACCAAGGCCCTGTACAACTGCAGTAAAACCTCCCTGCTCCTATACTCAAATCCTCTCGCTATGAAGGCCAACATGCCATTTGCCTTCTTCACCGCCTGCTTTAACTGCATGGCAACTTTCAATGACTGATGTACCAGGACACCCAGGTCTCGTTGCACCTCCCCTTTTCCTAATCTGTCACCATTCAGATAATATTCTGCCTTCCTGTTTTTGCCACCAAAGTGGATAACCTCACATTTATCTACATTATACTGCATCTGCCATGCATTTGCCCACTCACCTAACCAGTCCAAGTCACCCTGCAGCCTTTAGCATCCTCCTCACAGCTCACACTGCCACCCAACTTAGTGTCATCTGCAAACTTGGAGATATTACATTCAATTCCTTTGTCTAAATCATTAATGTATATTGTAAATAGCTCGGGTCCTAGCACTGAACCTTGCGGTACCCCACTAGTCACTGCCTGCCATTCTGAAAAGGATCCGTTTATTCCTATTCTTTGCTTCCTGTCTGCCAACCAGTTCTCTATCCACATCAAATCATTACCCCCAATACCATGTGCTTCAATTTTACACACTAATCTCTTGTGTGGGACCTTGTCAAAAGCCTTTTGAAAGTCCAAATATATCACATCCACTGGTTCTCCCTTGTCCACTGTACTAGTTACATCCTCAAAAAATTCTAGAAGATTTGTCAAGCATGATTTCCCTTTCATAAATCCATGCTGACTTGGACTGATCCTGTCACTGCTTTCCAAATGCGCTGCTATTACATCTTTAATAATTGATTCCAACATTTTCCCCACTACCGAAATCAGGCTAACTGGTTTATAATTCCCTGTTTTTTCTTTCCCTCCTTTTTTAAAAAGTGGGATTACATTAGCTACCCTCCAATCCATAGGAACTGATCCAGAGTCTATAGAATGCTGGAAAATGACTACCAATGCATCCACTATTTCGAGGGTCACCTCAGTACTCCTTTCCTGCTTTCTCTCCATACCCCTTGATCCCTTTAGCCGTAAGGGCCATATCTAACTCTCTCTTGAATATATCCAATGAACTGGCATCAACAACTCTCTGCAGTATGAAATTCCATAGGTTAACAACTCTCTGAGTGAAGAAGTTTCTCCTCATCTCAGTCCTAAATGTCTTACTCCTGTCCTTAGACTATGTCCCCTGGTTCTGGACTTCCCCAACATCGGGAACATTTTTCCTGCATCTAACCTGTCCAGTCCCGTCAGAATTTTATATGTTTCTATGATATCCCCTCTCATCCTTCTAAACGCCAGTGAATACAGGCCCAGTTGATCCAGTCTCTCCTCATATGTCAGTCCTGCCATCCCGGGAATCAGTCTGGTGAACCTTCGCTGCACTCCCTCAATAGCAAGAACGTCCTTCCTCAGATTAGGAGACCAAAACTGAACACAATATTCCAGGTAAGGCCTCACTAAGGCCCTGTACAACTGCAGTAAGACCTCCCTGCTCCTATACTCAAATCCCCTAGCTATACCATCCCTTATACACGCCAGGAAATCCTCCTCCACCGTATTGCTACCAGTTTAGTTAGCGTAGGTTATACGGTGTAGGTTACACGGAATGGCCTGTTTGCGTTCAGATAAAATGGAAGCCCACAGATTGGCAGCATGGGCTAATTTTTGTTAGAAACAAAATGAAAGTCCCCAGAGCTGCCGCATGGCTTTCGTGTATTGGAAAGCCATTTAAACTAATCAGAGGTGGCTGAGCCAGACCAGACAGCCACATGTGTGAGGAGAGCCAATAAGGAGCTGCCCTGGAGCCAAGATCCAATCACGAGGCTTTCGGAGGGACAATGGACTTAAGGGATTTAAAAACTCAAGCCACACAGGTTGCTCTCTCTCTTGGACACACGGCACGAGAAGGCATTCCTTTTTAAGACCAGCTGAAACAGCAAGCCATGTGTTCAAACCAGCCAGCCAAAGGGACGTAATGTATATCACTCTTTATTATAACCTCATTGTATCTCTGTTGTAACTAAGGTGGATCTGTGGGATATTTGACGACTGCTGTTAAATGCATGTGTGTGTTTTTAATAAACTGTGACAATTGTTTCGAAAGAATCGTCTCACTGTCAAATGTAAACCCAGAGAGATTTAGAAATCTTACAAAATTGGTGGAGAATGCAGGCAACCGGCGAGACAGCTTTTTGATGATTCTTTTGAACAATTGGAAATCTCGGGAGTTGCGATTCGAACCTGTGTTGTGAATATAATTGAAACAATTAAACGGATCGGGAGCAGTCGTCTCGATAGTTGTAACTATTTAAGTGGGGTGGGTTGGAACTGTTTAAGTGGGGACCTATCAGTAGTTATATTCAAAAGACACAGGATGAAGGGATTGGTCATGGACAGAAAGCCAACAATAAAAGTTAAGGTTGAGCTAGTTTATCAGGAGAGGTTGTCCAAAAAGCTCCCGATACAAGACGGAGAAGAGTTAAGGGCACAGGCACAGCACGAGGGTGGACCTGCCTCATTTGAGGAGATGGTGAAACTCACCCTGGAGAGAGTAGATAAGGAAGAGCTGAGATCAAAATGGGCAATCAGTCTCGTGGCGTTTAGTGCTTTTTATTGTGCCAGGAGAGATGAGGAATTAATGAGGCAAGACGCCAAAGTGATACAAGATTTGAAAGAATTTCAAGTAAAAGAGATTCAGTTAAAAGAAATAGAATTTGAAGGTATAAAACAGTAAAAGGAAGAAGGCCTCCAATTTGTGAAACAGTGAAAAGAGGGAGAAATACAGCATTTAAGACACGAAATTGGTCACTTAAACCACAATATTAATCAATTAGAAAGAGGGGCTGAACAGGCAGCTTCACTGCTACAGCAACAAAGCCTTTCAAATTTAAATACCACAGCAGCCATTGTTGAAGCAAATGAAAGCAAATAAGAGGTAAAAAAATATAAATTGGAAAACTTGAGGCTCCAGCAAGAGATAGAAGATGCTAGAGGTGCACTAAGAGAAGTCATTAAGACACCACATAGGGAAGCAGGTCACTCCCAGTGCCAACTAGAAATAGCGAGGCTAAAAAGTAAGTTAGGGGAGCAGCAGGCCCTGGTATCCACAGTAACACAGGGAGCCATAACAGAGACAGCAGAAGGGGAAAAGGGGGAAACAGATTGGGAAGAGGAAGGAAGTCAGTATAATCCCCAGGAGAGTGGTGTAGAATGGGATATCTTGGAGACACAAGAGCCAATCAAAGGCGTTGTAACCATTTCTTCACGACATAATGCACATGGCAACATCACCAGTAACCATATCGACTCACGGCCCATATCTGGCGCTGACGCCACGGCGTGTAGGCACGAGTTGGGGCCCATTAATGATGGGGAAGACCCACTGGAAGTTAATAGGAGGTGGGCAAATTTCAGGAGGGGTCACCCCAGTTGGAAGAGAGAGACTTAACACGAATCCTCTTCTTGGCCTGTTCTACTTCCCTAAAAGATAATCTGCCAGAAGCAGTCCTCCAGACTGCCGCAGCAGCCGATGTACTCATGACCGAGATCCTAAACCATTTAGGGATCGGAAACTTGAACTTGGTGGCTCTGCTTAAGGGACAGTGCTTTAATTGTAAGAAGGTAGGCCACTTAGCAAAAGACTGCAGCAGACCAAGACTGATAAAATTTTTACCTACTTGCAGAAAATGTAGGGGATAAAACACAAATTACATATTGTCTGGAGGGGTCAAAAGGGGGAACAGGACCCTCAAGTTAATGTTAAAAAAATTGTGCCTGGACCACCCCACTCAATAGGTTAACATGCTGCCAATTTGCTTAATGGCAATGAGGTCTACACCTCATAAAACAACAGGGGTCTCCCCATATCAGGCCATGACGGAGAGACTCCTGAGAACACCAGGCGGCTAACACTAACAGGGATGAGTCCCCTGACAATGAAAACATGTAGTTCCAAGTGGCTGGAACAAGTGGTAGATCACACCGATCAGATCAATCGATTTGTGGCCACCAAATTGGGGAAGTCAAAAAGACAAATTAAAAAGTACTTTGACAAAGTACGTCCCTTTGAATACGAGGTGGGAGACTCAGTAATGATTCCAAATTATGGGAAGAAGAAGCTGCCTTTGAGCCCAGGTGGTGGGGACCACATAAGATTATAGACCGATTGCACCCCGCGGTTTATTTGATTCAGTTACCGGGGAAAAAGGATGTTAAGTACAAGAAGTGGTTTCACATTACTCAGTTAAAAACTGACAAAGAATAAATACTGTACTGATCTTGTTTCCAACACACCATGTTACAGATCCTCACGATTAGAAACATAGAATCATAGAAAATAGGTGCAGGAGTAAGCCATTCGGCCCTTCAAGCATGCACCACCATTCATTAAGATCATGGCTGATCATTCACCTCAGTACTCCTTTCCTGCTTTCTCTCCATACCCCTTGATCCCTTTAGCCGTAAGGGCCATATCTAACTCTCTCTTGAATATATCCAATGAACTGGCATCAACAACTCTCTGCAGTATGAAATTCCATAGGTTAACAACTCTCTGAGTGAAGAAGTTTCTCCTCATCTCAGTCCTAAATGTCTTACTCCTGTCCTTAGACTATGTCCCCTGGTTCTGGACTTCCCCAACATCGGGAACATTTTTCCTGCATCTAACCTGTCCAGTCCCGTCAGAATTTTATATGTTTCTATGATATCCCCTCTCATCCTTCTAAACGCCAGTGAATACAGGCCCAGTTGATCCAGTCTCTCCTCATATGTCAGTCCTGCCATCCCGGGAATCAGTCTGGTGAACCTTCGCTGCACTCCCTCAATAGCAAGAACGTCCTTCCTCAGATTAGGAGACCAAAACTGAACACAATATTCCAGGTAAGGCCTCACTAAGGCCCTGTACAACTGCAGTAAGACCTCCCTGCTCCTATACTCAAATCCCCTAGCTATGAAGGCCAACATACCATTTGTCTTCTTCACCGCCTGCTGTACCTGCATGTCAACTGATGTACCATGACACCCAGGTCTCGTTGCACTTCCCCTTTTCCTAATCTGCTGCCATTCAGATAATATTCTGCCTTCGTGTTTTTGCCACCAAAGTGGATAGCCTCACATTTATCCACATTATACTGCATTTGCCACACGTTTGCCCACTCACCTGTCCAAGTCACCCTGCAGCTTTTTAGTGTCCTCCTCACAGCTCACACCGCCACCCAGCTTAGTGTCATCTGCAAACTTGGAGATATTACACTCAATTCCCTCATCCAAATCATTAATGTATATTGTAAATAGCTGCGGTCCAAGCACTGAACCCTGCGACACCCCACTAGTCACTGCCTGTCATTCTGATTGTCTGGACAACACTTCCAAGACCGAAGCCGAGGGAAGATGGAGAAGTTGGAGCTGCAGCATAACTCACGAACATCATCAATCATCAGTGTGCTGTGAGAAGCGACGGTGCACTTAAGATACGAGAAGGGGAGAGTCTCCACTGGAGATATTAATGCATTATAATAAATCCCTTACGAGGTGGGAACCAAGTCAGGCCACCTACTTTTATTTCTTTCCCTCTCAATATGAGGGGTCAGTAAGGATATTTTCCCCTCAAGGTGGGATGTTTGTAAGAATAAAAGTGTTTATTAATTGATTCTGTGTATGTATAAATTTAAAAGTGTAGATTGTATGGAAAGGCCTGTTTGTGTTGACATAAAATGGAAGCCCACAGATTGCCAGAGAGATTTAGAAATCTTACACTTTGTTCAGAGAGACGACAATGTATTCACTTCTCCTGGAGTAGAGAGTCTCTGTGACCTCTGGATTCAGCAAAGGACAGTGAACTGGGAAATGTTAGCTATGTTTCCTGCTGCAGACTGGAAGGATCCACTGGCAAAGAAATTGAGGGCCACGGAGACCTTGAGGGCCACTGGAAGAGCTGTTGTTGCCCTGCTGTGATGCTGCTGGTATGGTTGCAGGAAGTGTCAGAGTTCTGTGACCACCTACTTGGTGAAGTGGAGCCTTCTAATTCACTGCTCCTCGCTTAAGTGGAGGTAAGAGAAGTGCTCTCCGAAGACCCTAGGTGGATGAGGTCTCCTACTGAGAGCCCTCCTGCCCCTCCTCTGTGAGCATCTTCTCTTTTTTGCCTCTGCTCCATCTCTCCCCAAGATACTTAAGCACGAAGAAGACTGCAAGTAGAGCCCCCATGACTGTGAGCAAGTGGTGTAAGCAGAAGCCTGTTAATGAGAGTGCTTGCTTTGGGAGTCTCGTGTCTGGCATGCGAACAATGTGGCCCGCCCAATGGAGCTGGTCGAGTGTGGTCAGTGCTTTGATGCTGGGGATGTTGGCCTGGTCGAGGATGCTAACGTTGGTGCGTCTGTCCTCCCAGGGGATTTGCAGGATCTTGCGGGGACATCGTTGGTGGCATTTCTCTAGCGATTTGAGGTGTCTACTGTACATGGTCCACGTCTCTGAGCGATACAGGAGGGCGGATATCACTACAGCCCTGTAGACCATGAACTTGGTGGCAGATTTGAGGGCCTGATCTTCAAACACTCTTTCCCTCAGGCGGTCGATGGCTGCGCTGGAACACTGGAGGCAGTATTGAACCTCTTCGTCGATGTCTGCCCTTGTTGATAATAGGCTCCCGAGGTATGGAAAGTGGTCCACATTGTCCAGGGCTGCACCGTGGATCTTGATGACTGGGGGACAGTGCTGTGTGGCGGGGTCAGATTGGTGGAGGACCTTTGTCTTGCGGATGTTTAGTGTAAGGCCCATGCTTTCGTAAGCCTCAGTGAAGATGTTGACAATGACTTGGAGTTCAGTCTCTGTATGTGCGCATCGTCTGCGTACTGTAGTTCGATGACAGAGGAAACGTTTCAAGGATACCCTCAAAGTCTACTTTATAAAATGCAACACCCCCACTGACACCTGGGAGTCCCTGGCCAAAGACCGCCCTAAGTGGAGGAAGTGCATTCGGGAGGACGCCGAGCACCTCGAGTCTCGTCACCGAGAGCATGCAGAAATCAAGCGGAGGTAGCGGAAGGAGCATGCGGCAAACCAGTCCTACCCATCCTTTCTGTCAACGACTGTCTGTTCCACCTGTGACAGAGGCTGTAATTCCCGTATTGGACTGTTCAGTCATCTAAGAACTTACTTTTAGAGTGGAAGCATGTCTTCCTCGATTTCGAGGGACTGCCTATGATGATGATAGAAACATAGTGACATAGAAACTTACAGCGCAGAAGGAGGCCAGTCCTGCCCATCATGTCCACGCCAGCCGACAAAGAGCCACACAGCCCTTGGTCAGCAGCCCTAAAGGTTACATATAAACCTATGAACAATGACGGAAAGGCAAAGAGCACCCAGCCCAACCAATCCGCCTCACCACAACTGCGACACCCCTTATACTAAAACATTCTACACTCCACCCCAACCGGAGCCATGTGATCTCCTGGGAGAGGCAAAAACCAGATAAAAACGCAGGCCAATTTCAGGAGAAAAAATCTGGGAAAATTCCTCTCCGACCCATCCAGGCGATCGAAACTAGTCCAGGAGATCACCCTGGCCGTATTCTATTCCCTGCAGTACTTACCATTACATCTGCTCTGTCCAACAAAAGGTCATCCAGTCTAATCCCAATTACCAGCTCTAGGTCCGTAACTCTGCAGGCTGCTGCACTTTAAGTATCCATCCAACCATCTCTTAAAAGTGGTGACGGTTTCTGCATCCCACCACTCTTCCAGGCAGCAAGCTCCAGATCCTCACAACTCTCTGCTTAAGAAGCCCCCCCTTCAAATCCCCTCTAAACCTTCCACCAACCACCTTAAAACTATGTCCTCTTGTAATAGACCCTCCACCAATGGAAATAGACCCTTACTATCTGCTATGTTCAGGCCTCTTAATATTTTGTACACATCGATGAGGTCTCCTCTCAACCTCCTCTGTTCCAATGAGAACAAACCCAGACTATCCAATCTGTCCTTATAACTAAGATTCTCCATTCCTGGCAGCATCCTAGTAAATGTCCTCGGCACCCTCTCTAGTGCAATCATGTCCTTCCTATAATATGACGAACAGAACTGTATGCAGTAATCCAGCTGTGGCCTAACCAAAGTATTATACAATTTAAGCATAACTTCCCTGCTCTTATATTCTATGCCTTAGCCAATAAAGGCAAGCATTCCGTATGGCTTCTTAACCATCTTATCCACCCGGCCTGCTACTTTCAGGGATCTATGGACAAGCACTCCAAGGTCCCTTTGTTCATCTACACTATTAAGTGGCCTACCGCTTAATGTGTATACCCTTTCCTTATTAGCCCTCCCAAAGTGCATCACTTCACACTTCTCTGAATTAAATTCCATTTGTCACTGCTCTGCCCACCTGACCAGTAGATTGATATCCTCCTGCAGTCCATGATTTTCCTCTTTGTTATTAAGCACACAGCCAATTTTAGTGTTGTCTGCAAACTTCTTAATCATACTCCCTATATTCAAATGTAAATCGTTGATATATACCACAAAAAGAAAGGGTCCCAGTACTGAGTCCTGCGGAACCCCACTGGAAATTTTGGATCCGACTTGACACTTTGCCCTGTATTCCATGGGCTTTAACCTTTATGACCAGTCTACCATATGGGACCTTATCAAAAGCCTTGCTAAAGTCCATATATACTACATCGTACGCACTACCCTCATCGACCCTCTTGGTTACCTCCTCAAAAAATTCAATCGGCTTAGTCAAAGACGATCTTCCCTTAACAAATCTGTGCTGACCGTCCCTAATTAATCCTTGCCTATCCAAATGCAGATTTATCCTGTCTTTCAGGATTTTTTCCAATAATTTTCCCACCACTGAGGTTAGGCTAACAGGCCTGTAATTACTCGGCCTATCCCTTTCTCCCTTCTTAAACGAGGGTACTACATTAGCAGTCCTCCAATCCTCTGGTACCATGCCCAGATCCAAAGAGGACTGGAAAATGATGGTCAAGGCCTCTGCTATTTCCTCTTTTACTTCGCTCAATTACCTGGGATGCATTTCATCCGGGCCTGGAGATGTATCTACTTTCAAAGCTGCTAAACCCCTTAATACTTCCTCTCTCACTATATTTATTTCAGAATATCACACTCCTCCTCGATAGCAGTATCTGCATTGCCCCTTTTCTTTGTGGAAACAGATGCAAGTATTCGTTAAGAACCCTCCCAACATCTTCCACCTCCACACAAAGATTACCCTCATGGTCTCTAATAGGCCCTACCCTTTCTTTAGTTACCCTCTTACTCTTAATATATTTAAAGAACAGCTGAGGGTTTTCCTTAATTTTACTGGCAAGAATTTCTCATGCTCTCTCTTAGCATTCTTAATATCCTTTTTAATTTTGCCTCTTAACTTTCTATATTCCTCTAAAGATTCTATTGTATTTAGCCTTTGAAATATGACATTATTGTCCCTTTTTTTCTTAATCCTCCCCTATAAGTCCCTAGATATCCAAGGGGCTCTAAAATTATTTTTCACAGCTTTTTCTTTAAGGGCACATGTTTGGCCTAAGCCTTCCGGATCTCCTCCTTAAGTGCCTTCAACTGTTCCAACACTGATTTACCCACAAGTAGCTGTTTCCAGTCCACCATGACCAAACCACTCCTTAACTTAGCAAAATCAGCTTTTCCTCAATTCGGAACTTTTATTCCAGGCCTATTCTTGATGTTATCTATAACCAACTTGAATCTGACTGAATTATGGCCACTGGACCCAAGTGCTCTCCCACTAAAACCTGTCAACCTGCCCAGCTTCATTCCCCAAAATGAAATCCAAGACCGCCCCTTCTCGTGTTGGGCTTACTACGTACTGACAAAAAAAGTTCTATTGAATGTATTTCAAGAATTCCGCACCCTCTATACCCTTCACACTAAATTTGTCCCAATCAATATTTGGATAGTTAAAATCCCCTGCTATTACTACCCTATGGCTTTTGGACTTCACAGCAATTTGCCTACATATTTGCTCCTCTATCTCTCTCCCATTGTTTGGGGGTCTATAATACATGCCCAGCACTGTGATCGGCCCTTTTTTATTTTTCAATTTGACCCACATGGCCTCATTTGATGATCCCTCTAACATATCATCCCTCCTCACCGCTGCAATAGTTTCTTTAATCAGTACCGCAACCCGCCACCCCCCCACCCCCCGCTTTTTGCCCCCCTCTCTATCTTGTTTAAAAATCCTGTAGCCAGAAATATTGATCTGCCAAACCTGCCCCTCTTTCAGCCATGTTTCTGGAATGGCTATAATGTCATATTCCCAAGTGTCTACCTGTGCTTTTAGTTCATCTGCCTTATTCGCTATACTCCTTGCATTAAAGTATATACCATTCAGCACAGGAAGACCTCCTTGCTTATTACATACTAAACCCTGTTTCCTCTGTCTTACAGATTCACTTTCTAGATTTTTGCTATCCAATTTCAGCTTTACTTCCTTTCCTTTTGAATTCGTTTTGAGGTTCCCATCCCCCTGCCAAGCTAATTTAAACTCTTCCCAACAGCACGAGCAAAACTCCCTGCGAGAATATTGGTCCCGGTGCTGTTGAGGTGCTACCCGTCCGGTTTGTACAGGTCCCATCTTCCCCAGAAGTGGTCCCAATGCCTCAAGAATTTAAAGCCCTCCCTCCTACACCAACTTTCCAGCCACGTGTTCATCCTCTCTCTCCTTCTAATCTTATATTCATTAGCACACGGCACCGGTAGTACCCCGGAGATTACTACCTTTGAGGCCCTACCCTTTAATTTTCTTCCTAGATCCCTGAAGACTTCCTGTAGGACCTATGTCCTATGTTGTTGGTCCCGATATGGACCACGACCTCCAGCTGTTTACCTTCCCCCCTGCCCAGGATGCCCTACATCCGCTCTGTGACATCCTTGACCCTGGCACCAGGGAGGCACAAAACCATTCGGGAGTCACGTCTACGGCCGCAGAAACGCCTGTCTGTTCCCCTAACTATAGAATCCCCTAGCACTAGGGCTCTTTTGTTCTTCGTCCCTCCCCACTGTGCAGCTGAGCCACCCGTGGTGCCTTGGAATTGGCTCTGGCTGCACTCCCCAGAGGCACCATCGTCCTTACCGATACTCAGAAGTGAATATTGGTTTGAAAGCGAGATGGACTCATGGGGGGACTCCTGCACTACCTGCCTAGCTTTCTTACTTCGTCTGGTGGTCACCCACTTCCCCTCTACCTGCACGCCTTTAAGCTGCGGGATGACCACTTCCTGAAACGTGCTATCCACATAGTTCTCAGCCTCGCGGATGCACCTTATTGACTCCACCCGCTGCTCCAGCTCCGAAAGGCAGAGCTCGAGCAGTTGAAGCTGGAGACACCTCCTGCACACATGGTTGTCTAGATTGCACAAAGCGTCCAGGACCTCCCACATGCCACAGGATGTGCACTCCATGGAATTGAGCTGCACTGCCATCCCTCTAGTTAGCCTTATCTATTTTAAAATCTACTTAAAAAGAAATAGAGAAAAGAGAACTACTTACCAACTCACCTCACCGACCTTCGAGGCCTCCGAACTCACGGCCTCCGAACTCCCGATTCGCCGACCTCACAGGGCCTACCGACTCACCGACCTCAGGGCTTACTGACTCGCCGACCTCAGGGCCTACCAACTCGTCGACCTCAGGGCCTACCGACTCATCAGCCTCAGGGCCTACCGACTCGTCGACCTCAGGGCCTACCGACTCATCAGCCTCAGGACCTATCGACTCGTCGACCTCAGGGCCTACCGACTCATCAGCCTCAGGGCCTACCGATTCGCAGACCTCAGGGCCTACCGACTCATCACCCTCAGGGCTTACCGACTCACCGACCTCAGGGCCTACCAACTCACCGACCTCAGGGCCTATCAACTCACCGACCTCAGGGCCTACCGACTCATCAGCCTCAGGGCCTACTGACTCACCGACCTCAGGGCCTACCGACTCACTGACCTCAGGGGCTACTAACTCACCGATCTCAGGGCCTACCGACTCGCCGACCTCAGGGCCTACCGACTCGCCAACCTCACGGGGCCTACCGACTCACCGACCTCAGGGCCTACCGACTCACCGACCTCAGGGTTTACTGACTTGCCAACCTCACAGGGCCTACCGACTCGCTGACCTCACAGGGCATGCCGACTCACCGACCTCAGGGCCTACTGGCTCACCGACCTCAGGATTTACTGACTCGCCAACCTCACAGAGCCTACCGACTCACCGACCTCAGGGCCTTACCGACTCACCGACCTCAGGGCTTATCGACTCACCGACCTCAGGGCCTACCGACTCAGCTACTTCAGGGCCTACCGACTCGCCGTCCTCAGGGCTTACCGACTCACCGACCTCAAAACTTATCGACTCACCGACCTCAGGGCCTTACCGACTCACCGACCTCAGGGCTTATCGACTCACCGACCTCAGGGCCTTACCGACTCACCGACCTCAGGGCTTATCGACTCACCGACCTCAGGGCTTATCGACTCACCGACCTCAGGGCCTACCGACTCACCAACCTCAGGGCCTACTGACTCGCCGACCTCAGGCCTAATGACTCGCCGACCTCAGGGCCTACCGACTCACCGACCTCAGGCCTAATGACTCGCCGACCTCAGGGCCTACCGACTCACCGACCTCAGGGTTTACCGACTCACTGACCTCAGGGTTTACCGACTCACCGACCTCAGGGTTTACCGACTCACCGACCTCAGGGCCTACCGACTCACCGACCTCAGGGCTTACCGACTCGCCGACCTCAGGGCCTACCGACTCGCCGACCTCAGGGCCTACCGACTCACCGACCTCAGGGCCTACCGACTCGCCGACCTCAGGGCCTACCGACTCACCGACCTCAGGGTTTACCGACTCACCGACCTCAGGGCCTACCGACTCACCGACCTCAGGGTTTACCGACTCACCGACCTCAGGGCCTACCGACTCGCCGACCTCAGGGCCTACCGACTCACCGACCTCAGGGTTTACCGACTCACCGACCTCAGGGCCTACCGACTCACCGACCTCAGGGCCTACCGACTCACCGACCTCAGGGCTTACCGACTCACCGACCTCAGGGCCTACCGACTCATTGACCTCAGGGCCTACTGACTCACAGACCTCAGGGCCTACTGACTCACAGACCTCAGGGCCTACCGACTCATTGACCTCAGGGCCTACTGACTCACAGACCTCAGGGCTTACCAACTCACCGACCTCAGGGCTTACCGACTCGCCGACCTCAGGGCCTACCGACTCATTGACCTCAGGGCCTACTGACTCACAGACCTCAGGGCCTACCGACTCACCGACCTCAGGGCCTACCGACTCATTGACCTCAGGGCCTACCGACTCACCGACCTCAGGGCTTACCGACTCACCGACCTCAGGGCCTACCGACTCGCCGACCTCAGGGCCTACCGACTCATTGACCTCAGGGCCTACCGACTCACTGACCTCAGGGCCTACCGACTCACCGACCTCAGGGTTTACTGACTCGCCGACCTCAGGGCTTATCGACTCACCGACCTCAGGGTTTACCGACTCATCAACCTCAGGGCCTACCCACTCACCGACCTCAGGGTTTACCAACTCACCGACCTCAGGGCTTACCGACTCGCCGACCTCAGGTCCTACCGACTCACCGACCTCAGGGTTTACTGACTCGCCGACATCAGGGCCTACCGACTCGCCGACCTCAGAGCTTATCGACTCACTGACCTCAGGGCTTATCGACTCACCGACCTCAGGGCCTACTGACTCACCGACCTCAGGGCTTATCGACTCACCGACCTCAGGGCCTACCGACTCACCGACCTCAGGGCTTATCGACTCATCGACCTCAGGGCCTACCGACTCACTGACCTCAAGGCTTACCGACTCATCGACCTGGGGGCTTATCGACTCACCGACCTCAGGGCTTACCGACTCACCGACCTCAGGGCCTACTGACTCACCGACCTCAGGGCCTACCGACTCGCCAACCTCAGGGCTTATCGACTCACCGACCTCAGGGCCTACCGACTCACCGACCTCAGGGCTGATCGACTCATCGACCTCAGGGCTTATCGACTCACCGACCTCAGGGCCTACCGACTCACTGACCTCAGGGCTTACCGACTCATCAACCTCACAGGGCTTATCGACTCACTGACCTCAGGGCTTATCGACTCACTGACCTCAGGGCCTACCGACTCATTGACTTCAGGGCCTACCGACTCATTGACTTCAGGGCCTACCGACTCGCCGACCTCAGAGCTTATCGACTCACCGACCTCAGGGCCTACCGACTCGCCGACCTCAGGGCCTACCGACTCACCGACCTCAGGGTTTACCGACTCACCGACCTCAGGGCCTACCGACTCACCGACCTCAGGGTTTACCGACTCACCGACCTCAGGGCCTACCGACTCGCCGACCTCAGGGCCTACCGACTCACCGACCTCAGGGCCTACCGACTCACCGACCTCAGGGCCTACCGACTCACCGACCTCAGGGCTTACCGACTCACCGACCTCAGGGCCTACCGACTCATTGACCTCAGGGCCTACTGACTCACAGACCTCAGGGCCTACTGACTCACAGACCTCAGGGCCTACCGACTCATTGACCTCAGGGCCTACTGACTCACAGACCTCAGGGCCTACCGACTCACCGACCTCAGGGCCTACCGACTCATTGACCTCAGGGCCTACTGACTCACAGACCTCAGGGCCTACCGACTCACCGACCTCAGGGCCTACCGACTCATTGACCTCAGGGCCTACCGACTCACCGACCTCAGGGCTTACCGACTCACCGACCTCAGGGCCTACCGACTCGCCGACCTCAGGGCCTACCGACTCATTGACCTCAGGGCCTACCGACTCACTGACCTCAGGGCCTACCGACTCACCGACCTCAGGGTTTACTGACTCGCCGACCTCAGGGCTTATCAACTCACCGACCTCAGGGTTTACCGACTCATCAACCTCAGGGCCTACCCACTCACCGACCTCAGGGTTTACCAACTCACCGACCTCAGGGCTTACCGACTCGCCGACCTCAGGTCCTACCGACTCACCGACCTCAGGGTTTACTGACTCGCCGACCTCAGGGCCTACCGACTCGCCGACCTCAGAGCTTATCGACTCACTGACCTCAGGGCCTACCGACTCGCCGACCTCAGGGCTTACCGACTCATCGACCTCAGGGCTTATCGACTCACCGACCTCAGGGCCTACTGACTCACCGACCTCAGGGCTTATCGACTCACCGACCTCAGGGCCTACCGACTCACCGACCTCAGGGCTTATCGACTCATCGACCTCAGGGCCTACCGACTCACTGACCTCAAGGCTTACCGACTCATCGACCTGGGGGCCGACTGACTCACAGACCTCAGGGCCTACTGACTCACAGACCTCAGGGCCTACCGACTCATTGACCTCAGGGCCTACTGACTCACAGACCTCAGGGCTTACCAACTCACCGACCTCAGGGCCTACCGACTCACCGACCTCAGGGTTTACCGACTCACCGACCTCAGGGCCTACCGACTCGCCGACCTCAGGGTTTACCGACTCACTGACCTCAGGGTTTACCGACTCACCGACCTCAGGGTTTACCGACTCACCGACCTCAGGGCCTACCGACTCACCGACCTCAGGGCTTACCGACTCGCCGACCTCAGGGCCTACCGACTCGCCGACCTCAGGGCCTACCGACTCACCGACCTCAGGGCCTACCGACTCGCCGACCTCAGGGCCTACCGACTCACCGACCTCAGGGTTTACCGACTCACCGACCTCAGGGCCTACCGACTCACCGACCTCAGGGTTTACCGACTCACCGACCTCAGGGCCTACCGACTCGCCGACCTCAGGGCCTACCGACTCACCGACCTCAGGGTTTACCGACTCACCGACCTCAGGGCCTACCGACTCACCGACCTCAGGGCCTACCGACTCACCGACCTCAGGGCTTACCGACTCACCGACCTCAGGGCCTACCGACTCATTGACCTCAGGGCCTACTGACTCACAGACCTCAGGGCCTACTGACTCACAGACCTCAGGGCCTACCGACTCATTGACCTCAGGGCCTACTGACTCACAGACCTCAGGGCTTACCAACTCACCGACCTCAGGGCTTACCGACTCGCCGACCTCAGGGCCTACCGACTCATTGACCTCAGGGCCTACTGACTCACAGACCTCAGGGCCTACCGACTCACCGACCTCAGGGCCTACCGACTCATTGACCTCAGGGCCTACCGACTCACCGACCTCAGGGCTTACCGACTCACCGACCTCAGGGCCTACCGACTCGCCGACCTCAGGGCCTACCGACTCATTGACCTCAGGGCCTACCGACTCACTGACCTCAGGGCCTACCGACTCACCGACCTCAGGGTTTACTGACTCGCCGACCTCAGGGCTTATCGACTCACCGACCTCAGGGTTTACCGACTCATCAACCTCAGGGCCTACCCACTCACCGACCTCAGGGTTTACCAACTCACCGACCTCAGGGCTTACCGACTCGCCGACCTCAGGTCCTACCGACTCACCGACCTCAGGGTTTACTGACTCGCCGACATCAGGGCCTACCGACTCGCCGACCTCAGAGCTTATCGACTCACTGACCTCAGGGCCTACCGACTCGCCGACCTCAGGGCTTACCGACTCATCGACCTCAGGGCTTATCGACTCACCGACCTCAGGGCCTACTGACTCACCGACCTCAGGGCTTATCGACTCACCGACCTCAGGGCCTACCGACTCACCGACCTCAGGGCTTATCGACTCATCGACCTCAGGGCCTACCGACTCACTGACCTCAAGGCTTACCGACTCATCGACCTGGGGGCTTATCGACTCACCGACCTCAGGGCTTACCGACTCACCGACCTCAGGGCCTACCGACTCACCGACCTCAGGGCCTACCGACTCGCCAACCTCAGGGCTTATCGACTCACCGACCTCAGGGCCTACCGACTCACCGACCTCAGGGCTGATCGACTCATCGACCTCAGGGCTTATCGACTCACCGACCTCAGGGCCTACCGACTCACTGACCTCAGGGCTTACCGACTCATCAACCTCACAGGGCTTATCGACTCACTGACCTCAGGGCTTATCGACTCACTGACCTCAGGGCCTACCGACTCATTGACTTCAGGGCCTACCGACTCATTGACTTCAGGGCCTACCGACTCGCCGACCTCAGAGCTTATCGACTCACCGACCTCAGGGCCTACCGACTCGCCGACCTCAGGGCCTACCGACTCACCGACCTCAGGGTTTACCGACTCACCGACCTCAGGGCCTACCGACTCACCGACCTCAGGGTTTACCGACTCACCGACCTCAGGGCCTACCGACTCACCGACCTCAGGGCCTACCGACTCACCGACCTCAGGGCTTACCGACTCACCGACCTCAGGGCCTACCGACTCATTGACCTCAGGGCCTACTGACTCACAGACCTCAGGGCCTACTGACTCACAGACCTCAGGGCCTACCGACTCATTGACCTCAGGGCCTACTGACTCACAGACCTCAGGGCTTACCAACTCACCGACCTCAGGGCTTACCGACTCGCCGACCTCAGGGCCTACCGACTCATTGACCTCAGGGCCTACTGACTCACAGACCTCAGGGCCTACTGACTCACAGACCTCAGGGCCTACCTGACTCACAGACCTCAGGGCTTACCAACTCACCGACCTCAGGGCTTACCGACTCGCCGACCTCAGGGCCTACCGACTCATTGACCTCAGGGCCTACTGACTCACAGACCTCAGGGCCTACCGACTCACCGACCTCAGGGCCTACCGACTCATTGACCTCAGGGCCTACTGACTCACAGACCTCAGGGCCTACCGACTCACCGACCTCAGGGCCTACCGACTCATTGACCTCAGGGCCTACCGACTCACCGACCTCAGGGCTTACCGACTCACCGACCTCAGGGCCTACCGACTCACCGACCTCAGGGCCTACCGACTCATTGACCTCAGGGCCTACCGACTCACTGACCTCAGGGCCTACCGACTCACCGACCTCAGGGTTTACTGACTCGCCGACCTCAGGGCTTATCGACTCACCGACCTCAGGGTTTACCGACTCATCAACCTCAGGGCCTACCCACTCACCGACCTCAGGGTTTACCAACTCACATACCTCAGGGCTTACCGACTCGCCGACCTCAGGTCCTACCGACTCACCGACCTCAGGGTTTACTGACTCGCCGACCTCAGGGCCTACCGACTCGCCGACCTCAGAGCTTATCGACTCACTGACCTCAGGGCCTACCGACTCGCCGACCTCAGGGCTTACCGACTCATCGACCTCAGGGCTTATCGACTCACCGACCTCAGGGCCTACTGACTCACCGACCTCAGGGCTTATCGACTCACCGACCTCAGGGCCTACCGACTCACCGACCTCAGGGCTTATCGACTCATCGACCTCAGGGCCTACCGACTCACTGACCTCAAGGCTTACCGACTCATCGACCTGGGGGCTTATCGACTCACCGACCTCAGGGCTTACCGACTCACCGACCTCAGGGCCTACCGACTCACCGACCTCAGGGCCTACCGACTCGCCAACCTCAGGGCTTATCGACTCACCGACCTCAGGGCCTACCGACTCACCGACCTCAGGGCTGATCGACTCATCGACCTCAGGGCTTATCGACTCACCGACCTCAGGGCCTACCGACTCACTGACCTCAGGGCTTACCGACTCATCAACCTCACAGGGCTTATCGACTCACTGACCTCAGGGCTTATCGACTCACTGACCTCAGGGCCTACCGACTCATTGACTTCAGGGCCTACCGACTCATTGACTTCAGGGCCTACCGACTCACCGACCTCAGGGCCTACCGACTCGCCGACCTCAGGGCTTATCGACTCACCGACCTCAGGGCCTACTGACTCACCGACCTCAGGGCTTATCGACTCACCGACCTCAGGGCCTACCGACTCACCGACCTCAGGGCCTACCGACTCACCGACCTCAGGGCTTACCGACTCACCGACCTCAGGGCTTATCGACTCATCGACCTCAGGGCCTACCGACTCACTGACCTCAAGGCTTACCGACTCATCGACCTTGGGGCTTATCGACTCACCGACCTCAGGGCTTACCGACTCACCGACCTCAGGGCCTACCGACTCGCCGACCTCAGGGCCTACCGACTCACCGACCTCAGGGCCTACCGACTCGCCGACCTCAGGGCTTACCGACTCACCGACCTCCCGACTCACCGACTCACCGACCTCAGGGTTTACCGACTCACCGACCTCAGGGCTTACCGACTCACCGACCTCCCGACTCACCGACTCACCGACCTCAGGGTTTACCGACTCACCGACCTCAGGGCCTACCGACTCACCGACCTCAGCGTTTACCGACTCACCAACCTCAGGGCTTATCGACTCACCGACCTCAGGGCTTATCGACTCTTCGACCTCAGGGCCTACCGACTCACCGACCTCAGGGCTTACCGACTCACCGACCTCAGGGCTTACCGACTCGCCGAACTCAGGGCCTACCGACTCACCGACCTCACAGGGCTTACCGACTCACCGACCTCACAAGGCTTACCGACTCACCAACCTCACAGGGTCTACCGACTCACTGACCTCACAGGGTCTACCGACTCACTGACCTCACAGGGCCTACCGAGTCACCGACCTCAGGACCTACCAACTCACCGACCTCAGGGCCTACCGACTCACCGACCTCACAGGGTCTACCGACTCACTGACCTCACAGGGTCTACCGACTCACTGACCTCACAGGGCCTACCGAGTCACTGACCTCAGGACCTACCAACTCACCGACCTCAGGGCCTACCAATTCGCCAACCGCCCAACTCAGTCGCCGACCTCCCGGCTCACCGACTCACCGACTCTCCCGCTCTCGGACTCTGACGAACTCAGACTGTGCCGCTCTCAGACTCTCCCGCAATTTGCGATGATGTTAATGAGAATCAAAGCATTCTCCACTTGCAGTAACACTCTGTGTGACCTCAGCAACTTTAAACAACTTTAGAAAGCTGTAAGATTTGCAGGAACATAGACCGAGCCATGAAAACTGAGAAACCATGTCAGCTGCAAGTTGATGATCCTTTAAACATTGCTGCTGGGCACTCCTTCCTGCTGCTGAATGCTTGGTCAGCTGGTCATGATTAAGAGAGGGCGGTAAGTGCAGCAGTGATGCCAGAAATGGCAGATCGTGCAGCAAATCGATGTTGCACAGTTGTTAACATCACCATCTACCTCATTTCCATTTCTCGTGTGACCGCTGACAACAGCAGCACTGCCAACCTGTCTCCCTGCTGAAGTTGAAAGTTCCGCCCAAGACTCCCTCAATTGGCCAGCTGCCTTACACAACTAGGTGACCAAATTCTGCAGGCTGAGAAAGTGCCAGTGCCAATCCCTACTATGTGCTGACTTAGCTGAATCCAGCCAGAGCAGTGACAGGTTAGGGGAAAAGAGACAATTAACTAGTGTTCCTGCTCCTGATCACTAACCAACAACTCCTGTTGCAAGTGTCTTGAGAAAGAATGTGAGTAAATTGGTGGAGAAAAATTGCTAAGAAATGGTGGCCGCCGCGGTACCTGCCAGAAGCAAGCGAAAACGAGTCCAACGCTATTTTTTCATCAAAATGGCCCTTAATGGCTGGCTATAAACCCCTGCATTTCTAGACCATGGCTTTCTAACACAACTCAAAAATTGGATACAATATTCTAAATGTGATTTGACTAATAAATTGCCAGGATTAAAATATATAATTTAATCCCTCAATACCAGCATCTGACCGTATCTGTTAGATCCATCAAAAATAAGGCTAGATTGTATTATTTAGCCCTGCTAATAATAGCTTCAAGTTGACTTGATTTTTTTTTAATGAATAGTGAATAATTACACCCAAATGCATTATCTTTTCAATCTATGCTACGAGTCACAATGATGATCAGTTTGGTCTTTAATTCAGTTATGTAATATAATTTCATACTGGGCTAAATAATAGCCTAGCTTTGCTTTTAGTCAATTTAATTGATATGGTTAAAAGCTGTGTTACATCTCACAAATTCAAATAGAGAGATACTGCAGGAGTCTTATTCTTCCAGAAATATTTAATTAGTCGATACTTACAACCATTCCCTCCGACTTACAATGTGTTGAATGCAGCGTGACACTTGAGCAGGAGCACGGTTTTCTGTGGAATCAGCCAAGTAACACACCCATGTTACTTTTCTCAAGAGTTCTGAATATCTTTATTAAAACAGGATTGTTGAGAGGTAAGCTTAAGGCTTGCTTGAATGAAGTGTAAGCTGATGTTTCAATACCATCATCATCATAGGCAGTCCCTTGAAACTGAGGAAGAATTGCTTCCACTCTAAAAGTGAGTTTTCAGGTGGATGTACAGTCCAATGCGGGAATTACAGTCTCTGTCACAGGTGGGGCAGACAGTGGTTGAAGGAAAGGATGGGTGGGGAGCCTGGTTTGCCACACGCTCCTTCCTTTGTCTGCGCTTGGTTTCTGCATGCTCTCGGCGACGAGACTCGAGGTGCTCAGCGCCCTCCGGGATGCTCTTCCTCCACTTTGGGCAGTCTTGGGCCAGGGATTCCCAGGTGCCGGTGGGGAAGATGCACTTTATCAAGGAGGCTTTGCGGGTGTCCTTGAAACATTTCCTCTGCCCTCCTGGGGCATGCTTGCCATGTCGGAGCTCCGAGTAGAGTGCTTGCTTAGGGAGTCTCGTGTTGGGCATGCAGACGATGTGGCCCATCCAATGAAGCTGGTCGAGTGTGGTCAGTGCTTCAATGCTGGGGATGTTGGCCTGAGCGAGAACACTGACATTGGTGCATCTATCCTCCCAGTGGATTTGAAGGATCTTGTGGAGGCAGCGCTGCTGATATTTCTCCAGTGCTTTGAGATGTCTGCTGTATATAGTCCATGTGTCTGAGCCATATAGGAGGGCGGGTAGGTCGACTGCCCTGTAGACCATAAGCTTGGTGCCAGATTTGAGGTCCTGGTCTTCAAACACTCTCTTCTTCAGGTGACCGAAAGCTGCGCTGGCAGACTGAAGGCGGTGTTGGACCGCGTCGTCGATGTTTGCCCTTGCTGATAGTAAGCTCCTGAGGTTTGGAAAATGGTCCACATTGTCCAAGGCCACGTCATGGATTTTGATGACCGGGTAGCACGGTCAGGTTGGTGGAGGACCTTTGTCTTATGGATGTTTAGTGTAAGGCCTATGCTTTTGTACGCCTCAGTGAAAATGTTGCCGATGGCTTGGAGTTTGGCCTCTGAATGTGCACAGACACAAGCGTCATCCGCGTACTATAGTTCGATGACAGAGGATGGGATGACCTTGGATTCTAGCCTGGAGGCGATGAAGGTTGAACAGTTTTCCATTAGTTCTATTGTTTAGTTCCAGTCCAGCGGGAAGCTTGTTGAGAGTGAGATGAAGCATTGCAGCAAGGAAGATCGAGAAGAGCATTGGTGCAATGACACAGCCTTGCTTGACCCCGGTCCAGGAGTGGGTTGGGTCTGTGGTGGATCCGTTGGTCAGGATCATGGCTTGCATGTCATCATGGAGCAGGTGGAGGATGGTGACAAACTTTTGAGGGCAGCTGAAACAGAGGAGGTCGCTCCATAGTCCTTCATGGTTGACAGTGTCAAAGGCCTTTGTGAGGTCAAAGAAGGCGATGTACAAGAGTTGATGCTGTTCCCTGCATTTCCTTTGTAGTTGTCACGCGGTGAAGATCATTTCCGTTGTACCCGTTAGTGGAAGGAATCCGCATTGCGACTCTGGGAGAAGCTCTTCAGCCACAGGGAGAAGACGATTGAGAAGGATTCTTGCGATGACTTTCCCAGTGGCCAACAGCAGGGAGAATCCTCCATAGTTACTGCAGTCAGACTTGTCCCCTTTTTTGAAGATGGTCACTATTATGGCATCTCTGGGATCTCCAGGTATGCTCTCCTCCTTCCAGATAAGAGAGATAAGGTCATGCATACGTGTCAATAGTGCTTCACCGCCATACTTTAGTGCCTCGGCAGGGATTCCATCTGCTCCTGAAGAAGAAGCTGATGTTTATGATCCATTTAAACACACAAGGGGTGGTGCTTTTAACTTTGGTAATGGATAGGAAAATTGGGTGTGTTGTATAATGGGCAGCCAATCTGATCACAACAGTTTTAGAACATAAGAACATAAGAAATAGGAGCAGGAATAGGCCATTTGGGTCCTCAAGCCTGCTCTGCAAACCCCTGCCAAAGTTGAAAGTTCCGCCCAGGGCTCCCTCGATTGGCCAGCTGCCTTACACACTAGGTGATCAAATTCTACTGGCTGAGAAAGTGCCAGTGTCAGTCCCTACTCTGTGCTGTAAGGGGGGTTGTGGTCTCTATGAGGGGGTCAGGATTGCTTCTGACAAACTTGAGTGGTTCAAATCGCTCCCACTCCCTTGAGTTCTGTACTCTGGATTTATTTGGGGGGTGTGACAAAAGTGCAAAGGACACTGGTTTGATGCAAAAGAACTTTGTTTTTATTACAGACAAAGTAATACAAGCTTATTACTCTAGTAATAAAATACAAGGCCAAACTTAGAATCACTCTAATAAAGAATAATACAAGGAAAGGTACAAGGTCAAACTTAAAATAAAGAACAATACACGGAAAGGTACAAGGTCAAACTTAAAATTACAAATCACTCTAATAAAGAACCATGCACTACACATTCAAAGGGGGTCATAGTAAATTATACCTCCCACCTCCCAATACCTAATTCTAGCTAGGTTAGACTCCAGGGCGTGCAGGGACTATGCTTACCAACCCTTTTGATAGTTAACGGTAGATCGCGGTTGTTTTTCCCTTGATACCACGTTGACTGTGGTCGGTCGCTGCTGCGATGGTGATATTCTTCCTTCCTTCAGGACTTCAGGACTTCGAGGCTGGAGAAGTTAGTTTACAACTGTCGCGTTGGTTTCTCTCCTTGTCTTGATGACACAGCGTAGTGTGGTACTAGTCTGTCAGTCAAAGTGTCATCTGAGGTGGTAGCAGCCTTGTAGCTACCTAGCAACCACCTAACTTCTGTTGAAAACAGGGGTCAGTTATACGATTTTAGTGTTCTAATCTTGCCGCCAAAACTGTTCAAAATCCTTTGTATAATTTTGGCGGACTTGGTTCTTTGTAATATTTTGTCGGGCTTGTTAAAAGTTGATATGTCTTGGGTGGGTTGATGTTTGAAAACTGTTTCCTGATGGAAATGTTAGTTTGGTAATTGCAATGTCCTTTTGTGCTTAATCTTTCGCATACAGGCTGGATTGGGCCTCTTTGTGATGTATATGCTGAAATGGTTGGCCAGACCCATGTTGATGGGTAGCTACCTCTGGTGATTTTGTGATGTTAATGTCTCTTGTGGGGGAAGGATTTTTGAATACTCATTCTTCCAGACAGGTTAACTCAGTTCTCACACCCAGGTAGTTTTACTTAATTAGACTGTCTCTTGCTAGCTCCGTAGGTCCACCCACAGCCTTGAGTTTGTCTTTTAAAATCCAAAATTCTATTAAAGTTCATATTTTCTTACATAGGCACTTTAGAGTTCCAAACTTTTCGGTAGATAGTCCCAAATTAAATTTCCTTTCGAATGAGCCCAAACACAGGGGGGGTTTCTTGTGAATTTTGCATTCCTTCAGTGTTGACTTAACTGAACCCAGTCAGAGCAGTGACAGGTTAGTGGAGAAGAGAAAATTAACTAGTGTTCCTGCTCCTGATCGCTAACTAACAACTCCTGTTGCAAGTGTCTTGGGAAAGAATGTGAGTAAATTGGTGGAGAAAAATTGATACTAAAGAAAAAAGGATGATAAAAACACACGAGAAAACATCTCAATCATCAATTCTTGTCAGTTCAGAAGCAAAATATTGCAGATGCTGGAAATCTGAAATAAAAACAGAAAATGCTGGAAATACTCAGCAGGTCAGACAGATCTGTGGGCAGAGAAACAACAACAACAACAACTTGAGGCATATGAAAGCATGGGCCTTACGCTAAACATCTGTAAGACAAAGGTCCTCCACCAGCCTGTCCACACCGCACAGCACTGCCCCCCCAGTCATCAAGATCCATGGCGCGGTCCTGGACAACGTGGACCATTTCCCATATCTCGGGAGCCTCTTATCAACAAGAGCAGACATTGACGACGAGATTCAACACCGCCTCCAGTGCACCAGTGCAACCTTCGGCTGCCTGAGGAAAAGAGTGTTTGAAGACCAGGCCCTCAAATCTGCCACCAAGCTCATGGTCGAAAGGTCTGTTGTAATACCCGCTCTCCTGTATGGCTCAGAGACATGGACCATGTACAGTAGACACCTCAAGTCGCTGGAGAAATACCACCAACGATGTCTCCGCAAGATCCTACAAATCTCCTGGGAGGACAGACGCACCAACGTTAACATCCTCGACCAGGCCAACATCCCCAGAATTGAAGCACTGACCACACTTGATCAGCTCCGCTGGGCAGGCCACATAGTTCGCATGCCAGACACAAGACTCCGAAAGCAAGCACTGTACTCGGAACTCCTTCACGGCAAATGAGCCAAAGGTGGGCAGAGAAAACGTAACAGGGACACCCTCAAAGCCTCCCTGATAAAGTGCAATATCTCCACTGACACCTGGGAATCCCTGGCCAAAGACCGCCCTAAGTGGAGGAAGAGCGCTGAGCATCCGGGATGGCGCTGAGCACCTCGAGTCTCATCGCCGAGAGCGTGCAGAAATCAAGCGCAGGCAGCGGAAAGACCGTGCGGCAAACCAGTCCCACTCTCCCTTTCCCTCAACGACTGCCACACCTGCGACAGAGACTGTGGTTCACGCATTGGACTGTTCAGCAAAATAAGAACTCATGTTAAGAGTGGAAGCAAGTCTTCCTCGATTCCGAGGGACTGTCTATGATGCTGATGATTATATAGCACCTTTAACGTAGTGAAACATCCCAAGGCGCTTCACAGGAGTATTATGAGATAAAAACTGACACTGAGCCACATAAGTAGAAATTAGCGCAGGTGACCAAAAGCTTGGTCAAAGAGGTATGTTATAAGGAGCGTCTTGAAGGTGGAAAGAGGGGTAGAGAAGAGTAGTGGTTCAGGCAGGGAGTTCCAGAGCTTGAGGCCTAGGCAACAGAAGCCACGACCACCAATGGTTGAGCGATTATAATCAGGAATGCCCAGGAGGGCAGAATTAGAGAAGCGCAGACATCTCGGGGGGTTGTGGGGCTGGAGGAGAGTACAGAGATAGGGAGGGGCGAGGCTATGGAGGGATTTGAAAATAAGGATGAGAATTTTTAAATTGAGGTGTTGCTTAACCGGAAGCCAATGTAGGTCGGCAAACACAGGGGTGATGGGTGATCGAGACTTGGTGCAAGTTAGGACACGGGCAACCGAGTTTTGGATCACCTCTAATTTACATATGGTAGAATGTGGGAGGCCAGCCGGGAGTGCACTGGAATAGTCAAGTCTGGAGGTAACAAAGGCATGGATCAGGGCTTCAGCAGCGGATGAGCTGAGGCAAGGGCAGAGATGGGCGATGTTACGGAGGTAGGAATAGGCGGTCTTAGTTATGCTGCGGATAGTTGGTCGAAAGCTAATTTCAGGGTCAAATATGACACCAAGATTGCAAACAGTGTGGTTCAGCCTCAGACAGAAGTTGGGGAGAGGGATGGAGTCAGTGGCTACGGAATGGAGTTTGTAGCGGGGACTAAAAACAGAGTTAACACTTCAGGTTGATGACCTGAAAAAATCAGAACTGGAAAAAGTTAGAGATGTAACTGTCATGTATCTTACATTATTATATATAACTGTATCCTAACATGCTATACATGACTGTAATAAGATATGACCTGTAACCACCAGCATATCTTATCACCAGGGGTGCACTTGCAAGAGACAGGTATATAAGGACAGGTCTCAGGCAAGTGCGGCATTCCAGAGCTGTGAAATAAAGGTGCAGGTCCAGAGTGACCTTGACTTCACTACATGCCTCATGTGAATCTGAACTGAGGGGACAGGACTTTACAGTGGCGACGGGATACGGGATTACAGAATCCACAGAATGGCGAACAACGCATCAGATGAAAAGTACAATGCGGGAGACAATTGGGAGGACTTTATAGAAGGCTCTAGCAAAGCTTTGTAACCAAAGACTGGTTAGGCGACGATAAGGCAGACAAGAGAAGAGCCCATCTCTTGACCAGTTGTGACTCGAAAACATACGCTTTAATGAAGGATCTGTTGGCACCCGAGAAACCAGCAAGCAAGTCATTTGAAGAATTGAGCACACTGGTAAGAGACCACCTGAAGCCAGCGAGCAGCCTACACATGGCCAGACACAGGTTCTATAACTACAGATGCTGTGTGGGCCAGAGCATACCCGACTTTGTGGCGGAACTTCGGAGGTTGGCTAGTTTATGTGAGTTATCCGATGAACTGAGAGAAATGCTGAGAGACTTTTTCATTGGAGGAATAGGCCACGCAGGCAGATTCTGAAAGCTCATAGAGACCAAGAACCTGACCTTAGAGGCAGCATTCTTGATAGGGGAAGAAGAAACGAGGTTTGATTTACAATGCAGGTACGACAACTAACAAAATATCGGAAGAAGAAGTTCACAGCACTAAACAAGCTGCTACTCCCACACACAGACAAAACCGGGAGAACAGGCTCTCGACAGCAGGCAGAAGCCATCAAGGGCCACAGGAATGGCCGTTCACACCTCACCAACCCACAATGCGAGCAATCAACTACAAACTGAGAGAAGCTCTCGAGAGATCAGCCAGACGCAGCTCATTTTTTGGGAACTCTTTGAACAATGGAACAGGTCTGTGCTGGAGGTGTTGGGGTGGGCACTCATCAAGGGGATGTCGATTTCAGCAGGCTGTTTGCAGAAATTGTGAATATACAGGGCATTTGGCCCACATGTGCAAAGAAACGGCAGCTCGGCTGGTATACGAATCGGATGGGTCGGAAAGCGGACCAGGAGATGGTGGGGACAGTACCCGGGACACCGGTGTACAGCGGGTCAACATGATCATTGGCTGCTGCTCCTACAACAGGACGCCTCCTATAATGATGAGGGTCCTACTCAACGGGATATCTGTCAACATGGAGCTGGATACGGGAGCGAGTCAATCTCTCATGGGCGCTCAACAATTTGAACAACTGTGGCCGCATAAAAGAGACAGACCAAAACTCACAAGGGTCGACACCACACTAAGGACCTACCAAAGAAATCGTACCAGTCCTCGGCAGTGCCATGCTCTCTGTCACACACAAAGAGACAGTGAACCGACTTCCCCTGTGGATTGTCCCCAGAGACCCCCAGCACTGCTGGGGAGAAGCTGGCTGGCAAAACTAAACTGGAAATGGGATAATGTCCATGCCATGTCATTAGAGGAACGGACCTCCTGCTCAACAGTTATAAAGCGATTTGAACATCTCTTTCAGCCAGATGTGGGCACTTTCAAAGGGGCCAAAGTCAAAATCTACATCACACAGGATGCTAGACTGGTCCATCACAAGGCCAGAGCTGTACCCTATGTGATGAGGGAAAAGATTGAACACGAACTAGATAGGCTTCTGCGGGAAGGCATTATATCACCTGTGGAATTTAGCGACTGGACAAGTCCCATCATCCCAGTCATGAAGCCTGATGGATCCGTACGAATCTGTAGGGACTACAAATCTACCATAAACAGAGTCCCCCGACAGGACTAGTACCCGCTGCCCAGAGCGGAGGACTTATTTGCCACATTCGCTGGAGGTAAACTTTTCTCAAAATTAGACTTCACATCTGCGTATATGACGCAAGAATTGACTGAGGAATCCAAGCTACTCACCACCATCAACACACATCGAGGCCTTTTCATGTACAATCAATGCCCATTCGGCATCAGGTCGCCAGCTGCCATATTCCAGCGCAACATGGAGAGTCTGCTCAAGTCCATCCCGGGGATGGTTGTATTTCAAGACGACATACTTGTCACGGGCAGGGACACCGACTCCCATCTCCGTGATTTGGAGGAAGTACTAAAGCGGTTGGATCGGGTAGGCCTACGAGTCAAGAAATCCAAGTGCCTGTTTCTCGCACCCGAGGTTGAAATTTTGGGCAGAAGGATTGCCGCTGATGGAATTCGCCCAACAGAGTCCAAAACAGAAGCAATTTGCCTGGCCCCGGAATGTCTCAGAACTGCGCGCCTTTCTCGGGCGACTCAATTACTTTGGAAACTTTATGCAGAACTTAAGCGGAACGTTGCTGGACCCTCTTCATGTGCTACTCAGGAAGGGGTGCGATAGGTTTTGGGGGGATGCCCAGGAACACGCCTTCAATAAGGCATGCGACCTTCTGTGTTCCAACAGTGTTTTGACTTTCTTTGACCCAGGTAAAAAGTTAGTTCTCACATGCGATGCATCACCGTATGGGGTCAGGTGCGTTTTGCAACATGTCAATAGTGCGGGCAAATTACAACCCATAGCTTATGCCTCCAGGTCACTTTCACGGCCGGAGCGCGGGTACGGAATGGTAGAGAAGGAGGCGCTCGCGTGCGTGTACGGTGTCAAAAAGATGCACCAATACCTTTTTGGGGCCAAGTTCATGTTAGAAACCGACCACAAGCCCCTCACGTCCCTCCTATCTGAGAGCAAGGCAATAAACGCCAACGCCTCGGGGCGAATTCAACGGTGGCCACTCATGCTGGCGTCCTACGACGATACCATAAGGCACAGGCCAGGCACAGGCAACTGTGCCGACGCGCTCAGCAGGCTACCCCTGGCGACCACGGAAGGGTCTGACGAACAGGTCTGTGAGATAGTCATGGCAATCAATGCCTTTGAGTCCACAGGTTCACCCATGATGGCTCGCCAAATTAGAGCCTGGACGGCCAGCGACCCCACATTATCCTTCGTAAAAAGATGTGTCCTAACCGATGACTGGGCAGAGGCTCGCGATGCCTGCCCCGAGGAATTAAAACCCTTTCACAGGCGCACGCATGAGCTATCACTACAAGCAGACTGCCTGATGTGGGGCAGCCGAGTAGTCATGCCTCTGCGAGGCAGAGAGGCATTTGTCCGGGAGCTCCACCGCGAGCACCCGGGGATCGTTCTCATGAAGGCTATAGCCAGATCCTACGTCTGGTGGCCTGGTATTGATGCGGACTTGGAGCTTTGCGTCCGAAGGTGCACCATTTGTGCCCAACTCAGCAATGCCCCCAGGGAGGCTCCACTGAGCCCCTGGCCCTGGCCTACCAAACCGTGGTCGCGAGTGCACGTACACTATGCGGGCCCATTCATGGGCAAAATGTTCCTCGTAGATGTAGATGCATTTTCAAAGTGGATCGAATGCACCATTTTAAACTCGAGCACAACCTCCACCACTGTGGAGAGCCTCGCACGGAATCCCTGACATATTGGTCAGTGACAATGGTCCGTGCTTCACCAGCGCAGAATTCCAAGACTTTATAATTGACCACGGCATAAATCACGTCAAGACGGCACCGTTCACGCCAGCCTCCAATGGCCAGGTGGAGCGAGGAGTGCAAATCATTAAACAAGGCATGCTTAAAATCCAAGGTCCCACACTGCAGGGTCACCTGTCGCGACTGCTGCTGGCCTACAGATCTCGTCCGCACTCACTGACTGGGATTCCCCCCGCGCAACTGTTGATGAAAAGGACTTTTAAAACAAGGCTCTCATTAATCCTCCCAGACATGCACGAAATCGTTGAGGCAAAGCGCGTAAGCTGACTGAGTACCATGACAGAAATTCGAGGGGGAGATGGAATGAGATAGGGGATAAAGTGTTTGTACTAAACTATGGAAGGGGTCCCAAATGGCTTGCAGGGACAGTAACGGGCAAGGAAGGAAACAGGCTATTGGTAGTACAAATGGACAATGGCAAAACCTGCCGGAGGCATGTAGACCAAGTCAAAAGCAGATTTACCAACAACACTGCGGAACCAGAGGCAGACTACAATGTAGAACTCGCACCACACCTGGTGGACAGACAGTGGGAACAACCTGAGGAAAGGGCAATCCCAACAGACAGCCCAGGCGAGTCAACAACAATCACACCAATTGAAACAGACAGCCCAGGTGAGATACCAGCAACCACACCCAAAGAAAAACAGACACCAAGGCAAACAACTGAACCACAACTCAGACGCTCCATGCGAGAGTGTAGACTACCTGAGAGACTGAACCTATAAAGACAATAAGACCTTGGGGGAGGGTGATGTCATGTATCTTACATTATTATATATAACTGTATCCTAACATGCTATACATGACTGTAATAAGATATGACCTGTAACCATCAGCATAACTTACCACCAGGGGTGCACTTACAAGAGACAGGTATATAAGGACATATAAGCTGTGAAATAAAGGTGCAGGTCCAGAGTGACCTTGACTTCATTACATGCCTTGTGTGAATCTGTACTGAGGGGACAGGACTTTACAGTCACAGATTTTTAAGTAAGTGCAGAGGCTTGGAAAGAGGGCAGAGGAGGAAAGAACAAAAGGGAAGGTCTGTGATAGGACGGAAGGCAGGAGAGATTAAAAGACTAAAGAAATAATGGTGCAAGGGAAAAGGAGATGGTAATGGGACAAGATCATAGAATCATAGAATGGTTACAGCACAGAAGAAGGCCATTCGGCCCTTTGAGCCTGTACCGGCTCTCAGCTAGTCCCACTTTCTTGTCCTTTTCCTGTAGCCCTGCAATTTTTTTTTCCTTCAGATACTTATCCACTTCCCTTTTGAAAGATAAGATTCACTCTGCCTCCAGCACCCTTTCAGGCACTGCATTCCAGATCTTAACCACTCGCTGTGTAAAAAAGCTTTTTCTTAAATATGTGTCCTCTGGTTCTCGACCCTTCTCCCAATGGGAACAGTTTCTCTCTATCTACTCTGCCCAGACCACTCATGATTTTGAACACCGTGATCAAATCTCCTCTCAATCTTCTCTGCTCCAAAGAGAACAACCCCAGTTTCTCCAGTCTATCAACATAACTGAAGTCCCTCATTCCTGGAATCAATCTTGTAAATTTTTTCTGCACCCTCTCTAAGGCCTTCACATCCTTCCTAAAGTGTGGTGCCCAGAATTGGACACAATACTCCAGTTGGGGCAGAACAGGTGTATTATACAGGTTCATCATAATTTCCACACTTTTGTACGCTATACCTCAATTTGTGAAGCTCAGGAATCTGTAAACCTTTTTAACTGCTTTCTCAACCTGCCCTGCCACCTTCAATGATTTGTGCACACATACCCTGAGGCCTCTCTGTTTGTGCACCCCCTTCAGAATTTTACCATTTAGTTTAGAAACATAGAAACATAGAGACATAGAAAATAGGTGCAGGAGTAGGCCATTCAGCCCTTCGAGCCTGCACCACCATTCAATATGATCATGGCTGATCATACAACTTCAGCACCCCATTCCTGCTTTCTCTCCATACTGCTTGATCCCTTTAGCCGTAAGGGCCACATCGAACTCCATTTTTAATATATCTAACGAACTGGCCTCAACAACTTTCTGTGGTAGAGAATTCCACAGGTTCACAATTCTCTGAGTGAAGAAGTTTCTCCTCATCTCGGTCCTAAATGGCTTATGTTATGTATGCATGTCAATGGTATACTGTAACACTAGACCTGAATGTACCTTCACCCTGTATATACCATACCTGTACACCAGAGGGTGCTGCTGCTAGAGACCTAAGGGTCACCTATGCACTGCAGGTAGCCAAGTATAAAAGGGAGCTCACCTCTTGATTGCCTCACTCTAGGATCTGCAATAAAGGACTACAGTCTGTACCGTTCAAGTGCCATACCCCTGCCTCATGGAGTCATTAACAGAGTGCTTACATACACAATAACAGGCGACGAGGTTACGAATTCCACACACAACATGTCTAATCTTAGCAACTTCCAACAATTCGCTGATGGGGAAGATTGGGATGCCTTCGTGGAAAGGTTAGAACACTTCTTCATCGCGAATGACCTGGCTGGGGACTCACCAATCTCGCTGGCGAACAAGCGCAGAGCCATCCTGCTCAGCAGTTGTGGGCCCACTATCCATGGCCTTGTCGGGGACCTGTGAGCCCCAGTGAAGACAACAACCAAGAGCTATGCGAAGCTCGTAACTTTAATACAAGAGCAACTTAAACCCAAAGAGAGCATCCTCACAGCCAGGCACTGGTTTTACACTCACCGGTGGCCCGACGGCCAAGAAATTGCTAAGTATGCTGCAGATCTAAGAAGGTTGGCTGCACCATGTGATTTTGGCGACCACCTCAACGAAGCACTAAGGGGCATCTTCGTTATTGGAATTGGCCACGAGGGCCTCCTCCATAAACTGCTCTCTGTGGACACTACGGTCATCCTGCAGAAGGCAATCAAAGTGAGCCAGGCCTTCATGATTTCGATCTGCGACTCCAAACGAATGATGACCCACACCCAGGACTCTAAACTGACGTGCACGGTGAACAGAATGGCGACTTTCAGAGGCAAGAATGCTGCTCCGAGTCCCACAAACCTGAATCCGCCACATGGGGTCAACCGGCTAGCCCCGTGCTGGCGCTGTGGAGGAAATCACAGGTCCCACCAGTGCCGATACAAAGACTATACGTGCAAAGGCTGCAACGCGAAAGGTCATCTTCAGCGAATGTGTAGAAAAGGTTCTATTCACCGCGTCGCTGAAGATTTGGCCGATCACCTGGGTTCCGACACTGATGAAGCCGAAGCTGCTCAGCCCCTGGAAGAAGAGTATAGAATATATACCTGTGCCACCGAGATCTTCCCATGGAAAATGGAAGTGTACAGACCACCAAACTGTATTAGTAGTAAGGTTGGGGACAGCATCAAACAAGAAATTAGGGATGCATGCAATAAAGGTACAGCAGTTATCATGGGTGACTTTAATCTACATATTGCTTGAGCTAACCAAACTGGTAGCAATGAGGTGGAGGAGGATTTCCTGGGGCCCCGGGGATTTATTGGCCTTCAATCCCATCAATTTCTCGAACACAATTTCCCACCTAATAAGGATATCCTTCAGTTCCTCCTTCTCAGTAGACCCTCGGTCCCCTAGTACTTCCGGAAGGTTATTTGTGTCTTCCTTCGTGAAGACAGAACCAAAGTATTTGTTCAATTGGTCTGCCATTTCTTTGTTCCCCATTATAAATTCACCTGAATCCGACTGCAAGGGACCTACGTTTGTCTTCACTAATCTTTTTCTTTTCGCATGTCTAGAGAAGCTTTTGCAGTCAGTTTTTATGTTCCTGGCAAGCTTCTTCTCGTATTCTATTTGTCATGTATGTAACCATCATGCAACGGTAACCTTCATGTAACTGTAACCTTCATGCAACTCCTGTAAACTGTAATTATACCCGAGAAATGCACACCCAAATGCACACCCTGACCACCCTGAACTTGTGGGAGACACTCCTCACCTGGGTTTCCAGGTATAAAAGGGGAGGTCCCACGCAGGGTCAAGACTCTTTGGTCCTGGGAATAAAGGTTAAGGTCATGTAGTGACTGTGTCTGCAGTACATGCCTCATGTGAGTTTGTAGTATGATGCAGGGACACCACATTTGGCGACGAGAAACAGAGCGGGTGCAGGACATTCTGAAATGGGAGGGAGAACAGCCAGTTGTCCCAACGACATAGGTAAAAAAAAGGGATGAGGTCCTACGAAACAAATTTAAGGAGCTAGGAGCTAAATTAAAAAGTAGGACCTCAAAAGTAGTAATCTCGGGATTGCTACCAGTGCCACGTGATAGTCAGAGTAGGAATCGCAGGATAGCGCAGATGAATACGTGGCTTGAGCAGTGGTGCAGCAGGGAGGGATTCAAATTCCTGGGGCATTGGGACCGGTTCTGGGGGAGGTGGGACCAGTACAAACCGGACGGTCTGCATCTGGGCAGGACCGGAACCAATGTCCTAGGGGGAGTGTTTGCTAGTGCTGTTGGGGAGGATTTAAACTGATATGGCAGGGGGATGGGAACCAATGCAGGGAGACAGAGGGAAACAAAAAGGAGGCAAAAGCAAAAGACAGAAAGGAGATGAGGAAAAGTGGAGGGCGGAGAAACCCAAGGCAAAGAACAAAAAGGGCCATTGTACAGCAAAATTCTAAAAGGACAAAGGGTGTTAAAAAAAACAAGCCTGAAGGCTTTGTGTCTTAATGCAAGGAGTATCCGCAATAAGGTGGATGAATTAATTGTGCAAATAGATGTTAATAAATATGATGTGATTGGGATTACGGAGACGTGGCTCCAGGATGATCAGGGCTGGGAACTCAACATTCAGGGGTATTCAACATTCAGGAAGGATAGAATAAAAGGAAAAGGAGGTGGGGTTGCATTGTTGGTTAAAGAGGAGATTAATGCAATAGTTAGGAAAGACATTAGCTTGGATGATGTGGAATCTATATGGGTGGAGCTGTAGAACACCAAAGGGCAAAAAACGCTAGTAGGAGTTGTGTACAGACCTCCAAACAGTAATAGGGATGTTGGGGAGGGCATCAAACAGGAAATTAGGGGTGCATGCAGTAAAGGTGTAGCAGTTATAATGGGTGACTTTAATATGCACACAGATTGGGCTAGCCAAACTGGAAGCAATACGGTGGAGGAGGATTTCCTGGAGTGCGTAAGGGATGGTTTTCTAGACCAATATGTTGAGGAACCAACTAGGGGGGAGGCCATCTTAGACTGGGTGTTGTGTAATGAGAGAGGATTAATTAGCAATCTCATTGTGCGAGGCCCCATGGGGAAGAGTGACCATAATATGGTGGAATTCTGCATTAGGATGGAGAATGAAACAGTTAATTCAGAGACCATGGTCCAAAACTTAAAGAAGGGTAACTTTGAAGGTATGAGACGTGAATTGGCTAGGATAGATTGGCGAATGATACTTAGGGGGTTGACTGTGGATGGGCAATGGTAGACATTTAGAGACCGCATGGATGAATTACAACAATTGTACATTCCTGTCTGGCGTAAAAATAAAAAAGGGAAGGTGGCTCAACCGTGGCTATCTAGGGAAATCAGGGATAGTATTAAAGCCAAGGAAGTGGCATACAAATTGGCCAGAAATAGCAGCAAACCTGGGGACTGGGAGAAATTTAGAACTCAGCAGAGGAGGACAAAGGGTTTGAATAGGGCAGGGAAAATGGAGTACGAGAAGAAGCTTGCAAGGAACATTGTAAGGTGGATTGCAAAAGTTTCTATAGGTATGTAAAGAGAAAAAGGTTAGTAAAGACAAACGTAGGTCCCCTGCAGTCAGAATCAGGAGAAGTCATAACGGGGAACAAAGAAATGGCAGACCAATTGAACAAGTACTTTGGTTCGGTATTCACTAAGGAGGATACAAACAACCTTCCGGTTATAAAAGGGGTCAGAGGGTCTAGTAAGGAGGGGGAACTGAGGGAAATCTTTATTAGTCGGGAAATTGTGTTGGGAAAATTGATGGGATTGAAGGCCGATAAATCCCCAGGGCCTGATGGACTGCATCCCAGAGTACTTAAGGAGGTGGCCTTGGAAATAGCGGATGCATTGACAGTCATTTTCCAACATTCCTTTGACTCTGGATCAGTTCCTATGGAGTGGAGGGTAGCCAATGTAACCCCACTTTTTAAAAAAGGAGGGAGAGAAAACAGGGAATTATAGACCGGTCAGCCTGACCTCAGTAGTGGGTAAAATGATGGAATCAATTATTAAGGATGTCATAGCAGTGCATCTGGAAAATGGTGGCATGATAGGTCCAAGTCAGCATGGATTTGTGAAAGGGAAATCATGCTTGACAAATCTTCTGGAATTTTTTGAGGATGTTTCCAGTAAAGTGGACAAAGGAGAACCAGTTGATGTGGTATATTTGGACTTTCAGAAGGCTTTCGACAAGGTCCCACACAAGAGATTAATGTGCAAAGTTAAAGCACATGGGATTGGGGGTAGTGTGCTGACGTGGATTGAGAACTGGTTGTCAGACAGGAAGCAAAGAGTAGGAGTAAACGGGTACTTTTCAGAATGGCAGGCAGTGACTAGTGGGGTGCCGCAAGGTTCTGTGCTGGGGCCCCAGCTGTTTACATTGTACATTAATGATTTAGACGAGGGGATTAAATGCAGTATCTCCAAATTTGCGGATGACAATAAGTTGGGTGGCAGTGTGAGCTGCGAGAAGGATGCTATTAGGCTGCAGAGTGACTTGGATAGGTTAGGTGAGTGGGCAAATGCATGGCAGATGAAGTATAATGTGGATAAATGTGAGGTTATCCACTTTGGTGGTAAAAACAGAGAGACAGACTATTATTTGAATGGTGACAGATTAGGAAAAGGGAAGGTGCAACGAGACCTGGGTGTCATGGTACATCAGTCATTGAAGGTTAGCATGCAGATACAGCAGGCGGTTAAGAAAGCAAATGGCATGTTGGCCTTCATAGCGAGGGGATTTGAATACAGGGGCAGGGAGGTGTTGCTACAGTTGTACAGGGCCTTGGTGAGGCCACACCTGGAGTATTGTGTACAGTTTTGGTCTCCTAACTTGAGGAAGGACATTCTTGCTATTGAGGGAGTGCAGCGAAGATTCACCAGGCTGATTCCCGGGATGGCGGGACTGACCTATCAAGAAAGACTGGATCAACTGGGCTTGTATTCACTGGAGTTCAGAAGAATGAGAGGGGACCTCATAGAAACATATAAAATTCTGACGGGTTTAGACAGGTTAGATGCAGGAAGAATGTTCCCAATGTTGGGGAAGTCCAGAACCAGGGGACACAGTCTGAGGATAAGGGGTAAGCCATTTAGGACCGAGATGAGGAGAAACTTCTTCACCCAGAGAGTGGTGAACCTGTGGAATTCTCTACCACAGAAAGTTGTTGAGGTCAATTCACTAAATATATTCAAAAGGGAGTTAGATGAAGTCCTTACTACTCGGGGGATCAAGGGTTATGGCGAGAAAGCAGGAAGGGGGTACTGAAGTTTCATGTTCAGCCATGAACTCATTGAATGGCGGTGCAGGCTAGAAGGGCTGAATGGCCTGCTCCTGCACCTATTTTCTATGTTTCTATGTTTCTATGAAATCACCGAACCACAAGGATGGACACCAGTAGCACAGAGGAACGTTACTGTGTGGGTGACGACTGGGACGACTTTGTGGAAAGACTCCAGCAGAACTTTGTCATGAAGGACTGGCTGGGAGTGACAGCAGCTGACAAATGGAGGGTGCATCTACTGACCAGCTGCGGACTATAGATGTATGCGCTGATGATAGACCTGCTCGCACCCCAAAAACCAGCGGACAAGTCCTTTGATGAGCTCAGCCAGCTGATCAGTGAGCATCTCAAGCTGGCGAGTAGCGTACACATGGCCCGGCATCTGTTTTACACACACCGGCGTCGGGAGGGACAATACATCTCAGACTTTGTTGCGAACCTGTGGTGCTTGGCCAATCTCTGTAAGTTCACAGATGTCTGCAGCAGGGAGATGTTAAGGGACTTTTTCATTGAGGGCATTAATCATGACAAGATTTTCAGGAAGCTCATAGAGGCCAAGGACTTGACTTTAGAAGGGGCGGCATTGATAGCTCAGACCTTCATGGCAGGGGAAGAGGAGACCAAGCTAATTTACGCACGCAGCCCTGGTCCCAACGTGGTGATGGACCAGGGAGTTAACATTGTGAACGCGGCTAGGGACCCCACAGGCAGGCAATGGCATTTCAAAACCGCCCAGGCAGTAACAAACTCGAGGGTGGGCCCACCACAGGGACAATGGAAAGGGGATTGGCAATTCACGCCATCACAACGAACAATGCGTCCCATGATGGGACCAAAAAACACCCACCATCAGAGTCCTTAGAAACAACCAAATGGGCAATCAGAGATGAATGCCTGGTAACAGTCCTTTTGTTAACAACAATCTCAGTTCATGCTGGAGATGCGGGAGTAGACATACTGCTTGCTGTCATGAACTGGAAATGAAGCGATGTCAATGCAATTTCCTCTGTGGAGCGAGTATCATGCTCACAGGTCCTGGACAAATTTGACTCATTATTTCAACCCGGCATTGGCACTTTCAAGGGGGCCAAGGTAGTGATTCACATAAACCCGGACGCCAGACCAGTACACCACAAGGCCAGAGCGGTGCTGTACGTGATGCGGGAAAAGATAGAAGACGAATTGGACCACCTGTTGAGGGAAGGCATCATCTTGCCAGTCGAATTCAGTGACTGGGCGAGCCCGATTGTGCCGGTGCTCAAGGCGGATGGGTCGGTCAGGATATGTGGCGATTACAAGGCCACCATCAATCGGGTGTCACTCCAAGACCAGTACCCACTACCGAGAGCGGAGGACCTCTTTGCGACGCTATCCGGTGGCAAACTTTTTTCAAAATTGGACCTGACCTCAGCTTACATGACCCAGGGGCTGGCGAGTGAGTCGAAGAAGCTGACCACCATCACGACACACAAGGGGTTGTTTGAGTACAACAGATGTCCGTTCGGGATTCGCTCGGCCACCGCGATCTTTCAACGAAATATGGAAAGCCTCCTCAAGTCGATTCCAGGGATGGTGGTTTTTCAGGACGACATCCTCATTATGGGTTACGATACTGAAGAACACCTCCACAACCTGGAGGAGGTGCTACGCAGACTGGACCGGGTAGGTCTGCGACTGAAAAAGGCGAAGTGCATCTTCCTAGCTCCAGAGGTAGAATTCCTGGGGATGAGGGTAGCAGCAGACGGGATCAGCCCTACTGCATCCAAGACGGAAGCGATCCAGAGAGCACCCAGACCCCGTAACACGACGGAGCTGCGTTCATTCCTGGGGCTCCTGAACTATTTTGATAACTTTCTTCCCAAAGTGAGCACGCTGCTGGAGCCGCTACACGTGCTCCTACGCAAAGGTCGCGAATGGGTCTGGGGGAACAGCCAGGAAAGGGCTTTTAATAGAGCACGCAATTTGTTATGTTCCAACAATCTGTTAACGCTTTATGACCCAGGTAAGAAACTTGTGTTAACGTGCGATGCGTCGTCCTATGGTGTCGGGTGTGTGTTGCAGCATGTCAATGCCAAGGGTCAGTTACAGCCGGTAGCTTATGCCTCCAGGAGTCTGTCCCAGGCAGAAAGGGGCTACAGGATGGTAGAAAAGGAGGTGCTCGCATGTGTATATGCGGTAAAGAAAATGCACCAGTACCTGTTTGGCAGGAAATTTGAGCTG
Source organism: Pristiophorus japonicus (assembly GCF_044704955.1). Lineage (NCBI taxonomy): Eukaryota > Metazoa > Chordata > Chondrichthyes > Pristiophoridae > Pristiophorus > Pristiophorus japonicus. Next base: position 419,149,185 of record NC_091977.1, read on the forward strand.
GAGACAGATCACAAACCCCTAACGTCCCTTTTGGCCGACAACAAGGCCATAAATGCAAACGCATCGGCCCGCATACAGAGGTGGGCACTCACGTTAGCTGCCTATGACTACACAATTCGGCACAGACCGGGCACCGAAAACTGCGCCGATGCACTCAGCAGGCTCCCACTAGTCACCACTGAGGGGGCTACCGAGCATGGTGCTGAGATGGTCATGGCTGTTGAAGCTTTCGGAAGCGAAGGCTCATCCGTGACAGCCCATCAGATTAAAGTCTGGACAAATAGAGACCCGCTATTGTCTCTAGTCAAGAAATGTGTCCTGAATGGGGACTGGGCAGCCACGTACAGGGCATGCCCTGAGAAATTTAAACCATTTCACAGGCGCAAGGATGAACTCTCGATTCAGGCCGATTGCCTACTGTGGGGAAACCGCGTAGTCATGCCCCAGATGGGCAGAGAGGTGTTCATCAGAGAACTCCACAATGGGCACCCGGGCATTGTCACGATGAAAGCAATTGCCAGGTCACACGTTTGGTGGCCAGGGATAGACGCAGATCTGGAACTTTGTGTTCGCAGGTGCAACACGTGTGCCCAGCTGGGCCATGCGCCCAGGGAAGCCCCCCTTAGCCCCTGGCCATGCCCCACCAAGCCTTGGTCACACATCCATGTGGACTACGCAGGTCCTTTCATGGGGAAAATGTTTTTGGTTGTAGTTGACGCCTACTCCAAATGGATCGAGTGTGACATTTTAAATTCAAGCACATCCTCTGCCACGGTAGAAAGTCTACGGGCAATGTTCGCCGCCCACGGTCTACCGGTCAGCGACAATGGCCCATGCTTCACAAGCACTGAATTCCAGGACTTCATGGCAGGCAATGGAATTAACCATGTTAGAACAGCACCGTTCAAGCCGGCCTCAAACGGCCAGGCAGAACGAGCAGTGCAGATAATCAAACAGGGGATGCTCAGATTCCAAGGGGGTTCCCTACAAACCCGCTTATCATGCCTCCTGTTGGTCTATAGATCCCGACCACACTCGCTCACAGGGGTTCCACCCGCAGAGCTACTAATGAAAAGGACGCTCAAAACCCGATTATCCCTTATACACCCCACCATGAAAGAAATTGTCGAGAGCAGGCGCCAGTCACAATATCACTACCATGACAGGAATGCGAGAGCGCGATGTATTGATGTAAATGATCCTGTTTTTGTCCTCAACTACGCTGCAGGGCCCAAATGGCTCGCAGGCACTGTGGTTGCCAAAGAGGGAAATAGGATTCTGGTAGTTAAACTTACCAATGGACAAATCTGCCACAAACATGTGGATCAAACAAAAAGGAGGTTCAGCAACCCCATAGAAGAAGCAGAGGAAGAACACGATATAGAGTTCACTCCACCACAGGTGACCGAACACCGGAACCAAAGGGAAGAGAGCCCAGTCACTGTGGGCACTCCAGACAGGCCTGAGGCACTGCAAACAGCAGACACTCAGGCCAGCGCCCAACAACCGGAGCCCCAACTCAGGCACTCTACAAGGGAGCGTAAACCACCAGAGAGACTCAACCTGTGATCCCAATAAGACTTTGGGGGGGGAGGTGATGTCATGTATTCAACCAGCATTGTAACCCATGTATAAACTGACCTAAGTTGTACACCGTGAGAACACTGACCACTAGGTGGGAGACACTCGTAACCTGGACCTTCAGGTATAAAAGGGGAAGCTCCACTCACCTTCATCACTTGAGTGCTAAGGAATAAAGGACAGGTCACAGACTGATCTTCTCTCAAGCATGGGCCTCGTGTGCATTTATACTGTGTAGTAAGGACGTATCACACACCACTGCCAGTGGACGAGCAACGAGGACAATCCACAGCATGCACAGTCCCTGCGGCCAGCCCGGACAGGCCAGAATCACCTCAGGTCACAGAGATGCATGCCGAGGATCAGCCACCAGAGCCACAACTGCGGCGCTCCACAAGAGAGCGTCGACCACCTGAAGACTTAACCTTTGACACAAAAAGACGTAAGGGGAGAGGTGATGTCATGTATGTAACCATCATGCAACGGTAATCTTCATGTAACTGTGACCTTCATGCAACTCCTGTAAACTGTACTTATACCCTAGAAATGCACACCCTGACCACAGGGGGTGAACTTGTGGGAGACACTCCTCACCTGGGTTTCCAGGTATAAAAGGGGAGGTCCCACCCAGGGTCAAGACTCCTTGGTCCTGGGAATAAAGGTTAAGGTACGTAGTGACTGTGTCTGCAGTACATGCCTCGTGTGAGTTTGTAGTACGGTGCAGGGACACCACACTATTTTCCCCCTCTGAATTAAACCCTTTGACCTCCTCTGCTGAATTCTAAATTTTTCCCATTCCTCAGGTTTGCTGCTGTTTCTGGCCAATTTATATGCCTCTTCCTTGGATTTAACATTATCCTTAATTTCCCTTGTTAGCCACGGTTGAGCCACTTTCCCCGTTTTATTTTTACCCCAGACAGGGATGTGCAATTGCTGAAGTTCATCCATGTGATCTTTAAATGTTTGCCATTGCCTATCCACCGTCAACCATTCAAGTATCATTTGCCAGTCTATTCTAGCCAATTCACACCTCAAACCATCAAAGTTACCTTTCCTTAAGTTCAGGATCCTAGTTTCTGAATTAACTGTATCACTCTCCATCCTAATAAAGAATTCTACCATGTTATGGTCACGCTTCCCCAAGGGGTCTCGCACAACAAGATTGCTAATTAGTCCTTTCTCATTACACATCACCCAGTCTAGGATGGCCAGCTCCCTGGTTGGTTCCTCGACATATTGTTCAAGAAAACTATCCCTAATACAATCCAGGAAATTCTCCTCCACCTCATTGCTACCAGTTTGGTTAGCTCAATCAATATGTAGATTAAAGTCACCCATGATAACTGCTGTACCTTTATTGCACTCATCCCTAATTTCTTGTTTGATGCTGTCCCCAACCTTACTACTAATACAGTTTGGTGGTCTGTACACAACTCCCACTAGCGTTTTCTGCCCCTTGGTATTCCGCAGCTCCACCCATACCGATTCCACATTATCCAAGTTAATGTCCTTTCTTACTATAGCATTAATTTCCTCTTTAACTAGCAATGCCACCCCACCTCCTTTTCCTTTCTGTCTATCCTTCCTAAATGTTGAATACTCCTGGATATTGAGTTCCCAGCTTTGGTCACCCTGGAGCCATGTCTCCGTGATCCCAATTACATCATACCCATTCACTGCTATCTGCGCAGTTAATTCGTCCACCTTATTCCGAATACTCCTCGCATTGAGGCACAGAGCCTTCAGGATTGTCTTTCTAACACACTTTGCCCCTTTAGAATTTTGCTGTAATGTGGCCCTTTTTGCCTTTTGCCTTAGGTTTCTCTGCCCTCCACTTTTACTTTTCTTCTTTCTATCTTTTGCTTCTGCCCCCATTCTACTTCCCTCTGTCTTCCTGCATAGGTTCCCATCCCCCTGCCATATTAGTTTAACTCCTCCCCAACAGTTTGAGCAAACACTGCCCCTAGGACATTGGTTCTGGTCCTGCCCAGGTGCAGACCGTCCGGTTTGTACTGGTCCCACCTCCCCCAGAACTGGTTCCAATGTCCCAAGAATTTGAATCCCTCCCTGCTGCACCTCTCCTCAAGCCACATATTCATCTGAGCTATCCTGCGATTCCTATTCTGACTAGCATGTGACACTCGTAGCAATCCTGAGATTACTACTTTTGAGGTCCTACTTTTTAATTTAGCTCCTAGCTCCCTAAATTCGTCTTGTAGGACCTCATCCCTTTTTTTACCTATATCGTTGGTACCAATGTGCACCACGACAACTGGCTGTTCACCCTCCCTTTTCAGAATGCCCCGCACCCGCTCCGAGACATCCTTGACCCTTGCACCAGGGAGGCAACATACCATCCTGGAGTCTCGGTTGCGGCTGCAGAAACGTCTATCTATTCTCCTTACAATTGAATCCTCTATCACTATAGCTCTCCCACTCATTTTCCTGCCCTCCTGTGCAGCAGAGCCACCCACAGTGCCGTGGACTTGGCTGCTGCTGCCCTCCCCTGATGAATCATTCCCCCCACAGTACCCAAAGCGGCGTGTATCTGTTTTGCAGGGGGATGACTGCAGGGGACCCCTGCACTACCTTCCTTCCACTGCTCTTCCTGTTGGTCACCCATCCCCTATCTGATTGTGTACCCTTTTCCTGTGGTAAGACCGACTCACTAAACATGCTATTCACGTCATTCTCAGCATTGTGCATGCTCCAGAGTGAATCCACCCGCAGCTCCAGTGCCGCACTGCAGTCCATCTGGAGCTGCAGGCGGATACACTTCCAGCACATGTAGTTGTCAGGGATAACGGAAGCGTCCCTGACTTCCCACATTGTACAGGAGGAGCACAACACGTGTCTGAGCTCTCCTGCCATGACTTAACCCTTAGATTAACTTAATTTGGCAACAAGGCTAAAAGGTTACTTACTGATAAAGAAAAGAAATACTACTTACCAATCACCAGCCAATCACTTACCCCCTTGGCTGTGACGTCAGCTTTTGATTTCTTTCTACTTCTTTTTTGCCTTCTCCCCCTGCTGCAGCTGCACCGGCTGGCCTCCCGACTGACTGCTCGAACTCCCGCTGGCCTTTATAGGCCGTTCGCCTCCTGAACTCCTGCCTCTCCAACTGCCTCTCAGACGCTGCTGGGCCTTTATAGGTCTCCCGAAATCCCCAGACTCGCACTGCTCCAAGCTCCCGCCTCTCCAACTGCCTCTCAGATGCTGCTGGGCCTTTATAGGCCTCCCGAAATCCCCACACTGGCGCTGCTCTGAGCTCCCACCTCTCCAACTGCCTCTCAGACGCTGCTGGGCCTTTATAGGCCTCCCGAAATCCCCACACTGGCGCTGCTCTGAGCTCCCACCTCTCCAACTGCCTCTCAGACGCTGCTGGGCCTTTATAGGTCTCCCGAAATCCCCACACTGGCGCTGCTCTGAGCTCCCACCTCTCCAACTGCCTCTCAGACGCTGCTGGGCCTTTATAGGCCTCCCGAAATCCCCAGACTCGCACTGCTCTGAGCTCCCACCTCTCCAACTGCCTCTCAGACACTGCTGGGCCTTTATAGGCCTCCCGAAATCCCCAGACTCGCACTGCTCCGAGCTCCCGCCTCTCCAACTGCCTTTCAGACGCTGCTGGGCCTTTATAGGCCTCCCAAAATCCCCAGACTCGCGCTGCTCTGAGCTCCCGCCTCTCCAGGTGTCCCAGGGCAGCGTGATGTACAATCTCCCCTTGTGGATCATTGCCGGTGATGGTCCAGCGCTGCTGGGAAGAAGTTGGATGAGGCAGGTCCAAATCAGTCAGAACGTCGACAGCCTCTGGGCCCCAGCGATCAACATCCTATGCGGCCCCAAACTTGGATCCATCACAGCACCTAGAAATCCTACCGTCCAGCTTGACTGCATGGCGATGACACAGATTGCACAACACCATGGCGAGATGATCCAACACCAATGACCAGACCTCACCTTCCAGGCCATGGCAGGATTCCAAAGGAAGAAGATTGGTGTAGAAGGTGGATTCCCGGCGTCCGTGGCCGAACCTGGGGAGAAAAGGATCACCACAGCCTACCTCGAGGAGAGCAAGAAAATGGTGACCGCACCACGAGGTGAAGAACCTGGAATCAAAATGGCCGCGACCAGACCACGAGGGACAGCGTTGGAGGAGCAACACGTGGCATCTAGTGGCGAACCGGATTGGAAGGCTCTCTTAAAGTAGACCGGCAACCCAAGGAAATTAAAGGGACAGTGCCAATCTAGGCACAGCGAAGCCAAGGACATTAAAGTTAAAAGTGCAGTAATCGAATGCAGGTACACAAATGTAATGTTAAATGGTGATGCCGGTAAAACTAATGGAAAAAATGTAATGAATGCTTTTAAATGCTTTTAAAAGTGATGTAAGTGCATGGATAAAGAACTGGTTGGCAGACAGGAAGCAGAGAGTGGGGATAAACTGGTTCTTTTCAGAATGGCAGGCAGTGACTAGTGGGGTGCTGCAGGGCTCAGTGCTGGGAACCCAGCTATTTACAATATAGATTAATGAATTAGTTGAAGGAATTGAGTGTAATATCTCCAGGTTTGCAGATAACACTAAGCTGGGTGGCGGTGTGAGCTGTGAGGAGGACACTAATAGGCTGCAGGGTGACTTGGACAGGTTAGGTGAGTGGGCAAATGCATGGCAGATGCAGTATAATGTGGATAAATGTGAGGTTACCCACTTTGGTGGCAAAAACACGAAGGCAGAATATTATCTGAATGGTGGCAGATTAGGAAAAGGAGAGGTGCAACGAGACCTGAGTGTCATGGTACATCAGTCATTGAAAGTTGGCATGCAGGTACAGCAGGTGGTGAAGAAGGCAAATGGTACGTTGGCCTTCATAGCTAGGGGATTTGAGTATAGGAGCAGGGAGGTCTTACTGCAGTTGTACAGGGCCTTGGTGAGGCCTCACCTGGAATATTGTGTTCAGTTTTGGTCTACTAATCTGAGGAAGGACGTTCTTGCTATTGAGGGAATGCAGCAAAGATTCACCAGACTGATTCCTGGGATGGCAGGACTGACATATGAGGAGTGACTGAATCGACTGGTCCTGTATTCGCTGGAGTTTAGAAGGATGAGAGGGGATCTCATAGAAATGTAAAATTCTGACAGGATGGACAGGTTAGATGCAGGAAGAATATTCCCGATGTTGGGGAAGTCCAGAACCAGGGGACACAGTCTAAGGATGAGGGGTCAGACATTTAGGACTGAGATGAGGAGAAACTTCTTCACTCAGAGAGTTGTGAACCTGTAGAACTCCCTGCCGCAGAGAGTTGTTGATGCCAGTTCGTTGGATATATTCAAGAGGGAGTTAGATATGGCCCTTACGTCTAAAGGGATCAAGGGGTATGGAGAGAAAGCAGGAAAGAGGTACTGAGGTGAATGATCAGTCATGATCTTATTGAATGGTGGTGCAGGCTCGAAGGGTTGAATGGCCTACTCCTGCACCTATTTTCCATGTTTCTATGTAACAAGTTTGTACTGTTGAATAGTGATGCCAGAAATTCTAATATGATAAATGTAACCTTGTATGGAGACACTGATACACAAGAAAGTGTTGTAAGTGCAAAATGTGATAATGTGAAGAGAGATAACAGTGTAGAGGTGACTGGTTGCGATTGGAGCCAATGTGTCATGCATGTGAAAAGTAGAATGTTAAATGACACCGGGTTCTACAGGTATAATGTCAATGCCAGGGGAAACCCCCCGTGGGAGACCCCCAGGGCCAGCGGTCTACCTGACCATGTAGCCTGGGTTTTTGGAACAAATGTAATGCCTCAAGAAGAGCTCACATACATGTATTGGGAGCAGACCCACTGCAGGGACAGCGGTCAATGGGCAGCACAGCCATCACCATTGGGAACCTGCCCCAGATCGGCCCTACACCCCTTGGTCACCTGGGCCAGCATCAGGAGCGAGAGGCGAGCACCCTCCAGCTTTCCCGGCGGATCCTGGGATGACCAGACTTCCACCACCAATGGAAGACAAGGAGCCCACACAGCCCTGTGGTCCTGCCCACCACCAAACGCCACCACCTACCCATTCTACAGTGTATGTACCTTACCCATTGCACTGGCTGTACCACTGAGAAATCCTCCAACAGTGACACCCACACAGTCCTTGTGTGAGGTGGAGGAAATGGCTGAGGGCAGCCACGAGCACAGGGATGACACCTGGCACCCACACAACCATCACAACAACTTCCCACAGCCCACTATTGATCACCTCCCCATGTCATGGCAATAAGGACTTGGGAAAGGCTTAGGGGGGAGTATTGTTATGTATGCATGTCAATGATGTACTGTAACACTAGACTTGAATGTACCTTCACCCTGTATATACTATACATGTACACCAGAGGGTGCTGTTGCTGCTGGAGACCTAAGGGTCATCTGTACACTGCCGATAACCACGTATAAAAGGGAGCTCACCTCTTGGTGTCCTCACTCTAGGAGCTGCAATAAAGGATTACAGTCTGTATAGTTCAAGTGCTATACCCCTGCTTCATGGAGTCATTAGCAGAGTGTTTACATACACAATAGCTTACCCCTCATCCTTAGACTGTGATACCTGGTTCTGGACTTCCCCAACATCGGGAACATTCTTCCTGTATCTAACCTGTCCAATCCCGTCAGAATTTTATATGTTTCTATGAGATCCCCTCTCATTCTTCTAAATTCCAGTGAATTTAAGCCTCGTCGATTCAGTCTTTCTTCATATGTCAGTCCTGCCATCCGGGAATCAGTCTGGTGAACCTTCTCTGCACTCCCTCAATAGCAAGAATGTCCTTCCTCAGATTAGGAGACCAAAACTGTACACACTATTCAAGGTGTGGCCTCACCAAGACCCTGTACAACTGCAGTAAGATCTCCCTGCTCCTATACTCAAATCCTCTCGCTATGAAGACCAACATGCCATTTGCCTTCTTCACCGCCTGCTGTACCTGCATGCCAACTTTCAATGACTGATATACCAGGTCTCATTGCACCTCCCCTTTTCCTAATCTGTCACCATTCAGATAATATTCTGCCTTTCTGTTTTTGCCACCAAAGTGGATAACCTCACATTATACTGCATCTGCCATGCATTTGCCCACTCACCTAACCAGTCCAAGTCACCCTGCAGCCTCTTAGCATCCTCCTCGAATCTCACACTGTCACCCAGCACAGTGTCATATGCAAACTTGGAGATATTACACTCAATTCCTTCATCTAAATCATTAATGTATATTGTAAATAGCTGGGGCCCCAGCACAGAACCTTGCGGTACCCCACTAGTCACTGCCTGCCATTCTGAAAAGGACCCATTTATTCCTACTCTTTGCTTCCTGTCTGCCAACCAGTTCTCTATCCATGTCAATACATTACCCCCAATACCACATGCTTTAATTTTGCACACTAATCTCTTCTCATCATTCTTTCTACCAAAATGTATCACTTTACAGTTTTCTGCATTAAATTGCATCTGCCACGTGTCCGCCCATTTCACCAGCTTGTCTATGTCTTCTTGGTCTATCCCTCTCCTCCTCACTGTTCACTATACTTCTACATTTCGTGTCATCTGCAAATTTTAAAATTGTGCCCTCTACACTCAAGTCCAAGTCATTAATATATATCAATGAAGGCATTGGTCCTAGAACCGACCCCTGGGGAACACCACTGTATATCTTCCTCCAGTCCGAAAAATAACCGTTCACCACTACTCTCTGTTTCTTATGGCTCAGCCAAATCCGTATCCATGCTGCCACTGTCTCTTTTATTCCATGGGCTTCAACTTTGCTGGCAAGCCTGTTATGTGCCTCTTTGTCAAATGATTTTTGGATATTCATGTACACTACATCAACCATCAACTTCATCATCAACCTTATTTGTCACTTCATCAAAAAACTCTATCAAGTTGGTGAAACATGATTTGCCTTTAACAAATCCATGCTGCTTTCCTTAATTAATCCATACCTATCTAAGGCACTGCTAATTTTGTTCCTGATTACTGATTCAAAAAGTTTCCCCACTACCGAGGTTAAACTGACTGGCCTGTAGTTTCTGGATTTATCTTTACACCCTTTTTTGAACAATGGTGTAACATTTTTAATTCTCCAGTCCTCTAGCACCACCCCCATATTTAAGGAGGATTGGAATATTATGCCAAGTACCTCCGTGATTTCCTTCCTAAATTCCCTTAGCATCCTAGGATGCATCCCATCCGCTCCTGGTGACTTATTTACTTGAGGTCCAGCCAGCCGTTCCAGTATCTCCTCATTTCAATTTTTTATCCCATCCAGTATCTCAAGCACCTCCTCCTTCACTCATGGGAGGAGAATAGAAGACAAGGATGGGCAAAAGGGTTGATGGAGTAGGAAGGAGGATGGAGGAGAAGAGGAAGAGGGAGAGAGGTGAGGATGTGGAGAATAATGAGAGAAAGAGGATGGAGAGAGATGGAGCAGAGTGGGATGATGGATGGGGCAAAGGGATGGTGAAGGTAGATGGCGGGTACAGCGGGAGAGCTTGGAAGATTTAAGTAATTTAGTTAGGGAGGGGAACATTTTGAGGCTTATTGTTGGAGGCAAGACAATATTTTACGGACAAATTCTCTGGTAAGTTTGAGCTGCAATAATCTGTGGCCGTCTCAAACTGTTTATGTCTGGCATTCACCCTAAGGCGCTTAGTTTCAAAATGTTAATTATTTTTGCAGAAACAAGGTGCAGCACAGTTTGAATTTGAACTGCTTAATGTTTGCAGGAACTTCCAAAACCACTCTTTTTACATTGTTCTGCAAGCAGTTACCTACATTAACCAGGTAAGCTATGATAATTACATTCTGTAAAATATATGGCACAACTGAAGGTCAGATGTGTCTCTTTGATTGTTTATAAATGTTCAAACATTTTAAATTGAAAATGACAATCAAAACTAAAAAGTGTCAAGTTCAAACTTGCTCCTTTGATCCAAAGAGAAAAAGAGAACCTTGAATACTAAAATGACTTCACAAAGTAACATGAGATGAGGAGGTACAAATACATTTTGGTACAAATACAATACCTCTGTATTGGAACAATGTTCTAGCCACAAAAACAGGATAAATCTAACCTGGCCAATTTTTCCCAATCAACCTTCTCCCATTCATCAACAAAGTGATGGAAGGAGTCATCAATAGTTCATCAAGTGACATCTATTCACCGATAACCTGCTCACCGATACTCAGTTCAGGTTCTGCCAGAAGCACTTGACTCCACATCTCACATTATTCCAGAATGCCAGAAGGAAGCTGAAAGTAGATGCCCTCGACTTTAAGGCAGCATACTACCAAGTATAGCACCAAGGAGCTCGAACAAAACAGAAGTCATTGAGGTCAAGAGGAAAACTCTCTAGCAGATGACACACAGCAAGCTGGTGTGGTTGTTGGAGACCAATTATTGCAGCTCAGGATAACGCTGCATGAATTGCTCAGGACACCATTGTTGACTCAACCCATCTTCAGCTGCTTTATCAATCACCTCCCCTCTATCATAAGATTAGGAGTTGGTCATTCTAATTATTATCACATTGGGATAAACAAGTGACACCGATTTGTCAACCTTTTTTGCACCTTATCCGATTTTCTTTTCTATTGACAACAGGACAGTAGTAAAGTTAAAATCAACGTGGCCGACTTACCAATCTGTTTCCACTCCACCACCAATTTTCCTGAAGCCTTCTGCTGGGTAATCCAGGTGCTGGCTCAATCATGGAAAAGCATCATTAATCAACGCAAATCGGGGTCCTATGATACACATAAAACTTTGATGCAGTTTTGAGGTTACGGGGCAGAGCGGGCATGGTAAAACCAGGCAGTCAAGAGGAAGAGGGCCCAAAAAGGTAAGTGAGAAATTATCTTTGTGGGATCAAGAGGAGCAGGAGTGCTCCTCCAGGCTTTACACCATCATCATCATAGGCAGTCCCTCGTATCGAGGATGACTTGCTTCCACACCAAAAAGGGATGAGTTCGCAGGTGTTTCAATGAAGGGCCTAATATTCCAGATCCCAAACTACAGTTTGAAGGGTAGAAAATGCCTGCGGTGGATTTTTTTAACGATGCTGGCCATTGCACACCGGCCACCACACGGGCTTGACAGAGCTAGGTCTTGGTCCAGTGGCAAGGATTAACCAAGATGACTGGAGACCAACTCTGCTGCACGGACCTAGTGCGCACACATATTTCAGTGTGGGCTGGCCTGTGCTGCCACTGGGCCCTCACCTCTTCTGGGCCCCGAACTCACATCTCTGCTCGACCTCTATCACATCGTTCCATGATCACTCGCCACCCCTTCGCCCCGACCTCACCGCGACTGCTGTACCTGTCCATGTATCAATAATATGGGCTGCTGCCACTCTGGGCTGCGTATGAAAGTTAGTTCTGTGTCTGCGGAGGATGTCGCCAAGGGGGTTGACAATGGAGCTGGATAAAGGAAAGGGGGCTAAGTATAGATCTTTGGGGTATTCCAGAGGGGGCAGTCTGTGGGAGGGAAAGTGAACCATTGTTGGTGATGCACTGACTCCATTTGGATAGGTAGGAGTAGGACCCAGCAAGGATGAAAGAGGAGAGGCTTTGAAAGAACATGTGTGGTCAACCATATAGAATACTACAGAATGGTTGGAGGAGCAAGGATAATGTACCAGTCACGGTTACATGGGATGTTGTTTATGCCTTTGGTTAGAGCTTTTTTTGCTCTATGAGAAATTTGGAAACCAGACTGAAGGAATTTGAATGGGATGTTCAACAATTCCTGATTATAACCACTGCTCCCAATTTTTCAAACAGCAGCTATTGGTAATGATTCTGCTATTATCATTTACACCTCCTCTAGACCCATCTTTCGTTTCATCCTACTACCGATCCTTTTCGTCTTTCATCATCATCCCTTTTGTCCTTTAATCTATCACAGACCTTCCCTTTTGTTCTTTCCTCCCCTCCCCACTTTCCCTGTTTCTGTACTTGCTTAAAACCTTACATTACATCTCTAACTGTTTCCAGTTTTCATGAAAGCCCATCGACCTGAAATGCTTCTCTCTCTACAGATGCTGCCTGACCTGCTGAGTATTTCCAACATTTTCGGTTTTTATTTCAGATTTCCAGCATCCGCAGTATTTTGCTTTTTTATTAGTGTTTAATTTACTGACACTTCTCTTCCAGGAATGCCCATCTTGAAGAAGTTCTGCTCATTTTTCCGACGGGATTTCTGTTTTCTTTATTTTACCTTGTTCACCTTCATTGTGTTCTGTTTCCTTTTCCTTGTTTGATGAGGTATCTACCAAAACTTGCTTTCACAGCCACATCTCTTTCATATGGATTCCAATTGAAATTCCACCTGTCATGTTTCAGATGCATGATTACACATATTTCCAAGATATTAAGCGTTCCTCAAACCACTGTTCTGGCTGCATCCTGAGATTCACATTCAATGCTGTCCTGGTCCACAGTACATTTTGCCCTTCGCCTCATCTGGCGCTTTAATTAATAATTTTTTTCTTCCTTTCAGGTGTAAAGGATCGCACGCTTCAAAAACTCTTGGATACCATGCCCCTCTGGATCCTCTGGATCCTACTTCCCCATCACTTTCGTTTGACCCCATCCCTCCTACCAATCTCACCCATTGTCATGTTTTCACGATCAGCTCTGACCATTCCCTTTCTGACCCCAAACAATCAGTCCTCAGCTTTATCCTCTTATGTTCCCACCTCAGTGAATTTCAAGCTCGGCAAGAGGCTGAGTTCTTCTTCTATCACCTTTGCCTCTGCACTCATTTCTTTGGCCAGGTGTCTTCGCTCCACATCTTCAGAATTCTCGCTCCACCTGGATCCCTCTCTCGAGCCTCTTACCCTCTCTGGATCTTTTCGTTGGGAACTGCTGGCATGACATTTGTCGTCACACTGTTTCGATTCCAATCACACACTCTAACCTACCTCCCTCTGAACTTGCAGCACTTTGTTCTCTCAGGTCCAACCTTAAAATTGTTATTAACCCTGCTGACAAGGGTGCTGTTGTTTGGCGAACCGACCTCTACCTGGTGGAGCTGAATACTGATTCTCTGACACCTTCTCCTACCTCCCCATGAATGATGACCCAATCACCGAACATCAATCCATCGTTTCCCAGACTGTCACTGACTTCATCTCCTCTGGAGATCTTCCCTCCACAGACTCATACTTAGATTGTGATTGTTGGAGGCCAAACATCTCAGCCCCAGGACAATGCTATAGGAATTCCTCATTGCCATATCCTCAGCCCAAACATCTTCAACTGCTTCATCAATGACCTTCCCTTCATCATAAGGACAGAAGTGGGGATGTTCGCTGATGATTGCACAGCGTTCAATTCCATTTGCAACTCCTCAGTTAATGAAGCAGTCCGTGTCCGCATGCAGCAAAACCTGGATGACCATCAGGCTTGGGCTGATAAGTGGCATGTAACGATCGTGCCAATGTAACATGCATGTAGTCCTGTGTTGCAGCTTCCCCAGGTTGGTACCTCATTTTTAGGTACGCCCGGTGCTGCTCCTGACATGCTCTTCTGCATTTCTCATTGAATAATGAATAAATACTGTGGCTACAAGAGCAGGTCAGTGACTGGGTGTTCTGCGGTGAGTGACTCACCTCCTGACTCCCCAAAGCCTTTACACTATCTACAAGGCACAAGTCAGAAGTGTGATGGAATATTCTTCACTGTTTGAGTGCAGCTCCAACAACACTCAAGAAGCTCAACACCATCCAAGACAAAGCAGTCCGGCTTGATTGGCACCCCATCCACCACCTTAAACCTTCACTCCCTCCACCGCTGGCACACCACGGCTGCAGTGTGTACCATCTACAAGATGCACTGCAGCAACTCACCAAGGCTACCACCTAGAAGGACAAGGGCAGTAGGTCATGGGAACACATCACCTCCAAGTTTCCCTCCAAGTCACACACAACCTTGACTTGGAAATATATCCTTCATCATTGCTGGGTCAAAATCCTGGAACACCCGACCTAACAGCACTTTGGGAGTACCTTCACCACACAGACTGCAGGGGTAATGAAGGCGACTCATCACCACCTCTTCAAGGGCAATTAGGTATAGGAAATAAATGCTGGCCTTGTCACTGACGCCCACATCCCATGAATGAATAAAAAAACCCTCCAACCTCATAGTCCCCCAGCCCCACACCACCTACATCTACCTCCTTGAAAGATCCACAAACAGGACTGCCATGGTAGATCCATCATTTTTCCTGTTATTGCAATATAGAAACATATAGAAACATAGAAAATAGGTGCAGGAGTAGGCCATTCGGCCCTTCTAGCCTGCACCGCCATTCAATGAGTTCATGGCTGAACATTCAACTGATTCTTCCCATCTCTACTCTATTTTTATTCTCCCCTTGTCCAGTCTCTTCCCACCAACATCTGTGACTCTTCTGATGTCCTCCGCCACTGTAACAGGTTCCAGTTTCCTGGCCCTTCCCATCTTCTTTTTACCATGGCCGTCCAATCTCGCTACACCTCCATCCCCCACCAGGACGGCCTGAGGGCTCTCTGCTTCTTCCTTGAATGGAGGGCAAACCAGTCCCCATACACTACCACCCTCCTCCGTCTGCCTGCACTTTGTCTCACATTGAAAAACTTGTCCTGTGACTCTATTCACTTCCTCTAAATAAAAGGTGTCACTATGGGAATCTGTATGGGTCCTAGCAATGACGGATATGTGGAACATTCTTTGTTCCAGTCCAACTCAGGTTCCCTCCCTCACCTCTTTCTCCGGTGCATTGATAACTGTATCAGTGCCCTTTCCTGCTCTCATTCCGAACTGGAAAATTTAATCAAATTTGCTTCCAATTTCCACCCTTCCCTTGTCTTCACATGTTCCATCTCCGACTCTTCCCTTCCCTTCCTCGATTTCTCTATCTTCATTTGTGGGGATAGGCTATCGAATAATATCCATGACAATCCTCCTGACTCCCACAGCTATCTTGACTACACTTCCTCCCACCCCACATCCTGTAGGACTTTATTCCATTCTCCCTGGCATGCTGTTGATGATTCTGCCATTCCCATTTACACCTCCTCTAGAACCATCTTTTGTTTCTTTACTTGACCCATTACCATCCCCTTTTGCCTTGCACCATCATCCCGTTTGTCATTCAATCTCCCCTGCCTTCCATTCGATCACAGACCTTCCCTTTTGTTTGTTCCTCCTCTCCCCCCTTTCCCTGCCTCTATACTTGCTTAAAATCTGTTACATCTCTAACTTTTTCCAGTTATGATGAAAGGTAATCGACTTGAAGTGTTTACTTTGTTTCTCTCTTCACAGATGCTGTCTGACCTGCTGAGTATTTACCAGCATTTTCTGTTCTTATTCCACAATCTCTTAATTGAATTGTCTGATTGCCCCTTTGTCGACAACACCAAAACCTGTTAGTGAACTTCTGATAGATTCTGTTAGCAGTTTTGAATTGACTGTAAGCGTTAGGCATGTCTCGTTTTCAACATCATTATCTGGTTTTGAGATGTTTGTTCCTTTGCGCAATCTCTGATAATCAGCCTGCACGTAAGCCATTGTCTATTGCGATCTTGGGTTGATCCGCTCATTCTGTAAGCAGCAGTTTGTACCTTGGGTTGATCATTCTGTAGCAGCATCAGTTTTTGCAATGGTATCCAAAAGGTTTAACCCTTCACATCTCATAATTGTGAGAAAATTAAAATTGGAGGATTGTAGCAGAATGTGGATTATAAGGGAGATAAGGAAATGGTTGGAGAGTGCCTTGGTAGTAAATGAGATTTAATTTTCAACAATTTTGATTAACATTTTGCTAAATGTGCTATGTTATATTTTATGTGCTGTCAGCACAGTCTGTTAAATTTTGTTGTACTAACAATTATCTTTAGTATCTTTGTGGCAAAAACATTAATGCCTAGAAATTTGTTGATGCGGCACCTGTTTTGCAGGCATACAACATGCGCCTAAGCATCCAATATGGCGGGTGGTACACCTGCGCATTTTCCACCCCAAGCATGCTGCCTCTTTCAAGCCCAAAAATGGGTAGATAACAATTTTCCATCTCTAAAAGTGAGGAAACTGGGAAATCTCCAATGTTATGTAATCTTTCTCACTTCTGTAATAAAAGAAGTCTGCAGCAGTTATCAGCTAACGCTTCTCGCCAGCTGTGAGGATCATCAGAAAGCTCACAAATGATGAGATATTGAATGAGTTAGGGTTATCCGAAAGGTTTATCATAACTCACTGCTGGCCACGCTACACATTAAAAATAGATCAACAACAAAATTAAATGCACTGCAAGTGTAGTGGAATATATTACCATACTATTCATGTCCTTTGCATATAATTAAAGTGGGTGGTATTTAAAGATGAAAGATAACAAGCTACTTATGAAATCGTTTGCAGATACGTTATCCAATTCAGAGATTATAATAACTTTGAATGGGTTCAATGGAAGTCAAGCTTATATTTGGAAATGTAAACTATTGCTTTAAAATAATGCATATTTGAACAGTTGATTCAGTTTTTTGCCTATAGAGAAGAAGCAGCAAATCAAATCAATAATTGGAACTACTCCATATTTTTGAGAGATCAATCAATCCACGCTGTATATGTAGTTTTGTGAATTCAGTTCACCTCTGATCTTTGCAGTTGAACTTTACCTTTAGCATTCTTTTAATATAATGTGCTACTGTTTTATTTAGAATATGACTCCAATATTACTGAAGAACATAAGAATTAGGAGCAGGAGTAGGCCATACAACCACTCAAGCCTGCTCTGCCATTCAATAAGATCATGGCTGATCTTCAACCTCAACTCCATTTTCCTGCTCGTTCCCCATATCCCTTGATTCCCTTAGTGTCCAGCAATTCCTTGCAGAAAGTATAACATTTTCCAGATAATGCACTGACTCTTTTAAATTGCATTGTTTAGTACTCAAAGATTAATGAACAGAGAAAGGTAAGCCCTTATGTTGCAATATTTTGAATATGCACCAGTTTCTTCATCAGTCCTCTTATTTGTCTGGGCGCTCTTAATTTTGCACTTCCAATGAAAACACATGATGTGGAAAAAAACATATTTATTGTGTGC
The DNA here is from genome assembly GCF_044704955.1 of Pristiophorus japonicus. Taxonomy (NCBI): domain Eukaryota; kingdom Metazoa; phylum Chordata; class Chondrichthyes; family Pristiophoridae; genus Pristiophorus; species Pristiophorus japonicus. The sequence goes on from NC_091977.1 coordinate 419,166,899, forward strand.
TAAATTGCCGCAACACACAAATGTTTTAACTTCAGCTTAGGATAATCCATTTTTTTGATGAACTGTTAGAGAAAAATGCCTTAGCAATTCTGACTTATTTGAATTGTCTTATGAGTGTGATTTCACATCCATTACAGCTATGACATTTTAATAAAAACAGAATTGCCCTTTGCTAGGATTTCAAATAGGAATCCCATTTGATTTGCGAAAATGTAAAGACCTATACTTAGGGACAATCCTGTCATTTCCATCAGCTCATTGGTGTGGAATATTTTGCCTTGCAGCTGTCTATCGTCCCTTGACATCTGTGTGCTTGTCACAGTATCTTCAGCTAACATCGACTCATTTCTTGCATTTTCCAAACAGTTGAATCTCTTTTTGAAAGTTTGATTTCAAAAAAATAATAAACTGCTTTTAATAATAACTGTCACCTTTCAGGATTTTTTACTACTTTTCCACAGGAAAGATTTGAAAAAATAATACATTTAAGGTTTGTGTTTTAAAGCAAAGTGTATTCCTAATTTTTTTTAAAAGCCACCAACGTGTAAGGTAATGAGTAGACTTAAGGGGGACAAAATTGCCCACCGCTGGAAACAGGGTGCACGCACCCCCTTTCTAGTGCTTTCACCGCCGCGGTGGATGAGGTGGCTTCTTGAGCTTTTTTTTTCGGCCAGTCCGGAAGTCGCTCATAATGGGGGCGGATATGCGGCAGTGAGCACACTTGAGGGGAGAAAGTTGGGGCTGAGTGCGGCCTCCACTGCTGTCAGTCATCAGCGTAGCTCTGATGAAGTCATCACGGTGCTGCATCACCATGGCTCTTCCGTTCAATTAAAGGGGAGAGCCTTCATGATTTTTAAAGTTCGGTCCACTGGGCCTTCAGGGAGGGTTTTGGATGGGCGAGGTTGAACTCGAGCGCATAATTCACGGCTCGACACGCCAGTCGACCGACATAAAAAAACATGGCGGCAACGGCAGTGCGTCCTCCCCTTTAATGGAAGCCGCACCGCCTTAGAGAAGCAGCTTTTGGCACCGCCCAGCAGGAGGAAGATGTTCTTGGCGGAATTTCGCCATCGGGGTGGAATATTGGCGGTGTGCACTCTGATGACGCACTTAGGACAGCACGGCAGCAGCGGAGTGGTGGGGGGAAGTGGGTCACCACTGGTGTGGTATATTCTTTACGACATCACAACACACAGACTTTACAAGATGGCTCTTAACACAGGAACTTGTCAGGTGACCTGTCACCTGATCTTTATTGTTTTTACCGCAATGACTGCATTGCCACAGTAGTCCACTAGATGGAGCTATATAATACACTTCTCCCTCCTTAATGAAGAAGTAATTATAACAAACAATCATCATATATAACTTGCATGGTTATACATAACAAAAGATATGGGGCGAGAACCTCTACTTTTGTGATTAGCGCCCAAAAATAGGCGATATTTCCGGCGTGGGTGGTAAAAAAGTGTTTTCAAATCGGCAGCTTCTCGCCCAACATCTGGTGCTGTGGAGCTCCGATTCTCGCCCATCAATCCATTGGGTCTATTCTCCACGGATGAGGGCGCGGACTTCGAGGAACCTGCATTGCCACGCTCCAGAAGCCATTCCACCCCAACGCCATCTAGTGGTCCGCCAGTCATTCCCGCCTCCACTCTGGAGGTACTGGCCCCAAGCATATCACCACAGGGCACCCCATTTGTCGCCAGGATGGCGCTGACCCTGCAGAGGTCCCCTGGACATGGCAGGTCTGTTTCACGAGTGCCACATGACAGTGGAGAGATGGTACAGTTGTCCAGGAGGACTGTAGATATTGGTGACCAGCTCATCGAAGCATTAGGGGGCATATCCCAACAGTTGGTCACCATGACCAAGTACATTCCACAGATGGCGGAGGCTCTGGATGCGATAGCCAGGAACACTGCTGTCAAAGGCCTCCCAGTGGACCCCGAGCGCGGCACTCCACCCCTAGGTTCCGCACCACCACTGCAAATGACAGATGAGAGCAAGCACTAAGGTCCTCCTTCTGCATCAAAGAATGTTGCCCCCTCGGCATCCCCCGTTCCCGTAACTGTGCAACCACTGCACCTGCCTTCATCCCTCCCAATGAGGCACCGCCTGAGGAGCTCCTTGGCCAGGCGCCATGGAGCGAGGAGGGGAAGGGGTAGAGGTGGGGAGAAGGAGAGGGGGTAAGGAAAGTGAGGTACATGTCTGCAGATGATGGCTGTGTTATATCTCAATCTGGGTGTATGCAATTTGTTGTAATGTATGGGGGCTGGGGACCATGCTCCTGCTTTGCCTTTGTATTTTGTGTTGCTGGACATGTTGAACATTTGATTGATGTCAATGATGGAAAAAGTGGGTTGTGGGCGGGGGTTGGGTGTTATTGCCTGTGATACTTATGGTTTCAGACCAATGTTGGTATAAAAACTTTTTTATTGAACATAACCTTGTTGCGCATTGTCTCAGATAGCTGCACTATTGCACACTGGTGATTCCTTAACATGAAAAGGTTAAATACAACTTAACTTCAATCAACGTAAACTTTAACTGGCACCAAGATGATGGGCACCATTGATGTCTGAGCTGCATACACACAGCAGTGTGTCAGCATTGTCAATCACAGCAACGCTCTTTCAGGCAAATCATTCAGATATCAGCTCCTCACATAAGAGTCTTGCAGCTATGTAGCCACCACGGGCCCTTTCCTGCAGTCTGAATTGGGTCATGGACATGGTTGCATAGCCAGCCTGATTGTCTGGCCCTAGGTCAGCGTCCAGCCCCTCGTCGTCCTCTTCCTCTTTCTCCTGAAGTGGAGCATCAGTGCTTTCTGGCAATTCTTGGCCCCTACTGATAGTCAGGTTGTACAGCATTGAGCACACGACCATGAATTTACCTACTTGCTCAGGGTTGTATTGTAACTCCCCTCCTGAGTGGTCAAGACATCTAGCTGCTTAACCACAGTTATTGTTTGCTGGCCCCATCGCATTGAAACTGTAATAGCGATTGATCAGAAGCAATGATTTCCTCACCAAAATGCACCTAGAGTAAACCCCCCAGTAGTCCAGAGTCTGAAAAGATGTCTGTTGAGATGTTCACTTCACCTGAGAAGAACTCAATGCAAACTCCCCCGAAGTTGAAGCAGCCTTTTGAATGAAGCGACCTGCGATTTAAAAAATGGCAGCCACACCACTGGCGTTCGTTCAGAACAGTTCCACTTTTTGTGGGAATTTTTTTGAGTGAGCGATATTGTGGGTGACATGTGTGCGAGGTGGTGAAAGTGACGATGGGCGATCTCCTGGCGTTAGTTTCGCCAAATATGCTCTTTACGACAAAAAAAGTGGGCGGGCGGTATTATTGAATTTCGGTGTTAATTCTGTGCGGAAAGTAACGCTGGCCGATATTATGGGCGTTGATTTCGCCCATTTTAATGATTCCGCGCAAAAAAAGTGGGCGGGCGGTAATATTTTTTCCCGGCGTTAAGCACATGGGGAAAGTAATGCTCGCCGATAAGTTTCCGAAAAATGCCCGTCAGTTTCCATTTTGTGCCAAAATGGGTGATATATGGCCATTAGACGTAATTTCAGCGGTAAAAGGGGCGTTAAATGGGCATTCAGCATGCAAAAAAAGTGGAGGTTCTAGCCCTATATCTTTATCTAGAGCTGGCCACCATAAGTAACTGTGTGCAAAACTCTAGGTCAAGCAGATTCCCAAATGCTGTTCATGAAGGTCTCCTAATAATTTGGACCTGAATTTAATTACGTTAACCACTCTTGCACCCCACATGATAAAATCTTTATCCACTGATAATTCATTCCTATGAATGAAGAATGGATGAATATCTTTCACTGACACCTGGTTTGGCCAGCCATTTGCTTTGTAATCATACACCTTTGACATAACGGGTCACGTTTGGTTGCTCTACCAATCTCTTCAGCTGTGACTGGCAGTTCATCAATGTATGAAAAATAGAACACTTCTTCCCTATTTGTGTAACTTGTGGTGTGGCTGGTAACCTAGACATAGCATCAGCATTACTGGGATCAGCTGATCGTCTGTACTCAATGTCATATGTATATGCTGACAAAATCAAAGCCCATCTTTGCATTCAGGCTGCAGCTAAGGTTGAAACTAGGGACCTTAGATGGAGGATTGCTGTCGGGGGCTTATGGTCCATAACAATGGTAAACTTACAACCATACAAGTATTTGTGGATCTTCTTAATCCCCAAAATTAATGCCAATGCTTACCTTTCAATTTGCGCATAATTACGCTTACTGGCAGTGAGGGTGCATGAACCAAAAGCAATTGGTCTCTCCTCCCCACTACATAGTACATGAGAGATCACTGCCCCAACTCCATATGGAGAGGCGTCACATGCTAGTTTGATCTCCTTAGATACGTCACGGTGAACTAACATGGTGTTCTTTACCAACTGGCTTTTACACTCCTTGAATGCTACATCGCATTCTTCTGACCATTTCCACTGGACCTGTTTTGTCAACAGCTCATTCAGTGGATGTAATACTGTAGCCAAGTTTGGTAGGAACTTACCATAATAGTTCAAAAGACCCAAAAATGATCGAAGTTCAGTGACATTCTTGGGAATGGGTGCATTTCTGATTGCATCCAGCTTTCCCTTGGTTGGATGTAAACCATCTTTGTGCACTCTGTGCCCAAGTACTCCACTGAGTTTTGAAATAACTCAGACTTGTGAGCAGTCACTCGCAATCTGTGCTTCTCGAGTCATTTGAGCACATCATTCAATATGTTATTATGGATTTGTCTGGTGGTGAAATGAGTTTGTCATATAAGTAACATACTATCCCTTCAATGCCTTGCTAAACCTGGTTCATCACCCCTTGAAATATGACGAGGGCGGAAGTCACTCCAAATGGTAGCCTATTAAATTGTTATAGGCCTAGATGAGTATTTATAGATACGCTTGACTTGGACTCCTCATCTAGTTCAAGTTGTAAGCATTTGTGAGATCTAACTTTGAGAAGATCTGACCACCTATCAGTGTTGTGACCAAATCATCTACATTTGGCAATGTATTGGGTAGATTATCCTCTAGAACCTGGTTTATGGTTCCTTACAATCACCACACAACCTTACCTTACTATCTGACTTAGGTACAACAACAATGGGTGCAGCTCAATTACATAGATCTATCTTAGAGATAATGTTCTCAGTCTCTAGTCTTTTGAGTTCTTCATCAACTCTCCTTGAATGCATATGGTACGAGATGTGGCTTGTAGTAAACTAGTAGAGCATCCTTCTGTACCCTGACACTCACCTTGAAGCCTTGGATCGGACTGCTTGTTTCGCAGAATACCTTCAGATACTTCTTGATGACATCATCCTTCAATGTAAATCTCGTTTCAACACAAAAAATCTCATTTCAATCCAGCTTCAGTGACCCCAACCAATTTCTACCTAGTAAGGCAGGCTTGTCTCCTGTCAGTACTAAAAGAGGTAAGCTCTGAAATTGATCCTTATATTTCACTGGTATGGTGATACGTCCTACTACAGTAATACTCTCTTGAGTAGCCTCATAGATGTGCCAGTGTCGATTTCCGTGGGTGCCCTGGTTCCTGCCACATCTACTTGGATGATGATACTTTTCGAATCGCTGTTAGATATCCTTGTGCTCCTGATGACATGTATCTTTTCGTCTTGTTGTTTTTCTTCCATGCTATGTAGTCTCTGGGGATTTCTACTTATAGCCTTGAAAGTTGGTTTACTCTTCAGTCAGTATGTATTTGCAAGATGCCCAGTTTTCTTGCAGAAGAAACACTCTGCCTTCATATATGGACAACTTTGAGCAATGTGTTGTCCCAGACACCGATAGCACGACTTCAATGCTCTGTTACCATTGCCAGTTGCTGAGGCCTTGGGGCCCAACTGGGGCCTTTTTCTTTTAACCTGCAGGCAATTCACCTTGGTTGTCTGATGACTGAAATGGCATGACATTCTCGGGAGTACTGCCTGACAAGCTAAATCAAAAGTAAGGTCAGGAGTTGTCAACAACATTTTTCTGATTGCTTCCTTTTTCATCCCGCAAAGTGGTCACGCCATGCTCGGTCCTGCATGCTTCCGAAATCACAGTGACTGCACAGGCATCTTCCACCCCCACAATTGGAGTTCAGGACTGGAACATCAGGTCCTTTATTGAAACATCTGTGAACTCTTGTGGAAGCACATCATCCTCGTTCGAGGGACCGCCTATGATGATGAATGCACAGCTTTTTTAATGCTACAATGTACTCACTGATACTCTCCTTGTGGAATTGATCTTATGTTCCAAAATGATAACTTTCAGCAATTTCCAGGGGCTCAGGACTGTAGTGCTGTTCTAACTAGAAATTTCCGTAAGTGATGTGTCCTTTGACTTGATGGGAACAAACACATTTTTCAGGGTTTCGTACACCTCGGGGCCTGCTTCAGTCAGGAAAATAACCTGTTTTCTTTCTAACACCACCCGGATATGGTTTTCATCATCGGGGACTTCAATTATACTATTTGCGGTGAAAAACATTTCTAGTCGTTCCATGTAAGAATGTTCTTATGTTTTGTATGTTCTTATGTTCTTATAAGAAATAGGAGCAGGAGTAGGCCATACGGCCCCTTGAGCCTGCTCTGCCATTTATTATGATCATGGCTGATCCAATCACGGATTCAGGTCCACTTCGCTGCCCACTCCCCACAACCCCTTATTCCCTATCGGTTAAGAAACTGTCTATCTCCGTCTTAAACTTATTCAATGACCCAGCTACCACAGCTCTCTGAGGCAGCAAATTCCACAGATTTACAACCCTCTGAGAGAAGAAATTCCTCCTCATCTCAGTTTTAAATAGGCAGCCCCTTATTCTAAGATTATGCCCTCTAGTTCTAGTCTCCAGTGGAAACATCCTCTCTGCATCCACCTTGTCAAGCCCCCTCATAATCTTATATGTTTCGATAAGATCACCTCTCATTCTTCTGAATTCCAATGAGTAGAGGCCCAACCTCCTCAACCTTTCCTCATACATCAACTCCTTCTTCTCTGGAATCAACCTAGTGAACCTTCTTTGAACTGCCTCCACAGCAAGTATATCCTTTCGTAAATATGGAAACCAAAACTGTACGCAGTATTCTAGGTGTGACCTCACCAATACCCTGTATAACTGTAGCAAGACTTCCCCATGCTTTTATACTCCACCCCCTTTGCAATAAAGGCCCAGATTCCATTGGCCTTCCTGATCACTTACTGTACCTGCATATTAACCTTTTGTGTTTCATGCACCAGGACCACCAGGTCCCGCTGTACTGCAGCACTTTGCAATCTTTCTCCATTTAAATAATTTTTGATCTTAAAAAATCTTTGATTTTTTTCTGCCTAAGTGCATGACCTCACACTTTCTAACATTATAGTCCATCTGCCAAATTTTTGCACACTCACTTAACCTGTCTATGTCCTTTTGCAGATTTTTTGTGTCCTCCTCATACATTGCTTTTCCTCCCATCTTTGTATCATCAGCAAACTTGGCTACATTACACTCGGTCCCTTCATCCAAGTTGTTAATATAGATTGTAAATAATTGAGGTCCCAGCACTGATCCCTGCGGCACCCCAGTTATTACTGATTGCCAACCTGAGCATTTATCCCGATTCTCTGTTTTCTGTTTGTTAATTAATCCTCTATCCATGCTAATATATTATCCCCAACCCTGTGAACTTTTATCTTTACATTCCGAAAGTCTCTTGGTCACTTTGATGCGCAATCAAGCACTCTATTATTCCCATAGGCGCAGCCACCTGGACTCTTCAGCTCAGCCAAGTGTCCTTGTTATTTATCTTGGATTTTTAGCTGTTCTGCAACACAAAGGACCTCTCTGGTCTCTCTGTTGTTTGGCTGGAATTATCAACCAACAAGAATTTCAGCTTGGGTATCAAGGAATCCCATCCATCATCGCCAAATGTGGTATATTCTCTATGATCAAACACACATACTTTACAAGATGGCTCTTAACACAGGAACTTGTCAGGTGATCTGTCACCTGATGCCTTTATTGTATTTACAGCAATGGCTGCATTACCACAATAGTCCACTAGATGGAACAGTAGTTCACTAGATGGATTATACTCGGATTACCGCAGGAGCGGAATTTTGATAATGGCAATTACATGAAAAATCGGCGGCCATTTCACTCCGCAGCGTGGCCGTTGATTTCCGGAGGTAACAGGCCTCAAGGAAAGGGGCAATTTCGACCCTACGTTGTTTTCCCTGAAGACTTAATCCCTCCATGGCCTCGCTACTCCTTACCTATGTAAACATCTCCAGCATTCTGAGAGCTCAGTGTATTTCCAACTCTGCCCTCTTGTGAATCTCCCACTCCCTTTGGCCCAGAATTGGTGGTCGTACCTTCAGCTGTCTAAGTCCTAAGCTCTGGAATCCCTTCCTAAACCTCTCCCTCTCCCCACTCTCTCTCCTCCTTATAGTTTCTCCTTAAAACCTACCTCTTTGACAAAGCTTTTAGTCACCATCCTAATGTCTCCATCTTTAGCTGATCAATTTTTGTCTGATTACGCTCCTGTGAAGCACCTTGGAATGTTTTACTATATTAAAGGTGCTATATAAATGCAAGTTGTTCGTGAGTCAACTTTAAGGGAGTGTTGTATTTATATGCATTCAGAGAATTCAATGCCAGCCATAATTTAATGCCCAGCACCATTGGCCTCGGTTGGGCACTGAAGAGGCAGGATGTTGAAGCTTCTACCAAATTCCACTCCCACAAGGCCATTGTAGATTCACAATCACTAGGTTAAAACTTTGGGACGTAGCACTATATTTGATGCAATAACTTTTCAGGGAGCGCCAAAGTATCGCTGGGCAAGAAAGATTTGGTGCTGCCGGGAACTTCCACTTTAGCACTCCAAGAGGGAAGTGGGCACTAAATCAAACACTATCACTTTCCTTAGAGAGCTATAGGGAGTGAAAGGGGTGGTATCGGCAGAGCACTGAGCAATGTTCAGTGCAGCGCTGCCATCTGTGATAGACTGAATGAATCTTACTGCTGTCTCTGTTGGGCCACGGCACTGTCACTGTCTTGCATAGCAGCCCCATGCACTCTAAGAGGGTGCAGAGCTGAGCAATTGTGGGAGCAAACAAAATCAGGAGGCACCAGACTGGGAAGATAAATAAACTGTGCCCCACCTGACCACCCGTTCCTTTAAATATCGCTCCCTAAGTGGCCAGCCGAGGTGACAACATATTCAGCAGCTGCCGTTGTTGACGCCCAGCGATGTTGCAGGTGGCGGGAGCAAATATTGCATCCAGGGTGGTAACAGGGTGCTGCGCACCGGCTGATATCATAATCTGCGGGGCAAGAGAGTGAGGCAGTAAATATTAGAGCAAGCGCAAAACCACCAGGGAAGTTGTCGGTGATTTCTGGGTGATGCCGCGCCCAGTCGGTAACCCCTTAGCGCCCCATTACCGCGCCCCCACAGGCGCTAATGAGAGGTGCAAACCTAGCCAATTTTTTCCCCATTGGGAGGTAAATTGTATAGCGCCCCATTTGGGGGCAGTAACAATCGCGAGGTGGGTGTTCCTGCACTAAGTGTGGAGTGTCCCACCCTGCTCGCAATATTGTGGTTACTGCCTCCCAGAGAAAGTGGAATGCAAAATAACATGCTCCACTTCCTCTGTGGGCGCGAGTGAAGTGGTAGCACAGAGAGAAGGGTGCAACGCTAATGCTGCCGCAGAGAAGGGGCCCTCCCCTTCATAAAGGGGAGGGCCAGGCTGCAGACTCTTTTGGTCACTACCAGGACCACCAGGGAGCGGGGTGCCGTGGCATCAGCCTGGCTCTCAAGCAGAGTGCCGGGCTGCCAAATCATGGCACAGACCTCGCGTTGAAGGATGCAACGGGCTGCGACAGATAAGTAGGCCGAATTTTTTTCACGCACGACACCTCCTCTTTAACTCCTCTGTTATTGCCTGCCGCAGCTTCAGTTGGCGCTCCCGAATTTTTGCTCTGGGGCAAAAATGGGTCACTGCGCTCTATGATAATGTCGTCATCGCCGGCATAGCGGAACGGGCGCAACTGGTTACTGCTGCCACTAAATTTCTGCAGAATTTAGCGGGAGTCGTCAGCTGCACCGCTCCTGGGTGAAAAGTCATTTGCACCCTGTTTGCATCCCTGGGGGTGCTAACGGGACGTGCAAACAACACCAATTTCTCCCCCATAGTATCCAAAGTCTGGAAATTCTGGCATACTCCCACCTAAATTATGATGCGAGTATGCTGGACCAGTAGCAGATTTTTGGTTCCTGGCATTCCACATTAAAAAAACTGGGGCACTAGTGACAGGACCACCAAACTTTTCATGCATGGTCCAAATAGTGTTGCGAAGTGTATTGCTTGTGCCAGTGCTTGGCAAGTAAGTGTGCCAAGATCTGAAGATATGGCCTGGAAATATGATTATGCTGCACCGTTTTAGAAGAGCAAAATGGTCTAATATGGTGGCCGATGCGAGCACACCCACCCCGTGGGAAGTGTGCCGACCACCGTATTGGATCAGGCTATTCTGTAGGCATCCAGGGTGCTCATTGGAACGATTCAGCAAGCTAATTATAATATTTACATAAGGATCCTATACCACTGTAAGGCCTTCAAGGCTGCCCTGGAGAACCTGGTGCCCTCTGGCAGCCATTTGAACCTTTCTGAATCTTTCCTGCTGTCTACAGATATAGAGCACCTTCCTTTTAAGTGGTGCAGGTTGCCTTTAAGTGGCATCAGAGAACATGAGGAGCATTGACTAAGACAGGTTATTCAGCTCTTAACTCTTAGCTGTGAAATTCATCTTGGGTGGTATCGCAAAACGGGCAATAGAGAATTGGCAATCCATTTTTCATTGCCGCCCAATGGAAAAGAAAATCAGATGTAATGCAAAATGGGATGCTGATTCACGATCGCCTATTTGACACTTCAGTCCAAGATGAATTTTAGTCCCATTATGCTATATTCACCCTGTTATGAGCTCAACCCCATATATTTAATCTCCTGACAGAAAGCTCTGCAAAAGTACTCGCTGATTCTTAAATATAGTCAGGCTAAACTCCAAAATATTTATCCAACTTCCCGCTAAACCCTTGTCTACTACTCTTCGAAGACAATAACCTCATCTAAAGCTCCAGTGACAGAGTAGCATCATGTCCTGTGCCATATTTGATCATCGGAGACTACAGATATCCTTTTAACCTGCAATTCCTTTCCCAATCAGATATTTATCCAGAGATAAAAAAGAAAAATATACTATTAATTCTGAATTAATAAAACAGAAATGGGTAGATTTTCAACTCGTCACCAAGGTCTAAATCTGGCATGTGGATCAACTATTTGTTGCAAAAACTGTCCAATTTCATCTCCATTAAAATCAATAGAAATAAAAATCAGGCAGTTTCTGTGGGCCCAAATTTCTCGCCACAAAGTGCGCTTAAAAAAAACTTACCTATTCTCCGGCTCCCTGCAGGTCCTCTGGAGCTGGGCGCGGTGCAGCACGAGCTGGGGGGGCGGAGCCAGGTCCCTGCGCTGAAAACAGTGCCGGGACCTCTGCACATGCGCGCTACAGTGGGCGCGCATGTGCAGTAGCTCCAGGCGCCCAAAACTGTGGGAGGGGCCTGAAGCATGCAGCCCCTAGCCCTGGCCCAATGGCCTCATTGGGGCTGCATGGATAAGGCTCCTCCCACCTGACCGGAACCGACCCAACCCCCGATCTCCCCCCCAGGCGACCCGACCCCTGCCACCTCCCCCCCCCCCGACCCGACCCAACCTCCACGCCCCCCCCCCCCCCGGACCTCCGCGACTCTCTCCCCCCCCACCCGACCTCCGCGACTCTCCCCCCACCACCCCCCCTGATTTCCGCGACTCTACCACCCCGGACCTCCGCGACTCTCCCCCACCCCCACCCCAGACCTCCGCGACTCCCCCCTCCGCGACTGCACCCCCCCCCAGGACCTCCACGACTCTTTCCCCTCTCCACGACTGCCCCCCCCCCAGGACCTCCACGACTCTTCCCCCTCCCCCCAGGACTTCTGCGACCCCCCTCCCCCGAGACCCGACGCCACCTACCTGTAAATCCAGCCCGAAGTCTTGGGCCCGGCTGTTCCGCCTCCTTCTCTCCCTTTCCCCTCTCCTTCCCTCCCCCCTCCCCTCTCTCCTTCCTCTCTCCTTCCTTCCCTCCCTCCCTCCTCTCTCCTTCCCCTCCCTCCCCTCCCTCCTCTCTCCTTCCCCTCCCTCCTCTCTCCTTCCCTCCCTCCCTTCTCTCTCCTACCCTCCCTCCCTCCTCTCTCCTTCCCTCCCTCCCTCCTCTCTCCTTCCCTCCCTCCTCTCTCCTTCCCTCCCTCCCTCCCTCCCTCCTCTCTCCTTCCCTCCCTCTGCCCTCTCTCCTTCCCTCCCTCCCTCCCCTCTCCTTCCCTCCCTCCTCTCTCCTTCCCTCCATTCCTCCCTTCTCTCTCCTTCCCTTCCTCCCTCCTCTCTCCTTCCCTCCCTCCTCTCTCCCTCTCTCCCTCCCTCCCTCCTCTCTCCCTCCCTCCTCTCTCCTTCCCTCCCTCCCTCCTCTCCCCTCCCTCCCTCCTCTCTCCTTCCCTCCCTCCCTCCTCCCTCCTTCCCTCCCTCCCTCCCTGCTCTCTCCTTCCCTCCCTCCTCTCTCCTTCCCTCCCTCCCTCCTCTCCCCTCCCTCCCTCCTCTCTCCTTCCCTCCCTCCCTCCTCCCTCCTTCCCTCCCTCCCTCCCTGCTCTCTCCTTCCCTCCCTCCCTCCCTCCCTCATCTCTCCTTCCCTCCCTCCTCTCTCCTTCCCTCCCTCCCTCCTCTCTCCTTCCCTCCCTCCCTCCATCCTCTCTCCTTCCCTCCCTCCATCCTCTCTCCCTTCTCCCCCTCCCCCCTTCTCCCCCTCTCCCCCCCCTTCTCCCCCTCTCCACTCTTCTTCTCCCTTCCACCCCCCCTTCTCCTCCCCTTCTCCTGCCCCCTTTCTCCCCCCCACCCCCTCTCCCCCTCCCCCCCACCCCCCTCCTCCAACCCCTCCTCCCCCACCCTCCTCCTCCCCCCCACCCCACCCCCCTTCTCCCCCTCCCCTCGCTGTCAGAAACACAGACACTGACAGACAGAGAGTGAGAGACACACACACAGACAGACAGAGAGATAGAGACACTGTCAGAGACACAGTGGGGGGGGGGGGGGGCATCCCAGCACGCTGTTGGAGGACTCCCGGTGCTGCAGTCGGTAAATAGAAAATGTTTTATTTATTGATTTTTTACATTTTTTTTATTTTTTATTAATTTTTTTGATTGATTTATTGGTTGATTTATTGATGTATTTATCATTTATTATTGATGATGGCTCTTTATTTGTAAAACTGAAGTGTTTAATGTTTGTAAACTTCCCTTTAAACACCCCCCCCACCATTCCCTACGCCTGATTTGTAACCTACGCCTGATTTTCTAAAGTGTAGACAAGGTTTTTTCTAACGTACAAAAATCTTCACTTACTCCATTCTAAGTTAGTTTGGAGTAAGTTTTCACTGTCTAAACTTTGAAAACAGGCGTAAGTGGCGGGGCACGCCCCCTTTTGAAAAAAAATTCTGTTCCAAAGTGAAACTGTTCTAACTGACTAGAACTGGAGCAAACTAAATGCCGAGAATTCACATTTCTAAGATACTCCATTCTAAACCAGTTGCTCCAAAAAAACAGGAGCAACTCAGGCCTAAACTTGGCCCCTGTAAATGCGGCCAGTCAGAATCACCAGTTTTATGCCTGGGCGGCAATTTGAAAATCTGCCCCAGAATGCTGGACATAAGTGGCAAATCCATGGATTGGTTAACAGTTTGAATAACTGGGTGTCAGGGATGAGGGACTTCATTTATGTGGAGAGAATGGAGAAACTGGGATTGTTCTCCTTCGAGCAGGAAAGGTTAGGAAGAGATTTGATAGAGGTGTTCAAAATCATGAATGGTTTTGATGGTGTAAATAACGAGAAACTGTTTCCAGTGGCAGTAGGGTCAGTAACCAGAGGACACAGAATTAAAGTGATTGGCAAAAGAACCAGCGGCGACATAAGGAAACATATTTTACGCAGCGAGTTGTTGTGATCTGGAATGCATGGCCTGAAAGGGTGGTAGAAGCAGATCCAATAGTAACATTCAAAAGAGAATTAGATGAATACTTGAAGGGAACATATTTGCAGGGCTATAGGTACGAGCAGGGGAGTGGGATTCATTAGATAGCTCTACCAAAGAGCCAGCACAGCACAACAAACCGAGTGGCCTCCTTCTGTGCTGTATCATTCTACGATTCTATGATTTCCAGTATTTTATTTTAATTTCTGATTTATCCAGCACTGTTTTGAAGGTGTTAAATGATACAGTTACAAATGTTTTTGCTGTGAGTCAGTTCCCCACACACATTGTTCTGGGGAACAAGTTTAAAAAAAAAATCTCCAGTACTACCTGATGCTTGTATATTTAAACCTATGTCATTTAGTTCAGCAAATATTGAATACAAATTGTTTGATTTTGTCTGCATCTATGCTTCTTGAAATTTGAAAGACCTGGATCATGTCCTTTCTTAATTTCCTAAGCCTAGGAGTTACTGTTGGCAATAATAGTTGATAAACACTTAACGTGTTTGTATAGTGTTTCTGTATCTGCCAATTTAACACAAGTGTTAGTTCATTATTTTAAACAGGTTACAGTCACTAAAGTAATAGGCAGAAGAATGTTGTGTTATGGATTCATCCACAAATATCACCAGCAGTAATTTCTGAGCTAAGAAAATGCATGACAGGGTAGATGCTGGGAGGATGTTTCCCCTGACTGGGGAGTCTAGATCCAGGGGGTCTCAGAATAAGAAGTCGACATTAGGACTGAGATGAGGAGAAATTTCTTCACTCAAAGGGTTGTGAATCTTTGGAATTCTCTACCCCAGAGAGCCATGGATGCTCAGTCATTCAGTATATTCAAGACTGAATTGGATAGATTTTTGGGCTCTCGGGGAATCAGGGATAAGGGGATCGGGCAGGAAAGTGGACTATCATAGAAGATCAGCCATGGTCTTATTGAATGACAGAGCAGGCTCGAAGGGCCAAATGGCCTACTCCTGCTCCTATTTCTTATGTTTTTAGGATCCAGGGCCTTAAAATGAAATGTATTATGCCGTGTGTTAATTAGTGAAATAAAAGCTTTTGAAGATGCTGCCCTTTTAAGACAATGAGCATAAACTGATAACTAGGAACATTGATTCAGACCCTGCAAACCTCAATGTGTTGACAGCATTGTATTTGGATCAGTGCTTGAAGTAGAAGCCAGCAAATCAACTGCTTTGTTACCTTGGGAATCTTAGGCACTATTGCTGCCTTTTTATAATGTCAGATGTCCCAATTAAAACTGTACAGCTACAGATTATTCATGGTGCAACAAAACAGAAAATCTTATAGTAATACACTTGAAACACATAATACACTTGAAACACATAATATAGTAATACACTTGAAACAGTTAATGCATAAGAAAACACTGTGAAATTAAATATATGTCACTTCCAACAACTGAAAAATCAATGCCTTAGATTTGTAACAAAATAGGTGATGCTAGAAATACACAGAGGGGCGCATCAGAGCCTGTAAAGAGAAAACGTTAATGTTTTGGAGGTGGACCCATTATCATAAGAACATAAGAAATAGGAGCAGTATAGGCCATGGGAAATTTAGGACCGAGATGAGGAGAAATTTTTTCACTCAGAGGGTGGTGAACCTGTGGAATTCTCTACCACAGAAGACTGTGGAGGCCAAGTCACTGAATATATCAAGGGGTATGGGAAAAAGCGGGAATATGGTGTTGAGCTAGAGGATCAGCCATAATTATATTGAATGGCGGTGCAGACTCGAATGGCCGAATGGCCTACTACTGCTACCATTTTCTATGTTTCTATACGGCCCCTCGAGCCTGCTCTGCCATTCAATGAGATCATGGCTGAACTGATCTTGGCCTCAACTCCACTTTCCTGCCTGTTCCCCATAACCCTTGACTCCCCTATCGTTCAAGAATCTGTCTATCTCAGCATTGAATACATTCAATGACTCAGCCTCCACAGATCTCTGGGGTAGAGAAGCCCAAAGATTCACGACCTTCTGAGAGAAGAAATTCCTCCACATCTGCGTCTTAAATAGTCGACTCCTTATTCTGAAACTATGCCCCCTCGTTCTAGATTCCCCCATGAGAGGAAACATCGTCTCAGTATCTACCCTCTCAAGCCCCCTCAGAATCTTATATTTTTCAATAAGATCACCTCTCATTCTTCTAAACTCCAATAAGTACAGGCCCAACCTGTTCAACCACTCCTCATAAGACAAACACTTCATCCCAGGAATCAGCCTAGTGAACCTTCTCTGAACTGTCTCCAATGCAAGCATATCCTTCCTTAAATAAGATCAAAACTGTACACAGTACTCGAGGTATGGTCTCACAGTTGTAGCAAGACATCCCTACTTTTATACTCCATCCCCTTAGCAATAAAGGCCAACATGCCATTTCTCTTCCTAATTACTTGCTGTACCTGCATGCTAACTTTTTGTGTTTCATGTACAAGGACATCCAAATCCCTCTGTACCAGAGCATTCTAAAATCTCTCTCTATTTAAATAATATTCTGCTTTTCTATTCTTCCTACCAAAGTGGATAACCTCACATTTTCCAACATTACATGCCAGCTGCCAAATCTTTGCTCACTCACTTAACCTATCTATATCCTTTTCTGGACAAAGGGCTAGAGTTTCCATTATTTTTGCATACATAACGCTCACTTAACATCCATTTTACCGCTGAAATGAGGCTTAAGGCCCAGATATCACCCATTTAGCCACAAAAAGAAAACTGATGCCCATTATTTGGACACTTATCGCCGAGCATTACTTTCGTCATGTATGTAATGCTGGGAAAAAATAATACCGTCCACCCACTTTTTTTGGGCGGAATCATCAGGATGGGCGAAACCAACGTCCATAATATCGCCCAGCATTACTTTCTGCACGGAATTAAAGCTGAGGTTCAATAATACCGACCGCCCACTTTTATTTGTTGTAAAGATCACATTTGCCGAAACTAACTATTGTGTTCCTAACACAGATGAGGCTGCACACAGGGAGGTTAAAATAACAGTGACCTCAGTCTTTACTAAGACACTCCAGAGTAAGGAACAGGTCTTAGGGGCCGGCTTATATACAGTGCTCCCAAGGAATGCTGGGATCCCTTGGGATTTCAGGGGATGAGCTCCCTGGTGGCAGAACATGGGACTGCATGTTTTACAGATACACAACATCACTCCCCTGAGCAAAGTCAAAGTGAAAACTATTTACAAGGTGAGTCGGTTGGGAGCCTTTCTTTCCCTGGTGGACCGCCTCGGTACAAATGTCTGATCTGGTGTGTTGGCTGGGCTGGCATGTTGTTGGCCCTGCAGGGCTGCTAGGTGAGCCTGGCCTTGCTGGGCTGTTGGACATGATCGGTTCGATTTACTGGTCCGGCGTGGTGTCGTTGATCCTTTGGGTGTGTGTTGTGGGCTCGAAAAAGATAGTGTTTGCTGTGGGTTGTTCAGGGCAATCTGTGAACCGCAGCCTCGTTTGGTCCAGGTGCTTTCTGCAAATTTGTCCATTGTCTAGTTTGACGACAAACACCCTATTCCCTTCTTTAGCTATCACAGTACCCGCGATCCACTTGGGACCATGTCCATAGTTTAGCACATACACAGGGTCATTCAGATCAATTTCCCGTGACACAGAGGCGCGACCATCGTTTACATTTTGTTGCTGCCGCCTGCTCTCTACCTCATCATGCAGGTTGGGATGAAACAGCGAGAGCTTGGTTTTAAGTGTCCTCTTCATGAGTAGCTCAGCCGGGGGCACCCCTGTGAGCGAGTGAGGTCTCGAGCGTTAGCTGAGCAGTACTCGGGGCAGGTGGGTTTGGAGTGAGCCTTCTGTGACTCGTTTAAGGCTCTGTTTGATGGTTTGTACTGCCCGCTCTGCCTACCCATTGGAGGTCATGAATTCTTTAAATTCGGCACTCTTGAAACATGGCCCGTTGTCACTGACCAGTATGTCAGGCAGGCTGTGGGAGGCAAACATGGCCCTCAGGCTTTCAATGGTGGCGGTGGCGGTGCTTCCTGACATTATTTCACATTTAATTCATTTTGAAAAAGCATTCACCACCACCAGGAACATTTTACCGAGAAACGGGCCCGCATAGTCGACATGGATCCTTGACCATGGTCTGGACGGCCAGGACCACAAACTTAGTGGTGCCTTTCTGGGCGCATTGCTCAACTGAGCACATACTTTACATTGCCGTACACAGGACTCTAAGTCAGAGTCGATACCGGGTCACCACACATGGGATCTGGCTATCGCTTTCATCATTACTGTACCGAGGTGTGTGGTGTGGAGATCCGAGATGAACGTCTCCCTGTCCTTTTTTGGCAGCACTACGTGGTTACCCCACAACAGGCAGTCTGCCTGAATGGACAGCTCATCCTTTCGCCGGTGGAATGGCTTGATTGGCTCTTACATTTCAATGGGGATGCTGGCCCAGCTCCCATGCAGTGCACAGTTTTTTTACTAGGGACAGCAGAGGAACTTGACTGGTCCAAGTCCTAATCTGGCGGGCCGTGACAGGTGATTTATCACTTTCAAACGCTTCCGTGACCATCAACAAGTCTGCGGGCTGTGCCACCATCAACAAGTTTGCAGGCTGCGCCATTTCTACCCCCGTGGTGGGCAATGGTAGCCGACTGAGAGCATCAGCACACTTCTCGGTGTCTGGTCTGTGGCGGATGGTAGAGCTGTATGCTGATAGCATGAGTGCCCACCTTTTATATGCGGGCTGAGGCATTAGTATTTATCCCCTTGTTTTCAGCGAACAGGAATATGAAGGGCTTGTGATCGGTTTCCAGCTCAAATTTGAGGCCAAACAGGAACTGATGCATTTTCTTTACCCCGAACACAAACGCTAATGCCTCTTTCTCAATCATGCTGTAGGCCCTCTCAGCCTTAGACAAGCTCCTGGAATCATAGGCGACAGGTTGCAACTTCCCCACAACGTTACCTTGTTGTAATATACACCGACTCCATACGACAACGTGTCACATGATGGCACAAGTCTTTTACACGGGTTATACAAGACAAACAGCTGTTCGAGCATAAAATGTTTCTGGCTTTCTCAAAAGCAATTACTTGGTTTTTCCCCCATACCCAGTTCTCACCTATAACACATGTAGGGGCTCTAAAAGGGTGCTTAACCCCGGTAGGAAGTTACCAAAATCGTTGAGGAGTCCCAGGAATGACCACAACTCCGTGACGTTCTGTGGCCTGGGCGCATTCCTGATAGCTTCTGTCTTGGCGTTTGTGGGCTGAATGCCGTCCGCCGCGATCTTTCTCCCCAAAAACTCCACTTCTGTTGCCATGAAGACGCATTTCGACCTCTTTAGCCACAGCCCTATGCGATCCAGTCGCTGGAGGACCTCCTCCAGGTTTTCTAGGTGCTCGGCGGTGTCCCGACCCGTGACCAATATGTCGTCCTGAAAGACCACCGTGTGTGGTACCGACTTGAGTAGGCTCTCCATGGTTCTCTGGAAAATCGCTGCAGCCGACCGAATTCCAAACGGGCATCTGTTGTAGATGAACAGTCCCTTGTGCGTGTTGATGCAGGTGAGGCCCTTCAAAGACTCCCCCAGCTCCTGCGTCATGTAGGCCGAAGTCAGGGTGAGCTAGGTGAACGTCTTGACTCCTGCCAGCGTCGTAAATAGGTCGTCTGCCTTAGGTAGCGGGTATTGGTCCTGTAGCGAGAAATGGTTAATAGTTACTTTATAATCGCCGCAAATCCTGACCGTGCCATCACTTTTGCGTACTGGAACAATTGGCTGGCTCACTCACTGAATTCTACTGGGGAGATGATGTCCTCGCATTGCAGCCTGTCCAGCTCGATTTCCACTCTCTCCCTCATTATGTGAGGTACCACTCGTGCCTTGTGGTGAATGGGTCATGCCTCTGGGACCAAGTGGATTCGTACCTTTGCCCCAGAAATTTTTCCAATGCCTGACTCAAAAAGGGAAGGAAATTTGTTAAGAACCTGGGTGCATGAGACCTCATCGACATGTGATAGTGCTCGGATGTCATCCCAGTTCCAGTGGATTTTGCCCAGCCAGCTCCTTCCAAGCAGTGTGGGGCCATCACCCAGGACAATCCAGAGTGACAGTTCTTATACCGTGCCCTCGTAGGTGACCTTGACCATGGCGCTGCCCAGGTCAGTGATAAGCTCTTTGGTGTACGTTCTCAGTTTCGTGTGGATGGGGCTCAGGGCTGGCCTGAATGCCTTGTTGCACCACAGTCTCTCAAACAACTTTTTACTCATGATGGATTGGCTAGCGCCAGTGTCCAGTTTCATGGCTACGGGTATGCCATTCAATTTTACATTTCGCATTATAGGTGGACATTTCGTCAAAAATGTGTGCACCCCGTGTACTTCAGGATCTGCCTCCTCTCTCTGAGGCTCGAAATTGCTTTGATCCACCATGGACCGATCTTCCTCTGCCACGTGGTGGTTAGCAGGCTTTGCAGAGCTTGCAGCTCGTTTGCATGCTCGTTGGAGGTGTCCCATTGTTGCACAGCTCTTGCAAACATACCCTTTGAAGCGGCATGAATAGGCTGAATGGAAGCCTCCACAATGCCAACAAGGTGTGAATTGCTTTGCATTCATCCTTTGTTGCGGACTCTGAATCATCTGGGTCACCTGAGGCCTGCTGGCAGTTGCAGACTCGTGGGTTCTGCCTTGTACATTTCTGCTCGCAAACACAGTTCCAGTTAATTTATGAACATTGCAAGCACTTGTGTGCTGAGAGATTTGTTTGGTGTTATCACTGGTGGACATAAACGCCTGTGCTATCGCAATGGCCTTACTGAGGGTCGGTGTCTCTACAGTCAAAAGTTTCCGTAGGATGGTCTCGTGGCCAATGCCCAGTACAAAAAAGTCTCTGAGCATTTGCTCCAGGAGCCATCAAACTCACATTGTCCTGCAAGTCGCCTTAGCTTGGTGACGTAGCTCGCCACTTTCTGACCTTCAGATCGCTGGCACGTGTCGAACCGGTACCTCGCCATCAGCACGCTCTCCCTCGGGTTAAGATGCTCCTGAACCAGTGTACACAGCTCCTCACACGACTTATCTGTGGGTTTCACCGGAGCCAGAAGATCCTTCATGAGGGTGCCTTGCAGACTGTGAGGAGGACTGCTCTCCTTTTTGCAGCGCTTCCTTCTCCGTCCAGCTCGTTAGCTACAAAGTACTGGTCTAGCCGTTCGACATAGGCTTCTCAGTCCTTACCCTCCGAGAACTTCTCCTGGATGCCCACAGTTTGCTGCATCTTTGCGTTGGATTCGTATTCTCGTCGCCAGTTATTGTGTTCCTTACACAGATGAGGCTGCACACAGGGAGGTTAAAGTAACAGTGACCTCAGTCTTTAATAAGACACTCCAGAGTGAGGAATAGGCCTTCGGGGCCGGCTTATATATAGTGCTCCCAAGGGATGCTGGGATTCCTTGGGACTTCAGGGGATGAGCTCCCTGGTGCAGAACATGGGAGTGCATGCTTTACAGATACATAACACTAACGCCTAGGAGATCACCCAGCATCACTTTCACCACCTCGCACACATCGCGCCCACAATATCGCTCACCCAAAACACTGCTATGAAAAAGTGGAACTGTTCTGAATGAATCACAGCGGTGTGGGCACCATTTTTCATGTCGCAGATCGCTTCATTGAAAAGGCTGCTTCAACTTTGGGGGAGTTTGGATTGACTCTGGAGTTCTTCTCTTGTGAAGTGACCATCTCAACAGACATCTTTTCAGATTCTGGACAATTGGGTTTTACTGTAGGCATCTTTTAGTGTAATAATTATTGCTTCTGATCAATCGCTATTATACTTTAATTGGTATGGGGCCAGCAATTTCTCAGCCTGTATCGATTAATATGCAGAGGCTGCAGAGTGCAAATGGCACAACGTCTAATGCGCATCATTATGTGCCCAATTTAAGACCCTGCACTTACAGGGAGAAGAGGTCTTACCGCGACTTGTCCAAGCACACCTGTCTTCGGAGATTGCACTTCCACAAGGTGGTGATCACTGAAATATGTGAGCTCATCAGGCCAGATATGCAGCCTGCCATCAGGATATCAGTGTCGGTTGAGGTCAAGGTCACTGCAACACTGTCTTTCTACGCGTCCGGTACCTTTCGGACCTCAGCGGTCGAGATTTCCCCTCTGTCTCACCATGCCACACATTGCTGCATTGGACAGGTCACGGAGGCCTTGTACGCATATAGGATGGACTTTATCAGCTTCCCCATTGTCATGTATGTACATTCTGTTTGTCGCCACCAGATGGCGTCATTGTTGGAGGCCACTGAGCAGCACGCACATGGTGCTGCTCTAGTATAAAAGGCCAGCCATTTTGAGAGTCAGGCACTTTGGGCTGTAATAGAGCAGAGCCAAGGTTGTACCTTACTTAGTTAAACAGTACTCAGTTGGATCCGTTATTGCATACATAACATTTGGCGACGACAATACAAGAACCTTTGTTTGTAAAATGAGCATGATTGGAATTTTAGAGCGATTCATGGAGGGAGAAGATTGGGCAGATTCTGTGAGAATCAAAGATCTATGGTCTAATAAAGAATCTACTCATGTCTAGTGATCCAACAGAGAAAACATATGAGGAGTTGTGTACATTGGTACGGGAGCACCTCAAGCCAGACGACGGCATCATCATCTCGAGATACAGGTTTTATACACACGCTCGATTGGAGGGCCAGGGCACCAGCAGTGCCAATTTAAGCAATATAGTTGCAAAGGCTGTCTGAGAGTGGGGCATCTCCAGCGCAAATGTCCGCAGATGAGCAAGCGAGCTGCGACACACCACATGGAGGATGAGAGTCAGACTAACGCGGATCCAGTTATGCAATCCGAGATGCCAGAGGAGGAAGTGTATGGCCTGTATTCCTTCATAACCAGGAGTAAACCAATTTTGATTAACGTGAAGTTTAATGGGATACCGGTATCGATGGAATTGGACACGGGGGCGAGTCAATCGATCATGAACGAGAGGGCATTTATAAGCTGTGGGATACTAAGACTGTGAGGCCCAGGCTGAGCCCCATTAACACCAAGCTGCACATGTACACCAAAGAACTGGTAAAGGTGATTGGCAGTGCACAAATTAATGTGTCATATAACGGTGCGGTTCACGAGTTACCGCTGTGGATTGTTCCAGGCACTGGCCCAACGCTGCTCGGCAGGAGCTGGTTGGAGAAAATCAGATGCGACTGGAACGACATAAAGGCGTTGCCATCGGAAGAAGATACATGTACCCAAATATTGAGCAAGTTCCCCTCGCTGTTCGAACCGCGTATCGGCAACTTCACGGGAGCCAAGGTGCAGATCCACGTGGACTCAGTTGCAAGACCCATCCATCATAAAGCTTGGGCAGTGCCATATATGATGAGGGAGAAGGTCGAAATTTAACTGGACAGACTCCAGCATGAAGGGATCATATCACCGGTCGAATTTAATGAATGGGCCAGCCCCATTGTTCCTGTGCTGAAAAGTGATGGTACAGTCAGAATCTGTGGAGACTACAAGGCTACGATTAACAGGGTTTCGAAACAAGATCAGCACCCATTACCGAAGACTGATGACTTGTTTGCAATGCTAGCCGGAGGGAATCATTCACAAAACTGGACTTGACGTCGGCCTATATGACACAGGAGTTGGTCAAGACATCGAAGAGACTTACGAGCATTAATAAAGGACTGTTTATTTACCACAGGTACCCTTTCGAAATTCACTCGGCTGCTGCAATATTCCAGAGGAATATGGAAAGTCTACTGAAGTCCGTTCCCAGAACCGTCGTGTTCCAAGATGACATCCAGATCACCGGTCGTGACTCCAAGGAACATCTGAACAACCTGGAAGAGGTTCTACTGCATTTGAATAAAGTGGGACTCAGACTGAAACGCTCGAAGTGCGTCTTCATGGCACCGGAGGTCGAATTCCTCAGGAGAAAAATCGCCGCTGATGGCATCAGACCCACTTACGTGAAAACCAAGGTCATCAAGAATGCATCCAAGCCGCAGAATGTGATGGAGCTGCGTTCGTTCCTGGGTCTACTCAACTACTTTGGTAACTTCCTACCTAAATTGAGCACCTTACTAGTATTGTGTATGTATATACCCTGTACACTCAATGTACAGTTACATAAGACCAATGAATGTATCTTTACACTGTATACAATATGCCTGTACCATCAGAGGGTGCAACCGGTGGAGACCTAGAGGTCACCTGCACATCGCAGGTAAGCAGGTATAAAAGGGAGCCCACTTTACTGTAACCTCATTCAGGAGCTGCAATAAATGGACTAAGGTCACAACAGTTCAAGTGCAATACCTTACCTCATGGAGTCATTACTAGAGTGCTTAAAGATACCACAATTGGCGACGAGAATACGAATTCCATGTGAAAAATGGCTAACCTTGGCAACTTTCAACAATTCGCTGATGGGGAAGATTGGGATGCCTTTCTGGAAAGGCTAGAACACTACTTCATTGCGAACGATTGGCTTGGAAACACACCAACCTCACTGGTTGATAAGCGCCGAGCCATACTGCTCAGCAGTTGTGGGCCCACTGTTCAGGGCCTTGTCAGGGACTTGCTAGCCCCAGAGACGACGACAACGAAAACGTTTGCGGAGCTCGTAAAGCTGATACAGGAACAGCTTAAGCCAAAAGAGAGCATCCTAACAGCCAGACACCGGTTCTACACACACCGGCGGTCCGAAGACCAAGAAATTGCAGACCTGAGACGATTGGCTGCACCATGTGATTTTGGCGACCACCTCACCGAAGCACTGAGGGATATCTTTTTTATTGGAATCGGCCACGAAGACCTCCTCCTCTCTGCGGACACCACCGTCACCCTGCAGAAAGCAATTAACATGAGCCAAACGTTTATGGCCTCGGCCTGCGATTCCAGAAGGTTGATGACTCAACCCCAGGACTCCAACACAACAAGTACAGTGAACCGAATGGCGCCTTTCAGAGGCAAGACTGTGACCCTGAGCCCCGCAACCCTGAGTCCGCCGCAGGGGGCCAACCGACCAGCCCCATACTGGCGCTGTGGAGGAAATCACAGAGCCCACCAATGCAGATACAGAGACTATACTTGAAAGGGCTGTAACTGTCATGTATTCAACCAGCATTGTAATCCATGTATAATCTGACCTAAGTTGTACACTGTGAGAACACTGACAACTAGGTGGTGAACTTGTGGGAGACACTCCTAACCTGGACCTTCAGATATAAAAGGGGAAGCTCCACCCACTTCCATCACTTGAGTGCTATGAAATAAAGGACAGGTCACAGACTGACCTTCTCTCAAGCATGGGCCTTGTGTGCATTTATACTGAAAAGGAAGGACGTATCAGTAACACTAAAGGCCATCGACAGCGAATGTGTAAAAGAAATTTTACTCACAGAGTCGCTGAAGAGTTGGTCGATCACCTGGGCTCCAGCGATGATGAAGACAAAGACAGAGTCCAGGAGGCAGCTCAGCCCCAGGAAGATATGTACAGAGTGTTTACCTGCTCCACCGAGAGTTCCCCGTTGAAGATAGGTTGAAATCAATGGTGTTCCAGTCTCGATGGAGGTCGACACAGGGGCGAGCCAATCACTGATGAACCAGGCGGCCTTCGAGAAACTCTGGGACAACCTAAAATGTAATTGACAAATGTGAGCTAGTACCTGAGTGCGATTGGAGCCAATGTATCATGAATGTAAACGATGGAATAATGTGTGATGCCAGGTTCAAGATGCACGCCAACAAAACCAAGGCAATCTCCCATTTGAAGCACCCAGGTCCAGCGGGCTACCCAATCATGTAGCCTGCACCTCCGGGACCAAGGTGATGCCCCAGGGAGTGTGGCCACACACAGTGGGAGCTTACCCACTGCACGGCCAGCGATCAGCGGAGGCACAGGCACAAATACTGGCACCCTACCCCTCTGGTCACCAGGGCCAGCACTGGGAGCAAGAGGCCAGCACCCTCCAGCGCTCCCGATGGGACCTGGGAGACCCTGCAGCCCTCAAAGGAGGACAGGGCGGCCACACATTCCTGTGGCTCTGCCCACCACAAGGCAACGGCAAAGGCCGTGAGACCCAGCCAAGAGAGCAATTCGAGCCTACCCAGCTGGCAGGGGGCACAGTGTCACCATTGGACAACCTGGACAAAGTCCGGTTACTCTGGAACTAGCGTCCTCACCCACCTGCACCTACACCGCAGGGGCAAGTCTGTAATACCATGTATGTGCCTTACTTGTAAAATGTACTTATTCCACTACTGCTAAACCCAAACAGTCATGTAACCAATCCTACTTTTTGTACATGTATGTAAATGCAACTGTCGAGCCACACATATGGTCTATGTATGGTGGAGGGAAATAGGGGTATGTAGCCATGGACACATGGATCACACCCAGAACACACTCAAACCCCCACTTCAACATCCAACCGTCCACTGCTGACCATTTCCCAATGTTGTGGCAATAAGGACTTGGGGGTCCACAGGGAAAGAGCCATTCCCAAGCAGAGACAAAGTGCAAGGGCTTTGGGCACTCAAGTCGAGGGCCAGAGCACACAGTGCAAAGACCAGTGGCACAAGAGTGGGGGTGTGATGTTGTGTATGTATATACCCTGTACACTCAATGTACAGTTACACAAGACCAATAAATGTATCTTTACACTGTATACAATATGCAGAAATACAATTTGTGAAACTGTATACCACCAGAGGGTGCAACTGGTGGAGACCTAGAGGTCACCTGCACATCGCAGGTAACCAGGTATAAAAGGGACCCCACCTTACTGTAACCTCATTCGAGAGCTGCAATAAATGGACTAAGGCCACAACAGTTCAAGTGCAATACCTTACCTCGTGGAGTCATTAATAGAGTGTTAACAGATACCACAACTAGAACCACTGCACATGCTATTGAGAAAAGGTGACAACTGGGTGTGGGGCGCATCGCAAGACAGAGCTTTCGAGAAAGCCACCAATCTGCTTTGCTCGAACAAGCTGCTGGCACATTGTGACCCATGTAAACGTTAGGTTTTGGCCTGTGACGTATCGTCATATGGAATTGGTTGCGTACTCCAACAAGCCAATGAGTCGGGGAAACTTCAACCTGTCGCTTATGCATGCAAAAGTTTGTCTAAAATGGAAAGAACCTACAGCATGATAGAAAAAGAAGCTTTAGCATGTGTGTACAATGTTAAAAAGATGCATCAATACTTGTTCGGTCAGAGGTTCAAATTAGAGACTGATCACAAGCCGTTCATTTCATTGTTTTCCGAGAGTAAAGGTATCAATACCAACGCATCCAAAGGTGGGCGCTGACATTATCTGCCGATGATTATGTAATTCGCCACAGACCTGGCACAGAGAATTGTGCTGATGCTTTGAGCTGGTTGCCGTTGCCCAAACCGGAGGTGGAAACGCCACAACCGATGGATCTAATGTTAATCATGGATGCTTTTGAGAGTAAAGGAACCCCTGTCACGGCTCAACAATTAAGACCTGGACCAGCCAGGATCTGATTTTATCGGTGGTAAAGGGTTGCATCCTCAAAGGGAATTGGTCTGCCATATCTAAGCAAATGTGCGAGGAGGCCAAACCGTACATTCATTGCAAGGACAAACTGTCTATTCAGGCAGATTGCATATTGTGGGGCAATCGCGTTGAAATGCCCAATAAAAGGAGAGAGAAGTTCATGCGTGAGTTACACAGCACACATCCTGGTATAGTGATAATGAAGGTCATCGCCAGGTCCCATGTATGGTGGCCAGGAATTGATTCTGCGCTGGAATCATGCGTGCATCAGTGCAACACTTGCATGCAGTTCAGCAAAGCACCAGCGGAATTGCCGCTGAGCCTGTGGTCATGGCCATCCAAACCTTGGTCCAGGATCCATGTAGATTTTGCAGGTCCCTTCCTGGGCAAGATGTTTTCAGTGGTGGTGGATGCTTATTCGAAGTGATTGGAATGCATAATCATGTTATCCAGCCCGTCCACGGTAACCATAGAGAATCTCAATGTCATGTTCGCGACACATGGTCTGCCTGACATAGTGGTGAGCGACAATGGGTCATGCTTCACCAGTCAGGAGTTTCAGGTGAAACTTAATGGCATAAAACATGTAAGGTCAGCACTGTTCAAGCCTGCTCCCGACGGGAAAGCTGAACGTGCAGTACAAATTATCAAGCAAAGCATTTGAGGAGAGTAACCCAAGGGTCACTGCAGACGCGCTTGTCCTACATACTGCTGTGTTACAGGGCAAGACCCCACACACTCATAGGGGTCTAGCCTGGTGAACTCATGATGAAAAGAGGTCTTAAGACCAAGCTATCTCTGGTACACCCGGATTTAAATAATCATGTTGAATACAAATGACAAAGTCAACAAGGGTACCACGATCGCGCAACTGTGTCACGCGAGATTTCTGTTAATGATCCTGTATATGTGTTGAACTATGGTCAGGGTCCTAAATGGATTGCTGGTACGGTCATGGCCAAGAGGGCAACAGAGTATTCGTTATTAAGCTCAAAAATGGGCAAACTTGCAGGAAACACATGGATCAGACAAAGCTGAGCCAGAACAGTCGGACGAGGAAACCATCGACGACCAACCAACCTACCAGCAGCCTTCAGTGGACTCAAGGGTCATCAGTGAACCTGGAATTTCCATCACAGACCTGTTCAATAAAAATGGACTTGCAATTCCTGACATGACCACTGCCACCCCCAACAAGTCAGTCATCCAGTCATCAGCCACAACAGAACCCGCACATTCACCCAAGGCTGGAATTGAATTGAGACGGTCAACCCGGGAGCGCAAAGCACCGGACCGTCACAACCTGTGAAAGACTGTGGTAAGATCGCAGAGGGAGATATTGTCATGTATATACACTCTGTTCGTAGCCACCAGATGGCGTCATTGTTGGAGGCCACCGAGCAGCACGCACATGGTGCTACTTAGATATAAACGGTCAGCCATTTTAAGAGTCAGGCATTTTGGCCTAAATAAAGCAGAGCCAAGGTTATACCTTGCTTAGTTAAACAGTACTCAGTTGGATCCGTTATTGCATACATAACACCCATGACCACGGAGGCTCAGACTGACAGAGCTGGAGCATTGTACCACATTGCTAAGTTCCCCAGGGTGCAGGGAGCAATACAGTGCACACAAAGCACCATGCGGGCACCTTCTCAGGACCCAGAGCGTTTTCGTAACACTCCCTGAAGGTCCAACTAGTTGTCGACCACAACCAGATAATCATGGCAGTGAATGCCAAATGTCCGGGCAGCTTCGATGAGGCTCACATCCTGCGTGATAGTGCTGTCTCTGATATGTTTAAGAGTCAGCCACAAGGACAATGCTGGATGCTTAGTGACAACCGATATGGTCTAGCCATCTGGCTGATGATCACACTGTGTGACACCCACACCGAGGCCGAGAAGCGATACAACCAGAGCCACAGAGACACACGCAATGTGGTCCAGAAAACAAGAACTGTGCTTAAGCAGCGCTTTAGATGCCTGGAGCACTCAGGAGGGGAGCTACAATACAACCCTGAGCAAGTAGCTAAATTCGTGGTCATGTGCTCCATGCTGCACAACTTGGCTATCAGGAGGGGACAAGAATTGCCAGAAGGGACTGATGGTCCATCTCAGGAGAGAGAGAAAGAGAAGAATGATGGGCTGGACGCTGAGCTAGGGCCAGACAATCAGGCTGACTATGCTACCATGCCCACACCCACCTCCAGACCACAGGAAAGGGCCCGTGGTGGCTACACAGCTGCAAGACTCTTGCTGTGTGTGTGCAGCTCAGAAATCAATGGTGGGCATCACCTTGGTGCCAGTTAAAGTTTAAGTTGATTCAAGTTAAGTTTTATTTAACCCTTTCATGTTAAGGAATCACCAGTGGGCAACGGTCCAGCTATCTGAGACAATGCACAACAAGGTTGTGTTGAATAAGTAATTTTTGTATGACCATTGGTCTGAAATCATAAGTACACAGGTAAAAACACACCACCCCTATTGTGTTCCTAACACAGATGAGACTACACACAGGGAGGTTAAAGTAACAGTGACCTCAGTCTTTATTAAGACACTCCAGAGTGAGGAACAGACCTTAGGAGCCGGCTCATATACAGTGCTCCCAAGGGATGCTGGGTTCCCTTGGGACTTCAGGGGATGCGCTCCCTGGTGGCGGAACATGGAAGTGCATGCTTTAAAGACACACAACATAACTCCCCCGCAAAGTCAAAGTGAAACTATTTACAAGGTGAGGCGGTCGGGAGCCTTTCTTTCACTGGTGGACCGCCTCGATACAAATGTCTGCTCTGGTGTGTTGGCTGTGCCCTCGCTGGGTTGGCGTGTCGTTGGCCCTGTAGGGCTGCTGAGTGAGCCTGGCCTTGCTGGGCTGTTAGACGTGATGGGTTCCATTTCCTGGTCCGGCATGGTGTCGTTGATCCTTTGGGTGTGTGTTGTGGGCTCGAAAAAGGTGGTGTCTGCTGTGGGTTGTTCAGGGCAGTCTGTGAACCGCAGCCTCGTTTGGTCCAGGTGCTTTCTGCAAGTTTGTCCATTGTCTGGTTTGTCTACAAACATCCTACTCCCTTCTTTAGCTATCACAGTGCCTGCGATCCACTTGGGACCATGTCCATAGTTTAGCACATACACAGGGTCATTCAGATCAATTTCCCTTGACACAGTGGCAAGACCACAGTGGAGAGGCGTCGGGAGGTACGTGGAGAGACGTGAGTCCGGGTCGGCGAGAGGCCTACAAAAGGCCGCGAGAGGCGTCGGGAGGTACGTGGAGAGACGTGAGTCCGGGGTCGGCGAGAGGCCTACAAAAGGCCGCGAGAGGCGTCGGGAGGTGCGTGGAGAGACGTGAGTCTGGGGTCGGCGAGAGGCGAGCGTGTGCAGCTACAGGGAGAGGGCAAAAAAGAAGTAGAAAGAAACGGAAAGGTGACGTCACAGCCAAGGGGGTAAGTGATTGGCTGGTGATTGGTGAGTAGCTTTTCTTTTTCTTTATTTTTTATATCAGTCAGTAACTTTTAACATTGTTGTTGCCAATTTAAGTGTATCTAAGGGTTAAGTCATGGCAGGGGAGCTCGGTCATGTGATATGCTCCTCCTGTACCATATGGGAACTCAGGGACACTTCCGGTGTCCCTGACGACTACGTGTGCGGGAAGTGTATCCGCCTCCAGCTCCTGACTGACCGCGTTGCGGAATTGGAGCTGAGGGTGGATTCACTCTGGAGCATCCACGATGCTGAGAACGACGTGAGTAGCACGTGTAGCGAGTTGGTCTTACTGCAGGAGAAGGATCCACAGCCAGCTAGGGAATAGAAGACCAGCAGGAAGAGTAGTGCAAGGAAGGTAGTGCAGGGGTCCCCTGTGGTCATCCCCCTGCAAAACAGATACACTGCTTTGAGTGTTGTTGAGGGGGATGGCTCATCAGGGGAGGGCAGCAGCAGCCAAGTTCATGGCACCATGGCTGGCTCTGTTGCACAGGAGGGCAGGAAAAAGAGTGGGAGAGCAATAGTGATAGGGGATTCAATTGTGAGGGGAATAGATAGGCGTTTCTGCGGCTGCAACCGAGACTCCAGGATGGTATGTTGCCTCCCTGGTGCAAGGGTCAAGGATGTCTCGGAGCGGGTGCAGGACATTCTAAAAAGGGAGGGAGAACAGCCAGTTGTGGTGCACATTGGTACCAATGACATAGGTAAAAAAAGGGATGAGGTCCTACGAAATGAATTTAAGGAGCTCGGAGCTGAATGAAAAAGTAGGACCTAAAAAGTAGTAATCTCGGGATTACTACCAGTGTCACGTGCTAGTCAGAGTAGGAATCGCAGGATAGCGCAGATGAATATGTGTCATGAGCAGTGGTCAGCAGGAAGGGATTCAAATTCCTGGGGCATTGGAACCGGTTCTGGGGGAGGTGGGATCAGTACAAACCGGATGGTCTGCACCTGGGCAGGACCAGAACCAATGTCCTCGGGGGAGTGTTTGCTAGTGCTGTTGGGGAGGAGTTAAACTAATATGACAGGGGGATGGGAACCAATGCAGGGAGACAGAGGGAAACAAAAAGGAGACAAAAGCAAAAGACGGAAAGGAGATAAGGAAAAGTGGAGGGCAGAGAAACCCAAGAAAAAGAACAAAAAGGGCCACTGTACAGCAAACTTCTAAAAGGACAAAGGGTGTTAAAAAAACAAGCCTGAAGGCTTTGTGTCTTAATGCAAAGAGTATCCGTAATAAGTTGGATGAATTAACTGTGAAAATAGATGTTAACAAATATGACGTGATTGGGATTACGGGGACGTGGCTCCAGGATGATCAGGGCTGGGAACTCAACATCCAGGGGTATTCAACATTCAGGAAGGATAGAATAAAAGGAAAAGGAGGTGGGGTAGCATTGCTGGTTAAAGAGGAGATTAATGCAACAGTTAGGAAAGACATTAGCTTGGATGATGTGGAATCTGTATGGGTAGAGCTGCAGGACACCAAAGAGCCAAAAACGTTAGTGGGAGTTGTGTACAGACCTCCAAACAGTAGTAGTGATGTTCGGGAGGGCATCAAACAGGAAATTAGGCGTGCATGCAATAAAGGTGCAACAGCTATAATGGGTGACTTTAATATGCACATAGATTGGGCTAACCAAACTGGAAGCAATACGGTGGAGGAGGATTTCCTAGAGTGCATAAGGGATGGTTTTCTAGACCAATATGTCAAGGAACCAACTAGGGGGGAGGCCATCTTAGACTGGGTGTTGTGTAATGAGAGAGGATTAATTAGCAATCTCGTTGTGTGAGGCCCCTTGGGGAAGAGTGACCATAATATGGTGGAATTCTGCATTAGGATGGAGAATGAAACAGTTAATTCAGAGACCATGGTCCAGAACTTAAAGAAGGTAACTTTGAAGGTATGAGGCGTGAATTGGCTAGGATAGATTGGCGAATGATACTTAAGGGGTTGACTGTGGATGGGCAATGGCAGACATTTAGAAACCGCATGGATGAACTACAACAATTGTACATTCCTGTCTGGCGTAAAAATAAAAAAGGGAAGGTGGCTCAACTGTGGCTATCAAGGGAAATCAGGGATAGTATTAAAGCCAAGGAAGTGGCATACAAATTGGCCAGAAATAGCAGCGAACCCGGGGACTGGGAGAAATTTAGAACTCAGCAGAGGAGGACAAAGGGTTTGATTAGGGCAGGGAAAATAGAGTACGAGAAGAAACTTGCAGGGAACATTAAGACGGATTGCAAAAGTTTCTATAGATATGTAAAGAGAAAAAGGTTAGTAAAGACAAACGTAGGTCCCCTGCATTCAGAATCAGGGGAAGCCATAACGGGGAACAAAGAAATGGCAGACCAATTGAACAAGTACTTTGGTTCGGTATTCACTAACGAGAACACAAAAAACCTTCCGGATATAAAAGGGGTCAGAGGGTCTAGTAAGGAGGAGGAACTGAGGGAAATCTTTATTAGTCGGGAAATTGTGTTGGGGAAATTGATGGGATTGAAGGCCGATAAATCCCCAGGGCCTGATGGACTCTATCCCAGAGTACTTAAGGAGGTGGCCTTGGAAATAGCGGATGCATTGACAGTCATTTTCCAACATTCCATTGACTCTGGATCAGTTCCTATCAAGTGGAGGGTAGCTAATGTTACCCCACTTTTTAAAAAAGGAGGGAGAGAGAAAACAGGGAATTATAGACCGGTCAGCCTGACCTCAGTCATGGGTAAAATGATGGAATCAATTATTAAGGATGTCATAGCAGCGCATTTGGAAAGTCAGCATGGATTTGTGAAAGGGAAATCATGCTTGACAAATCTTCTGGAATTTTTTGAGGATGTTTCCAGTCGAGTGGACAAGGGAGAACCAGTTGATGTGGTATATTTGGACTTTCAGAAGGCTTTCGACAAGGTCCCACACAAGAGATTAATGTGCAAAGTTAAAGCACATGGGATTGGGAGTAGTGTGCTGACGTGGATTGAGAACTGGGTGTCAGACAGGAAGCAAAGAGTAGGAGTAAATGGGTACTTTTCAGAATGGCAGGCAGTGACTAGTGGGGTACCACAAGGTTCTGTGCTGGAGCCCCAGCTGTTTACACTGTACATTAATGATTTAGACGAGGGGATTAAATGTAGTATCTCCAAATTTGCGGATGACACTAAGTTGGGTGGCAGTGTGAGCTGCGAGGAGGATGCTATGAGGCTGCAGAGTGACTTGGATAGGTTAGGTGAGTGGGCAAATGCATGGCAGATGAAGTATAATGTGGATAAATGTGAAGTTATCCACTTTGGTGGTAAAAACAGAGAGACAGACTATTATCTGAATGGTGACAGATTAGGAAAAGGGGAGGTGCAACGAGACCTGGGTGTCATGGTACATCAGTAATTGAAGATTGGCATGCAGGTACAGCAGGCGGTTAAGAAAGCAAATGGCATGTTGGCCTTCATAGCGAGGGGATTTTGAGTACAGGGGCAGGGAGGTGTTGCTACAGTTGTACAGGGCCTTTGTGAGGCCACACCTGGAGTATTGTGTACAGTTTTGGTCTCCTAACTTGAGGAAGGACATTCTTGCTATTGAGGGAGTGCAGCGAAGGTTCACCAGACTGATTCCCGGGATGGCGGGACTGACATATCAAGAAAGACTGGATCAACTGGGCTTGTATTCACTGGAGTTCAGAAGAATGAGAGGGGACCTCATAGAAATGTTTAAAATTCTGACGGGTTTAGACAGGTTAGATGCAGGAAGAATGTTCCCAATGTTGGGGAAGTCCAGAACCAGGGGTCACAGTCTAAGGATAAGGGGTAAGCCATTTAGGACCGAGATGAGGAGAAACTTCTTCACCCAGAGAGTGGTGAACCTGTGGAATTCTCTGCCACAGAAAGTTGTTGAGGCCAATTCACTAAATATATTCAAAAGGGATGAGATGAAGTCCTTACTACTAGGGGGATCAAGGGGTATGGTGAGAAAGCAGAAAGGGGGTACTGAAGTTGCATGTTCAGCCATGAACTCATTGAATGGTGGTGCAGGCTAGAATGTCCGAATGGCCTACTCCTGCACCTATTTTCGATGTTTCTATGTTTCTATGACCATCATTTACATTTTGTTGCTGCTGCCTGCTCTCCACCTGATCATGTAGGTTGGGGTGAACCAGCGAGAGTCTGGTTTTAAGTGTCCTTTTCATGAGTAGCTCAGCTGGGGACACTCCTCTGAGCGAGTGGGGTCTTGTGTGGTAGCTGAGCAGTACTCGGGACAGGCGGGTTTGGAGTGAGCCTTCTGTGACTCGTTTAAGGCTCTGTTTGATGGTTTGTACTACCCGCTCTGCCTGCCCAATGGAGGCTGGTTTAAACGGGGCCAAGGTGACATGTTTGATCCCATTGCGGGTCATGAATTCTTTAAATTCGGCACTGGTGAAACATGGCCCGTTGTCACTGACCAGTATGTCAGGCAGGCCATGGATGGAAAACTTGGCCCTCAGGCTTTCAACGGTGGCAGTGGCGGTGCTTCTCGATATTATTTCACATTCAATCCATTTTGAAAAAGCATCCACCACCACGAGGAACATTTCACCGAGAAACGGGCCCGCATAGTCGACATGGATCGTTGACCATGGCCTGGAGGGCCAGGACCACAAACTTAGTGGTGCCTCTCTCGGCGTGTTGCTCAAATGAGCACATATGCTGCATTGCCGTACACAGGACTCGAAGTCTGAGACGATACCGGGCCACCACACGTGGGATCTGGCTATCGCTTTCATCATTACTATACCCGGGTGTGTGCTGTGGAGATCCGAGATGAACGTCTCCCTGTCCTTTTTGGGTAGTACTACACGGTTACCGCACAACAGGCAGTCTGCCTGAATGGACAGCTCGTCCTTTCGCCACTGGAATGGCTTGATTGGTATTTGCATTTCAACGGGGATGCTGGCCCAGCTCCCATGTAGTAAACATTTTTTTACTAGGGACAGCAGAGGATCTTGACTGGTCCAAGTCCAAATCTGGTGGGCCGTGACAGGTGATTTATCATTTTCAAACGCTTCCATGACCATCAACAAGTGTGTGGGCTGCGCCGCCATCAACAAGTTTGCAGGCTGCGCCATTTCCACCCCCGTGGTGGGCAATGGTAGCCGACTGAGAGCATCCGCACAGTTCTCGGTGCCTGGCCTGTGGGGGATGGTATAGTTATACGCTGATAGCGCGAGTGCCCATCTTTGTATGCGGACTGAGGCATTAGTATTTATTCCCTTGTTTTCAGCGAACAGGGATATGAGGGGCTTGTGATCGGTTTCCAGCTTAAATTTGAGGCCAAACAGTTACTAATGCATTTTCTTTACCCCAAACACACACGCTAATGCCTCTTTCTCAATCATGCTGTAGGCCCTCTCGGCTTTAGACAAGCTCCTGGAGGCATAGGAGACAGATTGCAACTTCCCCGCAACGTTAGCTTGTTGTAATACACACCCGGCTCCATACGAGGACGCATCACATGCTAGCACATGTCTTTTAAATGGGTTGTACAATACAAGCAGCTTGTTGGAGCATAAAATGTTTCTGGCTTTCTCAAAAGCAATTGCTTGTTTTTTTCCCCATACTCAGTTCTCACCTTTACGCAATAACACATGTAGGGGCTCTAAAAGGGTGCTTAACCCCGGTAGGAAGTTACCAAAATAGTTGAGGCGTCCCAGGAACAACCGCAGCTCCGTGACATTCTGTGGCCTGAGCGCGTTCCTGATAGCCTCTGTCTTGGCGTCTGTGGGCCGTATGCCGTCCGCTGCGATCTTTCTCCCCTTCTATTGCTATGAAGACGCATTTCAACCTCTTCAGTCGCAGCCCTCCGTGATCCAGTCGCTGGAGGACCTCCTCCAGGTTTTGTAGGTGCTCGACGGTGTCCCGACCCGTGACCAATATGTCGTCCTGAAAACCACCATGCATGGTACCGACTTGAGTAGGCTCTCCATGTTTCTCTGGAAGATCGCTGCAGCGGACCGAATTCCAAATGGGCATCTGTTGTAGATGAACAGTCCCTTGTGCGTGTTGATGCAGGTGAGGCCCTTCAAAGACTCCTTCAGCTCCTGCGTCATGTAGGCCGAAGTCAGGGTGAGCTTGGTGAACGTCTTGCCTCCTGCCAGCGTCGCAAATAGGTCATCTGTCTTAGGTAGCGGGTATTGGTCCTGTCGCGAGAAACGATTAATAGTTACTTTATAAT
This sequence comes from Pristiophorus japonicus, assembly GCF_044704955.1. NCBI lineage: Eukaryota > Metazoa > Chordata > Chondrichthyes > Pristiophoridae > Pristiophorus > Pristiophorus japonicus. The sequence goes on from NC_091977.1 coordinate 419,204,298, forward strand.
CGCCGCAAATCCTGACCGTGCCATCACTTTTGAGTACTGGAACAATCGGGCTGGCCCACTCGCTGAATTCCATTGGGGAGATGATGCCCTCGCGTTGCAGCCTGTCCAGCTTGATTTCCACTCTCTCCCTCATTATGTGAGGTACTGCTCCCGCCTTGTGGTGAATGGGTTGTGCCTGGCACAAAGTGGATCCGTACCTTCGCCCCAGAAAAGTTTCCAATGCCTGGCTCAAAAAGGGAAGGAAATTTGTTGAGAACCTGGGTACATGAGGCTTCATTGACATGTGATAGCGCTCGGATGTCATCCCAGTTCCAGTGGATTTTGCCCAGCCAGCTCCTTCCAAGCAATGTGGGGCCATCGCATGGGACAATCCAAAGTGGCAGTTCGTGCACCGTGCCCTCGTAAGTGACCTTGACCATAGTGCTGCCCAGGACAGTGATGAGCTCTTTGGTGTACGTTCTCAGTTTCGTGTGGATGGGGCTCAGGGCTGGTCTGAGTGCCTTGTTGCACCACAGTCTCTCAAACATCTTTTTACTCATAATGGATTGGCTAGCGCCAGTGTCCAGTTCCATGGCTACGGGTAAGCCATTCAATTTTACATTTAGCATTATAGGTGGACATTTCGTCGAAAATGTGTGCACCCCATGTACTTAAGCATCTCCCTCCTCTCTCTGAGGCTCGAAATTGCTTTGATCCACCATGGACCGATCTTCCTCTGCCACGTGGTGGTTAGCAGGTTTTGCAGAGCTTGCAGCTCGTCTGCAAGCTCGATGGAGCTGCCCCATTGTTCCACAGCTCTTGTAAACATACCCTTTGAAGCAGCATGAAAATGCTGAATGGAAGCGTCCACATTGCCAACAAGGTGTGAATTGCCTTGCATTTATCCTTTGTTGCAGACTCTGATTCATCTGGTCACCTGAGGCCTGCTAGCTGTTGCAAACTTGGGGTTTCTGCCCTGTACATTTCTGCTCGCAAACACAGTTCCAGTTAATTTATGAACATTGCTAGCGCTTGTATGCTGAGAGATTTGTTTGGTGTTATCACTGGTGGACATAAACACCTGTGCTATCGCAATGGCCTTACTGAGGGTCGGTGTCTCTACAGTCAAATGTTTTCGTAGGATGGTCTCGTGGCCAATGCCCAGTACAAAAAAATCTTTGAACATTTGCTCCAGGTAGCCATCAAACTCAGAATGTCCTGCAAGTCGCCTTAGCTCGACGACGTAGCCTGCCACTTCCTGACCTTCAGATCGCTGGCATGTGTAGAACCGATACCTTGCCATCAGCACGCTCTTCCTCGGGTTAAGATGCTCCCGAACCAGTGTACACAGCTTCTCATACGACTTATCTGTGGGTTTCACCTGAGCCAGAAGATTCTTCATGAGGCTGTAGGTCGGTGCCCTGCAGACCATGAGGAGGACCGCTCTCTTTTTTGCAGCGCTTCCTTCTCCGTCCAGCTCATTGGCTACAAAGTACTGGTCTAGCCATTCGGCATAGGCTTCCCAGTCCTCACCCTCCGAGAATTTCTCCAGGGTGCCCACAGTTTGCTGCATCTTTGCTTTGGATTTGTATACTCGTCGCCAGTTGTTGTGTTTGTGCTCCTAACACAGATGAAACTGCACACAGGGAGGTTAAAATAACAGTGATCTCAGTCTTTATTAAGACACTCCAGAGTGAGGAACAGGCCAGCTTATATACAATTCTCCCAAAGGTTGCTGGGATCCCTTGGGACTTCATGGTCCCTGGTGGCGGAACATTGGAGTGCATGCTTTACAGATACACAACAATCCTACCCCACTTTTTCGACCATTGACATCAATCATATGGTCAACATGTCCAGCAACACAGAACACAAATGCAAAGCAGGAGAGTGGTTCGCCTGCCCCTATACATTACAACAAATTACATACGCTGCGGTGGAGATATAACACAGCCATCACCTGTGGATATGCATCTCACTTTCCTTCCCCCCTCCTCTTCTTCTCCCCACTTCTACCCCTTCCCCTCCTCGCTCCATGCCGCCTGGCCGAAGAGCTCCTCATTGGGGGCGGATGAAGGCAGAGGCGGTGGTTGCACGGGTATGGTAGCGGGGTGTGCCGAGGTGGGAACATTCTCGGATCCAGAAGCAGGATCTTGGTCCTGCCTCTCATGTGTTGTTGGCATTGGTGGTGCGGAACCTTGGGGTGGAGTGCCGCGCTCCGGGAACACTGGGAGGCCTGTGCCAGCAGTGTTCCTGGCTATTGTCTTCAGGGCCTCCGCCATCTGCGGAACATACTCAGTCACGGTGGCCAGCTGTCGGGATATGCCCGCCAATGCATCGAGGATCTGGTCACCAATGTCTACAGTCCTCTTGGACAACTGTACCTTCTCTCTGCTCTCATGTGGCACTCATGGACCAGACCTGCCGCATCCACGCAACCTTCGCGGGGTTGGTGCCGTCCTGGGGACAAATGGGGTGTCCTCAAGTGAGGTGCTTGGGGCCAGTACCTCCAGAGTGGAGGCAGGAATGGCTGGAGGAGCACTAGATGGCCGGCCTTGGAGGGGAATTGCTTCTGGAGTGTGGTGATGTAGGTTCATCGATGTCCACGCTCTCATCCATAGAGAACAGATCCAGCGGATTGACGGGCGAGAATCGGACATTCGCAGCACCAGATGTAGGATCATCTGGCGAGTCTGGCCCTGCGCCCCCACCTTCAGGCCTCTGTGGTCTTGTCTTGGGACACGCTGCTGGCTAAGCTGCAAAACACAAATGAGGTTATTAGAGGAGAAGGGGGTGCTAGGGTCACAAGGTGATTCCAGCGCTACACATAGCATATGCACGACAAAAGCACCTCCACGATCAAAATCATCACAGACATCACATTCCATGACCATCAACACATTCTGCATTGCAATGATTTTCATTAGGCCAACATTATTTATAGGACAATTTTAGAAATCATCTATCATATACTATTTTTCGGATATGAGTGGGTATGGCATCTATTGACTTTACATCATGCAATGGTGTAAACTTTACTCACGTGACATCACTTCAGGGTCTGCAGATGCTTGTGTGGCCATCCGGGGGTGCTTCCCCACGAGTGTGAGCACCCGCTCCTCCATCTCAGTGATGTCACTGGGGACTGGTGGCCCCCTACCCGTTCACCTCTGCACAGACCTCATCGTTGATAGCTCCTTCTGTAAATGGTAACAGATGACATGGCATGAGATCATTGCGTGATATCATTACTAGGTACTGTCACAGAGACTGATACAACACATAACCGACAGATGTAATCATGATTATTATGATAATTATCATTCTTTACCTAAAGACATACACCGTGACCGCAGGCTTTGAGCACAACATTCCCGGTAAAAGTGAAAGACCTCACATCTGATGATAGTCACTCATGACTCTTACAAATCAAATTATATAAATACATAAGTACATTTAAATAAATGTACTACTTACTCTTGCAGATCCGCTAAGGTCGTTCCATCGTTTGCAGCATTGGTTGACCTCACACTTCTCGTTGGTCGCCGACGAGACCACCTCTGCTATCTCGCCTCATATCTTCTGGTAGGCTTTTGTGGTGGGCTTCCCACGCCCTCCCTGGGTCAAATCCCCCCAGCATAACTTGACCTCCTGTAGGAGGGAGGCATTTGCCTCATCCGAGAACCTCCTTGCTCTTTTGCGCCCTCCAATGTGTTCATCTCCCAGCTCACTGCTCTCACCAGCGTCAGTCTCCACAGCTTGCTGTTTCGCCTCCTCCTCTCCCTCCAGTATAAGTACCAAATTCGGGCAAATAACTGGCTGGTAACAGCTAATTTTTTTCCCAATTTGCTCTAAAGCTATAATCTCTCCCTCATTCCTCCCAAAGCTGCCACATCATACCCACATATGCCTTCACTCCCTCACAGCTCCCTCTCTCTGTCTCCTCTTCTGTGCTTGTCATGATGACACTTGACCTCCTGAATCACGGGAATCGAGTGTTGCCATGCCATTGCTAAGGATGGCGACACTTCATAGCAGAAGGTCAGAGAGATTTAACGCTACCGCCCATTTCATATCGCTCGCTGTAACGCCCAATTACAAAAATAGAGACAAGGGGCTTTGAGAATGGGTGACATGCCGACAATCTGAAAACCCATTTTTACCACCCACGCCGGAAATAGCACCCATTTTGGGGCGATCTGCACAGAAGTGTAAAATCTTGCTCTTAATTACATTTTATTTCAATTAATTTTAAATATGTGAGTTTTTTTTATAAACTTATTGCGCTGTGTTTCTTGTTTAATGGGTTATTTTCATTTATGTAATGGCAGCTTGTACATACCGAGTACCCATTTTTAGCAATGAGAATACTGCACAGTGATTGGTGGTCCAGACCCATGTGATTCCAACAAATGCGTTTGTATGTGAAAGACATCTTCCCATGTTCTGCTCAGCAAATAAAGGCCTCAGACCAGAACCTTAAGTTCCTCCAGGACCAACAGGTAGTTTTGTAGATTTTTTTCGGGTTGGGGCATTCATATAAGGAGTCCTCCAACCGCAATTTTCGGCCCAATACCCCCAACACCATGAGCTCTTAGCTTGTATAGTAACCTTTTATGTTGCATCTTATCGAATGCCTTTTGGAAATTCAAATACAGTACATTTATTGTTTCCCCTTTATCCACCTTGACCATTACATCCTCAAAGAACTCTAATAAATTTGTCAATTTGTTGACTCTGCTTGATTGTATTATCATTTTCTAAATGTCCTGCTACTATACCCTTAATAATTGATTCCAGTATTTTCCCAATGACAGATGTTTGGCTAACTGGCCTATAGTTTCCTGCTTTCTGTCTACCCACTTTCTTGAATAGGGACGTTACATTTGCAGTTTTCCAATCTACATGGGACCTTTCCAGAATCCAAGGAATTTTGATAGATTTCAACCAATGCATCCACTATCTCTGCAGCCACTTTTTTTAAGACCCTACGATGCAAGCCATCAGATCCAAGGGACTTGTCAGCCTTTACTCCCATCAATTTGCCTAGGACTTGTTCTCTAGTGATAATGATTGTTTTAATTACCTCCCTCTATTATGCCGCCTGATTTTCTACTATTATTGGAATGCTTTTAGTGTCTTCTACCTTGAAGACAGATACAAAATATTTGTTCAAAGTCTCTGCCATTTCTCTGTTTCCCATTATTAATTCCCCAGTCTCATCCTCTAAGGGACCAACATTTACATTAGCTATTCTCTTCCTTTTTATATACTTGTAGAAGTATTTACTGTCTGTTTTTATATTTCTTGCTAGTTTACTCTCATGGGTGTAGATTTTTGGGTCTTCTGCACTCTGTTTTTTGCCAGGAGTGGTGGCAATGGCAGCGGTGAGGTCTCCTGGGCAGGTAGTCAGTCTCCAGCGCCCTGCAGGGATCCTCGGGTCCAGTTTTGTGGAGGCGTGGAGCAGCACCGCCCGGAAGAGTGACACCCGTATGCAACACCCCTGGTTGCGACACTGGTGCAAGTTTTGACTTCAGCGCGACTCAGACGTCCCGAAGCGTGCCCCACAGTGAACGCCTGGGAAATCAGGCGGTCCAACGATAACAATTGCAGAGAGATATGTAATGGACTCCTAAGGTAAGTGTGATTGTTTATTCTTTTTAATGTTATTTGCGATTTATGTTGTGGTGGCATGGGCAATATTTTGGGAATGCTTTTGTTGGTTTATTTTTATTTTTTATTTCTCCCCAAGCGTCTCTTGGAGCGCTCCAGGCCCGGCTCTTTAGCTCAGGATTTTCCCATGCTAGCGCCCAAGAGAGGTGTACAACACTTCCCTAAGAGCTGCACCCACTGATTCAGGCCCAATTTTAATTATTGAGGCGCAAACTGCTCCCGGGCACAAATTTACTACCCCACCGCCATTACTGCTCCAAAATCACCAAAGCTAAAAATCCAACCCTATTTTCTCCCTCTTTATTATTTTTTTAGCCATCCTTGCTGGTTTCTATCATTTTCCCAATCTTCTGGCCTGCCACTAATCTTTGCAACATTATATGCCTTTTCTTTCAATTTGATACCATTCTTAAGTTGCTAAGTTAGCCATGGATGATTCATCTTTCTAGTAGAGTCTTTCTTTCTCAATGTAATATATCCTTGTTGAAAATTATGAAACATCTCCTTAAATGTCTACCACTGCTTATTTACCATCTTACCTTTTAATCTATGTCCCCAGTCCACTTTAGTCTATCTTCATACCCTTTGTAATTGCCTTTATTTAGGTTTAATACACTAGTTTCAGACCCAAGTTTCTCACCCTCAAACAGAATGTGAAATTCTATCATGTTATGATCACTCTTCCCTCGAGGATCCTTTATTATGAGATCATTAATTAATAATATCTCATTACACATTACCAGATATAAAATAGCCTGTTCCGTGGTTGGTTCCACAACGTATTGTTCGAAGAAACTGTCCCGAATACACTCTATGCACTCATCCTCAAGGCTACCTTTGCCAATATGATTTGTCCAATCTATATGAAGATTAAAATTTCTCACCATTATTGCAGTACCTCTCTTACAAGCTCCTATTATTTACTGATTTATACTCTGTCCTACAGTGTAGCTACTGTTGGGGAGCCTGTAGACTATTTCTTATCTCCACCCAAACTGATTTTACATTTTGATCTTCTAAGCCAATATCATTTCTCACTACTGCACTGATCTCATCCTTTATTAAGTGAGCTACCCCACCTCCTTTTCCTTTCCGTCTATCCTTCCGAAATGTCAAGTACCCCTGAATATTTAGTTCTCAGCCTTGGTCACCTTGCAACCATGTCTCTGCAATGGCTATCAGATCTTATCCATTTATTTTTATTTATGCCATCAATTGTGCCTTCCGGATATAAAAGAGGTCAGAGGGTCTAGTAAGAAGGAAGAACTGAGGGAAATCCTTATTAGTTGGGAAATTGTGTTGGGGAAATTGATGGGATTGAAGGCCGATAAATCCCCAGGGCCTGATGGTCTGCATCCCAGAGTACTTAAGGAGGTGGCCTTGGAAATAGCGGATGCATTGACAGTCATTTTCCAACATTCCATAGACTCTGGATCAGTTCCTATGGAGTGGAGGGTAGCCAATGTAAAAAAGGAGGGAGAGAGAAAACAGGGAATTATAGACCGGTCAGCCTGACATCGGTAGTGGGTAAAATGATGGAATCAATTATTAAGGATGTCATAGCAGCGCATTTGGAAAGAGGTGACAATAGGTCCAAGTCAGCATGGATTTGTGAAAGGGAAATCATGCTTGACAAATCTTCTGGAATTTTTTGAGGATGTTTCCAGTAAAGTGGACAAGGGAGAACCAGTTGATGTGGTGTATTTGGACTTTCAGAAGGCTTTCGACAAGGTCCCACACAAGAGATTAATGTGCAAAGTTAAAGCACGTGGGATTGGGGGTAGTGTGCTGACGTGGATTGAGAACTGGTTGGCAGACAGGAAGCAAAGAGTAGGAATAAATGGATACTTTTCAGAATGGCAGGCAGTGACTAGTGGGGTACCGCAAGGTTCTGTGCTGGGGCCCCAGCTGTTTACATTGTACATTAATGATTTAGACGAGGGAATTAAATGTAGTATCTCCAAATTTGCGGATGACACTAAGTTGGGTGGCAGTGTGAGCTGTGAGGAGGATGCACTGAGGCTGCAGAGTGATTGGGATAGGTTAGGTGAGTGGGCAAATGCATGGCAGATGGAGTATAATGTGGATAAATGTGAAGTTATCCACTTTGGTGGTAAAACCAGAGAGACAGACTATTATCTGAATGGTGACAGATTAGGAAAAGGGGAGGTGCAACGAGACCTGGGTGTCATGGTACATCAGTCATTGAAGGTTGGCATGCAGGTACAGCAGGCGGTTAAGAATGCAAATGGCATGTTGGCCTTCATAGCGAGGGGATTTGAGTACAGGGGCAGGAAGGTGTTACTACAGTTGTACAGGGCCTTGGTGAGGCCACACCTGGAGTATTGTGTACAGTTTTGGTCTCCTAACTTGAGGAAGGACATTCTTGCTATTGAGGGAGTGCAGCGAAGGTTCACCAGACTGATTCCCGGAATGGCGGGACTGACATATCAAGAAAGATTGGATCAACTGGGCTTGTATTCACTGGAGTTTAGAAGAATGAGAGGGGATCTCATAGAAACGTTTAAAATTCTGACGGGTTTAGACAGGTTAGATGCAGGAAGAATGTTCCCAATGTTGGGGAAGTCCAGAACCAGGGGTCACAGTCTCAGGATAAGGGGTAAGCCATTTAGGACTGAGATGAGGAGAAACTTCTTCACCCAGAGAGTGGTGAACCTGTGGAATTCTCTACCACAGAAAGTTGTTGAAGCCAATTCACTAAATATATTCAAAAAGGAGTTAGATGTAGTCCTTATTACTAGGGGGATCAAGGGGTATGGCGAGAAAGCAGGAATGGGGTACTGAAGTTGCATTTTTAGCCATGAACTCATTGAATGGTGGTGCAGGCTCGAAGGGCCGAATGGCCTACTCCTGCACCTATTTTCTATGTTTCTATGTTTCTAATTCATCTATCTTGTTTCAAATGCTGTGTGCATTCAGATAAAGAGCCTTTAATTTAGTCCTTTTTGCCATTTTTCCCTACTCTGACGCTATTTGCTGGTGCACTCCTATGTTTGTAAGCTCTGTCCCTTCCTGTCAGACTTTAGCTATCATTACCCCTATCGCTACCCTGCACTATTGCCTGGTCCTTCCTCTTTAACTTTCTAAATTTCCCCTCACTCAAACTCTCCCCCCCCCCCACCCCACTATTTAGTTTAAATCCCTATCTACAGCCCTAGTTATTCAATTTGCCAGGACACTGCCCCCAGCACAGTTCAAGTGAAGCCCATCCCATCAAAACAGCTCCCTCTTTCCTCAGTACTGGTGCCAGTGCCCCATGAATTAAAACCCATTTCTCCCACACCAATCTTTGAGCCACGCGTTCAACTCTCTGATCTTATTGATCCAATGCCAATTTGCTTGTGGCTCGGGTAGTAATCCAAAGATTATTACTGTCATGTATCCTACATGGCTACTGTTTGTACTATCACAAAGTGTGCCACCAGAGGACACAGCAGTGGGAGACTTGTAGGTTACCTGTACAGATGTGCTTGGCCTAGTATAAAAGGCAGGCCACCAGGTGTGGTCCTCACTCTGGAGTTATCAACAAAGGACTAAGGTCACTACAGTTCAAGTATAACACATTGCCTCGTGGAGTCATTATCAGAGCACCCAAAGACACAACAATTGGCGACAAGATTATGGACTTTCACGTGAAAATGGCTACCCTTGGTACGTTGCAGCAGTTCGCCGATGGTGATGATTGGGACACCTTTGTGGAGAGGCGCGACCATTTCTTCACAGCAAACGACCTGGCAGGAGACAATCCAGCCACACTGGCTGATAAGCGCAGAGCTATCCTGCTAACCAGTTGTGGGCCCACCGTCTATGGCCTCATCTGGGACTTGCTGGCACCAGTGAAGACAATGACCAAGATGTACGAGGAGCTCGTAACACTGATCCATGAGCAACGCAAGCCCAAGGAGAGCATCCTCACAGCCAGACATCGGTTTTACACCCACTGACGGCCCGAAGGTTAGGAAATCGCGAAATACACTGCAGACCTCAGGAGGCTGGCAACACCGTATGATTTTGCTGACCACCTCACCGAAGTGCTGCGGGACATTTTTGTCATTGGAATAGGCCATGAGGGCCTTCTTCATAAGCTACTGCCTGCGGATACTACAGTTGCACTGCAGAAGGCCATCTCCGTGAGCCAGGCATTCATGACCTCGACTTGTGGTTCTAGGCAGATGACTCACCCTCAGGACTCAAACACGGCAGGTAATGTGCACAGAGTGGCGCCTTTTAGAGGCTGGACTGTAGAACGCGAACCTTCTCAGGGAAGAGAGAACAGGCCCCTGAGTCCCTTAGCTCAGAGTCCGCCAAGGGGGGCTAATCGAGTGGCTCAATGCTGGCGTTGTGGAGGGAATCACAGGGCTCACCAGTGCCATTTTAAAGACTATGTATGCAAAGGCTGCAGCACAAAGGGCCACCTCTAGCGAATGTGTAAGAGAAATATGACTCACTGTGTCGATGAAGAGTCTGCAGATGGCCATGAGTCCAGTGCGGATTATGAAACGATAGGCAGAGAGGCAGCTCAGCTCCACGATGAGGTATATAGCATGTTTACCTGCACCACTGAGTGTTCCCCGTTGAGGATGGAAGTCGAGATAAATGGTGTTCCAGTCTTCATGGAAGTGGACACAGGGGTGAGCCAGTCAGTAATGAATCAAGAAGCCTTTGAGAGGCTATGGGACAATCAAGCAGAACGACCCAAATTGGTCCCGGTTCAGGCACAGCTGTGCACATACAATGATGAACTTATCCCAGTTGTTGGTAGTGCGGATGTTAAGGTACTCCATGATGTTGCGGTGCACAAGTTACCTCTGTGGATTGTTGCAGGTGATGGACCAACACTACTCGGAAGAAGGTGAATGGAGAAGATCCATTGGATCTTCCCTCCAGCGATCGACGGCTTCTGTGCTCAGAGGCAAAGCAAGCCCTCACCTGAGGTTGGATCCAGCACCAGAGAGCAGACCAGCACTGCACCTGAGGCACAGACCGTCCAGCACAACTGCATGGAGATGATCCAGCTGAGACCACCCGAATGCACTTCCAGGCTTCAGTGGCAGGACTCTGGAGAAAGAAAATCGGATCCAGAGTCGACTTCCCAGCTTCGGAGGCAGAACCCGGGGAGAAGAGGATCACTGCAGTCGACATCGTGGATGGAGGAAAGATGGCACCTGAACCACGAGGTGATGCGCTGAAGAAAAAGATGGCGGCGGCCAGACCACGAGGTGCAGCGCTGATGGAGCAACACGTGGCACCAAACGGAGAAGAGGATTAGGGTAAAGATAGCAAGGCTCTCTTAAAGGAGGCCTGCAACCCACCACACTTAAAGGGACAGTTCCACACACTCAAGCATTGTAATTGCAACTGTGAGTTAGAGATAAAATGTATAACTGATGATCAGACTTGTGTGCATGCAATAAGCAAGAAAACATCGCGCAATCGCAATCAAAGCTACAGGGTATTCACAATAAGTAATGAAACGTTGTGCGATGAAGGATTTCAACTGCACACAGCCAATGCAGTGGGCAAACACCCATTGGGAGCACACAGGCCCAGCGAGCTACCCATCGCTGTAGCCTGCATCCCTGGGACCAGAGTTATGCACCATGGAGTATGGCCACACGCAGCCAATACACATGAGCTGCAGAGCAAGCGATCTCAGGAGGGCAACGGCACCGGTATCGATACCCTGCCCCTGATCAGCTCCGCCTCTCAGGCACCCGATGGTACCAACCGCCACAAGCCTGAAAGAGCAAACTGTGCTAAGGCACAGCCCCCAGATCCCATCGCCACCAAGGCCATACCCGGGAATGAAGGGTCACCCACAACAGTTTTCCCAAAGGGGACCGAGACCAGCCTGGATCCCAAACCAAACAACGCCCAGGCTAGTGAGTCAGCAGTTCCCTGTGCACTGCTTGACAACAGCTCCTCAGGGAGCAGCAGCGACCCAGGGTGCAAAGAAAGGACAGGGAGGGCACAGGCATCTGTGAATCTGCCCAACACTAGAAGCAATGGCAACAGCCCCAAGAGCAGGCAAATTGAGCCAACCCGGTTCCCACTGCCAGCACTGGTCACCGCGCTGCCACCAGACTGCCTGGACACCATCCAGCAGTTCTGGAACTATCTTATCCTTACGCACCGGTTACCGATCCCCAGTACGTATCGATAATGTATCTCACCAGTCTAACGTACTTGTCTCACAACTGAACCACAAATGTAATGCGAACTTGTTTTTCTGGACTTGAATGTATATGAATGCAATGAGCCTCCGGCATAATCTATATGTCGGGGGGGAGGAGAATGGAGTGGTCAGGGACTCACACAAACAGCAACCACCAGCACTCTACTGCCAACGAAACACCAACCACTCACCCAAGATTGAAAAGACCTGCCAAGGGTCAACCAGATAGAGCTACTCCCAGAGCACAGTCAATGCAGAGGCGATTTGCACTAAAGGCTTGGGGGAGAGTGATGTCATGTATCCTACATGGCTATTGTTTGTGCTATTACAAGGTGTGCCACCAGAGGGCACAGCAGTGGGAAACTTATAAGTTACCTGTACAGGTGTGCCTGGCCTAGTATAAAAGGCAGGCCACCAGGTGTGATCCTTACTCTAGAGTTATCAATAAAGGACTATGGTCACTACAGTTCAAGTACAACACATTGCCTCGTGGAGTCATTATCAAAGCATCCAAGGACACAACAATTACCTTTGTGGTTCTGCTTTTTAATTTAGCCCCTAGCTGCTCATACTCCCTCAGCAGAACCTCTTTGTTTGTCCTACCTATGTCGTTGGTGCCTACATGGAATACGACAACTGGATCTTGGCCCTCTCACTCCAAGTTCCTCACCAGGCCAGAGGAGATGTCCTTAACCCTGGCAGGCAACACAGCCTTCGGGACTCACGCTCTCGGCTGCAGAGAATATTACCTATCCCCCTAACTACACTGTACCCTATCACTACTGTATTCCTTTTAACTCCACCAACTAGAATGGCCCCCTGTACCACGGTGCTGTGGTCAGTTTGTTCATCTTCCTTGCAGTCCCTGCTCTTGTCCACAAGAACTGCAAGAACCTCGTACTTGTTGGACAAGTGCAAGGGCTGAGGCTCCTGCAATGCTACATTCTGCCTTCTAGATCCCCATACCTGCCTCACTTGTAGCCACACCCTCCTGTCTCTGATCACGGACCAAATCTGAAGTACTTAACCTAAGGAATGTGACTGCCTCCTGGAGCAAAGTGTCCAGGTAACTTTCTTCCTCTCTGATGCATCCAGAGCTCAGACTCCAATTCATCAACTCTGAGCCAAAGTTCCACGAGCAGCCAACACTTACTGCAGATATGGTTGCTCCCACCAGCTCCCACATGCTACAGCTGGAACACATCATCTTCCCTGCCATCCCTATTGTATTTTATTTAACTAATTAGGTTTTCAAGTTTTGAAATATCACTCAATTTATATACATAATGAGCCTTCAGGATCAAAACATATGATCTGACTGTAAATTAAAAATAAACTGATACTCTATAGCTACTGTGGTTTGAGTTGTTGGGAATGTTATAGTTTCATAGAAACATAGAAAATAGGTGCAGGAGTAGGCCATACGGCCCTTCGAGCCTGCACCGCCATTCAATAAGATCATGGATGATCATTCCCTCAATACCCCATTCCTACTTTCTCTCCATACCCCTTGATCCCCTTAGCCGTAAGGGCCATATCTAACTCCCTCTTGAATATATCCAATGAACTGGCATCAACAACGCTCTGCGGCAGGGAGTTCCACAGTTTAATAACTCTCTGAGTGAAGAAGTTTCTCCTCATCTCAGTCCTAAATGGCCTACCCCTTATCCTAAGACTTTGTCCCCTGGTTCTGGACTTCCCCAACATCGGGAACATTCTTCCTGCCTCTAACCTGTCCAGTCCCATCAGAATCTTGTACGTTTCTATGAGATCCCCTCTCATCCTTCTAAACTCCAGTGAATAAAGGCCCAGTTGATCCAGTCTCTCCTCATATGACAGTCCAGCCATCCCTGGAATCAGTCTGGTGAACCTTCACTGCACTCCCTCAATAGCAAGAACGTCCTTCCTCAGATTAGGAGACCAAAACTGAACACAATATTCCAGGTGAGGCCTCACTAAGGCCCTGTACAACTGCAGTAAGACCTCCCTGCTCCTATACTCAAATCCCCTAGCTATAATGGCCAACATACCATTTCCTTCTTCACCACCTGCTGTACCTGCATGCCCACTTTCAGTGACTGATGAACCATGACACCCTGGTCTCATTGCACCTCCCCTTTTCCTAATCTGCCACCATTCAGATAATATTCTGCCTTCGTGTTTTTGCTTCCAAAATGTATAACGTCACATTTATCCACATTATACTGCATCTGCCATGCATTTGCCCACTCACCTAACCTGTCCATGTCACCCTGCAGCCTCTTAGCGTCCTCCTCACAGCTCACACCGCCACCCAGTTTAGTGTCATCCGCAAACTTGGAATGTCATCCGCATAGGAAATTGCCTCACGGGAAATTGTCCCGTGGGAGCGGATTGGCTGCCGGTTGATGCACCCGACAGCTTTCCCCGGCAGGAAGCTTCTTGTGGCTGGGGGCGGCGTATCCGCCCTTAAATGGGAGGGCGCTCTGCCACGGCCACCATTTTATTTTAATTGACGGCTGACTCTGAAGTCGGCCTGACAATGGTGGCCACGGGTTCAGCTGGGCCACTAACAGACAGCCCGGCATCCCCCTCTTGGGTACCAGGCCGCTAGCCCGGCTGAAATCCTCCCTGGTGGCCCAGTGGGTGCCACTAAAGTATCTGCAGAGCTCGCAGCAGCCCTCTCCTTTAATTGAAGGGGAGGGATGTTGTGATGGGTCAGCACCAACAGTGCATGCTGTATCAGTAATATCAGTAATATCAGTAAATGATATTAGGAGTAATACATCCTGATTCATATCTGCTGATTTAAAACAAATCGTGACAGAAAAGGGTAATCTTATTAGATTATTTATTGTTCCTCTGAAATGACAGCCTACGTAGTGAAAAAGCCTAATTAAAACTGAAATTTAAACAAATTTCTTATATTCCTTCAGTCTGGCCCCTACTGTGGCATGATTGATTGTTCGATCTTTTTTCTCATTCATGCATATTTATAAGACTTACATTTTTAATGATATTTTTGTGTTCTGACAGCACACTGTGGAACATCTGGCCCCAGTTAGGTCTTTTAGAAAATAATGGCATAAGGGCATTAGGTTATAATGAAATGCAACCTAATAGGTTGTATAATGGATTCAATCTGTTCACAATTATCTCAGAACTTACTGAAGTTAGTGTTGGATTTAACATTCTGGCAGGAACTATAGGATTAAATAATTTGTTTATCATGGCCAATGAAGAAATAGGGCTAGAAATTGCGGGGCAATAACTTTTGCATTGCCGGGCGGTACACAATTGAATCCAAACCGAACTTCTGGTTTAGTGCTCTATGGAGGGAAGTGGAGCGCTAAATCAAGCGCTACCTGTCATGTATGTAACTTTTATGTAACAACACTGCAATACTGTAAATACGTAAGAAATGCACACCTTGACCACAGGGGGTGAACTTGTGGGAGTCACTCCTCAGCTGGTCAACCAGGTATATAAAGGCAGGTCCCACGCAGGGTCATCACTTCTTGGTCCTGTGAATAAAGGTTCAGGTCATGGAGTGACCTTGTCCATAGAATGTGCCTCGTGTGCATTTGTGGTATTGTGTAAGGACTTTACATTGGCGACGAGAAACGGGAATCAACCACGAGAATAGCCACCGGCAGCACAGATGAACGGTACTGTGTTGGTGAGGACTGGGACGATTTCATTGAGAGGCTTCAACAAAGTTTTGTCATGAAGGACTGGCTGGGAGACGCAGCGGCCGACAAGCGAAGGGCTCATCTGCTGACCAGCTGTGGACCTAAGACTTACGCACATATGAAAGACCTGCTAGCACCCGAGAAGCTGGCGGACAAAACCTTTGAAGAGCTCAGCAAACTAATCGGTGAGCACCTCAAAACCAGCGAGCAGCGTACACATGGCCCGACACAGATTCTATACCCACCGACGTCGGGAAGGACAGAGCATACCGGATTTCGTTGCGGACCTCCGGCGCTTGGCCAGCCTCTGTAAGTTCACAGACGCCTGCAGGGGGGAGATACTAAGGGATTTCTTTATTGAGGGCATCGGTCATGCTGGGATTTTCCGAAAGCTAATTGAAACCAAGGGCTTGACTTTGGAAGCGGCGGCATTGATGGCTCAGACTTTTATGGCGGGGGAGGAGAAAACCAAGATAATATACGTGCGCAATTCTGCCTCCAGGGAATCAATATCATAAACGCGACACAGAGTCCCGCAGGCAGGCAAGGGCAGTTCGACACATCCCAGGCAGCAATAGACCCAAGAGTAAGTCTCCAACAGAGACAATGGCAGGCTGAACGGACATTTACGCCCTCCCAGTGGACAATGCGGCCCAGGATGGGGCCATTGACACCCACGAACAGGGTGCTCAAGAGCAGTCAAAAGGACAATCAGTGAGGAATGCCTTGTAATGGCTCTTTTGTTCACAACAATGGGAATCTCAGTTCATGCTGGAGGTGTGGGGGCAGACATGCTGCCAGGACTTGCAGGTTTCAACAGTTCGTCTGCAGAAATTGTAACCTCAGTGGCCATTTAGACAGAATGTGCAGAAAGCCTGTAACCAGGCTAATATACGAGGCGGATGAACCAGATGAGGGGTCTGAGAGGCAGGATGACGCTTGGGGCAAATTAATGGACGCTGAAGGGTTCATGTGGCAAACATTCACAGCTCATATACCAAAACGCCAGCTATGATGATGAAAGTCCTATTAAACGGCATCCCTGTATATATCGAGCTGGACACGGGGGCCAGCCAGTCACTCATGAGTGTTCAACAATTCGGAAAGCTGTGGCCACTCAAAGCCAGCAGATCCAAACTAGAACGCATTGAGACACAATTACGGATGTACACCAAATAAATCATTCCAGTGCTCGGCAGTGCAATGTTGGCAGTCACACACAATGGGTTGGTGAACCGGCTGCCGCTCTGGATTGTTCCGGGCAATGGTCCCGCACTGTTGGGGAGGAGCTGTTTAGCTGAGGTGAACTGGAAATGGGGGGATGTGCACACCATGTCATCTGTGGAGCGAAGTTCATGCTCACAGGTCCTACAACAATTTGAGTCACTATTTCAACCTGGCGTCGGGATGTTCAAAGGTACCAAAGTAGTAATACGCATCACCCTGGACGCCAGACGAGTGCACCACAAAGCCAGAGCGGTGCCGTATGTGATGCAGGAGAAAATTGAGAGCGAGTTGGACCTGTTGCTGAGAGAGGGCATCATCTCACCCGTTGAATTCAGCAACTGGGCGAGCCCCATCATTCCCGTCGTAAAAGCGGATGGCTCGGTCAGGATCTGTGGCGACTACAAGGTCACTATCAACCGGGTGTCCCTACAAACCAATACCCGCTCCCGAGAGTGGAGGACCTTTTTGCCATGCTGGCAGGTGGCAAGCAGTTCACCAAGTTGGACCTCACTTCAGCCTACATGATCCAAGAACTGGCCGACGAATCTAAACAACTGACCACCATCACCACGCATAAGGGACTGTGTGTTTACAACAGATGTCCGTTTGGCATTCGATCAGTGGCCGCGATTTTTCAAAGAAATATGGAAAGCCTGCTCAAATCCATTCCTGGAACAAACGTATTTCAGGACGACATCCTCATCACTAGTCGTGACACTGAGGAACACCTCCACAACCTGGAGGAGGTGCTACGCCAACTGGATTGGGTAGGCCTGTGACTCAAGAAGTCTAAGTGTATGTTTTTGGCTCCTGAGGTTGAGTTTCTGGGCAGGAGGGTTGCTGCAGACCT
Organism: Pristiophorus japonicus; assembly: GCF_044704955.1. Lineage (NCBI taxonomy): Eukaryota > Metazoa > Chordata > Chondrichthyes > Pristiophoridae > Pristiophorus > Pristiophorus japonicus. The sequence goes on from NC_091977.1 coordinate 419,221,894, forward strand.
ACCAAATCCAAAACGGAGGTGATTCGACGAGTGCCAGGCCCGGCAACACATCGGAGTTGCGTTCATTTCTGGGACTATTGAACTATTTCGGGAACTTTCTGCCAAACTTAAGCACATTGTTGGAGCCGCTACATGTGTTCCTGCGTAAGGGTTGCGACTGGTTTTGGGGGGACTGTCAGGAACAGGCTTTCAATCGAGCGCGGAACCGACTTTGTTCAAATAAGTTGTTGACCCTGTACAACCCCTGTAAGGAATTGGTTCTGACATGTGATGCATCGTCCTATGGGGTTGGGTGCGTGTTGCAGCAGTGTAATGCTGAGGGCCAACTTCAACCTATGGCTTATGTCTCCAGGTCACTCTCCCAAGCAGAAAGGGGATATGGGATGGTTGAGAAGGAAGCATTCGCATGTGTCTATGGGGTGAAAAAGATGCATCAGTACCTTTTTGGCAGGAGGTTCAAATTAGAAACGGACCACAAGCCATTAACATCCCTGCTGTCAGACAGCAAGGCTGTCAATGCCAATGCTTCAGCTCGCATACAGCAATGGGCTCTCACGCTCGCTGCGTATGACTGCACCATACGGCACTGGCCCGGCCCTGAAAATTGCGCTGACGGGGCAGCTGAGCAAAGCGCTGAGATGGTCATGGCTGTCAATGCCTTTGACAGCGCAGGCTCCCCCATCACAGCCCACCAGATCAAAATCTGAACCAACAGAGATCCCCACCTATCCTTGATTAAGAAATGTGTCCTGACTGGGGATTGGGCGCCCGCACACGGAGCATGCCCTGAGGAGGTCAGACTATTTCACAGACGGATGGATGAGCTCTCCATCCAAGCCGACTGCCTACTATGGGCAGCCAGGTAGCCATGCCCCAGAGGGGCAGGGAAGCATTCATCAGGGAATTCCACAGCGAGCACCCAGGCATCGTGCTGATAAAGGCCATTGCCCGGTCACATGTGTGGTGGCCGGGAATTGATTCAGACCTGGAACACTGTGTTCGCAGGTGCACGATGTATGCCCAGCTAGGTAATGCCCCCAGGGAGGCCCCGCTCAGCCCGTGGCCTTGGCCCACGAGGTCATGGTCACGTATTCACGTAGACTTCGCGGGCCCGTTCATGGGAAAAATGTTTCTCATTGTGGTTGATGCGTACTTGAAATGGATCGAGTGCATCATTTTGAATTCGTGCATGACATCCCCCACCGTGGAGAGTCTGCGCGCGGTCTTTGTGACCCACAGCTTGCCGGACATCCTTGTTAGCAATAATGGCCCATGTTTCACAAGCTACGAATTCCAGGAGTTCATGTCGGGTAATGGCATTAACCATGTCAGGACAGCACCGTTCAAGCCGGCCTCCAATGGCCAGGCGGAACGTGCGGTCCAAATCATAAAGCAAGGCATGGTCCGGATTCAAGGACCCTCCCTTCAATGCCGTCTATCGCGCCTCCTGCTGGCCTATAGGTCCCGACCGCACTCGCTCACGGGGATCCCGCTCGCGGAGCTACTCATGAAATGAACTCTCAAAACTCTGCTGTGCCTCATTCATCCAGTCCTGTCCGACATAGTTGAGGACAAGCGTCAGTCCCAAAACGAGTACCATGACCGAAATTCAAGTGGGAGATGTATAGAAATTGATGACCCCGTATTTGTTCTCAATCACGCTTTGGGGCCCAAATGGCTTGAGGGTACTGTAATCGACAAAGAGGGGAATAGGGTCATAGTGGTTAAACTTAACAATGGGCAGATATGCCGCAAGCATCTGGACCAAGTAAAAAAAAGGTTCAGCATGGACACTGAGGAACCTGAGGAAGATCATGAGATGGTATTCACATCACCACCAGTGAACGAGCAACAAGAACATTCAGCAACATGTACAGTCGCTTCGGTCAGCCCGGACAGGCCGGAATCACTACAGGTGACAGACACACATACCAAGGATCAACAACCAGAGCCACAACTGCGGCGCTCCACAAGAGAGCGCAGGCCATCTGAGAGACTTAACCTATGATCCCAATAAGATGTTGAGGGGGAGGTGATGTCATGTATGTAACCTTTATGTAACAACACTGCAATACTGTATATACATAAGAAATGCACACCTTGACCACAGGGGGTGAACTTGTGGGAGACACTCCTCACCTGGTCATTCAGGTATATAAAGGGAGGTCCCATGCAGGGTCATCACTTCTTGGTCCTGTGAATAAAGGTTCAGGTCATGGAGTGACCTTGTCCATAAAATGTGCCTCGTGTGCATTTGTGGTATTGTGTAAGGACTTTACACTACCATTTCACTTAGATGCTAAACGGAGCAAAGTGGGCGGTAGCGGCAGAGCAATGCACAATGTTCCGTGTAGCGCTGCTGGATTCACAAGCTCCTTCCCTCCCTTAAAGGGAAGGGCCAATGCTGTGGTCATTTCAAGGTAAGGCTGCGAATGGTCGGTGATGGCACCTGTGATCTCCGAAGAGCAGCCCCAAGCAATCTAAGAGCTTGCAGGGCTGATCAATCATGGGATGGAAAAAATTCAAAAAACAGCACACTGGGATGATAATAAAATTTTGGCCTGCCTGACCAACATTGCCTTTTATTACCACTCCCCAATCGACCTGCCGTGGTCACAACACCTCCTGCAGCTGCCATTGTTGACACCCAGTGATGCTGCAGGGTGCGGAAGCGAATTTAAGATCCGGGGCAATAATGGGCGGTGTGCACTGGATGATGTCACAATCTCCAGGGTGCAGGCGATTGAGGCGGTAAGTTTTAGCACCAGCGCTAACCCGCCATGCAAGTTCGCGGGCGTCGGTAAGCTGTTGGCACCAGAGGCGCAAACAGGTGGTGCAAAAGAGGCCAAATTCTCTGCCATTGAATCCAACAAATTTTTAATGTTTGACAATATATATTTTTTCTACGCACACTACACACTAAAATTTTCCCATCAACTGTTGTACTAGTTCACTCTTCTCCATGTACAGCACAGAATGAAACAGCACAAGATGGTTCATTCATTGCTTCCTGTTAAGTTTCACATTAGATCATTGTTGCAGCAAATCATTTGTTGTGTTAAAAGATTTATTATCGTCAGATCTGCTCAGAAATTAACTTTTTCACTGCCTCCAGGAACTTTTATGCATAATTGTAATACTCAGGCAGAAAATCACAGGGCAACTGTAGAGGTTCAAGGAATTTATCACTGAATGTCAAGCAATGCCAAACCACTTGCCATAATAATTGTATAGCTCACATAATTTCATAATACATAAAAGTCTCAGAGTCCTGATAGTTTCCCTCTTATGTTTCGAATGTATATGTGACTCCCTTAAAATCATTTTTTCCACCAACCTCTTGGAATTTTTCTTTGCCATGTTGAATATATCTCTGCTAATTTATTTGCAAGAACTGTTCCTATTCTGTCTCTTCATGTAACATCAATCAAGAGACTCTTACATAGAGAAAAAACCATCAAATTACTATGACTGGCTGGGAATCATCAAACTATGCTCCATTCAAGGGTTAAGCACAGGAAATCTCTCTAAATACCAACACTAATGTTTACATTTTGTTATAATTAAATATGCATTCAAATATATATTTAAAAATCTGACCTTTTCATTACTGATTTTGAATGTCTTAAGATGTGAAATTTGTGTCATTGTGGAAACCAGGCGAAAAGGCAATTAAAATCAGTCAGGTGACCTACCCGCCAAGGTCCCACACCGATCCTGCAGTGTTGAATTTTAATCTGCTCTTCTGAGCAAGCGCCAGGGATGCCCATGTGAAGCCAACAGGGGTTCTTTTCTAAATATGCTGTTAATTCTGTGATTATGTTATTAGTCCCTGACTGCAAATTTAACTGCTGATCTGAGTGGGGAATCCATTGAGCCTTTCCCACCAGGGAAGATAGTGGGAAAGGGCCCCAAGGGCATAGGGGCCAAAACAGGTAAGTTCTTTTGCTTTTTTTCCCAAATGAGAGACCTCCAGAAGCCCTCTCCCTAAAATGTACCTTGTTGCTGCCAATAGTTTTTCGGCTTACTGCCACCTGAAATTCCGTTTCCACCAGCTAACTCCCACTTTCTGACCTTTTCAGCAGGCAGCTGGCTGGCAGATGAGGCCTTGGAGTTAGAAGAACCCGGGCCTCACACTGACAGAGTCAGGGCAGTTTAGTGTTTGCCTTACTACCTTCCTGCCCGATTCATGCTCCAGGCTAAAGTTGAGCCTATGGTATAATTTTCTGCTCACACTCAGATTTTGATATTCAATGTCAGCAAACAATTGCCGACGCAAAGAAAAGGGGGGACCAAGGCTAATCCTACCTTGTACTTCATTAGCTATCGAATCGAAAATAAATAAATCTTTTTGAGAAAAGGGAAACAAAGGGTTTGTCATACAGAATCCCAATGCGACTGTTAAAGTTCATGCCAAAGTCAAATTTCCAGATCATTGAAACATAAACATAGAAAATAGATGCAGGAGCAGGCCATTCGGCCCTTCGAGGCTGCACCACCATTCAATATGATCATGGCTGATCATGCAACTTCAGTACCGAACTCCCGCCTTCTCTCCATACCCCCTGATCCCTTTAGCCGTAAGGGCCATATCTAACTCCCTCTTGAATATATCCAACAAACTGGACTCAACAACTTACTGTGGTAGAGAATTCCACAGGGTAACAACTCTCTGGATGAAAAAGTTTCTTCTCATCTCAGTCCTATATGGCTTACCCATTATCCTTAGACTGTGACCCCTGGTTCTGGGCTTCCCCAACATCAGGAACATTCTTCCTGCATGGTTGGTGAGGCCGATAAAGGCCCAGCGGCAGTGAGAGGCGTACCTGTGCAGCTACAGCGGGGAGCGAAGGCAAAAAAGAAGTAGAAAGAAATCAAAAGGTGATGTCACAGCCAAGAGGGTAAGTGATTGGCTGGTGATTGGTGAGTAGTTTTTCTCTTTTTCTCTTTTCTTTTTCTCTTCTATAACAGTGAGTAACTTTTAACATTGTTGTTGCCAATTTAAGTGTATCTAAGGGTTAAGTCATGGGAGGAGAGCTCGGTCGGGTGTTATGCTCCTCCTGTACCATGTGGGAACTCAGGGACGACACCAGTGTCCCTGACGAATATATCTGCAGGAAGTGTATCCACCTCCAGCTCCTGACGGTCCGCGTTGCGGAGTTGGAGCTGAGGGTGGATTCACTCTGGAGCATCCACGATGCTGAGAATGACGTGAGTATCACGTGTAGCGAGTTGGTCTTACCGCAGGAGAAGGGTCCACAGCCATCTAGGGAATGGAAGACCAGCAGGAAGAGTAGTGCAAGGAAGGTAGTGCAGGAGTCCCCTGTGGTCATCCCCCTGCAAAACAGATACACTGCTTTGGGTACTGTTGAGGGGGATGACTCATCAGGGGAGGGCAGCAGCAGCCAAGTTCATGGCACCGTGGCTGGCTCTGTTGCACAGGAGGGCAGGAAAAAGAGTGGGAGAGCAATAGTGATAGGGGATTCAATTGTAAAGGGAATAGATAGGCGTTTCTGCGGCCGCAACCGAGACTCCAGGATGTATGTTGCCTCCCTGGTGCAAGGGTCAAGGCTGTCTCGGAGCGGGTGCAGGACATTCTAAAAAGGGAGGGAGATCAGCCAGTTGTCGTGGTGCACATTGGTACCAACGACATAGGTAAAAAAAGGGATGAGGTCCTACGAAACGAATTTAAGGAGCTAGGAGCTAAATTAAAAAGTAGGACCTCAAAAGTAGTAATCTCGGGATTGCTACCAGTGCCACGTGATAGTCAGAGTAGGAATCGCAGGATAGTGCAGATGAATACGTGGCTTGAGCAGTGGTGCAGCAGGGAGGGATTCAAATTCCTGGGGCATTGGAACCGGTTCTGGCGGAGGTGGGACCAGTACAAACCGGACGGTCTGCACCTGGGCAGGACCGGAACCAATGTCCTAGGGGGAGTGTTTGCTAGTGCTGTTGGGGAGGATTTAAACTAATATGGCAGGGGGATGGGAACCAATGCAGGGAGACAGAGGGAAACAAAAAGGAGGCAAAAGCAAAAGACAGAAAGGAGATGAGGAAAAGTGGAGGGCAGAGAAACCCAAGGCAAAGAACAAAAAGGGCCACTGTACAGCAAAATTCTAAAAGGACAAAGGGTGTTAAAAAAACAAGCCTGAAGGCTTTGTGTCTTAATGCAAGGAGTATCCGCAATAAGGGGGATGAATTAACTGTGCAAATAGATGTTAACAAATATGATGTGATTGGGATTACGGAGACGTGGCTCCAGGATGATCAGGGCTGGGAACTCAACATCCAGGGGTATTCAAAATTCAGGAAAGATAAAATAAAAGGAAAAGGAGGTGGGGTAGCATTGCTGGTTAAGGAGGAAATTAAGGCAATAGTTCGGAAGGACATTAGCTTGGATGATGTGGAATCTATATGGGTAGAGCTGCAGAATACCAAAGGACAAAAAACGTTAGTGGGAGTTGTGTACAGACCTCCAAACAGTAGTAGTGATGTTGGGGAGGGCATCAAACATGAAATTAGGGGTGCGTGCAATAAAGGTGCAGCAGTTATAATGAGTGACTTTAATATGCACATAGATTGGGTTAACCAAACTGGAAGCAATACGGTGGAGGAGGATTTCCTGGAGTGCATAAGGGATGGTTTTTTAGACCAATATGTCGAGGAACCAACTAGGGGGGAGGCCATCTTAGACTGGGTGTTGTGTAATGAGAGAGGATTAATTAGCAATCTCGTTGTGCGAGACCCCTTGGGGAAGAGTGACAATAATATGGTGGAATTCTGCATTAGGATGGAGAATGAAACAATTAATTCAGAGACCATGGTTCAGAACTTAAAGAAGGGTAACTTTGAAGGTATGAGGCGTGAATTGGCTAGGATAGATTGGCGAATGATACTGAAGGGGTTGACTGTGGATGGGCAATGGCAGACATTTAGAGACCGCATGGATGAACTACAACAATTGTACATTCCTGTCTGGCGTAAAAATAAAAAAGGGAAGGTGGCTCAACCGTGGCTATCAAGGGAAATCAGGGATAGTATTAAAGCCAAGGAAGTGGCATACAAATTGGCCAGAAATAGCAGCGAACCCGGGGACTGGGAGAAATTTAGAACTCAGCAGAGGAGGACAAAGGGTTTGATTAGGGCAGGGAAAATAGAGTACAAGAAGAAGCTTGCAGGGAACATTAAAACGGATTACAAAAGTTTCTATAGATATGTAAAGAGAAAAAGGTTAGTAAAGACAAACGTAGGTCCCCTGCAGTCAGAATCAAGGGAAGTCATAACGGGGAACAAAGAAATGGCGGACCAATTGAACAAGTACTTTGGTTTGGTATTCACTGAGGAGGACACAAACAACCTTCCGGATATAAAAGGGGTCGGAGGGTCTAGTAAGGAGGAGGAACTGAGGGAAATCCTTATTCGTCGGGAAATTGTGTTGGGGAAATTGATGGGATTGAAGGCCGATAAATCCCCAGGGCCTGATGGACTGCATCCCAGAGTACTTAAGGAGGTGGCCTTGGAAATAGTGGATGCATTGACAGTCATTTTCCAACATTCCATTGACTCTGGATCAGTTCCTATGGAGTGGAGGGTAGCCAATGTAACCCCACTTTTTAAAAAAGGAGGGAGAGAGATAACGGAATTATAGACCGGTCAGCCTGACATCGGTAGTGGGTAAAATGATGGAATCAATTATTAAGGTTGTCATAGCAGTGCATTTGGACAGAGGTGATATGATAGGTCCAAGTCAGCATGGATTTGTGAAAGGGAAATCATGCTTGACAAATCTTCTGGAATTTTTTGAGGATGTTTCCAGTCGAGTGGACAAGGGAGAACCAGTTGATGTGGTATATTTGGACTTTCAGAAGGCTTTCGACAAGGTTCCACATAAGAGATTAATGTGCAAAGTTAAAGCACATGGGATTGGGGGTAGTGTGCTGACATAGATTGAGTACTGGTTGTCAGACAGGAAGCAAAGAGTAGGAGTAAATGGGGACTTTTCAGAATGGCAGGCAGTGACTAGTGGGGTACCACAAGGTTCTGTGCTGGGGCCCCAGCTGTTTACACTGTATATTAATGATTTAGACGAGGGGATTAAATGTAGTATCTCCAAATTTGCGGATGACACTAAGTTGGGTGGCAGTGTGAGCTGCGAGGAGAATGCTATGAGGCTGCAGAGTGACTTGGATAGGTTAGGTGAGTGGGCAAATGCATGGCAGATGAAGTATAATGTGGATAAATGTGAGGTTATCCACTTTGGTGGTAAAAACAGAGAGACAGACTATTATCTGAATGGTGACAGATTAGGAAAAGGGGAGGTGCAACGAGACCTGGGTGTCATGGTACATCAGTCATTGAAGGTTGGCATGCAGGTACAGCAGGCGGTTAAGAAAGCAAATGGCATGTTGGCCTTCATAGCGAGGGGATTTGAGTACAGGGGCAGGGAGGTGTTGCTACAGTTGTACAGGGCCTTGGTGAGGCCACACCTGGAGTATTGTGTACAGTTTTGGTCTCCTAACCTGAGGAAGGACATTCTTGCTATTGAGGGAGTGCAGCGAAGGTTCACCAGACTGATTCCCGGGATGGCGGGACTGACCTATCAAGAAAGACTGGATCAACTGGGCTTGTATTCACTGGAGTTCAGAAGAATGAGAGGGGACCTCATAGAAACGTTTAAAATTCTGACGGGGTTAGACAGGTTAGATGCAGGAAGAATGTTCCCAATGTTGGGGAAGTCCAGAACCAGGGGACACAGTCTAAGGATAAGGAGGAAGCCATTTAGGACCGAGATGAGGAGGAATTTCTTCACCCAGAGAGTGGTGAACCTGTGGAATTCTCTACCACAGAAAGTTGTTGAGGCCAATTCATTAAATATATTCAAAAAGGAGTTAGATGAAGTCCTTACTACTAGGGGAATCAAGGGGTATGGTGAGAAAGCAGGAATGGGGTACTGAAGTTGCATGTTCAGCCATGAACTCATTGAATGGCAGTGCAGGCTAGAATGTCCGAATGGCCTACTCCTGCACCTATTTTCTATGTTTCTATGTTTCTATGTAACCTATCCAGTCCCGTCATAATTTTATGTTTCTATGAGATCCCCTCTCATTCTTGGAAATTCCAGTGAGTATACGCCTAGCCGACCCCGTCTTTTTGCATATGTCAGTCCTGCCATCCCGGGAATTAGTCTGGTGAACTTTCGCTGCACTCCCTCAATAGTAAGCACGTCCTTCCTCAGATTAGGAGACCAAAACTGCACACAATACTCAAGGTGTGGTCTCACCAAGGCCCTGTACAACTGCAGTAAGACCTCCCTGCTCCGATACGCAAATCCTCTCGCTATGAAGGCCAGCATGCAATTTGCTTTCTTTACTGCCTGCTGTACCTGCATGCCTACCTTCAGTTGACTGATGTACCATGACATCCAGGTCTCGTTGCACCTCCCCTTTCACTAATCTGTCACCATTCAGATAATAATTATCCTTCCTGTTTTTGCCACCAAAGTGGATAACCTCACATTTATCCACATTATACTGCATCTGCCATGCATTTGCCCATTCACCTAACCTGTCCACGTCACCCTGCAGCCTCTTAGCATCCTCCTCATAGCTCACACCGCCACCCAGCTTAGTGTCATCTGCAAACTTGGAGATATTACATTCAATTCCTTTGTCTAAATCGTTAATGTATATTGTAAATAGCTGGGGTCCCAGCACTGAACCTTGTGGCACCCCACAGTCACTGTCTGCCATTCTGAAAAGGACCCGTTTATTCCCACTCTTTGCTTCCTGTCTGCCAACCAGTTCTCTATCCACGTCAATACATTACCCCCAATCCCATGAGCCTTAATTTTACACACTAATCTCTTGTGTGGGACCTTGTCAAAAGCCTTTTGAAAGTCCAAATAAACCATATCCACTGGTTCTCCCTTGTTCACTCTACTAGTTACATCCTCAAAAAATTCTAGAAGATTTGTCAAGCATGATTTCCCTTTTATAAATCCATGATGACTTGGTCTGATCCTGTCACTGCTTTCCAAATGCGCTGCTATTACATCTTTAATAATTGATTCCAGCATTTTCCCTACCACCAATGTCAGGTTAACCGGTCTATAATTCCCTGTTTTCTCTCTCCCTCCTTTTTTAAAAAGTGGTGTTAAATTAGCTACCCTCCAATCCATAGGAACTGATCCAGAGTCCATGGAATGTTGGAAAATGACCACCAATGCATCTACTATTTCTTGGGCCACTTCCTTAAGTACTCTGGGATGCAGACTATCAGACCCTGGGGATTTATCGGCCTTCAGTCCCATCAGTTTCCCGAACACCATTTCCTGACTAATAAGGATTTCCCTCAGTTCCTCCTTCTCGCTAGACCCTCGGTTCCTTCTTATTTTCGGGAGGTTATTCGTGTCTTCCTTAGTGAAGACAGAACCAAAGTATTTGTTCAATTGGGCTGCCATTTCCTTGTTCCCCTTATAAATTCACCTGATTCTGACTGCAAGGGACCTACGTTTGTCTTCACTAATCTTTTTCTCTCCATATATCTATAGAAGCTTTCGCAGTCAGTTTTTATGTTCCCTGCAAGCTTACTCTCATAATCTATTTTCCCCCTCGTACTTAAACCTTTAGTCCTCCTCTGTTAAATTCTAAATTTTTCCCAGTCCTCAGGTTTGCTGCTTTTTCTGGCCAATTTTTCTGCGTCTTCCTTGGATTTAACACTATCCCTAATTTCCCTTGTTAGCCACAGTTGAGCCACCATTCCTGTTTTATTTTGACGCCAGATAGGAATGTAAAATAGTTGTAACTCATCCATGTGATGTTTAAATGTCTGCCATTGCCTATCCACCGTCAACCCTTCAAGTATCATTCGCCAGTCTATCCTAGCCAAATCACGTCTCATACCATCGAAGTTTCCTTTCTTTAAGTTCAGGACCCTAGTCTCTGAATTAACTGTGTCGCTCTCCATCGTAATGAAGAATTCTACCATATTATGGTCACTCTTCCCCAAGGGGCCACGAACTATCAGATTGCTAATTAATCCTCTCTTGTAAAACAAGATACAGTCTAGGATGGCCTGCTCTTTAATTGGTTCCTCAACATATTGGTCTAGAAAACCATCCCTTATACACTCCAGGAAATCCTCCTCCACAGTATTGCTACCAGTTTGGTTAGCCCAATCAATATGTAGATTAAAGTCACCCATGATAACTGCTGTACCATTATTGCACACGTCCTTAATTTCCTGTTTGATGCCATCCCCAACCTCCCTACTACTATTTAGTGGTCTGTACACAACTCCCGCTAACATTTTCTGCCCTTTGGTGTTTCACAGCTCTACCCATATAGATTCCACATCATTCAAGCTAATGTCCTTCCTTTCTATTGCATTAACCTCCTCTTTAACCATTAACGCTACCCCACCTCCTTTTCTTTCCTGTCTATCCTTCCTGAATATTGAATATCCCTGGATGTTGAGTTCCCAGCCTTGGTTACGCTGGAGCTATGTCTCCATAATCCCAATTACACCATATTCATTATCAGCTATCTGCGTAGTTAATTTGTCCACCTTATTACCAATGCTCCTCTCATTGAGACTCAGAGCCTTCAGGCTTGTTTCTTTTAACACTCTTTTTCCTTTTAGAATATTGTTGTAATGTGGCCCTTTTTGATTTTTGCCCTTGATTTCTCTGCTCCCCACTCTTGCTTTTCACCTTCCTACCTTCTGCTTCTGCCTCCTTTTTACTTCTCTCTGCCTCCCTGCATAGGTTCCCATTCCCCCGCCAAATCCATTGGTCATCAAGACCTGGTTTCATGGATGACATTTAATAATCTTTGAATAATGTTTGTTTCCTTTACAAACCTATTTGTTTACTTTGGACAATTTGAAATAATACACCACAGAAACATAGAAACATAGAAAATAGGTGCAGGAGTAGGCTATTCGGCCCTTCAAGCCTGCACCGCCATTCAATGAGTTCATGGCTGAACATGCAACTTCAGTACCCCATTCCTGCTTTCTCGCCATACCCCTTGATCCCCCTAGTAATGACTTCATCTAACTCCTTTTTGAATATATTTAGTGAATTAGCCTCAACAACTTTCTGTGGTAGTGAATTCCACAGGTTCACCACTCTCTGGGTGAAGAAGTTTCTCCTCATCTCGGTCCTAAATGGCTTATCCCTTATCCTTAGGCTGTGACCCCTGGTTCTGGACTTCGCCAAAATTGGGAACATTCTTCCTGCATCTGACCTGTCTAAACCCGTCAGAATTTTAAACGTTTCTATGAGATCCCCTCTCATTCTTCTGAACTCCAGTGAATACAAGCCCAGTTGATCCAGTCTTCCTTGATATGTCAGTCCCGCCATCCCAGGAATCAGTCTGGTGAACCTTCGCTGCACTCCCTCAATAGCAAGAATGTCCTTCCTCAAGTTAGGAGACCAAAACTGTACACAATACTCCAGGTGTGGCCTCACCAAGGCCCTGTACAACTGTAGTAACACCTCCCTGCCCCTGTACTCAAATCCCCTCGCTATGAAGGCCAACATGCCATTTGTTTTCTTAACTGCCTGCTGTACCTGCATGCCAACCTTCAATGACTGATGTACCATGACACCCAGGTCTTGTTGCACCTCCCCTTTTCCTAATCTGTCACCATTCAGATAATAGTCTGTCTCTCTGTTTTTACAACCAAAGTGGATAACCTCACATTTATCCACATTATACTTCATCTGCCATGCAATTGTCCACTCACCTAACCTATCCAAGTCACTCTGCAGCCTCATAGCATCCTCCTCGCAGCTCACACTGCCACCGAACTTAGTGTCATCCGCAAATTTGGAGATACTACATTTAATCCCCTCGTCTAAATCATTAATATACAGTGTAAACACCTGGGGCCCCAGCACGGAACCTTGCTATACCCCACTCGGCACTGCCTGCCATTCTGAAAAGTACCCATTTACTCCTACTCTTTGCTTCCTATTTGACAACCATTTCGCAATCCACGTCAGCACACTACCCCCAATCCCATGTGCTTTAACTTTGCACATTAATCTCTTGTGTGACCTTGTCGAAAGCCTTCTGAAAGTCCAAATACACCACCTCAACTGGTTCTCCCTTGTCCACTCTACTGGAAACATCCTCAAAAAATTCCAGACGATTTGTCAAGCATGATTTCCCTTTCACAAATCCATGCTGACTTGGATCTATCATGTCACCTCTTTCCAAATGCGCTGCTATGGCATCCTTAATAATTGATTCCATCATTTTACCCAGTACCGATGTCAGGCTGACCGGTCTATAATTCCCTGTTTTCTCTCTCCCATCCAACTATTCTGCTGGAACTTAAGTGAGGATTTTAGACATTCCTCAGTTGAATAGGCACTTACTTTAGTAGTCCTTACTAGGACCATACTAATTGAACTTTGTGAAACCTATGATAGGCAACATCAATTAAAATATTAATAAGCTTGAGGAATAAGTTCTAAGAATTCTTCTTTTTAGGCTGAGGATGACTTGTTTCCATACTAAAATGAGTTCTAAGGTGACTGATGAGACCAATGCAGGGTCTACAGTCTCTGTCATAGGTGGGGCAGATGGTTGTTGGAGTTGACGGGGGTGGATTGGGTGCTTGATTTGTCATACTCTCCTTCCGCTGTTTTTACTTGGCTTCTGCGTGCTCCTAGCGAAGAGACTCGAAGATGCTTCTCCTCCACTTTGAGCAGTCTTGGGCCGGGGATACCAAGAGTTGGTGGGGATGTAACATTTTTTCAAGGAGGCCTTGAGGGCGTCCTTGGAGAATTTTCTGTGCCCTCCTGTGGCTCATCTGCCATGACGTAGCTCGGAGTAGAGGGCTTGTTTTGGCAGTCTAGTATCAGGCATGGGGACGATATGGCCCGCCCATCGAAGCTCATCGAGCGTGGTCAATGCCTCAATGCTGGGGATGTTGGCCTGAGAGAGAACGCTTATGTTGGTGGTACTTCTCCAGTGCTTTGAGGTGCCTACTGTACATAGTCCATGTCTCTGAAGCATATAGGAATGTGGGTATCACTACTGCTCTGGAGACCATGAGCTTGCTGCCGGGTTTGAGATTCTGGTCTTCGAACACTCTTTTCCTCAGGCGACCGAAGGCTGTACAACACACTGAATGCAGTGTTGGACTTTGTCATCGATGTCTGTCCTTGCTGATAGTAGGCTCCCAAGGTATGGGAAGTGGTCCACATTGTCCAAGGTCTCATCGTGGATCTTGATAATCGGGGAGCAGTTCTGTGTGTAAGGGGCAGGTTGGTAGAGAAACTTTGTCTTACTGATGTTTAATTTGGCAGGGAAGAGGTAGGAAAAACCAACTCCAATGCTATCCTCCTCCTAACAAAATGCTCAGAACATGGTCTTGTCATAACCAACACCTTGTTTCGTCAGAAAGACAAGACCACTGGCAACACCCTTGCTCCAGGCATTGGCATCTGTTAGACTTCGTCATCGTCTGAGCGAGGGACTGCAATGACGTCCGCATCTCTCACGCCATGACAGGAGCTGATGACTGCTGGACTGACCACCGCCGAATCCACTCTGTTACCTCCATCAACATAGCCTCAAAATGGCGGGGGCAACAGAAATGCTGCCACAACAAAATCAACACTGAAGCACAGTAAGAAATAGAAACATAGGCCCCAAGTTTCCACATGATTTGCTCCTGATTTTTAGGAGCAACTGGTGGAGAACGGAGTATCTTAGAAATCGCAATTCTCCACATTTAAGTTTTCTGCAGTTCTAGTCATGTAGAACAGTTTCACTTTTGAACAGCATTTTTTTTTCAAAAGGGGGCGTGTCCAGCCACTGACGCCTGATTTGAAAGTTTCCACAGTGAAAACGTACTCCAAACTAACTTAGAATGGAGCAAGTGAAGATTTTTGTAGGCCTGAAAAAACCTTGTCTGCACATTAAAGAATCAGGCGCAGGTTACAAATTAAGCGTCGGGAACGAGGTGGGGGGGGGGGCGGTGGGGGGGGGGAAGGGAAGTCATTAAATTCTACAATAAATCTTTAGTTATACTTAGACAAATATTATACAAATAATTCCAACCTGAATAAAAATTTATAAGCAAAGAAAAGATTAAATAAACCATGTTCCTACCTGTGTGAAAGTGCTTCAGGCAGGCCTTTCAGTGAGGGAGAAGGCTGCAGGAAGCCTCACAAATTGAGGCAGCCCGACCGACCCATTCCCGACGGCGGGGGGGAGGCAGTAAGGGCCCGACCGACCCGTTCCCGACAGCGAGGGGGGGAGGCAGTAAGGGACCGACCGACCCGTTCCCGACAGCGAGGGGGGGAGGCAGTAAGGGCCCGACCGAACCATTCCCGACGGCGGGGGGGGGAGGCAGTAAGGACCTGACCGACCCATTCCCGACGGCGGGGGGGGAGGCAGTAAGGACCTGACCGACCCATTCCCGACGGCGGGGGGGGAGGCAGTAAGGGCCCGACCGACCCGTTCCCGACAGCGAAGGGGGGAGGCAGTAAGGGCCCGACCGACCCGTTCCCGACGGCGGGGGGGGAGGCAGTAAGGGCCCGACCGACCCGTTCCCGACGGCGAGGGGGGGGAGGCAGTAAGGGCCCGACCGACCCGTTCCCGACAGCGAGGGGGGGAGGCAGTAAGGACCTGACTGAACCGTTCCCGACGGCGGCAGGGGGGGAGGCCTACCTGCCGTCGGTCGGGCCCGTCGGGAAACGGCTGCCTCAACTTCTGAGGCTTCCTGCAGCCTTCTCACTGCTGCAAGAAGCCTCAGTGCTGATCATGGAAGGGCAATGTGGTTGTATTAAAAAATGTTAAAAAATTAAACAGCTACAAAGAACTACAAAAATGGTCGAGTGCCAATGTTTCCTTCACACTGCGCGTGCGCAAACGCTCCAACGCGCACGCGCAGGGTTGCCGGAACGAAAAAAACTCATTTAAATGGTACCCGCCCCCTCCTACTTACAAAATCGGCGCGAGTGGTAGGATCCGTCCCCTGGGCGCCGCGCCAAGCTGACATCGAGCTGCAAAGCACTCGAGAATAGCGCGTTTTTTTTCAGGCGCTGTTTTTGGCGCGAAAAACGGGCGCCCAGCTCGGAGGGGCGCCTGTTTTGCCGCGTGTGGAAACTTGGGGCCATAGAAACATAGAAAATTGGTGCAGGAGTAGGCCATTCGGCACTTCTAGCATGCACCGCCATTCAATGAGTTCATGGCTGAACATGCAACTTCAGTACCCCATTGCTGCTTTCTCGCCATACCCCTTGATCCCCCTAGTAGTAAGGACTTCATCTAACTCCTTTTTGAATATATTTAGTGAATTGGCCTCAACAACTTTTTGTGGTAGTGAATTCCACAGGTTCACCACTCTCTGGGCGAAGAAGTTTCTCCTCATCTCGATCCTAAATGGCTTACCCCTTATCCTTAGACTGTGACCCCTGGTTCTGAACTTCCCCAACATTGGGAACATTCTTCCTGCATCTAACCTGTCTGAACCCATCAGAATTTTAAACGTTTCTATGAGGTCCCCTCTCATTCTTCTGAACTCCAGTGAATACAAGCCCAGTTGATCCAGTCTTTCTTGATAGGTCAGTCCCGCCATCCCGGGAATCAGTCTGGTGAACCTTCGCTGCACTCCCTCAATAGCAAGAATGTCCTTCCTCAAGTTAGGAGACCAAAACTGTACACAATACTCCAGGTGGGGCCTCACCAAGGCCCTGTACAACTGTAGCAAGACCTCCCTGCCCCTGTACTCAAATATAACAGTGATCCAGCCTGAACGATTTGCCAGCAATCATCTTCCTTCATATCCAAGAGGTTGTTTGTCTACAACGTGCACATCCATGTGAACTTACTCATTAACAGATTCCTGAAGCAGATGAAGAAGAACTTGCATTTTTATACAGCCTTTCACAACCTCCAGTTATTTCAAAGCACTTTTCCTAATGTTATATCTTTCAATGCTGAACAGACCCGACACACAGCAGTGGGAGACCCAATTCAGGTCATTAGTGGCTTGTTTAGAGCCACTTAAGAATTTTTTCAATTTACCTTTTGCATTTGACAGCTCGCCTATGTCTGTCAAGCTGAGGTGGGAGCTCAGTGACCATTAAATCACTGGTTGGTTTACAGCTTCAAATGTACAGTAAAACCTCTCACCTTACAGAGATATCTTCACTCGGCAACAAGCTCATCCTCACTGCATTTCCACAAAAGATTTGCCATGCTGCAAGTCTTTACACAAGTTTCCATCCAGTCTGACCTCATTACCTCTTTCATCATTGATAGATTACTTCTGTCATCTCTACTTCACCTGCCATCAATTCCACCAACATGAGTGCCCTTGGTCCTCAGTATCCCACCACTATCAGCTTCAACACCATCAGCACCAACAACAAAACCAATCTTCTCCGCAATCAACTGATGCTTCACAGGGCAGAGCCAGACCACATTGCTGCCCGTAACACCAGGGATAGCCTCACCATGGCCAGATTTACTTCACTTGGTGCTTTACCACCATATGGCTGCCACATGATGCGCCAATTTGGCATCACCCCACACTAACACCATAAATCATACCTACAATGTCCAAGCCATTCCTTTCATACTCACTACCCTTGCAGGGGTACTGTCATGTCTCACCATTCACTGCAACTCACTAAGCCACTTCCAAAGATGCACACAGATCTGTCCAAGAACGCAAAGTGTTGAAAATAAAGCTTTCAATGTTTGACACCACATTAACAGAAACTTTACATGATCATTGGATAAAACACTCAAGTGGCTACCCTTGTGTGTTGTTAGTTGGTATGATTGCACTAGGGTGAGGGTGAGAGTTGTTAACCTGTGGAATTCTCTACCGCAGAGAGTTGTTGATGCCAGTTCGTTAGATATATTCAAGAGGGAGTTAGATATGGCCCTTATGGCTAAAGGGATCAAGGGGTATGGAGAGAAAGCAGGAAAGGGGTACTGAGGGAATGATCAGCCATGATCTTATTGAATGGTGGTGCAGGCTCGAAGGGCCGAATGGCCTACTCCTGCAACTATTTTCTATGTTTCTATGTTTCTATGAAATTTGCTATTTTAACAAGGAAGAGACAAATCAAGAAAGGAAGGACCTAATATTCCAGGTTCAGAACTATATCTTCAAGGGTGGAAGATGCCTGTGCGTGGATTTTTTTAATGTGCGGTGGCTGTTGCACATCAGCCACCACACGTGCTTGACAGAGCTAGGTCTTGGTCTAGTGGCAAGGATTAACCAAGACGACTGGAGACCAGCTCTGCTGCACGGACCTAGCGCGAACACATATTGGGCTGGCCTGTGCTGCCCCTGGGCCTTCACCTCTTCTGGGTCCCAAACTCAAGCCTCTGATCACATCCCTCGCGGCTCCTCTGCCCCGACCTCATCGCTTCTTCGCCCCAACATCGCCGCTCCTTCACCCCGACCTCGCTGCTCCAGCTGTACTTGCCCGCACTCCAATCAGCGACCTGGATTTGGGTGATGTAAAATCCAGTCGTTCTCTTTACAGCTATTTCCCTCCTGCAGCAGCACGCGCTGCTCCCAGCAGACCCCCACCACCTTTCGAGTGAAAACATTTCTCCTCAACTCCCCTCTAATCCTTCTACCAATTACTTTAAATCTATGCCCCCTGGTTAGTGACCTCTCTGCTAAGGGATATAGGTCCTTCACTCATTGCAACCCTGGCTTGGATATTGAAGCACTAGAGAAAGTGCAGAAAAGATTTAGAAAGAAGTTACCAGAATTAAGAATTAAGAAGATGCAACTACAGTCCTCACCACTTATAATTGTGGAATCATAGAATCATAGAATGGTTACAGCACAGAAGAGATAATTCGGCCCATCAAGTCCATGCAAGGGTATTTCAGCTAGTCCCGTCCTTTCACCACAGCCCTGCAACTTTTTTTTCCTTCAGGTATTCTATTTTGAAAGCCACGGTTGAATCTGCCTCCATCACACTCATGGCAGTACAATTCAGATCCTAACCACTCACTGCATTAAAATGTTTTTCCTCATGTCACCTTTGGTTCTTCTGCCAATCATCTTAAATCTGTGTTCTCTGGTTCTCGACCCTTTCGCCAATGGGAACAGTTTCTCTCTATCTACTCTGTCTAGGTCCCTCGTGATTTGACCACCTCTATCAAACCACCTCTCAACCTTCTCTACTCAAAGGAGAACAACCCCAGCTTCTCCAGTCTATCTAGCTATGGGCTGAATTTTTGGCACCATTCTGCACAGTATTTTTGGCCTATGCTGTTTTATTTTGAGCAGACTAAAATCTGCAAGTTTCGCCAAACTTTCTGCGCCATCCTAAAGTACTTACGTCCGATTTTTTTAGTTCCCAATTTTTTGATGTCACTGGGGGCGGAGCCTGCCATGTGCGTCATTTCTGGCCATTTAAGCAAGTTTGGCCAAGTAGGATTTTTTCAAAAATAGCGCAGTGCAGTGTTCTGAGAAAAAGGTTAGTAAAGACAAACGTAGGTCCCCTGCAGTCAGAATCAGGGGAAGTCATAATAGGAAACAAAGAAATGGCAGACCAATTGAACAAGTACTTTGGTTCAGTATTCACTAAGGAGGACACAAACAACCTTTCGGATATAAAAGGGGTCAGAGGGTCTAATAAGAAGGAGGAACTGAGGGAAATCCTTATCAGTCGGGAAATTGTGTTGGGGAAATTGATGGGATTGAAGGCCGATAAATCCCCAGGGCCTGATGGACTGCATCCCAGAGTACTTAAGGAGCTGGCCTTGGAAATAGTGGATGCATTGAAAGTCATTTTCCAACATTCCATAGACTCTGGATCAGTTCCTATGGAGTGGAGGGTAGCCAATGTAACCCCACTTTTTAAAAAAGGAGGGAGAGAGAATTATAGACCGGTCAGCCTGACATCAGTAGTGGGTAAAATGATGGAATCAATTATTAAGGATGCCATAGCAGCGCATTTGGAAAGAGGTGACATGATAGGTCCAAGTCAGCATGGATTTGTGAAAGGGAAATCATGCTTGACAAATCTTCTGGAATTTTTTGAAGATGTTTCCAGTAGAGTGGACAAGGGAAAACCAGTTGATGTGGTGTATTTGGACTTTCAGAAGGCTTTCGACAAGGTCCCACACAAGAGATTAATGTGCAAAGTTAAAGCAGGGGATTGGGGGTAGTGTGCTGACATGGATTGAGAACTGGTTGTCAGACAGGAAGCAAAGAGTAGGAGTAAATGGGTACTTTTCAGAATGGCAGGCAGTGACTAGTGGGGTACCGCAAGGTTCTGTGCTGGGACCCCAGCTGTTTACGTTGTACATTAATGATTTGGACAGGGGGATTAAATGTAGTATCTCCAGATTTGCGGATGACACTAAGTTGGGTGGCAGTGTGAGCTGTGAGGAGGATGCTATGAGGCTGCAGAGTGACTTGGATAGGTTAGGTGAATGGGCAAATGCATGGCAGATGAATTATAATGTGGATAAATGTGAGGTTATCCACTTTGGTGGTAAAAACAGAGAGACAGACTATTATCTGAATGGTGACAGATTAGGAAAAGGGGAGGTGCAACGAGACCTGGGTGCCATGGTACATCAGTCATTGAAGGTTGGCATGCAGGTACAGCAGGTGGTTAAGAAAGCAAATGGCATGTTGGCCTTCATAGCGAGGGGATTTGAGTACAGGGGCAGGGAGGTGTTGCTACAGTTGTACAGGGCCTTGGTGAGGCCACACCTGGAGTATTGTGTACAGTTTTGGTCTCCTAACTTGAGGAAGGACATTCTTGCTATTGAGGGAGTGCAGCGAAGGTTCACTAGACTGATTCCCGGGATGGCGGGACTGACATATCAAGAAAGACTGGATCAACTGGGCTTGTATTCACTGGAGTTCAGAAGAATGAGAGGGGATCTCATAGAAACGTTTAAAATTCTAACGGGCTTAGACAGGTTAGATGCAGGAAGAATGTTCCCAATGTTGGCGAAGTCCAGAACTAGGGGTCACAGTCTAAGGATAAGGGGTAAGCCATTTAGGACCGAGATGAGGAGAAACTTCTTCACCCAGAGAGTGGTGAACCTGTGGAATTCACTACCACAGAAAGTTGTTGAGGCTAATTCACTAAATATATTCAAAAAGGAGTTAGATGAAGTCATTACTACTAGGGGGATCAAGGGGTATGGCGAGAAAGCAGGAATGGGGTACTGAAGTTGCATGTTCAGCCATGAACTAATTGAATGGTGGTGCAGGCTTGAAGGGCTGAATGGCCTACTCCTGCACCTATTTTCTCTGTTTCTATGTTTCTGAAAAACCTTACCTACACTTAAGAAAATCGGCACAGAGCAGATGCCATTGTTTTAGTGGAGCTGAAGACGCGGCACCGGGGGCGGGGGGCCTTTCGGCCCAGGATAGCAGTGGCATCGGGGGCTGGGGGGCCATTTGGCTCGGGATAGGAACGGCACCGGGGGCAGTGGGAGGGCCAGGGTATGGTCCATGGACTATCGCGTCAACCTTTTGGGAGAGGGAAGGTGTGAGTGCTTTCTGTGAGTAGTTTTATTTCATTTGCAACTTCGAAAAAACAATGGGGGCAATACTAACAATGCCTTCTTTAGTAAAAGCAGTTTGCATCATGGCTATGCAAAGGAGAAGATTAATAAGACAACAATATGTCAGTACTAGAGAGCTCGCAGAATGATAGCGAGGAGGCCTTACCCACATCGGGTGTACAGTGAGAGGCACTCATACCTGCACCTGAGTGAGGCAGACTGCATTTGCAGGCAGCGCTTTTGGAAGGAGGTGATCACAGAGATCTGCCAACTTATCAGGGCAGACCTACAGCCGAGAAACGGGAGGAGGACTGCACTACCCATATCATCATCATCATCATAAGCAGTCCCTCGGAATCGAGGAAGACTTGCTTCCACTCTTAAAATGAGTCCTTAAGTAGCTCAACAGTCCAATACGTGAACCACAGGTGGAACAGATAGTCGTTGAAGGAAAGGGGAGTTGGGACTGGTTCGCTGCACGCTCTTTCCGCTGCCTGCGCTTGATTTCTGCATGCTCTCGGCGATGAGACTCGAGATGCTCAGTGTCCTCCTGGATACACTTCCTCCACTTAGGGCGGTCTTTGGCCAGGGACTCCCAGGAGTCAGTGGGGATGTTGCACTTTTTCAGGGAGGCTTTGAGGGTGTTCCTGTAACTGTTACGCTCATAATAAAGGATACAACTGAGTACTGTATGCAATGAGTAAGTGTGAACTTAACTCCTTTAATTAAACTCCAGAGTGCTGGTACAGCATGGGAGGCCTGCTTATATACAATGCTCCCAAGGAATGCTGGGAACCCCTGTGACTCCAACAGGTAGGCCCTCTGGTGGTGATGTGATACAGGTTGCCAAGGGTTACATACATAACATCACTACCTCCCAAAGTCACTAGTACACTTATTTACAGGATGAGACGATCTGGGCATTTCGCTCCATTGTCGATCGTCTCGGTACAAATGCAAGTTTGGGTGAGTTGGTTGGTTCTTTGCTGGGCTACTGGGCAACTGGTCTTACTGGGCTACTGGGTGTGGTGAGTTTGGCTTTGTGGTCAACTGTGATGTCGGTTGCAACTTGTGTGTGTGTTGGAGAGTCGAAGTTGGTGGTGTCCTCTTCGGATGGCTCATAGCTGTTTGTGAATCGCAATTTGGTTTGGTCCAAATGCTTTCAGCACGTTCGTCCATTGGCCAATTTGACCTGAAACACCCTACTCCCTTCTTTGGCTATGACTGTGCCAGCAAGCCATTTGAGACCATGCCCATAGTTGAGTACAAATACAGGATCATTGATTTCAATATCGCATGACAATTTGTGCGATCATGGTACATGCTTTGTTGATGCTGCCTGCCCTCGACATGATCATGGAGATCAGGGTGGACAAGAGAGAGCCTTGTCTTGAGCGCCCTTTTCATGAGCAGCTCGGCTGGAAGAACCCAGGTGAGAGAGTGAGGTCTGGTGTGGTAGCTGAGCAGGACTCGGGACAATCGGGTCTGCAGGGAGCCTTCTGATACACACTTCAAGTTTTGCCTAATGGTTTGAACTGCCCGTTCTGCCTGGCCATTGGATGCGGGCTTGAACGGGGCAGATGTGATGTGCTTGATCGCATTGTGGGTCATGAATTCCTTGAATTCAGCACTGGTGAAACATGGCCCATTGTCACTGACAAGGACATCCGGCAGGCCGTGTGTGGCAAACATGGCTCGTAGGCTTTCGATGGTGGTGGTGGACATGCTTACAGACATAATTACACATTCAATCCATTTTGAATAAGCATCCACAACCACCAAGAACCTTTTGCCTAAAAATGGGCCCGCAAAAAATTAGCAGGGATCCTAGCCCACGGTTTGGAGGGCTACGACCACAAACTTAGCAGTGCCTCTCTGGGTGCATTGCTCAGTTGAGATCAAGTGTTGTTTGGCGCACGCATGACTCTAAATCTCATTTGATGCCGGGCCACCATACATGGGATCTGGCTATGGTTTTCATCATTACTATGCCTGGATGGGTGCTGTGTAGGTCGCGTATGAACATTTCCCTGCCTTTCTTCGGCAAAACCACGCGATCACACCACGAAAGACAGTCCGCCTGTATGGACATTCCGTCTTTGCGCCTCTGGAACGGCTTGATCTCTTCCTACACCTCCGCTGGGATGCTGGACCAGCTCCCATGGAGGACACAGTTTTTTTTACCAGGTCCTGATCTGCTGGGCCGCAACGGGTGACTTTTCGTTTTCGAACGCATCCATCACCAAGAGCAAGTCTGCAGGCTGTGCCATTTCCACCCCGGTGGTGGGCAATGGTAGCCGACTGAGAGCATCAGCGCAGTTGTCTGTGCCTGGTCTGTGGCAGATTACATAGTTGCATGCCAACAGCGTGAGCGCCCACCTTTGGATTCGGGCAGAAGCATTGGTGTTAATCCCTTTGCTCTCTGAGAATAGCGATATGAGCGGCTTATGGTCAGTTTCTAGCTCAAACTTGAGACCAAACAGATACTGGTGCATTTTGTTCACCAAGTAAATGCACGCCGGAGCTTCTTTTTCAATCATGCTGTAAGCTCTTTCGGCCTTGGACAGATTCCTGGACGCAAAGGCGTTGTTGCAATGTTCCCGATTCGTTAGCCTGTTGTAAAATCATCCGACCCTGTATGACGACGCATCGCAAGCTAGCACTAGTCGTTGACATGGGTTATACAGAACAAGCAGTTTGTTGGAACATAACAGATTTCTGGCTTTCTCAAAAGCAACCTCTTGTGATTTCCCCGATACCCAGTCGTCTCCCTTGCACAGTAACAACGCATGTAGGGGTTCTAGCAAGGTGCTTAACCCAGGTAGGAAATTACCAAAATAGTTGAGGAATCCCGGGAACGACCGCAGCTCCGTCACATTCTGTGGTTTCGGCGCGTTCTTGATAGCTTCCGTCTTGGCATCGGTGGGTCTGATGTCATCTGTCGCGCTTCTTCTTCCTAAGAACTCGACCTCTGACGCCAGGAAAATATACTTCGAGCGTTTCAACCTGAGCCCCACGCGATCTAGCCGACTTAGAATCTCTTCCAGATTCTTCAAGTGTTCGATGGTGTCCCGACCTGTGACCAGTATGTCATCCTGGAAAACCAGGTGCGTGGAACCGACTTTAGCAGCCTCTCCATGTTCCATTGGAAAATTGCCGCGGTCGAACGAATTCCAAACAGGTATCTGTTATAGATGAACAGACCTTTGTGCGTGTTGATGCAGGTGAGGTCTTTCGAAGATTTCTCCAGCTCCTGCATCATGTAGGCCGAGGTCAGGCCCAACTTGGTGAATGTCTTTCCTCCAGCCAGGGTCGCAAATCGGTCTTGGGTAGCGGGTACTCGTCCTGTAGCGAAAAACGGTTAATCGTTACTTCCACAAATTCTGACCGTGCCGTCGCCTTTGAGAACCAGAACAATCGGACTGGCGCATTCGTTGAAATCCACCGGCGCGATGATGCTTTCTCACTGCAACCTATCCAGCTCAATTTCCACTTTCTCTCGCATCATATATGGTACTACCTGTGCCTTGTGATGGATGGGTCGTGTACAAGGAACCAAGTGGATTTGCATCTTCACCCCCAAGAAACTTCCAATGCCTGGTTCAAACAACGACGGGTATCTGCTCAGAACCTGGGCACATGAGGCGTTGTTGACGGACGAAAGCGCTCGGATGTCGTCCCAGTTCCAGAGGATTTTTCCCAGCCAGCTTCTGCCGAATAGTGTGGGGCCATCCCCTGGCACAATCCATAGTGGAAGTTCATCCACTGCTCCATCATAGGAGACTTTTACTTCTGCGCTGCCAATAACAGGGATCAGCTCTTTGATGTAAGTTCTTAGCTTGGTGTGAATGGGACTAAGCTTGGACCTGTGTGCCTTGTTGCTCCACAGCCTGTTGAAGGCCTTTTTGCTCATTATAGACTGACTCGCACCCGTGTCCAGTTCCATGGATGCTGGAATTCCGTTCAGTTCAACTTTTAACATGATCGGTGGACATTTCGTGGTGAAGGTGTGTACCCCGTACACTAAAGAGGAAATTAACGCAATAGTAAGAAAGGACATTAGCTTAGATGATGTGGAATCTGTATGGGTGGAGCTGCGGAATACCAAAGGGCAGAAAACGTTAGTGGGAGTTGTGTACAGACCACCAAACAGTAGTAGTGAGGTTGGGGACAGCATCAAACAAGAAATTAGGGATGAGTGCAATAAAGGTACAGCAGTTATCATGGGCGACTTTAATCTACATATGGATTGGGCTAACTAAACTGGTAGCAATACAAAGGAGGAGGATTTCCTGGAGTGTATAGTGTATTAGGGATGGTTTTCTCGACCAATATTTCGAGGAACCAACTAGAGGGCTGTCATCCTAGACTGGGTGATGGGGAAGAGTAACCATAATATGGTAGAATTCCTTATTAAGATGGAGAGTGACACAGTTAATTCAGAGACTATGGTCCTGAACTTAAGGAAAGGTAACTTCGATGGTTTGAGACGTGAATTGACTAGAATAGACTGGCAAATGATGCTTAGAGGCTTGACGGTGGATAGGCAATGGCAAACATTTAAAGATCACATGGATGAACTTCAACAATTGTACATCCCTGTCTGGAGTAAAAATAAAACGGGGTAGGTGGCTCAACCGTGGCTAACAAGGGAAATTAAGGAAAGTGTTAAATCCAAGGAAGAGGCATATAAATTGGCCAGAAAAAGCAGCAAACCTGAGGACTGGGAGAAATTTAGAATTCAGCAGAGGAGGAAAAGGGTTTAATTAGGAAGGGGAAAATAGAGTATGAGAAGAAGCTTGCCGGGAACATAAAAACTGACTGCAAAAGCTTCTATAGATATGTGAAGAGAAAAAGATTAGTGAAGACAAACGTAGGTCCATTGCAGTCAGATTCAGGTGAATTTGTAATGGGGAACAAAGAAATGGCAGACCAGTTGAAAAAATACTTTGGTTCTGTCTTCACGAAGGAAGACACAAATAAGCTTCCGGAAGTACTAGGGGACCGAGGGTCTAGTGAGGAGGAATTGAAGGATATCCTTATTAGGCGGGAAATTGTGTTAGGGAAATTGATGGGATTGAAGGCCGATAAATCCCAGCGGCCTGATAGTCTGCATCCCAGAGTATTTAAGGAAGTGGCCCTAGAAATAGTGGATGCATTGGTGATCATTTTCCAACAGTCTATCGACTCTGGATCAGTTCCTATGGACTGGAGGTTAGCTAATGTAAAATTGGTAATTATAGGCCGGTTAGCCTGACATTAGTAGTGGGGAAAATGTTGGAATCAATTATTAAAGATGAAATAACAGCGTATTTGGAAAGCAGTGACAGGATCGGTCCAAGTCAACATGGATTTATGAAAGGGAAATCATGCTTGATAAATCTTCTGGAATTTTTTGAGGATGTAACTGTTGTGTATCTGTAAAGCATGCACTCCCATGTTCCGCCACCAGGGATCTCATCCTTTGAAGTCCCAAGGGATCCCAGCATCCCTTTGGAGCACTGTATCTAAGCCGGCCCGTAAGGCCTGTTCCACATTCTGGAGTGTTTTATTAAAGACTGAGGTCACTGTTATTTTAACCTCCCTGTTTGCAGCTTCATCTGTGTTAGGAACACAATAACTGGCGACGAGAATACGAATCCAACGCAAAGATGCAGAAAACTATGGGCATCCTGGAGAAGTTCTCGGAGGGTGAGGAATGGGAAGCCTATGTCGAACGGCTAGACCAGTACTTTCTAGCCAATGAGCTGGATGGAGAAGGAAGCGCTGCAAAAAGGAAAGCGGTCCTCCTCACAGTCTGCGGGGCACTGACCTATAGCCTGATGAAGAATCTTCTGGCTCCGGTAAAACCCACAGATAAGTTATATGAGGAGCTGTGTAGACTGGTTCGGGAGCATCTTAACCCGAGGAAGAGCGTGCTGATGGCGAGGTATCGGTTCTACACGTGCCAGCAATCTGAAGGTCAGGAAGTGGCGAGCTACGTCGCTGAGCTAAGGCGACTTGCAGGAGAATGTGAGTTTGATGGCTACCTGGAGCAAATGCTCAGAGACTTTTGTACTGGGCATTGGCCATGAGACCATCCTACGAAAACTTTTGACTGTAGAGACACCGATCCTCAGTAAGGCCATTGCGATAGCACAGGCGTTTATGTCCACCAGTGATAACACCAAACAAATCTCTCAGCACACAAATGCTAGCAATGTTCATAAATTAACTGGAACTGTGTTTGTGAGCAGAAATGTACAGGGCAGAGCTCACGAGTCTGCAACTGCCAGCAGGCCTCAGGTGACCCAGATGACTCAGAGTCCGCAACAAAGGATGAATGCAAGGCAGTTCACACCTTGTTGGCGTTGTGGAGGCTTCCATTCAGCCTATTCATGTCGCTTCAAAGGATATGTTTGCAAGAGCTGTGGAACAATGGGGCACCTCCAACGAGTTTACAGATGAGCTGCAAGCTCTGCAAAACCTGCTAACCACCACATGGCAGAGGAAGATCGGTCCATGGTGGATCAAAGCAATTTCAAACCTCAGAGAGAGGAAGCAGATGCTGAAGTACATGGGGTGCACACATTTTCGACGAAATGTGCACCTATAATGCTAAATGTAAAATTGAATGGCTTACCCATAGCCATGGAACTGGACACTGGTGCTAGCCAATCCATCATGAGTAAAAAGATATTTGAGAGACTGTGGTGCAACAAGGCATTCAGGCCAGCCCTGAGCCCCATCCACACGAAACTGAGAACGTACACCAAAGAGGTTATCACTGTCCTGGGCAGCGCCATGGTCAAGGTCACATATGAGGGCATGGTGCATGAACTGCCACTCTGGATTGTCCTGGGCGATGGCCCCACACTGCTTGGAAGGAGTTGGCTAGGCAAAATCCGCTGGAACTGGGATGACATCCGAGTGCTATCACATGTCGATGAGGTCTCATGTACCCAGGTTCTTAACAAATTTCCTTCCCTTTTTGAGCCAGGCATTGGAAACTTTTCTGGGGTGTAGGTGCTGATCCACTTGGTCCCAAAAGCACGACCCATTCACCACAAGGCACGAGCAGTACCTCACATGATGAGGGAGAGAGTGGAAATCGAGCTGGACAGGCTGCAACATGAGAGCATCATCTCCCCAGTGAAATTCAGCGAGTGGGCCAGCCCGATTGTTCCAGTATTCAAATGTGATGGCACGGTCAGGATTTGCAGCGATTACAAAGTAACTATTAATCGTTTCTCGCTACAGGACCAATGCCCGCTACCTAAGGCAGACGACCTATTTGCGACGCTGACAGGAGGAAAGACGTTCACCAAGCTCAATCTGACTTTGGCCTACATGACGCAGGAGCTGGAGAAGTCTTCGAAGGGCTTCACCTGCATTAAAACGCACAAGGGACTGTTCATATACAACAGATGCCCATTTGGAATTCGGTCGGCTGCAGCGATCTTCCAGAGAAACATGGAGAGCCTACTCAAGTTGGTACCACACACGGTGGTCTTTCAGGACGACATATTGGTCACAGGTTGGGACACTGCCGAGCACCTAGAAAACCTGGAGGAGGTCCTCCAATGACTGGATCGGGTAGAGCTGCAGCTGAAGAGGTCTAAATGCGTCTTCATGGCAACAGAAGTAGAGTTTTTGGGGAGAAAGATCACGGCGGATGGCATTCAGCTCACAGACACCAAGACAGAGGCTATCAAGAACGTGCTCAGACTACAGAGCGTCATGGAGCTGCGGTCGTTCCTGGGACTCCTCAACTATTTTGGTAACTTCCTACCGGGGTTAAGCACCCTTTTAGAGCCCCTACATGTGTTATTGCGCATAGGTGAGAACTGGGTATGGGGAAAAAAAGCAAGTAATTGTTTTTGAGAAAGCCAGAAACATTTTGTGCTCCAACAAGCTGCTTGTATTGTATAACCCGTGTAAAAGACTTGTGCTAGCATGTGACGCGACGTCGTATGGAGTCGGGTGTATATTACAACAAGCTAACGTTGCGGGGAAGTTGCAAGCTGTCGCCTTTGCTTCCTGGAGCTGGTCTAAGGCCAAGAGGGCCTACAGCATGATTGAGAAAGAGGCATTAGCGTGTGTGTTCGGGGTAAAGAAAATGTATCAGTACCTGTTTGGCCTCATGTTTGAGCTAGAAACCGATCACAAGCCCCGCACAGCCCTGTTTGCTGAAAACAAGGGGATAAGTACTAATGCCTCAGTCCGCATATAAAAGGTGGGCACTCACGCTATCAGCGTATAACTATACCATCCGCCACAGGCCAGGCACCGAGAACTGTGCAGATGCTCTCAATCGCCTACCATTGCCCAGCACGGGGGTGGAAATGGCGCAGCCCGCAGACTTGTTGATGGTCATGCAAGTGTTTGAAAATGATAAATCACCTGTCACGGCCCTCCAGATTAGGACTTGGACCAGTCAAGATCCTCTACTGTCCCTAGTAAAAAACTGTGTACTGCATGGGAGCTGGGCCAGCATCCACGTAGAAATGCAAGTGCCAATCAAGCCGTTCCAGCCGCGAAAGGACGAGCTGTCCATTCAGGCAGACTGCCTGTTGTGGGGTAACCGCGTACTGCTACCAAAAAAAGGCAGGGAGTCATTCATCTCGGATCTCCACAGCACACACCCGGGTATAGTAATGATGAAAGCGATAGCCAGATCCCATGTGTGGTGGCCCAGTACCAACTCTGACTTAGAGTCTTGTGTACGGCAATGCAGCATATGTGCTCAGTTGAGCAACGCGCCCAGAGAGGCACCACTAAGTTTGTGGTCCTGGCCCTCCAGACCATGGTCGAGGATCCATGTCGACTATGCGGGCCCGTTTGTCAGTAAAATGTTCCTGATGGTGGTGGATGCTTTTTCAAAATGGATTGAACGTGAAATGATGTCGGGAAGCACCACCACTGCCAGCATTGAAAGCCTGAGGGCCATGTTTGCCACCCACGGCCTGTCTGACATACTGGTCAGTGATAACGGGCCATGTTTCACCAGTGCCAAATTTAAAGAATTCATGACCCGCAATAGGATCAAACATGTCACCCCATTTAAACCAGCCTCCAATGGGCAGGCAGAGCGGGCAGTACAAACCATCAAACAGAGCCTTAAACGAGTCACAGAAGGCTCACTCCAAACCCGCCTGTCCCGAATACTGCTCAGCTACCGCACGAGACCCCACTCGCTCACAGGGGTGGCCCCGGCTGAGCTACTCGTGAAAAGGACACTTAAAACCAGACTCTTGCTGGTTCACCCCAACCTGCATGATGAGGTAGAGAGCAGGCGGCAGCAACAAAATGTAAACGATGGTCGCGCCACTGTGTCACGGGAAATTGATCTGAATGATCCTGCATATGTGCTAAACTATGGACGTAGTCCCAAGTGGATCGCAGGCACTGTGATAGCTAAAGAAGGGAATAGGGTGTTTGTAGTCAAACAAGACAATGGACAAATTTGCAGAAAGCACCTGGACCAAATGAGGCTGCGATTCAAAGACTGCTCTGAACAACCCACAGCAGACACCACCTTTTTCGAGCCCACAACACACACCCAAAGGATCAACGACACCACGCCGGACCAGGAAATCAAACCCATCACACCCAACAGCCCAGCATGGCCAGACTCACTTAACAGCGCTGCAGAGCCAACAACATGCCTGCCCTGCGAGGGCACAGCCAACACACCAGAACAGACATTTGTACCGAGGCGGTCCACCAGGGAAAGAAAGGCTCCCGACTACCTCAGCTTGTGAATAGTTTTCACTTTGACTTTGGCGGGGAGTGATGTTGTGCATCTGCAAAGCATGCACTCCCATGTTCCGCCACCAGGGAGCTCATCCCCTGAAGTCCCAAGGGATCCCAGCATCCCTTGGGAGCACTGCATATAAGCCGGTCCCTGAGGCCTGTTCCTCACCCTGGAGTGTCTTACTAAAGACTGAGGTCACTGTTACTTTAACCTACCTGTGTGCAGCCTCATCTGTGTTAGGAACACAATCGTAACTTGTAGAGTAGACAGGGAGAGCCAGTGAATGTGGTGTATTTGAACTTTCAAAAGGCTTTTGGCAAGGTCCCACACAAGAGATTAGTGTGCAAAATTAAAGCACATGGTATTGGGGGTAATGTACTGACGTGGATAGAGAACTGGTTGGCAGACAGGAAGCAGAGAGTTGGGATAAACAGGTCCTTTTCAGAATGGCAGGCAGTGACTAATGGGGTCCCACAGGTCTCAGTGCTGGGACCCCAGCTATTTACAACATACATTAATGATTTAGTTGAAGGAACTGAGTGTAATATCTCCAAGTTTGCAGATGACACTAAACTGGGTGGTGGTGTGAGCTGTGAGGAGGATGCTAAGAAGCTGCACGGTGACTTGGACAGGTTAGGTGAGTGGGCAAATGCATGGCAGATGCAGTATAATGTGGATAAATATGAGGTTATCCACTTTGGGGGAAAAAACATGAATGCAGAATATTATCTGAATGGCGGCAGATTAGGAAAAGGGGAGGTGCAGCGAGATCTGGGCATCATGGTACATCAGTCATTGAAAGTTGGCATGCAGGTACAGCAGGTGGCGAAGAAGGCAAGTGGTATGTTGGCCTTCATAGCTAGGGGTTTTGTGTATAGGAGCAGAGAGGTCTTACTGCAGTTGTACAGGGCCTTGGTGAGGCCTCACCTAGAATATTGTGTTCAGTTTTGGTCTCCTAATCTGAGGAAGGACATTCTTGCTATTGAGGGAGTGCAGTGAAGGTTCATCAGACTGATTCCCGGGATGGCAGGACTGACATATGAGGAGAGACTGGATCGACTGGGCCTTTATTCACTGGAGTTTAGAAGGATGAGAGGGGATCTCATAGAAAAATATAAAATTCTGACGGGACTGGACAGGTTAGATACAGGAAGAATGTTCCTGATGTTGGGGAAGTCCAGAACCAGGGGACACAGTCTAATGATAAGCGGTAAGCCATTTAGGACTGAGATGAGGAGAAACTTCTTCACTCAGAGAGTTGTTAACCTGTGGAATTCCCTGCCGCAGAGAGTTGTTGATGCCTGTTTGTTGGATATATTCAAGAGGGACTTAGATGTGGCCGTTATGGCTAAAGGGATGAAGGGGTATGGAGAGAAAGCAGGAAAGGGGTACTGAGTTGAATGATCAGCCATGATCTTATTGAATGGTGGTGCAGACTCGAAGGCTGAATGGCCTACTCCTGCAACTATTTTCTATGTTTCTATGTTTCTGCACCAAGGAGCTGATCCCAGTCCTTGGTAGTGCAGAAGTAAGTGTAATCCATAATGGCGTGGTGCACAAGTTGCAGGTGATGATCCAACGCTACTCGGAAGAAGGTGGATGGGGAAGATCCAGTGGAAATGGGAAGACCTCTTCACTCAAGCAATCATTGTCCCCCATGCTCAGAGGCAGATCAAAACCTCACCTTTGCTTGGGCCAGGCACCAGAGAACAGACCAGCGCAGCACCTGAGGCAGAGACCATCCATCATGACTGCGTGTCAATGATCCGACCGGAACAACCTAAAAGTACCTTCCCGGCTCCAGTGGCAGGACTCCTGGGGAGGAAGATCGAATTCACAGGCACTCTTCCAGCTTTTGTGGCAGAATCGCGCGAGGGATGGATCAAGGCAGTTGACCTCGAGGACAGAGGCAAGATGGCGTCCCTGCTGCAGCGAGGTACAGCTTGGCTTGGCAGGGTTCTATTAAAAGAGACCTGCAACCAACTGAACTTAAAGAGACATTGTATGCATGGCAATCAATGTAACAAACTGATTAAGAATGTAAAGAACAATATCTTGCGAGATGTCGGGAATAGAGCGTCCCCAAAAGTAGCAAGTGAGCGAATTCAGGAGGGTGAAGGCACTGATCCTGATACCCTGCCCCAGGTGTCCCCTCAAGTTATAGGCCAACGACCTCAGGAAGGTGAAGGCACTGATACTGATACCCTGCCCCAGGTCTATCCCACGCTGCAGGCACTTGATGGCACTATTTGCCACGGACCTGGAAACGAAAACAGCGGCAATACGCATAGTCGGCCACTGTTGCCCACCACCTGGGTGGAGATGGCGTAGCCCCCAGACCCAGTCGCTACCTCGGCTATGTCCAGGAGCGAAAGGTCAGAACCAACGAGTTCCCCAAATGGGACCTGGAACAGCCAAGTTCCCAACACCGTTAGAAAGCAGGCAGAATATTCTGCAGCCCTCAAAGGAGGACAGGGAGGCCACACACATCTGTGGCTCTACCCACCACTCGGCAATGGCAAAGGCCCTGATTCCTGGGAAGGTGAGTGAACCAAGCACACCCCATCAGACGAATAGGAACCCGTCCGGTTGCTCTGGAACCAGCATCCTCGCATACCTGTATTGCTATCTCAGTACTGACCATGACTGAACCATAAATGCACTCTACCCAATCCTGGTGCATGACCGTAAAACGTAACGAATTTAAGTCACTGAACCAAGGTGTCACGATACAAACTGTAAAAATGTTTCTTCTTCCTTAATTTGTACTTGCACTGAGTCTGATCTGTATGTTAATGTAACGGGCCAGCTGCATGACCTCGCTGTGGGGATGGGGGGAAATTGATGTATGTAACCATGGACACACACATGGATCACACCCAGAACTCTCTGGAACCTCCTCCGCATCATCGAACCATCCAAACTGGTAACCACTACCCAGCGTTGTGGCAAAAGGACTTGGGGGTTAACAGGGAGAGAGCCAAGCCAAAGCACAGCCAAGATGCAAGAGCTATTGGCATTTAGCTCTGGGGAGAGCAAAGCCAGAGCACATAGTACAAAGGTAATTGGAACAAAGGATTTGGGGGAGAGTGATATATATGCAGACTATAGATATACTCTCTGTGTAGTCACTGTATAGTTACATAAGATGGAGACTTGTTTACCTGATGTACTGTATATACATGCTGGCACCACTAGAGGGTGCAACTGGTGGCGACCGGGGTTTCCTGCCCTGGTGCAGGGGCTGTATAAAAGGGGAGCCACCATGTGGCTGCCTCACTCTGGAGTTACGAATAAAGGACCAAGGTCACTACAGTTTGAGTACAACACATTGCCTCGTGGAGTCATTCGTAAGTACAGTACAGACATCATACTATCCCAGTCTATATTAGGATAGTTGAAGTCCCGCATTATAACTAATCTATAGTTCTTGTTCATCTCTGTAATTTCCTTGCAAATTTGCTCCTCTGTATTCCTCGCGTTAGTTGGTGGCCTATAGAATACACCTATAGTGTAATGCCACCGCTATTGTTTCTTAACTCTAAACAAATAGAGGTGCTTGATCCCTCCAGGACATCCTCCTTCTCCAGCTCTGTAATATTCACCTTAATCAATACTACCACCCCACCTCTTTTCTTTCCTTCCCTATCTTTCCTGAACATCTTATAGTCAGGAATATTTAGTACCCAATCCTGTCCTTTTTTGAGCCAGTTCTTCATTATTGACACATCATATTCCCATGTGGCTATTTGCACCTGCAGCTCATTAACCATATTTACCATGCTTTGTGTGCTTACACACATGCACTGGAAACCTATCTTATACCTTCTTGTATTCTCTCTTCGTCTGACCCGAATTGATACCGTACTGCCACATGCTAGTCAGAGCAGGAATAGCATGATAGTTCAGATGAATACGTGGCTTGAGGAATGGTGCAAGGCGGAGGGATTCAAATTCCTGGGACATTGGAACCAGTTCTGGGGGAGGTGGGACCAGCACAAACCAGATGGTCTGCACCTGGGCAGGACCGGAACCGATGTCCTAGGCGGAGTGTTTGCTAGTACAGTTGGGGAGGGTTTAAACTAATATGGCAGGGGGATGGGAATCTATGTAGGGAGGCAGAGGGAAGTAAAAAGGGGGCAGTAGCAAAAGGTTGGTAGGAGAAAAGTAACAGTGGAGGGCAGAGAAATCAAGGGCAAAAATCAAAAAGGGCCACATTACAACATAATTCTAAAAGGACAAAGAGTGTTAAAAAAACAAGTCTGAAGGCTCTGAGTCTCAATGCGAGGAGCATTCGTAATAAGGTGGATGAATTAACTGCGTAGATAGCTGTTAACGGATATGATGTAATTGGGATTATGGTGCCAGGGTAACCAAAGCTGGGAACTCAACATCCAGGGGTATTCAATATTCAGGAAGGATAGACAGAAAGGAAAGAGAGGTGGGGTAGCGTTACTGGTTAAAGAGGAGATTAACACAATAATAAGGAAGGACATTAGCTTGGATGATGTGAAATCTATATGGTTAGAGCTGCAAAACACCAAAGGGCAGAAAACGTTAGTGGGAGTTGTGTACAGACCACCCAAAAGTAGTAGTGAGGTTGGGGGTGGCATCAAACAGAAAATTAGGGATGCATGCAATAAAGGTACAGCAGTTATCATGGGTGACTTTAATCTACATATAGATTCGGTTAATCAAATTGGTAGCAATACAGTGGAGGAGGATTTCCTGGAGTGTATAAGGGACGGTTTTCTAGACCAATACGTCGAGGAACCAACTAGAGAGTAGGCCATCCTTGTGTAATGAGAGAGGATTAATTAGCAATCTTGTCATGCCAGGCCCCTTGGGGAAGAGTGAACATAATATGGTAGAATTCCTTATTAAGATGGAGAGTGACACAGTTAATTCAGAGACTAGGGTTCTGAACTTAAAGAAAGGCAACTTCGATGGTATAAGACGTGAATTAGCTAGGATAGACTGGCGAATGATACTTAAAGAGTTGACAGTAGATAGGCAATGGCAGACATTTAAATATCACATGGATGAACTACAACAATTGTACATCCCTGTCTGGCGTAAAAATCAAACGGGGAAGGTGGCTCAACCGTGGCTAACAAGGGAAATTAGGGATAGTGTTAAATCCATTGGCCAGAAAAAGCAGCAAACCTGAGGACTGGGAGAAATTTAGAATTCAGCAGTGGAGGACTAAGGGTTTAATTAGGAGGGGGGAAATAGAGTATGAGAGTAAGCTTGCAGGGAACATGAAAACTGACTGCAAAAGCTTCTATAGATATGTGAAGAGAAAAAGATTAGTGAAGACTAATGTCGTTCCCTTGCAGTCAGAATCAGGTGAATTCAGAATGGGGAACAAGGATATGGCAGACCAATTGAACAAATACTTTGGTTCTGTCTTCACTCAGGAAAACACGAATAATCTACCGAAAATACTAGGGGACCGAGGGTTTAGCGAGAAGGAGGAACTGAGGGAGAGAACGGAGAGGAATCCTTATTAGTCAGGAAATGGTGTTAGGGAAATTGATGGGATTGAAGGCCGATAAATCCGCAGGGCCTGATAGTCTTCATCCCATGGTACTTAAGGAAGTGGCCCTAGAAATAGTAGATGCATTGGTGGTCATTTTCCAAAATTCCATGAACTCTGGATTAGTTCCTGTGGATTGGAGGGTAGCTAATGTAACCTCACTTTCTAAAAAAGGAGAGAGAGAGAAAACAGGGAATTATAGACCGGTTAGCCTGACATCGGTAGTGGGGAAAATGCTGGAATCAATTATTAAAGATGTAATCGCTGCGCTTTTGGAAAGCAGTGACAGGATCAGTCCAAGTCAGCATGGATTTATGAAAGGGAAATCATGCTTGACAAATCTTCTAGAGTTTTTTGAGGATGTTTCCAGTAGAGTGGACAAGGGAGAACCAGTTGATGTGGTATATTTGGACTTTCAGAAGGCTTTCGACAAGGTCCC
This sequence comes from Pristiophorus japonicus, assembly GCF_044704955.1. Lineage (NCBI taxonomy): Eukaryota > Metazoa > Chordata > Chondrichthyes > Pristiophoridae > Pristiophorus > Pristiophorus japonicus. The sequence continues at coordinate 419,259,141 of NC_091977.1, forward strand.
ACACAAGAGATTAGCCCTGATCATATTGAATGGTGGTGCAGGCTCGAATGGTCGAATGGCCTATTCCTACAACTATTTTCTATGTTTCTATGTTTCTATTTCTTATTATAGTTCTATCTGTCTCTCCCAATCCTTTGTGCACCTTGTTTCTCCTTTCTAATGCTACATCCTGGTGCCCATCCCTCGACAAAATTAGCTTAAACTCTCCCCAACAGCAGTAGCAAATCCCCTCACGAGGATATTGGTCCCGGGTCTGTTGAGGTGCAACCCATCCAACCTATCCGGGTCCCACCTCCCCCAGAACAGATTTCAATGTCCCAGGAATCAAAAGCCCTCCCTCCTGTACCATCTCTCCAGCCATGCATTCATCTGCTCTATCTTCCTATTTATATACTCACTAGCTCGTGCGACCGGGAGTAATCCAGAGAATATTACCTTTGAGGTCCTGCTTTTTAATTTCTTTCCTAGCTCCCTAAAATCTGCCTGCAGGCCCTCAACCTCTTTCTACTATGTTGTTGATATCGATACGGACCATGAACTCTGGCTGTTTACCCTTGTCCTTCAGAATATTCTGCAGTCGCTCAGTGTGATCCTTGACCCTGGCACCAGGGAGGCAACATACCATCCTGGATTCACATTTGTGGCCAAGGAAATGCTTATCTGTTCCCCTAACTATTGAATCTACTATCACTATTGTTATTCCGATCTTCCTCCTCCCCACCACCCCCTCGTACAGATGAACCATCCATGGTTCTGGCTGTACTCCACAGAGGAATTATCACCCTCTCCAGTACCGGTTAGAGAGTGAGGTGCACTCAGGGGACTACTGCACTTTCCTAGTGCTCCTTGTCTGTCTGGCCATCACCAATTCCCTCTCTACCTGTACACTCTTACGCTGTGGGGTGACCACCTGTTGAATCATGCTATCCTCGTAGCTCTCAGCCTCATGGATGCACCACAGTGACACCAGCTGTTGCTCAACATCCATGTTTCAAATAGGCAGTCATTTATATGAGTCAAAAATCGATAACCATTATCTATTTGCATTAGCGTCAATTATAGGGCTAAAAATTACCGTAGCGGCCAGTTTGGGTCGCTAATTTTTGCGGGAGCACAAAAGTATCGCCGGGCGCTACCCAATTCCAGTGGACGGAAGATCATGGCGTTAAGGTTTACCGCCAGCGGTAACCTGCCACGGAAGATCGCGGGCGTCGATACTTTCGCCGTGCATGGTTAGAAAGCCATTAGCACCCCATTATCAGCCCACAGAGGCGTTAACGGGAGGCTCAAAAGAGGCCAAATTCTTCCCCATAGTGTCTTAAGTGCTCCATTTATTTCAAGCTGAAACAACTCACTAGTTCACATCTCATTAAGGTGCACTGAATGCAAAACAAGCATATTGAATTGTGATGAAAAAAAATTAATAATGAGCCTAATTAAAGAAAGAACTATTTTATCTTTCCAATAAATTTATGTTTACAATCTGTCAGATTTGAATGCTAAATGCTAAATATAGACCTCTGGTAACAGCAGGCTATTTTTTGTTACATTTCTCTAAGTTATGACATTTATATCTGCAAGTGCTCAAAAATTAGTTGAAATTAAGCTGATCCTAAATCAGGAATATAGATTCCACTCCGAAGAACTTTCACACATGGAAAGATTCAAGTTTGTTCACTGCATGAGAGCACTTTAATGCCTTAAATGAAACAAATTAATTCATTGATAGTTTAGCTACAGCACATGCATCCAGTCGCTGTTGTACCAGAAATTGCACCCATGCTGCAATGGCAAGTGTCACAAAGGTTGCAAGGTCCTACGTTACATTGCCCACCACCTCCAGCATCTCTGCCGTCAGATTACACTGGCCAATGCGTAGAGCGGGCAAATTGCGTTTGCATGAATGCGCTCGCTATAAGCGATGGGAAATATATGTGCTGGCACTCTTTTCTCTGCGAAAGACAAAATTAAGAAGAGTCTTGATAGAATATTTAAAATTATGAAGGGGTTCGACCGGGCGGATGTGCAGAAATAATTTCCACATGTCGGTGAGTCCAGAACAAGGCTGCATAAATATAAGAAAGCCACTGACCGATCAAATAGAGAATTCAGGAATAATATATTACAAAGGAAGTAGTGATAATGTGAGATAGCACTGACACATTTAAGGGGAGACTTGATGCCTACATGACGGAGAAGGGAATAGAGGGTTAGAGGGGCAGGGTGGGATGAGGTAATTAGAATGGGAGGAGGCTCGTGTAGAAATACCAGCATCTCTCAGCAGGGAGAATGACCTGCTTTTGCGCTTTAAATTCTATGCAAGGATCAAAAGGGGCTGTAATTTGAAACAGAGCCTCTCCAGCCATGTCACAATGTATTATAATGCTGCAACAATTTGGCTGTTTCAAAGTAATGCACCTGCTGCTATACGGATTGTAGAATTAAATATTTAAATATATAAATAAATGAATTATGATGAGTCATAACCACTTGCATGCAGCAACAAAATGTAAAAACAAACATTATTTTCTAAACTACCATTACCCTAAAATGCCAGTGGTTTGGCAGGATATACACATGCCAGATTTAGCTGTGGGAGCAAAATTTGGAGTTAAAGAGGATCTGTTGTTTTTTTGTTGCATCCTTCAAGTTACGTCCTATAATTCGTTATTCTGCTATAAAATAGGCATAACTTAGAACAGTAATTGAGGAAGGCTGATGCTGGGATCTTAAAGGTTAATTGATGTGTTTCATTATACTGTTATATGGGCCCAAGTTTTGGCTCAAGTTGCTCCTATTTTTTTGGAGCAACTAGTTTAGAATGGAGTATCTTAGAAATCGCAATTCTCGGCATTTAGTTTGCTCCAGTTCTAGTTAGTTAGAATAGATTCGTTTTAGTACAGTTTCTTTTTCAAAAGGGGGCATTACCAGCCACTTACACCTGTTTTGCAAGTTTAGGCAGCGAAAAGTTACTCCAAACTAACTTAGAATGGAGTAAGTGTCGATTTTTGTACGCTCAGAAAAACCTTGCCTGCACTTTATAAATTAGGCGTAGGTAGCGAGAGATGGGGGGAAGGGAAGTTAGACGGAAGTTAGGGGATTTTACAAAGCATTAAACACTTCACTTTTACCAATAAAGAGTCGTCATCAATAATAAATGATGAATAAATCAATAAATCATCCAATAAAGCAATCAATCAAAAAAAATTAAAAAATTAAAAATTTGTACTCACCTGCTGCAGCACCAGGAGCCCTCCGAAGAGCTGGTCGGGCTGACCCCACCGCTGAAGAGGGCCAGGGTAGCGGCGACATCCCTTCAGCCAGGGATAGGATCGCCCGGAGACAGGACGTGCTGGGAGGGCCAAGAGCTACTGCACACATGCGCATCCTCCACTCCACACGCGCGCAGCTGCCAGCACTCTTTTTGGTGCAGGGCTATAGCTCCGCCCCCAGCAGCTCCTGCTGCGCTGCGCTGAGCTGTAAACGGGCCTACAGATATCGAAGAATCATGAGGTAAGTATTTGGTGCTTTTTCAGTTCTAGAAATTAGGCGGGCCTCTCTGAGGTGTGCCGTTCTACCAGGGATCCGAAACTTGGGTCCATAGTGACTCATTACTTTCAACTGGCCTTCTGTCAAAAAAAATGCTCTTTATTTGAGCCTCTAAGTTTCATTTAGAAGTCATGTTCAAGACTATTTCTTGTTTGGGGTGATGTGTACATACATAAACAGACTAACTGAATCAGGAGTAAAGTAACTTAACTGTGTCCTTTATAGCAACTCCCAAAATGGTGTCCCAAAACCAGCATGAACCAGCATGTTTACAGCAGTGTGTGACTAGCTCCTGTAGAGTCCTAATGCCTGTCCAGTGTCCTGTAACAAACAAATAGAGTATGAACACAACATATTTCACCACTTCTGAAAACACAGACTATGAACAAAGTCCTTGAGATAGCCAGGCCGTGTTTTGATATGCTGAGACTGGCGTGGAGCTTGCGGTGTTTGATCGAGGTTTTCAGTTGGGAAACAGAACGGTGCCTATGTCCCATCCTGCTGGTCTGTTGGCCTATGAGTTGTGATCAGTCTACGAGCATTCCATTGAGTTTCATCATTGAGCTCATAGGTGTGAGGGCTGAACTTTCGCCCGATTCGTTTTGGTGATGAAAGTGAAGATGCGAGCTTATGACTCCGGTTTGGGCGCTTAACTCTGACCCAATCTCCATTCTTCAGTTTGGGTCTTTGAGCGCATTGTTTTGTGTCACTGTACGACTTCGCTTTTCGTTGGCGTTCCGAAATCTGGGATGCGAGTGTGCTTATCTTCGCGTTAGGTTTGGCTGGAGGTTTGAGAATGTCCAGTAGCCAGCGAAGATTCTGCCGAATCATGAGCTCAGCGGATGGCTTCCCTATTAGCGAGTGTTTTGTTGAACGATATGTGCGGAGAATAGTTTGAACCGCTTTGTCGAATGTTTGGCCTGCTGCAAGGTTGGCTTTCAAATCCTCTTTGATGATGCGGTTAAATAGCTCAACACCTCCAATAGCATGACGAGTGAGGAAACCCGCGAACTGGTTGGACATGGTCCATTGTCAGTGATTATAATCTCTGGGAGGCCCCACTTCGTGAACATACGCTGCAGAATAGTGACGATCGTTGATGAGGTCATTGAACATGTTGTAGCAATTTCTGGCAATTTGGAATGCAGGTCATGTACGACAACAAGGAAATGCTAGTGTTGTGGAGCTGCTTCAACTGGACCGAAGATATCCAATTGAAGTTGTTGCCATGGTCTTTGTGGCCATGGAATGGGCTTCATTGGCGCTGGTCGGATGTTTGTGGCCTTTTCGCTCAGACTGCATGCTTCGCAGTGTGAGACAAACTCCTCGATGCGAGTGTCAATCCTAGGCCACTATACTGAGTTGCTTCATGTGGACAATGCCAGAGTGTCCATTGTGTGCCAATGAGAGAACGCGCTGTTGAAGCGACTTGGAATTACTGCTCTATCACCATGAGCTAAGCAACCATCATTCCAAATGGAAGGTTTTCAGCTCCTCTGGAATTTGCTTCGGCCACTCAGTCTGGAGGGAGTGGTACATGTGCTGGAGCATAGCATCACTCTGTGATTCAGTTTTTTGAGTTCATCGCAGGAGACAAGGTTTATGATGGATTGAGTGATGATCAACGTGACATATGTGTCATCATCTGTGAACAAGTCAGCACCAGAGTCTGAAACAGGTGTCGAGCAGCTGAGCATCTCAACTACGTGGTTCCGACTGCCAGTGATGTACTGTACATCAAAGTTATACTGATGAAGGCGATCTGACCATCGGCTACTTTGTAGTGGTCTGTGCCCAGATCCAGTTGTAGTGAGTAGCTTAGTTTGTGCTTGGCGATCCGTAAGGAGGTTAAATTTCCTGCCAGAGGTAGATGTGCCAGTGTTCACTTGCGTACATGCAAGTGAGTGCTTTGCGTTCCCCTGTAGAGTTTTTACGTTCTGCAGATGAGAGCGTGCAAGGCACGAACACTTCTGGGGGTTACAGGCCGTCAATCCATTGCGAGAGCACAGCACCCATGGCGGTGCCTGATGCATCCGTGGTGATATACGTAGTGGCATTCGGATCAAAGTACACGAGGATAGGAGGGGGATATGATTTTCTCTTTAAGCGTGGTAAATGCCTGAACCTGGGAATCTGTCCATTCCCATGGGATGTCCTTGCACAGCAACTTGCGAAGTGGTTCGGCAATGTGTGCATAGTGTGGGATAAACTTCAGATAGAAGTTGCAAGTGCCGAGGAATGATGAAAGTTCTTTGATGTTGGTAGCCTCCTGCTGTCGCTGGATCGCATCACTGTTGTCAAACATCGGCTTGACACCTTGAGCTGTGACTCTGTAGCCCAGAAAATGTATTTCTCCAACAGCAAATGTACACTTATCAGCATTAAGTGTAATGTTATATGTAGCAAGCCTAGCCATAACTGCGTGAAGTCGCTGGTCATGTTCTTCCATTGTCCGTCCATGAACGATGATATCGTCAAGCAGATTGAGGGCTCCCTCTATGCCTCCTAACATAGTAGTGACAATCTTCTGAAATGCACTTGGTGCAGATGTTAGTCTGTAGGGCATGCGTCGATACTGCTAAAGACCATCATGCGTCGTGAATGCCATGAGAGTTTGCTGTCCTCCTCTAGGGGTATTTGCAGGTAACTGCAGCGCATGTCGAGTTTCGTAAAACCTTTTGAACCATGGAATTCTGAAGACAGTTCGTCGATGGTAGGAAGAGGATACTTGTCGGGGATGATGGCCTTGTTGCCTCTTTCAGGTTGATGCATAGGCGGATCTCCCCATTTTTACGGCAAGCAATGACTAAGTTTGAGACCCAGGGTGAGGAGTCGATGCTCTCAATGATTCCCTGAGATTCGAGTCACATTAATTTTGCGGATACTTGGTCGTGAACCATGAATGGGAAACGGCGAAGTCGCTGCGTCACCAGATTGACAGAATGATGGCAGAATTTTGTTGTCATTCCAAACCTTGTGAAGATTGAGGGATACTGCTTGTCAAAGTCCACCTTGTACACCTTGGGCGTCAACTTTGAACCCAAGCTTGTCAAAAAGGTCAACACCCATGAGGCTTCATCCCTTCGCGACATGAAAGGAAAATTTCTCCGATGTTACATCCTTGTAATATATCGGGATAGATATGACCCCAAGTACCTCAATTTTGCAGTCGGAGTACACATGTAGAGTGGAAGTTGCGCGCTGCAGTTAACGGTGCGTGAAGTGGATTTTGTACACAGCCTTGCTCAATATGGAGACTTTAGCTCCAAAGTCAATGAGGAGGCAGATGGGAATACTGTCAAAGTCCACCTTGTACACAGGTGTGCCGGTTGGGTGTCAACTTTGAACCCAAGCTTGTCAAAAAGGTCAACACCCATGAGGCTTCATCCCTTTGCGACATGAAAGGAAAAGTTCTCCAATGTTACGCCCTAGTGGGTGGCTTATTACTAGTACTGGGTCTCTGCTATGATTTCTGCTTTGGATGAATGCCTTGCACATGGGCTGTAGCTGAAGTCTGCTGCACAGGGGGAGCAAGGGATCTGATTGCTTTTGAACTGGAAAGCGCTGATTCGATTTGGATGGCCAAATTAGCTGCTTTATTCAATGTCAATTTGTCATCCTCCATTTGTTCCTGAATGCAGGTGATTGTTGTTTTCTCAATAATTTGATCCCTGATCATTTCCTCTGTGAGTCCAAAGTTACACCTAGTGGTCAGTTCAGTTAATTAAATGATATACTGTTTGATTGATTCACCGTTCCTTTGCCCCCTTTGACGAAAATTTTATCTCTCCATCATGATACTTTTCTTTGGCCCAAAATATTTATCTAGGACACTTACCGCTTTGCTGTAGGAATCTGTGTCTTCAATTTGGCCAAAGATGAGTTGGCCTTCGGTGCCGAGGCAGTGGTAAGTATTGCACGGCAACGAGCTGGTATTACGTTGTCGCTGTCGAGCCCACTCGCCGTGATGTACATAGAAAAACTTTTTATCCATCTCGGCCATGGGATTGGAGGGTCCCCGGGTGTGGAGAAGAAAGGTGGGGCGGGGGCTAGAGAGATTAATTTGATTCATCCTCATCACCAAATTATATTGTGTATCTAAATAAACAGACTAACTTAACCAGCAGTAAAGTATCTTAACTTTGTCATTTATAGTGTACGTGGTTTGCCTTGGTGGTTTTGAATCACCCCAGCCTATGGTTCTAGACACGGGAATTATTTGGGGGAACAGAAACTGAGCCAGAGACAGGTCTTACAGCCTCAACCGTACAATACTATATTTGGTTCCACACACACTCACACACACACACACACACACACACACACACACACAGAAGTAAAAGTAACTCCTGATGGCATAAACAAAACAGTACAACAGTACAAAAACTGGCCAGTCCTAACAGGCCCCTATCGCAAATTAAGACGACTAAGAAAACACTACGGTAATATATAGGGTATAACTGGATTCATCCAACAAATCCCACCTTACACATACAATAATCATATGCAGCAGCTCCCCACTAAGGCTTGGTTTGGGACACACGACACCCTCTCACAATAGATTCAGTGGTCTTAATGGTGCGTGGCTTGGATAATGCTCACCCAGATTATTCGTTGGCTTACTCGCTGCTTCTTCCTTGGGGAAAACGTTCTCTTCTGAATCCGTGCCACTGTTGCAGCATTCAGGTCCTGGTCTCAAGGGCCCTTCCGAAGGTAGAGTAGTGAGACTCTTGGTCCCTCATGGGTGGGTTTCCTCTCTGTCCCAGACAGAGTGCACAGTTGTTGAAGCGAAGAGAAATGGCAGCAAACTGCTTTTTCTTATAAGTTACAGTACATGGGCTAGATTTTACACTTTTTTTGCATGCATAACGCCCACTTAACATCCGCTGAGATGAGGTATAATGACCAGATATCACCCATTTAGCCACAAAATGGAAACTGATGCCCATTTTTCAGACACTTATCATCGAGCGTTACTTTCCCCATATACGTAACGCCGGGAAAAAAATAATATCGCCCGCCCACTTTTTTGGGGCGGAATCATCAGAATGGGCAAAACCAACGGCCATAAAACAACCCAGTGTTACCTCCCGCACATAATTAACGCCGAGATGCAATAATACCAACCGACCACTTTATTTTGTCGTAAAGATCACATTTGCCGAAACTAACGCCCAGGAGATCGCCCAACGTCACTTTCACCACGTCGCACACATCTCGCCACAATATCGTTAGCCCAAAACACCGCTCTGAAAACGTGGAACTGTTCTGAACTAATCACAGTGGTGTGGGCACCATTTTTAAAATCACAGGTCGCTTCATTGAAAAGGCTGCTTCAACTTCTGGGGAGTTTGGATTGACTCTGAAGTTCTTCTCAGGTGAAGCGACCATCTGAACAGACATCTTTTCAGACTCTGGATGATTGGGTTTTACTGTAGGTGTATTTTAGTGAGGAAATTATTGCTTCTGGTCAATCGCTATTATACTTTCATTGGAATGGGGCCAGCCATTTCTCAGCCTGCATCGATTAATTCGCAGATGCTGCAGAGTGCAAATGGCTCAACGTCTAATGCACATCATTATGTACCCAATTTAAGACATGCCAGAATGAGGAGGAGGTCCAGACAATACACATCCCGCACTTACAGGGAGAAGAGGTCTTACCTCGATGTGTCCGAGCACATCTGCCTTCGGAGACTGCGCTTCCACAAGGTGGTGATCAATAAAATATGCGAGCTCATCAGGGCAGATATGCAGCCTGCCATCGGGACATCAGTGTCGGTCAAGTTCAAGGTCACCACAGCACTGTCTTTCTATGCATCCGGTTCCTTTCGGGCCTCTGCGGTCGAGATTTCCCCTCTGTCTCACCATGCCACTCATCGCTGCATTAGACAGGTCACGGAGGCCCTATATGCATGTAGGATGGACTTTATCAGCTTCCCCATGACCACGGAGGCTCAGACTGACAGAGCTGGAGCATTCTACCACATTGCTAAGTTCCCCAGGTTGCAGGGAGCAATATAGTGCACTAACATCGCCATGCGGGCACCTTCTCAAGACCAGAACCTTTTCGTAACAGAAAAGGATTTCACTCCATGAAGGTCCATATGGGGCTCACATCCTGCATGAGAGCGTTGTCTCTGACATGTTTACCAGTCAGCCACAAGGACAATGCTGGATGCTTGATGACAAGCAATATGGCCTAGCCACCTGGCTGATGACCCCACTGCGTGACACCCACACTGAGGCCGAGAAGTAATACAATCAGAGCCACAGAGACACACGCAATGTGGTCCAGAAAACAATAACTGTGCTTAAGCAGCGTTTTAGATGCCTGGAGCACTCAGGAGGGGAGCTACAATACAACCCTGAGCAAGTAGCTAAATTCGTGGTCGTGTGCTCCATACTGCACAACCTGGCTATCAGGAAGGGACAAGAATTGCCAGAAGGGACTGATGGTCCACCTCAGGAGAGAGAGGAAGAGGAGGACGAGGGGCTGGATGCTGTGCGAGGGCCAGACAATCAGGCTGACTATGCAACCATGTCCACGCCCCCCTCCAGACCGCAGGAAAGGACCCGTGGTGGCTACATAGCTGCAAGACTCTTACGTCAGGAGCTCATAATTGGACGATATGCCTGAAAGAATGTTGCTGTGAGTGACAACGCTAACACACTGCTGTGTGTGTGCAGCTCAGACATCAATGGTGGGCATCACCTTAGTGCCAGTTAAAGTTTAAGTTGATACAAGTTAAGTTTTATTTAACCCTTTAATGTTATGGAATCACCAGTGTGTAACGGTCCAGCTATCTGAGACAATGCGCAACAAGGTTATGTTGAATAAAAAATATTTTATATGGCCGTTGATCTGAAATCATAAGTATCATGGCCAAAGACACCCCATCCCCATCCCACTTTTTCGACCATTGACATCAATCAAATGGTCAACATGTCCAGCAACACAGAATACAAATGTAAAGCAGGAGGGTGGCCCCCTCCCCCCATACATTACAACAAATTGCATACACCCAGATGGAGAAAGAGCACAGCCATCACCTGTAGACATGCACCTTACTTTCTTTCCCCCGTTCCCTTTCTTCTGCCTACCTCTACCCCTTCCCCTATTCACTCCATGCTACCTGGTCGAAGAGCTCCTCAGGCGGTGCCTCATTGCGGGGGATGAAGCCAGTGGCTTCACGGGTACAGGAGTCGGGGATGCTGAGGTGGGTACATTCTCGGATCCAGAAGCAGGATCTTGGTCCTGCCTCTCATCTGTCATTGTCAGTGGTGGTGCGGAACCTAGGGGTGGAGTGCCCCTCTTCGGGACCACTGGGAGGCCTGTGCCAGCAGTGTTCCTGGCTATCGCCTCCAGGGCCTCCGCTATCCGCGGAACGTACTCAGTCATGGTGGCCAGCTGTAGACATTGGTGATCAGCTCAATGCATCGAGGATCTGATCACCAATGTCTACAGTCCTCCTGGACAACTCTACCATCTCTCCGCTCTCATGTGGCGCTTGTGGAACAAACCTGCTGCATCCACGAAACCTCCGTGGGGTCGGCACTGTCCTGGGGACAAATGGGGTGCCCTGTGATGAGCTGCTTGGGCCCCTCAAGAGTGGAGGCAGGAATGGCCGGAAGAGCACTCGATGGCCTTGGGGTGGAATGGCTTTTGGAGCGTGGTGATGTAGGTTCCTTGAAGTTCGCACTCTCATCCATAGAGAACAGTCCCAGCGGATTGACAGGTGAGAATCGGAGCTCCTCAGCACCTGGGGCCGCGCTGCTGGCTGAGCTGCAAAACACAAATTAGGTTATTAGAGGAGAAGGGGCTGCTAGGGTCACAAGGTGAGTCCAGCGCTACACACAGCATATGCACAACAAAAGCACCACCGCTATCAAAATGATCACAGACATCACATTTCATGACCATCAACACATTCTGCATTGCAATGATTTTCATTAGGCCAACATTAATTATAGGACAATTTTAGAAATCATCTATTATATATAATTGTTCGGATATGAGTAGGTGTGGCATCTTTTGACTTTACATCACGCAATGGTGTAAACTTTACTCACGTGACATCACTTCAAGGTCTACAGATGCTTGCGTGACTATCCGGGGGTGCTTCCCCACGAGTGCGAGCACCCGCTCCTCCATCTCGGTGATGTCACTGGGGACTGGTGGCACCTCACCCGTTCGCCTCTGCACGGACCTCATCGTCGATAGCTTCTTCTGTAAAAGGTGACAGGATGACATGGAATGAGATCATTGCGTGATATCATTGCTAGGTACTGTCACAGAGACTGATACAACACATAACTGACAGATGTAATCATGATTATTATGATAATTATCAATCTTTACCTGAAGACGTATACCGTGACCGCAGGCTTTGAGCACAACATTCCTGGTAAAAAGTGCAAGATCTCACATCTGATGACAGTCACTCATGACTCTTACAAATTAAATGATATAAATACATAAGTACATGTAAATAAATGTAATGCTTACACTTGCGGATCCAATAAGGTTGTTCCATTGTTTGCGGCATTGGTTGCCCTCATGGACCTCGTTGGTCACCGACGAAACCACCTCTGCTATCTCGGCCCATATATTCTGGTAGGCCTTTAGGGTGGGCTTCCCACGCCCTCCCTGGGTCAAATCACCCCAGCGTAACTCGACCTCCTGCAAGAGGGAGGCATTTGCCACGTCCGACAACCTCCTCGCTCTTTTGTGCCTCCAATGTGCTCCTCTCCCAGCTCACTGCTCTCGACAGCGTCAGTCTCCACAGCGTGCTGTGTCACCTCCTCCTCTGCCTCCATTATAGGCACCATTTTCAGCCAAATATCTGGCTGGTAACAGCTAATTTTCTTTTCACAATTTGCTTAAAGCTCTAAACTCTCTCTCCTTCCTCCCAAAGCAGCCACGCCACACCCACACATGCCTTCACTCCCTCTCAGCTCCCTCTCTATCTGTCTCCTCTTCTGTGCATGTCATGATGACCCTTGATCTCCTGAATTGCGGGAATCGAGCATTGCTATGCCGTTGCTAAGGACGGCGACACTTTACGGCAGAAGGTCAGAGATATTTAACACTACCATCCATTTCATATCGCTCATGGTAATGCCCAGTTTAAAAAATGGAGATTAGTGGCTTTGAGAATGGGCGACAAGCCAGCGATCTGAAAACCCGTTTTTATTGCCCATGCCAGAAATAACACCCATTTTTGGGCGATCTGCACAAAAGTGTAAAATCTAGCCCAGGCTTCTTCCTGCCAAAATAGAGAATTTCCTTTGTCTGGGGTAATTGTCTGAATGGCCCATCATCCCAGATCTTATGTTTATGTATTCTGTTGTTGGCTCCTGATGGCTTCTGCTTCCACTTGGTCTGGGACTTAATGGTAGTTCTTTGTTTGGTTTTGCGCCTTTCTGGGCTATCTCATCCAGGTAATGGCGTAAATTGCCGTTGATGCGTTTCTGCTTGCACCCGATTTTGTGCTAAGTGGTTTTCCATTATTGAACAATCTTGCCAATCGCCTGGGATGAGTTTTCTCTCCTGGCCATTGTTGCCCAGAGACCTCGGTCTGCTCCAGACATTTTCAGCAAACAATGAAAAAATTGGCCCTGAAATTCCATTTTGGCCACCCCGTTGGCATTTTGGTGAAAAAATACGCACCTACCTTAAGCTGCTGCCCACGTTCGACTTTCCGATGCTGAGGCCTCTCCTGACTGCCAGTCGCAGCTCGTGCACATCGACGCGTGCGCAGACCTACAGATGGAGTCACATGGCTCTGAGCAGCCAATCAGGTAAAGTATCATAGTAATAGGAGTTCCGCAGGGTCCTAAACTTTTGTTACTATGATTGTGATAGAGCCCGAAACATCCAAAACACTAATAAAAAATAGACCACTGAGATCATCATCTGAATGCTGAACAGTCAGGGTCTGACATCTCCTAAGCCTCTGCTCAGATACATCGTGCAATTGCTGGAGGTGTCAGATTGTGCTTCAGACTTGCACGTGGTGAAAAATAGCTGCAACTTTAAATAAATTCACTTTCCAAATGGTTGACGTTGACATCTTAGATCTTGTCAAACACATTTTACAAAGTACTATAGGTTTTGATGTCCAGTGATAAACTAGGCAGGCAGGTGGTGTAGTAATGGTATGCACCAGCGTGCAGGTATGGAGATTTCTCCCTCATTCCTTCCCTCACCAAGCTTCTGGGTTAGCTTAATGATGTTATTATCAGCAAGCTCCCAGCCTGAAAAATGCCTGTCACTGGGAGCTTGTTGTTTTATGAGTGCAAAATTTCAACCTGCTGCAGGATTGAATTGAACGAGATTCAGACCTGGTATAGAATCATAGAATAGTTTAGCATTGAAGGAGGCCATTCGCCCTATCGGGTTTGTGCCAGCTCTTTTGAAGAGCAATCTGGTTTATCCCACTCCCTTGCTCTTTCCGCATATCCCTGCAAACTTTTATCCTTCAAATATTTATCCGATTCCCTTTTGAACGCTATTATTGACTACCTATCCACCAGATTATCAGGCAATGCATTCCAAATCCTAACCACTCGTTGCATAAAACATTTTTCCTCGTGTCGCCTCTGGTTCTTTTGTCAATCACCTTAAATCTTGCCATCTCATTATCGACCCTTCAACTATTGCAAACAGTTTCTCTAAACCCTTCATGCTTTTGAACATCTATATTAAATCTCCGCTTCGTTTCTCTACCCCAAGGAGAACAAACACAGATTCTCTAGTCTATCCATGTAACTGTATTCTGTCATTCATACAAACATAGAAACATAGAAAATAGGTGCAGGAGTAGGCCATTCAGCCCTTCGAGCCTGCATCGCCATTCAGTGAGTTCATGGCTGAACATGCAACTTCAGTACCCCATTCCTGCTTTCTCACCATACCCCTTGATCCCCCTAGTAGTAAGGACTACATCTAACTCCTTTTTGGACATATTTAGTGAATTGGCCTCAACAACTTTCTGTTGTAGAGAATTCCACAGGTTCACCACTCTCTGGGTGAAGAAGTTTCTCCTCATCTCGGTCCTAAATGGCTTACTCCTTATCCTTAGACTGTGACCCATAGTTCTGGACTTCCCCAACATTGGGAACATTCTTCCTGCATCTAACCTGTCTAAACCCATCAGAATTTTAAACGTTTCTATGAGATCCCCTCTCATTCTTCTGAACTCCAGTGAATACAAGCTCAGTTGATCCAATCTTTCTTGATATGTCAGTCCCGCCATCCCGGGAATCAGTCTGGTGAACCTTCGCTGCACTCCCTCAATAGCAAGAGTGTCCTTCCTCAAGTTAGGAGACCAAAACTGTACACAATACTCCAGGTGTGGCCTCACCAAGGCCCTTTACAACTGTAGTAACACCTCCCTGCCCCTGTACTCAAATCCCCTCGCTATGAAGGCCAACATGTCATTTGTTTTCTTAACCGCCTGCTGTACCTGCATGCCAACCTTCAATGACTGATGTACCATGACACCCAGGTCTCGTTGCACCTCCCCTTTTCTTAATCTGTCACCATTCAGATAATAGTCTGTCTCTCTGATTTTACCACCAAAGTGGATAACCTCACATTTATCAACATTATACTTCATCTGCCATTCATTTACCCACTCACCTAACCTATCTAAGTCACTCTGCAGCCTCATAGCATCCTCCTCGCAGCTCACACTGCCACCAAACTTAGTGTCATCCGCAAATTTTGAGATACTACATTTAATTCCCTCGTCTAAATCATTAATGTACAATGTAAACAACTGGGACCCCAGCACAGAACCTTGCGGTACCCCACTAGTCACTGCCTGCCATTCTGAAAAGTACCCATTTACTCCTACTCTTTGCTTCCTGTCTGACAACCAGTTCTCAATCCACGTCAGCACACTACCCCCAATCCCATGTGCTTTAACTTTGCACATTAATCTCTTGTGTGGGACCTTGTCGAAAGCCTTCTGAAAGTCCAAATACACCGCATCTACTGGTTCTCCCTTGTCCACTCTACTGGAAACATCCTCAAAAAATTCCAGAAGATTTGTCAAGCATGATTTCCCTTTCACAAATCCATGCTGACTTGGACCTATCATGTCACCACTTTCCAAATGCGCTGCTATGACATCCTTAATAATTGATTCCATCATTTTACCCACTACTGATGTCTATAATTCCCTGTTTTCTCTCTCCCTCCTTTTTTAAAAAGTGGGGTTACATTGGCTATCCTCCACTCCATAGGAACTGATCCAGAGTCTATGGAATGTTGGAAAATGACTGTTAATGCATCCGCTATTTCCAAGGTCACCTTCTTAAGTACTCTGGGATGCAGTCCATCAGGCCCTGGGGATTTATCGGCCTTCAATCCCATCAATTTTCCCAACACAATTTCCCGACTAATAAGGATTTCCCTCCGTTCCTCCTTCTTACTAGACCCTCTGACCCCTTTTATATCGGAAGGTTGTTTGTGTCCTCCTTAGTGAATACCGAACCAAAGTACTTGTTCAATTGGTCTGCTATTTCTTTGTTCCCCGTTATGACTTCTCCTGATTCTGACTGCAGGGGACCTACGTTTGTCTTTACTAACCTTTTTCTCTTTACATATCCATAGAAACTTTTGCAGTCCGTCTTAATGTTCCCTGCAAGCTTCCTCTCGTACTCTATTTTCCCTGCCCTAATCAAACCCTTTGTCCTCCTCTGCTGAGTTCTAAATTTCTCCCAGTCCCCGGGTTCACTGCTATTTCTGGCCAATTTGTATGCCACTTCCTTGGCTTTAATACGATCCCTGATTTCCCTTGATAGCCACGGTTGAGCCACCTTCCCTTTTTTATTTTTACAGCAGACAGGGATGTATAATTGTTGTAGTTCATCCATGCGGTCTCTAAATGTCTGCCATTGCCCATCCACAGTCAACCCCTTAAGTATCATTCGCCAATCTATCCTAGCCAATTCACGCCTCATACCTTCAAAGTTATCCTTCTTTAAGTTCTGGACCATGGTCTCTGAATTAACTGTTTCATTCTCCATTCTAATGTAGAATTCCACCATATTATGGTCACTCTTCCCCAAGGGGCCTTGCACAACGAGATTGCTAATTAATCCTCTCTCATTACACAATACCCAGTCTAAGATGGCCTCCCCGCTAGTTGGTTCCTCGACATATTGGTCTAGAAAACCATCCCTTATGCACTCCAGGAAATCCTCCTCCACCATATTGCTTCCTGGAACCATTCTAGTAAGTCTCTTCTGTACCCTCTCCAAAACATTCATATCCTTCCTTAAGTGTGGTGCCAACTAGGACCGAACTATTGTCTTATATAGGTAAAGCATAACTTCCTGGCTTTTGTACTCTATACCTCTGTTTATAAAACCCAGGATCCCATATGCTTTATTAACTGTTTTGTTAATCTGTCCTGCCACCTTGTGAGATTTGTGCACAGGAACTACAGGTTCTCTCTGTTCTTGCACCCCCTTTAGAATTGTACCATTTAGTGTGTATGGTTTCTCTTCATTCTTCCTACCAAAATACATCACCTCACTTTTCTCTGCATTGAATTTCATCTGCCATGTGTTCGCCCATTCCATCAGCCAGTCTATAGAGCTAGATTTTCCATTATTTTTGCATGCATGCATATAACATCCATTTTAATGTTGAAATGAGTGTAATGCCCATATATCGCCCATTTAGCCACAAAATGGAAAGTAATGTTCATTTCTCGGTCATTTATTGCCGAGCGTTACTTTCGGCATGTACGTAACGGCGATAAAAAATAATACCGCCCGCCCATTTTTGGGGGGCGGAAAGATCAGAATACATCCATAATATCATCCAGCATTACTTTCGGCACGTAATTAACGTGGAGATTTAATAATACCGCCCGGCCACTGTTTTTTGTCATAAAGATCACATTTGCCGAAACTAACACCTATAAAATCGCCCATCCTTACTTTCGGCACCTCGCACACATCTCGCCGACAATATCGCTTGCCGAAAAAACCACTGTGAAAAAGTTGAACTAACCTGAACTAATCACAGCGGTATGGAAGCCATTTTCTAAATCACAGGTCGCATCATTTAAAAGGCTGCTCTGCTTCAACTTTGGGGGAGTTTGGATGTACTCTGGAGGTCTTTTAAGTTGACGTGAACATTTGACCAAACATCTTTTCATACTATGGATGATTACAATTTACTTTTGGTGTCTTAGTGGGGACATTTATTTCTTATGTACTGATAGTTATTGGAATGGGGCTAGCCATTTCTCAGCCTGTCTTGATGACAACGCAGATGCTGCAGAGTACAGATGGCAGAAGATATATTGGACATCATTATATGCCCAATCTAAGACATGCCAGAGTGATGAGGAGGACAAGACCATACACTCCCCGCACTTACAGGGAGAAGTGGTCTTACCTCAACTTATCCAAGCACACCTGCCTTCGGAGACTGCACTTCCACAGAGGTTATCAGTGAGATATGCCAGCTCATCAGGGTCAGATCTGCAGCCTGCCAGCACCATCAGGACCGCACTGTCCATCGAGGTCAAGGTCACCGCGGCACTTTCATTCTACGCGTCCGGTTGCTTTCAGGCCTCCGCTGGTGACAGTTGCGCTATATCTCAGCATGCTACACATTGCTGTATTAGACAGGTCACAGAAGCCCTGTACGCACGTAGGATGGACTTTATCAGCTTCCCTATGACCATGGAGGCTCAGACTGAGAGGGCTCTAAGAGTCTACTGAATTGCTAACTTCCCCAAGGTGCAGGGAGCAATAGACTGTACGCACATCGCCATACGGGCACCTTCTCAGGATGCAAAGGTTAAGGATTTCACTCCCTGAAGGTGCAACTCATTGTCAACCACAACCAGATAATTATGGCAGTGCATGCCAAATTTCCGTGCAGCATCCATGATGCTCACATCCTGCATGAGAGCGCTGTATCTGACATGTTTATGAGTCAGCCACATGGTCGATGCTGGAAGATTGGTGACAAAGGATATGGCCTCGCCACCTGGCTGATGACACCCCTGCGTGACACCCACACCGAGGCCAAGAAGCGATACAACGAGAGCCACAGAGCCACACGCAATGTGGTCCAGGAAACCATTGGTGTGCTTAAGCAGCGCTTTAGATGCCTGGACCACTCAGGAGGGGAGCTCCAATACCACCCTGATCAGGTAGCTCAATTCGTGGTCATGTGCTCCATGCTGCACAACTGGCTATCAGGAGGGGGCAAGAATTACCAGAAGGGACTGATGGTCCACCTCAGGAGAGAGAGGAAGAGGATGACAAGGAGGTGGATGCTGACCATGGACCAGACAATCAGGCTGACTATGCAACCATGCCCATGCCCCCTTACAGACCACAGGAAAGGGCCCGTGGTGGCTACATAGCTGCAAGACTCTTACGTCAGCAGCTCATAAATGAGCGCTTTGCCTGAAAGAACGTTGCTGTTATTGACAAAGCTGACACATTGCTGTGTGTGTAGTTCAGACATCAATGGTGGGCATTACCTTGGTGCCAGTTAAAGTTTAAATTGATTCAAGTTAAGTTTAATTATACCCTTTCATGTTAAGAAATCACCAGTGTGTAACAGTGCAGCTATCTGAGACAATGCTCAACAAGGTTAAGTTAAATAAAAAACATTTAATCTGACCATTTGTCTGAAATCATAAGTATAACTGTCAAAAACACCCCACCCCACAACACATTTATAACATTGACATCAATTAAATGGTCAACATTTCCAGCAACACAGAACACAAATGCAAACCAACAAGGTGGCCTTCTCCTCTCGTACCCCAGACCTTACAACAAATTTGATACACCAAGATGGAAATATTACACAGCAATCACCTGCGGACATGCACCTCACTTTCCTTCCCCCCACTTCTTCTCCCCACCTCTGCCCCGTCCCCTCCTGACTCCACGCTGCCTAGCCGAGGTGCTCCTCAGGCGCTGCATCATTGGGGGGGATGAAGGCAGAGCCGGTAGTTGCGCAGATACGGGAGAAGAGGGTCCCGAGGTGGCAATCTTCTCCGAGCCAGAAGCAAGATGTTCCTCTTGGCTCGCATGTGTCGTTGGCAATGGAGGTGCACCTTGGGGTGCAGTGCCGCGCTCTGGGACCACTGGGAGGCCTCTGCCACCAGTGTTCCTGGCTATCGCCTCCAGGGCCTCCTCCATCCACGGAATATACTCCGTCATAATGCCGGACATGCTGGCCAGCTGTCGGGATATGCCCCCCAATGTCTGGAGGACCTTTGTCAACAGTCCTCCTGGACAAGTCTACCATGTCGCCGCTCTGATCTGCTGCTCGTGGAGCAGACCTGCCGTGTCTAGAAAACCTCCGCGGGATCAGTGCCATCCTGGAGACACCTGGGGTGCCCTGCAGTGAAGTGTGAATTACTGCAGGAGCACTAGATGGCCTTGGGGTTGAATGCGTTATGGAGCCTGGCGATGCAGGCTCCTCAAAGTCCGCACTGCCATCCGTTGAGAAAGGACCCAGCAGATCGACGGGCGAGAATCGGTGCTCCTCAGCACCAGATGGAGGATCGTGCAGCGAGTCTGGCCCCGTGCCCTCAGCTTCTGGGCTCAGTGATCTTACCTGGGAACACGCTGCTAGCTGAACTGCAAAACACAAATTAGGTTATTAGAGGAGAAGGAGGTGCTAGGGTCACAAGGTGATTCCAGCGCTACACACAGCACATGCATGACAAAAGCACCACCACTATCAAAATCATCACAGACATCACATTTCATGACCATCAACACATACTGCACTGCAATGATTCACATGAGGCCAGCATTATTTAGAGAACACTTTTAGCAATCATCTATCATGTATTATTGGTCGGATATGAGTGGGTGTGGCATCTATTGACTTTACATCACGCAATGGTGTATATTTAACTCACGTGACATCACTTCAGGTTCTGCAGCTGCTTGCGTGGCCGACCGGGGGTGGGTTCCCACTAGTGCCAGCACCCGCTCCTCGATATCGGTGATGTCGATGATGACTGGTGGCCTCCCCACTCGTTTGCTCTGCTTGGCCCTATTCTTTGAAACCTTCTTCTGTAAAAGGTAACAACAGGACGACATAGCATGAGATCATTGCAGGGTACTGTCACAGAGACTGATACAATACATAATCGACAGATGTAATCATGATTATTATGATAATTATCATTATTTACCTAAAGTCGTATACCGTGAACGCAGGCTTTGAGTACAACATTCCCAGTAAAAGTGAACAACCTCACATTCGATTTTCATCATTCATTACACTTACAAATCAAATTATATAAATATATAAGTACATGTAAATAAATGTAATACTTACTCTTGCGGATCCGACAAGGTCGTTCCATCGCTTGCAGCACTGGGTGCCCTCACACACCTCGTTGGTCGCCGACGAGACCACCTCGGCTATCTCGGCCCATATCTTCTGGTAAGCCTTTGGGGTGGGCTTCCAATGTCAATTCACCCCAGCGTGACTCGACCTCCTGCATGAGGGAGGCATTTGCCTTATCTGAGAACCTCCTCGCTCTCTTTCATCCTCCCAATTGTTCCTCTCCCAGCTCATTGCACTCGCCAGCGTTAATCTCCACAGCGTGCTGTGTCGCCTCCTCCATTCACTCTATTGTAGGCACCAAATTAGCGAAAATATCTCGCTGGTAACAGCTAACTTTTTGCTCATGATTGTGTGTTAAGGTTGAAATTCTCCCTCCTACCTCCCAAAACAGCCAAACAAGCACACACACCACACCCACACACGCCTTCACCACCTCTCTGCTTTCTCTCTCTCTGCTTCCTCTTATGCACATGTAATGATGACCATGATCTCCTGAAACGCGGGAAACTAGTGTTGCCATGCCATTGCTAAGGACGGTGACACTTTACGGCAGAAGGTCAGAGAAATTTAACGCTAATGACCATTTCAGATCGCTCGCGGTAACACCCAATCCGGCGATCTGAAAACCCACATTTACCGCACACGCTGGAAATAACGCCCATTTTTAGCCGATTTACACAAAAGTGGAAAGTCTAGCCCTATATCTTCTTCAAGTTTATTATTATCTTCCTCACTGTTTACTACACATCTAAGTTTTGTGTCATCTGCAAATTTTGAAATTTTGGCATGTACCCCCAAGTCCATTAATGTATATAAAAAACAGCAGTGGTCCCAGTACTGAACCTTGGGGAACGCCTCTGTGTACTTCCCTCCAGTCCAAAAAACAGCCATTCATCACAACTCTCTATTTTCTATCCCTTAGCCAATTTTGTATCCATGCTGATAATGCCCCTTTTATCCCATGGGCTTCAATTTTGCTAACAAGCCTAGTATGTGGTATTTTTCAACCTGGAAGTTGTCCAGGGCTTGCTGCATTCGGGCATGGACTGCTTCATTATCTGAGGAGTTGCAAATGGAACTGAGCACTGTGCAATCATCAGCAAACAACCCCACTTCTGACCTTAAGATGGAGACAAGGTCATTGATGAAGCAGCTGAAGATAGTTGGTCCTAGGACACTGCTCTGAGGAACTCCTGCAGCGATGTCCTGGGACTGAGTTGATTGGTCTCCAACAACCACAACCATCTTTCTTTCTGCCTGGTATGACTCCAGCCAGTGGAGAGTTTTCCCCGTGATTCCCATTGACTTCACTTTTACTAGAACAACTTGGTGCCACATTAGGTACAGATATCAAGACACAGTGGGGCCGAAATTCAGCTTCTCAAAAAGGCCGCTTACCGCTGGAAAGCAGCGGCCAGGCGGTGGAGTCGAGCGGCCGCCGACTTTCAGTCCAATGGCCGCTACCTGCGAAATTTAGCTCCACCATTTTTGCAGCGGTGCTCACTTCCGTCCCGCTCCCCCGCTACCGCCATGGTAGTGCGGATGCAGCCGTAATGACGCAATCAGAGCTCTGCCCCGGAAGCGAAATTCACCATAAAAAAAACCAACCTGCTGCCTGACGGTGCCTCCGACAGCTTTTTGTGTTGGAGCACTGTGCCGGGCTGCTCGAGATTGCCAGCGGAGTAAAAAGGAGTTTTGGTGGGATCGGGATTTTTTTTAACTGAAATTTCTCGTAGTTGTAAAATATTGTTGGGATTTGCAAAAACTTCTGCAGACTTTTGAAAAGTTTAACACTTGCCCTTTTGACATCGGCAGTGATTACTGGTGGCCTGGGGGCCTCATTCTGTAGTCCACAGAGGTCTCAGAGGTTGAGCCTGCAGACTCAATGTTAGCAGGAGAACGTCTTGTCTACATTGTGCGAGGCAGGGAGGCATGCAGGAGAAGGCGACGCTGTCTGCATGGGTCCAGAGGCACCAGCCATGGCTGCCCAACATGGAGGATGGCCTGGAGATGACCGCAGACTTCAAGGCAGAGAGGTTGGCCAGGAAGGAGCTGGCGTCAGGAGGAGGGTCAGGTACGCTGACCCCCTGCTCCAGATAGTGGACGAGGAGCTAGCGGCTTGCTAGCTTCAGCCTGCAGAGGCTGAGGAGCATCAAGAGGATGAGGAAGAAGGCAATCGATCACCTGCCATCAGAGGGGCCCAGCACAGACCTGGGGGAAAGTAGCCCTACCGTGCAAGGGGTGTACCACCAACAGTTTTCCTTCTTGGAGCTCCCAAATGAACAATGTCCGCGAAGGCTCTGATTCAGGAAGGACATCCTAAGGGAGCTGTGCAACCTCCTGTGGCCAGATCTGCAGCATCAAACAAGGCTGAGGATAGCTCTCAGCATTGAAAAAAAAGTGAACATTGCACTAAACTTCTACACAACTGGCTCTTTCCAGTCTGCAACGGCAGACATTTCTAATATCTCAGTTCTCCACCCATCGCTCCATCCGTGAACTCACAGATGCTCTGTACAGGAGAAAACTGCAACACATTTTGTTCCCGATGACCAGTCAGAGGCAGGTGGAGTGGCAGGCCGGATTTGTTTGGATTACGGGGTTCCCCAGGGTGCAGGGAGCCATCGACTGCACACATGTCGGACTGAAGGCGCCACAAATCCACATAGAGATGTTTATGAACAGAAAGGGATTCCACTCCCTGAATGTCCAGCTGGTGTGCGGCCACCAGCGCAGGATCGTGGCAGTCGATGCCCGGTATTCAGGCAGCAGCCATGATGCCTTCATCCTGCGCCAGAGCACTGTGCCCGCCGTCTTCTCGGGCCCAAACCAGAATTGTAGATGGCTGCTTGAGGATAAGGGATATCCCCTGTCCATTTGGCTGCTGACTCCCCTTCGGAACCCCAGGACTGAGGGCGGACATGCTTACAACGACTCTCATTCCACCACTAGATGCATAATTGAGCATTGCATCCGGATCCTCAAACAGAGGATCCGTTGCCTGGACCGCTCTGGTGGAGTATTGCAGTACTCGCCTGAATGGGCCTCCATCTTCATAGTCATCTGCTGCATGCTTCACAATCTGGCAATCATGCGGAGGCAGCCATTGGAGGTTAATCCAGCAGTAGCACCTCAGGAGGAGGCGCAGCAGCAGGAGGAGGAGGCACAGGAGGAGGAGGACCAGGAGGACCAGGATGCACGTCGCCAGCCAACCAGGAGGCGGCGTCGCCATCCCAACCCTGCAAGAGAAGTGCAGACCTCTCTCATTGCCGCTCATTTCAGATGATTTAATGCCCACGTGACCCTTCAGCTTTGCTTTTCCATGAGTCCCTTCATACATCATTGTCTATCGTCAAATTATATACCTGCGCAGATAAAGGAAGACAAAATAAAGATTTATTACATAATAAACAACAGTGCAAAAAACTAATACATTACTTCTTACCCCTGTACATTTCCTTATAACCCCTTTTACGCAAACCTACCCTGCTACTATGCCACAGTGTCTCCCCTGTGGTGCCTCATGGGTCTGGGAAGGCTGCTGTGTTTCCTGTGTGGAAGCTACAGATTTCTTTCTAGGCTGCCCTCGACCAGCTCTGGCCCTGGAAGGACCGGCTGAAGACTAGGCAGCACCCGCCTTGGAGGGGTCAGTCGGCCTTGGCTCGGGCGAGTCACGGAGTGTCAGGTCTGGGGTCAGGAATGTTGTGATCCTGAGAGAGCACATCATCAGGATCCTGGTCCGAGGAGCCTGGACCACTCCCCGGGGGCGGCACATTACTACCACCACCAATCTGAGGGAGCTCAGGTCAGTGCTGTGGCGCCACACCGGAAGGTCCCCGTGGCCCGTGGTGGACCCAGCTATGAAGGCAACACTGAGGTGTTGGGGTGTTGGGTAGCATCCAGCATAAGAGCAGCCACAGTCTCAAAGCCACCAGAGACAACAGCACTTAAACGCTTCATGGCCTGTTGCCCAGAGTGCATGAGCATTCTGAGATTCCAGTGCCGTGGCCATCCTGTCCAATGCTTGTTCACTTGCGACTGTGCTGCAATGGCAGCTGCCACATCACCAAAGAGTTGCGGCATCACAGCTGGGTCCGCACGGTCTCTCTGGGAGTCCACCATCGTCTGCACACTGGCAATGATGAGCTCCATGGAGTGCGCAGAGCTGTCCACAATGCGGGAGGCGGACGCCTCCACACTCCACACTTTTGCCACCGCCCCCAACATCTGGGAATGCAAAGCCTCCACTCTTCTTTCATAAGACCAGTTAGCCTAACATCTGTGGTTGGGAAAATGTTGGAGTCCATTATCATCATCATAGGTGGTCCCTCGAGTGAGGATGACTTGCTGTCACGAGTTCACAGGTGTTTCAACGATGTTCCAGTTCTGAACTCCAATTGAGGGGGTGGAAGATGCCTGTGTGTGTGTGAATTTTTTTAACGTGTAGTGACCGTTTCACACCAGCCACCACACCAGCCACCACACGGGAGTCCATTATTAAAGAAGTAGGAAACTATAGACCAGTTAGCCTAAAATTTGTGATTGGCAAAATGTTGGAGTCCATTATTAAAGAAACAGTAGCAGGACATTTGGAAAAGCAAAATTCGGTCAGGCAGATTTATGAAGGGGAAGTCATGTTTGACAAATTTGCTGGAATTCTTTGAGGATGTAACAAACAGGGTGGATAAAGAGGAACCAGTGGATGTGGTGTATTTGGACTTCCAGAAGGCATTTGACAAGGAGCCACATAAAAGGTTACTGCAAAAGATAAAAGTTCATGGGGTTGGGGTTAATATATTAGCATGGATAGAGGATTGGCTAACTGAGAGAGTCGGGATAAATGGTGCATTCTCGGTTTGGCAATCAGTATCTAGTGGAGTGCCGCAGGGATCAGTGCTGGGACCCCAACTATTTACAATCTATATTTAACAACTTGGAAGAAGGGACCGAGTGTAATGTAGCCAAGTTTGCTGACAATACAAATATGGGAGGAAAAGCAATGTGTGAGGACACAAGATATCTGCAAAAGGACATAGACAGGCTAAGTGAGTGGGCAAAAATTTGGCAAATCGAGTATAATGTTGGAAAATGTGAGGTCATGCACTTAGGCAGAAAAAAAATCAAAGAGAAAGTTATTATTTAAATGGAGGAAGATTGCAAAGTACTGCAGTACAGCGAGACCTAGAGGTACTTGTGCATGAAACACAAAAGAATAGTATGCAGGTACAGTAAATGATCAGGAAGGCCAATGTAATCTTGGCCTTTATTGCAAAGGGGGTGGAGTATAAAAGCAGGGACGTCTTGCTACAGCTATACAAGGTATTGGTGAGGCCACACCTGGAATATTGCATGCAGTTTTGGTTTCCATATTTACAAAACGATATACTTGCTTTGGAGGCAGTTCAGAGAAGGTTCACTAGGTTGATTCAGGAGATGAGGGGGTTGACTTATGAGGAAAGGTTGAGTAGGTTGGGCCTCTACTCATTGGAATTCAGAAGAATGACAGGTGATTTTATAGAAACATATAAGATTATGAGGGAGCTTGACAAGGTGGATGCAGAGAGGATGTTTCCACTGATAGGGGAGATTAGAACTTGAGGGCATAATCTTAGAATAAGGGGCCGCTCATTTAAAACTGAGATGAGGAGAAATTTCTTCTCTTAGAGGGTTGTAAATCTGTGGAATTCGCTGCCTCAGAGAGCTGTGGAAGCTGGGACATTGAATACATTTAAAACAGAAATCGACAGTTTCTTAAACGATAGGGAATAAGGGGATATGGGGAGCGGGCAGGGAAGTGGACCTGAGTCCATGATCGGATCAGCCATGATCGTATTAAATGGCGGAGCAGGCTCGAGGGGCCATATGGCCTACTCCTGCTTCTATTTTTTATGTTCTTATGTTCTTATGAGCCCCAACATCGATGGGCTCATCTGAGTCCTCCTCAGCAGAATCCCAGTGCGGATTTGCCCCCCCCCCCGGAGAGATGGCACCCGAGGTTCCCTCTCCCCATCACCATGCTGCAGCCCGATAGTCCCCAGTGCAACACCCACTGTAGACCCCTCTGCTATCTTTACTAAATCCGACCACGTACTCCCAGTATATGAGCTGGCGCGTGTGAGTGGAAGCAGTGATGCGGTACTGCCAGCAGTGTCTCCCTCGTCCTCTGCCTCATCTGAGTTGGTGCCAACAGATGGAGGGGGCTCCAGGGTCTCACCGAGACTTGAGCACCCAATGTCCTCCAGGGTATCAGGATCTCCATGGCTTTCAATGCCCTGAAGGCTGTCGTCCAGGCCTCGCCTCCTACTCTCCATGTCATCCTCTCCCTGGCATTGGCTGCCACTACTTTCAAGGATGGCCTCCTGCATTGCCCTCCCACTCGCAGCAGCACTAGAATCCTCTCGTTGGCGGTAACTCGCTCACTCATCTGCAAGCATAAATGGCACAAGGGATAGAAACATAGAAACATAGAAAAGAGGTGCAGGAGTAGACCTTTCGGCCCGTCGAGCCTGCACCACAATTCAATATGATCATGGCTGATCATGCAACTTCAGTACCCCATTCCTGCTTTCTTTCCATACCCCTTGATCCCTTTAGCCGTAAGGGCCACATCTAACTCCCTTATGAATATATCTAACGAACTGGCCTCAACAATTTTCTGTGGTAGAGAATTCCACAATTCTCTGAGTGAAGAAGTTTCTCCTCATCTCGGTCCTAAATGGCTTACCCCTTATCCTTAGACTGTGACCCCTGGTTCTGGACTTCCCCAACATCGGGAACATTTTTCCTGCATCTAACCTGTCCAATCCCATCAGAATTTTATATGTTTCTATGAGTTCCGCTCTCATTCTTCTAAATTCCATTGACTATAAGCCTAGTCGATCCAGTCTTTCTTCATTTGTCAGTCCTGCCATCCCGGGAATCAGTCTGGTGAACCTTTGCTGCACTCCCTCTGTCATGTATGTAACCAGCATACTACTGTAAACCTTATACAATTGTAACCCTCATGTAACCACTACATACTGTACATACTTACTAGAAATGCAAACCTTGACCACAGGGGGTATACTTGTGGGAGACACTCCTTACCTGGAGATTCAGGTATATAAGGGGAGGTCCCTCGCAGGGCCAGCACTCCTTCATCCCGATAATAAAGGTGAAGGTCACAGAGTGACTGTGTCTGCAGTACGTGCCTCGTGTGATTATGTTTAAGAGTTAAGGACTCAACACCCTCAATAGCAAGAATGTCCTTCCTCAGATTAGGAGACCAAAACTGTACACAATATTCAAGGTGTGGCCTCACCAAGGCCCTGTACAACTGCAGTAAGACCTCCCTGCTCCTATACTCAAATCCTCTCGATATGAAGGCCAACATGCCAGTTGCCTTCTTCACCACCTGCTGTACCTGCCTACCAACTTTCAATGACTGATGTACCATGACACCACGGTCTCATTGCACCTCCCCTTTTCCTAATCTGTCACCATTCAGATAATATTCTGCCTTCCTGTTTTTGCCACCAAAGTGGATAACCTCACATTTATCTACATTATACTGCAGCTGCCATGCATTTGCCCACTCACCTAATCTGTCCAAGTCACCCTGCAGCCTCTTAGCATCCTCCTCACAGCTCACACTCCCACCCAGCTTAGTGTCATCTGCAAACTTGGAGATATTACATTCAATTCCTTCATCTAAATCATTAAGGGGGAGATAGGGGATTGACGCATGGAGGCTGCAACTAGCATACTTTCAGAAGGAAAGGTACAGTAGGCGCTGGCGATTTCAGGGAGAGTTAGCATTAAAGGAGGGCCTCACTTACCCATGCTTTCCGCAGGGGGATCGGCAGTACCGGAGGCCACAGGGAAAGCAGCATGCCTGTAAACTAGCATGTGGACTTTCTCTTCTCGAGGTGTCAGGATCTGAATATCAGGCTCACCTCCATCAGTTCTCCTTTGCTCCATTGGTTGTGCACAACCTTGGCCTGCAAAACAAAGAATGGTTGCTGAGTCGTAGTGTCATGAGACCTCAGAAATGAGTGCACAAGTGTGTGTCCCTGACATGCAGCTGTAACTGTAACATGAAAGGGAGCCTCCATTGTGAGAACATACACATATATACAGGCCTCAACAGTGAAATGCTGCTTCAGTGACTATATAGTGAAGGTGGGAAATAAGAGAAGGATGAAGGACAGGCTCGCAGATGGATGGTCAGCAGTTGGTGCAAAAGGTACTCACTTTCATCAGACGGATGATGTTGTTCATTCTTTTTCGGCACTGTGTGGCAGACCGGTCATGAATGGAGGTCCCGGACACCTCCACAGCTGTCTCTTTCCAGGCATTGGTGAAGAGCTCGCAAGTCGGTCTGCCTGTGTCAGGGCACAACACTCGCCTCCTTCCCTCCACAGCCTGCATCAGTGTCTCAAGTTCTGCATCGGAAAAACGGGTTGCCCTCCTCGCCACAGGTCCAGCAGCCATGGCCTTCACTCCAACGCCTTCCCTCCTCAGGGCCCAGCTGGCTCGTTAAGCCCAAATCAGCAGAAGTTGAATTTTCCTGTACAAACTCTGCTCCAAGCTCCCCACCTACACCGCTGCAAAGTGCCGATTACTGGTGGCCAATACCTCTGGGCGCCATTTTTTTGTAAAAATTGTTGAATTTCCGCCACAATCATTGCGACGGTAATGGCGGCCAAAGAGCAGTAGGTGTGCCCCGTTTCGGGCGGACTTGAATTTCAGCCCCAGTCACTCTCACCTCACCTCCGGAATTCAGCTCTTGCATTCATGTTTGAACCACATTTTTAATGAGGTCTGGAGTCGAGTGGTTATGGTGAAATCCGAACTTAACATCATTGAGCAGGTAATCAATCATTGAGCAGGTTATTGATGAGTGAGTGCAACCTGATAGCATAGTTGATGATTCCTTCCATTACTTTGTGAATGGCTGGGAGTAGGCTGATAGAGTGGAAATTGGTGAGGCTAGCTTTATGTTGACATTCATGAGCAATTTTCTACATTGTTGCATAGATGGCAATATTTTAACTGTACTGAAACAGCTTGGCTGCAGCCACGGCTAGTTCTGGAGCACATGTCTTCAGCATTACAGACAGAATGTTGCTGGGTTCGTAACCTTTGCAATCAAGAGTTTCTTGATTTCTGTGGGCCAAAGAAAAAATTGTTAATCTCCAACCATTGGTGTATAACCTTTTCAGTAACCAAGTGGGAAAATTGGACCTAAATTCTGGTCGGAGGCTTCCTTTGGATGAACGCCTCCAACCAGAGAATTTTTCTGAGAGTACCTGGTGGTCCCGGAGGAGCATGGAATTCCATTGGGGAGGCCTTCTCTTCCCGTGCTGCAAAGCGCACTCCCGTCCTCCAGGTTCCCACGCAGAAGATGCAGCCATGTATGACTGCTCAACCAATCAGGTAAAGTATTCTCAATTAATAGTAATGGGAACTCCGTATCTATGGGTTCTCATTACTATTAATTGAGGGGAAAAAAACAAACACAATAACACCAAATAAAAAATAAAAAACACACCAAACATAATTAAAATTAATTGAAATTAAAGTTAATAAATATGAGTTTTTAAAAAGTTATTAAATTATGGTTTAAAGTAAATTTAACATAGTGGGCAGGGTTTTTAAAAATAAAATGTTTTAACATTTTATTTTTTATGATTTAAGTGTGTTTTGAAACTCTTACGCCTGTAAAAGTAGGCTATGCACCTGCTTTTATCATGCGCAACAGTTTTGGGGACATTTGCTGGGCAAGATATGGATAAATATTGCAATCTTGCCCTTGCAAATGTCCTCGCTCCCACGATACGGAGGATCTGTCAAGCTCCAGCTTGACAGATCGGAAAAGCCGGTTTTCAGTGCATGCGCATTGTACGCTGAAAACCGGCTTTTGCGATGCCTTCCCAGGTTCGTACACACTCCGTACAGACCTGGGGAGGCTGGAATTTCTGGGCCATTGTCAAAAATACCTGCAAAACACTTCAAAAACAGCCCACAAAATCATTGATTCTATCTGCCATCTGTGCTTTTAATTGACTCATGTTTCCAACACAGAATGGAGCATCTGTTTTATCTGGACAATAGTTACAGAGACTGCATTTACAGCATTTGAGACCGGAAATTGCATTGATGTCAAAAGGACATCCCAGTCAGCATATTAATGGATTACAGTGAAATTCCCACCTGTTTTCGACAAAAGCTTCCTGAACCCAATATACATCTGACAAGAATCTGTGTGACACTTCTGGTCATTTGTGCTCCATTATGGTCCTAACAACAGAAAAACTAATGCTGGCAAGTCATATTACTTTGTGCATTTAATTGCGGTCTTTTAGGTTCACATTCTGTTATCAAGTGAGTGCCATCCTACCTTATTGATCAAAGGTAGTGAGTGAGGCTGAGTAACACAGTTATCGAAAAGAGTGAAAATTCATTATTATAATGTTTCCCTATGTTGTTTTTAGCACTGCAAGTCGAGAATATTTTTAACTCACTGATTGAAAATGAGAAAAAAATCTCCTCTGCGTTGGGAATATACAATCTAAACTGAGATCTGCTGATCCATTATATGATGCCACAAATAATGGTGGTGAGCAGAATCACTGTCCTAAAGTTTAATCTACCTGGTTTCTAGAAGGATTCGTGTGACTGAACCAGAAAAAGGAACTTAGGATTAAAAACCATAAACAAAACTGTCAATTTGGATCAAAGTATGAAATCTACCAGAGAGCGAGATTCATTAAGGAACTTAGGGGCACGTGAAAGTGACAGCAAATGGGATTGAATTTGATTGCTGGGTGACCGACTGGCAGAATGCAATGCCTGATCACTTGTACCCATGGTGATCAGCCTCATTAACATCAAGCCAACAAAAGCCACCAAATGGGCATCCCAATGCAGATCGCTGGATTGAGGCCTCCCAATATCAGGCATCCACAACCGCCAGCACACTAAGTGCAGGAAGAGGGTCGCGATCACGAAGGGTGGGGTTCCTGGGCCGGGAGGGCCCATATTATTGTTGTGAGGCTCGGAGGATTACCCCTGCTCCTCCAGGCCCCACATAAATAATTCTAAACTTGGCCTCTTCGGCTCCATTGCCTGTGAAACTGATCAGAATGCACATGCAACATGCTCCATCGAATTCCGATTTAAATTAGTAACCAGAGCCCCGATTTGCATATAAACATTAGCATACTGAAAAATAATCTGGGCCACTCCGGCTCTGGGCGCCCAGCGAGAGCCCAGTTTCAAAATATTGCCGATCTCTTCTTCGAAAAGGCTACCGACCCCATTTTGAGGCCATTCCTGCCCCATTAATGCCAGGCGATGGAAGTGAAAATTGACCCTAAAGCTCTCCTTTCTTTGATTCCAATCTAATAGTTCCCTGAACATCTTTCATCATATCTGATGTTGTAGATCTAGATTTACAATCGACATTGGCAGCCAGCATTCTGTCTCCACACCAACCAAAATCAATTAAACTATTCTTCCACTGCAAAATGATATATGTGAGGCTCAGAAGTAATACAGATGGTTCAGGAGCAATATTCTCCCACAGTGCATAGGTAACTGCAGGAAACAAAACTAGTAATTAATTATTACGTGACTGCATTACATTTTTGTGTTCAGCATTTGATATTGCTTTAGGGAGACTACTTGCACAAAATGGAAAACCCCCAATGGCTTAAAACCTCTGTATGAAAGCAAAACATTTCTGTAAAAATATTTATTGGAGAAAAAATGTGTTTTGCAATTATTCCGCAGTTATTGATGATCGATAAAATTGCTTTTTAAAAATCTAAAGTAAGTCCAATAATCACGCTGGAGAAAGAAAGATTTGCATTTATGTAATGTCTTTCACACTCTTAGAATGTCCCAAAGCACTTTACAGCTAATGAACAACTTTTGAAGTGGCAGCCAATTTGTGCACACCAAGCTCCCAGAAACAGCATCTGTTTTAGTGATTTTGATTGAGGGATAAATATTGTCGAGGACACCGGGGATAACTCCTCTACTCTTGTTCGAAATAGTGCCATGGGATCTTTTACGTCCACCTGAGAGAGCAATCGGGGCCTCAGTTTAACGTGTCATGTGAAAGACGTCATTTCCAACAGTGCAGCACTCTCAGTAGTTTACTGGATTGTCAGTTTAGATTTTTGTGCACATGTCTCTAGTGTTGTACTTTAACCCACAAACTTCTGAGTCAGAGGCAAGGGTGCTGTAGGTGGTTTTCTCAGGTGAACCGAAAACACACCTCCTACTACAAGTTCTGGACGATAGGGATTATATGGACGCACATTTTTCGGGCTCAGCCATATTGTGTTTAATAAGATTAACAACACCACTCATAAACAATGCAAAACAGTACAACCCTGGCTTATCCAATAAGCCCTGCCATGCTAAGTTACCACGGCTTAATAAAAGAACCCTCCCATGAAATAAACAAACACAGGACTCTTCCCAGCACTAAACCCCTTGGGTTTGGTCGGGACTTACAATTATCCCCTCACACAGCTAAGTGGTCTTGCGGATGTGTAGGCGCAGGCAATATGTTCACCCTGATTGCCCGTTGTTTTGCTTGCAGCTTCTTCCTGTACGTCTCGCTCCTGGTTCAGTACTGCCGATGCAGGATCCAAGTTTCAGTTTGAGTCGTGGTCCGTTGGTGAGGGTTGAAGAGCAGCACTCAGCTTCTAGCGGTGTTTCGTTGAAGTGAAGAGAGCTTCAAACTTGAGTTTTTTCCTGAGCTGTTTCCTGAGCTGTTTCCTGAGCTGATGGCCCCCATAGAAGAATGAGAGAGGTTCTCATAGAAACGTTTAAAATTCTGATGGGTTTAGACAGGTTAGATGCAGGAAGAATGTTCCCACTATTGGGGAAGTCCAGAACCAGGGGTCACAGTCTAAGGATAAGGGGTAAGCCTGAGATGAGGAGAAATTTCTTCACCCAGAGAGTGGTGAACCTGTGGAATTCTCTACCACAGAAAGTTGTTGAGGCCAATTCACTAAATATATTCAAAAATTAGTTAGATGTAGTCCTTACTACAAAGGGGATCAAGGGGTATGGTGAGAAAGCAGGAATGGGGTACTGAAGTTGCATGTTCAGCCATGAACTCATTGAATGGCGGTGCAGGCTCGAAGGGCCGAATGGCCTACTCCTGCACCTATTTTCTATGTTTCTATGTTTCTATTAGCAGGTAATGGGTTTCGATCTCAAATCGATCTTGCTTATCTGACTTATCTCCTGGAAGACAATGGTCCAGCCATTTCCTGCCTTGCATCAGTTTCGGTTGTAACTGTGCTTTAATAATGCAAAGGCATAGTGTCTCTGAGTTACCTCGCGGGGTAATGATGATGTCATCATCATCATTTTAGATGGTGATGACATCAATCGGCCTGGGTTCCTTTCCACCCAGCCTATCAGTGTGAATGTATATTTGCATATGAATGCACCTCAGTGTCACTCCCACAAGCTTGCCAAACAATACAGTTCTTTCTTGGAGGTTTTAGATTTGAGAATTCAAAGTATTGTTCATAAAAATGGCCAGAAAGCTGGTGCTACAGTGCTATGGCTGACACTTGATATTGCCGAATACGGTAATGTTGGAGAAATAAAAGTAGTGAAACCTTTTCCACTTGCAGCACCTGTGAATTATGCAAACCACTTATTATGAATGAAAAAGAGAAAGAGCTGGAAATGCATAGCAGGTCAGTCAGATCTGTGGAGGCAAAAGACGGGTCATAAGAGCATAAGAATTAGGAGCAGGCATAAGCCATATGACCCCTTGAGTCTGCTCCATCATTCAATAAGATCATAGAAACATAGGAACATAGAAAATAGGTGCAGGAGTAGGCCATTCGACCCTTCGAACCTGCACCACCATTCAATAAGATCATGGCTGATCATTCCCTCAGTACCCCTTTCCTGCTTTCTCTCCATACCCTTTGATCCCCTTAACCGTAAGGGCCATATCTAACTCCTTCTTGAATATACCCAATGAACTGGCATCAACAACTCTCTGCGGCAGGGAATGGCTGATCTTTGACCTCAACTCCACTTTCCTGCCTTATCCCCATATCCCTTAATTCTTCTGGAGTCCAGAAATCTATCCATCTCAGCCCTGAATATACTCAATGACTGACCAACAATTTTGGGCAAAGAATTCCAAAGATTCACAACCCTCTGAGTGAAGAAATTCTTCCTCATCTCTGTCTTAAAAAGCTGACCCCTTATCCTGAAATTAAGCCCCCTAGCTCTAGATTCCCCCACATCCTGTCAGCATCAACCCTGTCAAGCCCCCTCGGAATCTTATCTGTTTAATAAGATCACCTCTCATTCTTCTAAACTCCAGAGAATATAGTCCCAATCTAGTCAATGTCTCCTTATAGGACAATCCTCTCATCCCAAAGATCAATCGAGTGAACCTTTGTTGCACTGCCTCTAAGGCAATTATGTCATTTCTCAGATAAGGAGACTAAAACTGTGCACAATACTCCAGGTGTGGTCTCACCAAGCCCTGTACAATTGAAGCAAGACTTCCTTACACTTATACTCCAACCCTCGAGCAATAAAGCCAACATGCCATTTGCCTTCCTAATTGCTTGGTGTGTCTGCATGCTAACTCTCTGTTTTTCTTGTACTAGGATACCCAAATCTCTCTGAACAACACATTTAATAGTTTCTCACCATTTAAAAAATATTATGTTTTTCTATTCTTATTATCAAAATGAGTAACCTCACATTTCCCCACATTATACTCTATCTGCCACCTTATTGTCCACTCACTCAACTTGTCTTATCCCTTTGCAGGCTCCTTGTGTCCTCCTCACATCTTACTTTCCCACCTAGCTTTGTATCATCAGCAAACATGGATACATTACACTCAGTGCCTTCATCTAAGTCATTAATATAGATTGTAAATAGCCAAGTCCCACTGATCCTTTCATCTAAAAATGACCCGTTTATCCCTACTCTCGTT
This sequence comes from Pristiophorus japonicus, assembly GCF_044704955.1. Classification (NCBI taxonomy): domain Eukaryota; kingdom Metazoa; phylum Chordata; class Chondrichthyes; family Pristiophoridae; genus Pristiophorus; species Pristiophorus japonicus. Next base: position 419,295,038 of record NC_091977.1, read on the forward strand.
TTCTGTCTGTTAACCAATCCTTTATCCATGCGAATACCTTACCCCCAAACCCATGTGCCCTACCTTGCTGAACAACCTTTTATGTGGCACCTTATCGAATGCCTTTTGGAAATCCAAATATATACTACATCCACTGGTTCCCCTTTAGCTACCCTGCTAGTTACATCTTCAAAAACTCTAATAAACTTTTAAAACACAATTTCCCTTTCATAAAATCATATTGACTCTGCCTAATCATATTATGATTTTCTAAGTGCCCTGTTACCACTTCCTTAATAACGGATTCCAGCATTTTCCTGATGACAGATGTCAGACTAACTGGCCTGTAGTTTTCAGTTTTCTCTCTCCCTCCTTTCCAGAATAGCTGGGTTACATTTGACACCTTCCAATCTGCTAGGATCTTTCCTGAATCTATGGAATTTTGGAAGATCACAACCAATGCATCCACTATCTCTGCAGCCACCTATTTTGGAACACTATGATGTAAGGGTCGAGAATCCACGGCTGCATTTGAAACACCCTAAGGACAAGAAAACTAACATGGGATCATTCCATACACTAAATGAACAATTTTGGCCAAGTAAAAGCAGGCTGGGAAAACGTGTGGGCGGATACAGACATTGTGAAGTCTGGCTCACAAGCGAGACAGAGGCACTGACCAATGGGGGAAAAGTGCATTCTGGCAGGCCAATCAGGGGTCGAGTCGGGCCTGGAGCGGGGAAATCTTCAACCAATAAGGACTCCCCGGCCCATTTGAAAATGACTTTCCCCCAAAATCAATGGACAATAGCCCTGAATCAAAACTATGAATCACTGCAGGAATGGCCCAATGACTCCCAGGACTTTAACAAAGGACCTACAGACTTTCAGGCACCAATATGCCCCATAACAATACCCTGGTCCTCACACCTGCATGTACCTGTGACATCTTCTGATTAAATATTCAAAGCTATCTCCCCGCCCAAACTTACACAATGGACCACCCACTGGGTTTGAGCGCTCAAAGACCAGAACTGAATTGAATACAAATATAGAACCACCAGAAAAACAGTTGTGGAGAAAAACGGTGGTGGGCAGAGTTCACAGGGGAGGAAAGGTGTGGAGAGGAAAAACTTGCAGAAAGGTGGAGAAAAACAGTTGTGTGAAAAGACTTGCAGAAGTGGGGGGAGAAGAACTGGGAGAACAGAGGTTGGAAAAGTGTGTGGAGAAAAGGCTGCTGGCTTCTGGAGGGGTAATGCAGCTGGAGCAGTAGGAAAAACAGCTGCTGGCTGCTGGTGGGAAAGAAGCTGAGAGAGTTTTGCAAACTTTGATTTTGGTTGAGACTAAAACCCCACGATCTAACATCCTGGTTAGTAAGTGGCAGCAGGTGCTGCTGTTAGCCCTGAACACACTGGACAGGGTGAGAATAGCCGAAGCATCAGGCTGGGGCACGCAGAGCTGTGCAGACCTGGACACCTGGTTCAATAACCTGGATTCACAGCTGTAGTCTGACAATAACCGAGAGACAGATAGAAGAAACCGTCGTAACATCGAGGAGGAAAACCGAACAATAACGTAAAACCCACCCCAGAGGGACCCCGAGCTGAAATAAGTGCCCCCCAGAGCCCCGGAGTTGATAGGATTGTGAGTACAGCCCAAACCCCTTCACAGACTCAATTTAGGATAGGAATTGGTAGGAAGGGTGGGAGTGGGAGGTGTGGTTGTATGTGAGTGGGATATTTTAACCTTTTGTTTTCCCCTTCCCTGTTGCGAGATTTTTCGGCTTGTTGAATGAGATTTAGCCATTACTGCTATTTTATGACCTCTTCCTATTCCTCTATCTTTGTGTTTGCTATTCCAAATAAACAACATTAGCCATTTTGTACTCTTATCCACTGTGTCTGGTGCCTCGTTACTCACCCATCCTCATAAATCGCACGTACAGAACCCAAGGGGAGTGTAGATTCGAACCCACACCCCAAGCTCCCCTTACATAATGGCGACCACGAAGGGACGTGTGTTGAGTGAGGGTGAAGAGACGGTCAGTCTTGGTGAGGAGGAGTATAAAATGGAGGGTAGGATTGCTAGGTATGTAACAGCAAGGATAAATGCCCAAGGAAGTGGGTGCAGGCGCTGCTGGAGGCTGAACGGCCTGAGGACGCAGCAGCCAGGTGGACCCAGAGTAAAGATCATAAAAAATCAGTGGAAAAGGCAGTGCGGCTGATTTGCTTTCAGAAAAAAATACAGATTTTGGACAGGCAGGTAGACATCCTGCAGACAGAGTTAGCTGAGCAGAGAGAGGAGCTAGTAAAGACCAACAAAGAAAGGGAAAAGCTGGATCAGGATTTAAAGTGGGAGAGGCAGGAAAGAGAGAGAGATAGAGAAAGCTATCGCAACCACAGGGAGTACCTTCAGTCCCAGGTAACTGAGGGAAAAGGTCACATCAGGGGACTGCAGGAGGAACTTGCCCAGGCTCAGAACCAGAGAAAGTTGGGGGAGGGTAAGACTCTCCAGCGACAGGCTGCGCTTCAGGCGTGCCCCAGCAGGGCAGAGACGGATTATTGTTCCTTTCAGGAACGAATCGATCGGCTCACCCTGGCTCTGGCTGAAGCCAAAGCAGCCCTTGTTCTAGCCGGAGCAAAAGCTCTGGAAGTGCCCGAGACTCGAATCCCCACCTGGCCCGACACCAAAACTCTGGCCCTAGCTGAGGCAAAAGCCCTTAGCTGGGCTGAAAGCAAGGCACCCAGTAAAGGAGTGGTGTGCCTTATCAGCCCAGCCGAGGTACGGAAGGGGGAGCATAGTGAAACAGGCTGTCGGGAGGAAGAATCCTACAGGCCCTCTCCCACAGCCCCATTGGGGATCCCGGAGGAGAGGCAGGGTGAAATGCTGGAATCTAAACCTCTGGGACCAGCCCCAATGTGTTCCATCAGGCAGAGTAGATTCGGACCACCCACAGTGGGTCAGGCTGAGGGTCCCCTACAGAACCAGTACGTGGTTCCCCACAGTGCGATCCAGCTGTGGCAGATGGTGGCCCATGTGAATAAACTGACCCGAAAAGGAGACCCCCGCTGTCCACTTTATGGAAGTAGAGCAGGTAGGAGACATAAATGACTGCGATGATGCCGAATGGAGCAAACTGCTCCTGTTCTCACTGGACCCAGCCCTGTGTCAGGCTCTCTTTTCACAATGGCAGAATCGGGGGGCAGAAACCTAGCAAGGGGAAGGTGTGTGAGATCTGCCCCGGCTCTGATAAGAGAGAGTGGAGGCAAGAAGGGATTGGCAGGCAGGCAGAGAGGTGGTTTGCTACGGGTGCGGGAAGACAGGGCACATGAGGAGGGAATGCCTGGATCCGAGGCAGGAAAAGAGAGGTCCACAGGCCCCAACCTCAGCCCCAGTCCCGGCGGCTGCAAGCCCTCCCAAACCAGCTGTGCCCAGCTCTGCCGCCCCACTCGAGGGTCTCCTCACGGCTCTGCAGGCACTCCTTACCCAGACTGGGAAGGTCGCAGCCGTGACCGGGGAAGAAGTCCCTCAGGCCCAGACCAACACACCCCCAATGACTAGACCCCGAGGATCCCGTGTACCTCTGCCCGGTCACCTATGATGCGTGGAACAGACCACGTGTCATGATGGAGGTTGAGGGGGTCTGGGGGGAGTATCTGCTGGACACAGGGGCCTCGTGCACCCTGGTTCATGTAGACGACCCGACCACCTCACCCCTATCCAGTGGGATCCCCTAGTGTCTAACCAGCTTCACTGGAGAAGAATGCGAGGGCTTCTTCTCCAAACCACTGCAGATAAAATTAGGCACCCTCCACACCATGTGGAAGTGTGCTTCTGCCGTGGGAGGGAGTGGGAAAAGACATCCTCGGGGCAGATTTCCTCAGCAGCCAGAAAATTCTGGTTAACCTGAGGAACCACTGTCTGTGGGGAACAGCTGACACCGGGGAGGGGGAAGGTACAGCAGTCATCCAGGGGAAGCAGGGGAAGGGTTCCCTCTGCACTGTTAAGCCGAAGGAGCGATATGACCTCGGCGCTCTGGTAGACGGCACCCCGATGATCTATCAGGCTTTTGTGCGGGCCAACCTGGAGGCATTTGCCAGGCATAAGCACGACTGTGGACGGGTAAATGGGGTCGAGGTCAGAGTAGATGGGGACCCCCATGTCTAAGCCCCAGAAGCAGTATAATTTTCCCAGGGAGGCTGAGGCAGACATAGAGGTCGCATTGGGATCTCTAGTCAGACAGGGAGTGTTGAGACCAATAGCCACACATGTGAACTCTCCACTTTGGCCAGTTAGGAAACCGGACAATTCTTGGAGGGCCACAGTGGACTACCGAGTCCTCAATAACAATATCTCTGCCTGTGCGCCCACAGTAGCGGCTGTAGCCGACCGAGTCACAGCCATCCCCGCGTCCGCAGCCATCTTTACGGTGCTGGACATCTCGAATGGGTTCTGGTCCATCCCGCTGCGGCGGCAGGACCAGTACAAATTCGCCTTTACATTCAAAGGACAGCAGTATACCTGGAAATGTCTTCCCCAGGGCTTCCACAACAGCCCGAGCATTTTTCATCAGTGTATGGCCAACTGCCTGAAAGAGCTCAGCAGACCCAGACAGCTGGTCCAGTATGTGGACGACCTGCTGCTATTCTCCGATTTGGAGTAAGAGCATGGTCCCCTGCTGGCAGAACTGTTGGGACTGCTGCACGAGGAGGGTTTTAAATTAAACCCTAAGAAGGCATAGATCGGCCAGACAGAGGTTAAAATTCCCGGGGCTGATTGTGCGGGCAGGGGAGAGAGCCATTGATGAGGCTAAGAGGAGGGCAGTTCAGGAGTTACTGGCTCCAACTACAGTTACAGGGGTAGGGTCGTTCCTGGGTCTGACCGGTTACTGCAGGGACTTCATTGAGGATTACGCAGCCATTGCAGCCCCCCTACTCCGGCTCCTGCGCAAAGGCGTGGAGTGGGAGTGGGATGAGGACTGTGATGCAGCTTTTACCTGCCTCAAGGGAGACCTGCAGAAAGCTCCAGCCCTGGGAGCGGTAGATGAGGGCAAGGAATTTTTCCTGGTAGTCGCAGCCAGCGGGAATAGCTTAAGTGCTGTGCTGATGCAACAGCGGCACGGCCAGCTGAGGCAGGTGGGCTACTCCTCCAGGGTCCTCACTGAAGTTGAGGGTGGTAACTCAAACTGTGAAAGGCATCTGCTGGCCACCGACTGGGCTGTGAAGCGGTCGTAGGTGTTAACAGGAGTGTCCCCAATCAGCCTCCTCAGTCATCACACCCCTATTTAGATGCTGCTGGATGGGAGAATTAAGGATGGGACAGTGAGCAGTGTACGCATTGCTCGCTGGACCCTTCTGCTCTCACAGATGGATTTGAGAGTAAAAGGGATGTGTGAGTCCCGACTGGCAGCCAACATGCTGTACCCCGGGAAAGCCCACTGTTGCTCCGTTAAGGGGGTCTGGGACGTGGACATAGGGCTCCGGGCGGGGATCCATCCGGGAGATCTGTGTTGACGGGTCCAGCACCTAGGTGGCGGGGGAAAGGCTCACAGGGTGCGAGATTTATGATCCCCAGGCAGGCAATGCCAGGGCCATAAAGCTCCCAAACACCATGAGCACCCAGCATGCTGAACTGTCGGCAGTCATGTATGTAGTCACCCACCCCGACGTATTCCCACGGCCCTATACCATCTGTTCAGATAGTATGTTCATCTGCAATGCCTGCACGGAGTACCGAGCCATCTGGTCCCATCGCGGGTATACATCTGCAGACGGTAAGCCCCTGGCCATAAAACCCCGACTGTAGCACATCATGCAGGCAATAGGGACCGGGGCAGACATTTGCATTCACAAAGTAAAGGCCCATAACAAACATGAGCCCAGGGCTGCAGGGAACCAAAAGGCAGATCAACTGGCCAAAGAGGGAGCCCGAACGGGAACCAAGTGTAACCCGCTCGAGGCAGGCCCCATAGCAGCTATCCGGGGCAGATAGGGGACACAAGAGAGCGCAGGGGTGGCTTTGGCCCCGGACCTTCAGCAGGTACAGGCACGAGATCCCGTCCTCAAGTCCGTCATGGACAAGCTGACTGCGGGAGAAAAGGTCGAAGGACCGAACGGAGCCACAGGCATCCATGTTAGGGAGAAGATGTTGTTTAAAGAAAGCAGTGGATAGTGCCCCAGCAGCACCAGAGGGAGCTCCTTCAGCTGGCCCACGCAGGCCCTGGAGCTGGACACCCCGGACCGGAGGTCACCTGGCAAGGAGGGCAGAGGGACCATGGCAATTGACACAAATCGATGACATAGGGCCCCTACCTGTGGTTAAGGGAGGGTACCGGTACTGCCTGGTTTTGGTGGACACTTTCACAAAGTGGGTTGAAGCCTTCCCTTGCCGAACAGCCACAGCAGCGGGGACCGCCAGGATATTGGTTTGGGAGGTGTTCTCCAGGTGGGGACTTCCACAGTACGGGCACGCAGGCAACCCTTAAGGTGCTGGGGATTGAGGGGAAGTGGCACGTCGCCTACAACCCCCAGTCCTCGGGCCTAGTGGAGCGTATGAATAGGACCTTGAAAGAAAAACTCAGGAAGGAGACTGGGGATTCCTCGCAGAGGTGGGCAGAGAGTTTTGCCGCTGGTTTTGATGGGGATCCGGGCCAGCCAGTCGAAAAGCATGGGGTATTCCCCATACGAGCTCATGACTGGAAGAGCCATGCGAACCCTCACCCATGTACTTGCCCCGGTCCTGACGGTAGCTCAGGTAATTGAGGTGAATAGGGACCGCTTTACCAAGAGTCTGTTGGAGCACCTCAAGCAGATTCACTGGCAGGCAGCCACTAACATGGGGAAGCAGCATCAGACCAACCGATTGCTGTTGGAACCAAGCAAACACCACAAATGGCAGGTGGGGAACCAGGTCATGGTCTGCAACTTTGCCAGGGTGGGAGTCTTTGAGCCACTATACATGGGGCCTTACAGCATTGTCGACAAGGCAAGCCCCATGGTATACGCGGTCAAGATGCCCCACCGGGTTAAATGGTTTCACATTAACCATTGTAAACTGTTTAACCCCAACAAGGCAAAACCTCGTGGGAAAGGGCAGCCCGGAGGGATAATCCCGACGGGAAGCCCAGGCCCCCAGCCCACCACTGCAGCCCCACCGATCCCACCACAAGGAGCAGTGAGTTGCTTCACAGGTACAAACTACCCACAGGTTTCGGACCCACAGGAAGGGGGATTCCCACCTTACATATGGGACGAGGACTCACCTCCACCCATTAGGAGATCCGCTCGGACTCCGCAGCCAAGGGTGCCACCGTCCCTCGCAGCCTGTTTTACTTTCCCGAGAGATACTAGGGGAAAAGGGCCCCGCAGGGCAGGCAGCTAGTCACTGGACGTGACCCCGCAGCTAAAGTCAGGGAAGGGGTTGTACCGGAGGAAGGGGCCACCGACAGTGAGGAGTCTGTCGGGGCTAGCCTAGCCTTCGGTGCGGACAGCCCAGAGCCTGCAGGCGAGATAGTGGTGGCGGGTCCCAGCAGTGATGGTCCCTGGAAGAATGAGAGTCTCCTGATGGGGAAGGGGTTGTACCGTAGGAAGGGGCTGCCGACAGTGAGGAGCCTGTCAGGGCTAGCCTAGCCTTCGGTGCGGACAGCCCAGAGCCTGCAGGAGAGAGGGTGGTGGCGGGTCCCAGTAGGGAGTGGTCCCTAGAAGAACAGAGGAAACACTGTGAGAGTATCAGCTGCGAGTGGTTTCGGGTGGAACCCTTGTACAACCCAAAGGCCCCAGAGGATACGGGAGTCCCTGGCAGTGAGGAGCCTGCCGGGGGAATTTTCGTTGCTCCTGAGGGCAGTGAGCCATCCCTGGAGGGGCTGAAGGGCTGTACCAGCCCAGTAAGCACCACCCGAAGCTCGGGGGACACCTTGGCAGGGGAGACAGAGGGGCCGCAGAGGTCGGTCCGGCCCAAGAGGCCAAAGGAGAGGTGATCTCCCTGCTACATTCCCCCGGATAAAAGGAAAACCAAGGAGCGTCCCAGAGTTTGGCACAGCCACCCGGGAAGGGTGGCAAGCAGGTTAAAAGGTGTGTACATATATATATAAAGTTTTCTCCAGTGTAGTGGGGCTCAGGTGGCCTCTGCAATATAGGGAGTATAACAGTGAGGCTTTTGAGCCAATAGGATAAGGAGGCTGAACTTTTTTTTCTCACTTCCTCTTCTGTGTAAGGTTGTTTGTTTTTTTAAGGGTTTATTGCGGTTTGCGGTTAGACCAATTAGTTGAAATGCCTTGACTTCCACAGCAAAAATAAGCACAGACAGTTTAAACTGTGCAGGGAATTGTGAGGTGCAGACAGAGGGGAAAATGGGGGAGGGATGAGCCAGGAGGCTCAGGGTCTTTAAACCAAATGAGATTTTGTCTTTCAGAAGAGGAACCGTAGATGAGGAAAATCCGGCTCATGTGCACCTACATCAGAATGTGCATCGGCTACCGGGGAGAGACTGAAGAAGCCATTATTTTTGGATTCTCAGGGGACAGGCACCGACCATCACCCACAGGGGAAGGTGACCAGGGTGGGTGGGGTCCAATTCCACTAGATACTCCAGCCACCCTGGGGTCACGTATGGGGAAGCATCAGTCTCCTGCCCCAGCATTGAGGTGACCATATCCCGGGTTAGGGTAGTGGTTGGGAAGTGGCTTTGCCTGAACTGTAAGGGGCACATCCCGGTGGGAAGGTGGTGGTGGCTCAGGAAGCTGAGCAATGACAAGGGAAACCCGACAGCAGATTGGGAGAGACAGGACAACAGCACCTACCGGACCATCACGGGCATCCAGACTGGGGGAGTGAGTGTGTGTTGGGATAAATGGTGGGAGGCGGAGTTGGGAGTGTGTGTGTGCAGGTGGGGATCAGAGAAGATATGCCCGGCAGGCATCTCCATAGCGTTCTCCCGACAGTGGCAGGATGAAGGGGAGGGATGGGATGGGACCTGAGCATGGTCGCCTGCATAGTAAGCCACCCCAGCTCCATCCACGCCACCGAGTTAAGCGCACACCCCAAACAGCCCCTGCCCATGGCCCCGACCGAACCAACTGACACGGACAGATGCCCTACCATTACCCAGGGGCCAGAGAACGGTTCGGTTTTGGTTCCCACGGACAAGCTGCTATACCAGGGGGTCCACTACGCCGTGGCCTCCGTCATCCTAAACCTTACTGAGGTGCAGCTACCTGAGTGGTGCCCAAAAGAGACAGAACGCCTCTACCAGGCTCTCCTTCGAGAAATGTTCAGGACATTCTATGAGCTCAATTTTGGCTATTTGAATAAGACTTTGCTGTACCGTCTACAACCCAGAGACAACATTAAACTGAAAAGACACAGAAGAGGGATCTGGAATGATGTTTTTACCGGTTTCAACACCGGGGCATCAATGATTAATAGCATGGACAATCATGTAGCACATTTCGGATACCACATTCCACTTTTTTATCAGAGCACCTGACAGATCTGTTCAAAGCAGTACAAAATCCCAGAAACATTACTTCACCCTACAACAACAAAAAAACCAGTGTAATACTATGATGTGTGATATTACGTGCTATTATGATTTTGGTGAAGGGTATTGGTTGAGATTTTATATTTTCAGTATTGTATTGATTCCAAATGTATGAATACCATTGGTATATTTTAATGTTTATCGTGGGTTTAGGTAAGATTTGGGGAAGATTGCCTCTGTGAGAGGGAAAAGGTTTTGCTTCACATTCTGAAAACACCCTGAGACAGAGTGTTTTAATGGGGGAGTGTAAGGGTCGAAAATCCACGGCCGCATTTGAAGAACCCTAAGGACAAGAAAACTAACATGGGATCATTCCATGCACTAAATGAACATTTTTGGCCAAGTAAAAGCAGGCTGGGAAAACGTGTGGGTGGATACAGACATTGTGGAGTCTGGCTCACAAGCGAGACAGAGGCACTAACCAATGGGGGAAAAGTCCATCTGGCAGGCCAATCAGGAGTCGAGTCGGGCCTGGAGCGGGGACATCTTCAACCAATAAGGACTCCTCGGCCCAGTTTGAAAATGACTTCCCCCCCAAATCAATGGACAATAGCCCTGAATCAAAACTATGAATCACTGCAGGAATGGCCCAATGACTCCCAGGACTTTAACAAAGGACCTACAGACTTTCAGGCACCAATATGCCCCATAACAATACCCTGGTCCTCACACCTGCATGTACCTGTGACATCTTCTGATTAAATATTTAAAGCTATCTCCCCACCCAAACTTACAAAATGGACCACCCACTGGGTTTGAGCGCTCAAAGACCAGAATTGAATTGAATACAAATATAGAACCACCAGAAAAACAGTTGTGGAGAAAAACGGTAGTGGGCAGAGTTCACAGGGGAGGAAAGGTGTGGAGAGGAAAAACTAGCAGAAATGTGGAGAAAAACAGTTGTGTGAAAAGACTTGCAGAAGTGGGGGGAGAAGAACTGGGAGAACAGAGGTTGGAAAAAGTGTGTGGAGAAAAGGCTGCTGGCTTCTGGAGGGGTAATGCAGCTGGAGCAGTAGGAAAAACAGTTTGGGGTCAGTTCTTGAAAGGGCTGCTGGCTGCTGGGGGGAAAGGAGCTGATAGAGTTTTGTTGAGACTAAAACTCCACTATCTAACCTCCTGGTTAACAAGTGGCAGCAGGTGCTGCTGTTAGCCCTGAACACACTGGACAGGGTGAGAATAGCCGAAGCATCAGGCTGGGGCAGGCAGAGCTGTGCAGACCTGGACACCTGGTTCAATAACCTGAATTCACAGCTGTAGTCTGACGATAACCGAGAGGCAGATAGAAGAAACTGTCGCAACATCGAGGAGGAAAACCGAACAATAACGTAAAACTCAGAGGGACCCCGAGCTGAAATAAGAATTATAAGAACATAAGAATTAGGAACAGGAGTAGGCCATCTAGCCCCTAGAGCCTGCTCCGTCATTCAATAAGATCATGGCTGATCTGGCCGTGGACTCAGCTCCACTTACCCGCCCTCTCCCCGTAACCCTTAATTCCCTTATTGGTTAAAAATCTATCTATCTGTGACTTGAATACATTCAATGAGCTAGCCTCAACTGCTTCCTTGGGCAGAGAATTCCACAGATTCACAACCCTCTGGGAGAAGAAATTCCTTCTCAACTCGGTTTTAAATTGGCTCCTCCGTATTTTGAGGCTGTGCCCCCTAGTTCTAGCCTCCTCTACCAGTGGAAACAACCTCTCTGCCTCTATCTTGTCTATCCCTTTCATGATTTTAAATGTTTCTATAAGATCACCCCTCATCTTTCTGAACTCCAACGAGTAAAGACCCAGTCTACTCAATCTATCGTCATAAGGTAACCCCCTCATCTCCGGAATCAGCCTAGTGAATCGTCTCTGTACCCCCTCCAAAGCACGTATATCCTTCCTTAAGTAAGGTGACCAAAACTGCACGCAGTACTCCAGGTGCGGCCTTACCAATACCCTTTACAGTTGCAGCAGGACCTCCCTGCTTTTGTACTCCATCCCTCTTGCAATGAAGGCCAACATTCCATTCGCCTTCCTGATTACCTGCTGCACCTGCAAACTCTCTTTTTGGGATTCATGCACAAGGACCCCCAGGTCCCTCTGCCTCTCAGCATGTTGTAATTTCTCCCTATTCAAATAATATTCCCTTTTACTGTTTTTTTTCCCAAGGTGGATGACCTCACACTTTCCGACATTGTATTCCATCTGCCAAACCTTCGCCCATTCGCTTAACCTATCCAAATCTCTTTGCAGCCTCTCTGTGTCCTCTACACAAACCGCTTTCCCACTAATCTTAGTGTCATCTGCAAATTTTGTTACAATACACTCTGTCCCCTCTTCCAGGTCATCTATGTATATTGTAAACAGTTGTGGTCCCAGCACCGATCCCTGTGGCACACCACTAACCACCGATTTCCAACCTGAAAAGGACCCATTTATCCCGACTCTCTGCTTTCTGTTCGCCAGCCAATTCTCTATCCATGCTAATACATTTCCGTGGACTCCACGTACCTCTGTCTTCTGCAGTAACCTTTTGTGTGGCACCTTATCGAATGCCTTTTGGAAATCTAAATACACCACATCCATCGGTACACCTCTATCCACCATGCTCGTTATATCCTCAAAGAATTACAGTAAATTATTTAAACATGATTTCCCCTTCATGAATCCATGCTGCGTCTGCTTGATTGCACTATTCCTATCTAGATGTCCCGCTATTTCTTCCTTAATGATAGTTCCAAGCATTTTCCCCACTACAGATATTAAACTAACCGGCCTATAGTTACCTGCCTTTTGTCTGCCCCCTTTTTTAAACAGAGGCATTACATTAGCTGCTTTCCAATCCACTGGTACCTCCCCAGAGTCCAGAGAATTTTGGTAGATTATAACGAATGCATCTGCTATAACTTCCACCATCTCCTTTAATACCCTGGGATGCATTTCATCAGGACCAGGGGACTTGTCTACCTTGAGTCCCATTAGCCTGTCCAGCACTACCCCCCTAGTGATAGTTATTGTCTCAAGGTCCTCCCTTCCCACATTCCCGTGACCAGCAATTTTTGGCATGGTTTTTGTGTCTTCCACTGTGAAGATCGAAGCAAAATAATTGTTTAAGGTCTCAGCCATTTCCACATTTCCCATTATTAAATCTCCCTTCTCATCTTCTAAGGAACCAACATTTACTTTAGTCACTCTTTTCCGTTTTATATATCTGTAAAAGCTTTTACTATCTGTTTTTATGTTTTGCGCAAGTTTACCTTTGAAATCTATCTTTCCTTTCTTTATTGCTTTTTTAGTTATTCTTTGCTGTTATTTAAAATTTTCCCAATCCTCTAGTTTCCCACTAACCTTGGCCACCTTATACGCATTGGTCTTTGATTTGATACTCTCCTTTATTTCCTTGGTTATCCATGGCTGGTTATCCCTTCTCTTACCGCCCTTCTTTTTCACTGGAATATATTTTTGTTGCGCACTATGAAAGAGCTCCTTAAAAGTCCTCCACTGTTCCTCAATTGTGCCACCATTTAGTTTGTGTTTCCAGTCTACTTTAGCCAACTCTGCCCTCATCCCACTGTAGTCCCCATTGTTTAAGCATAGTACGCTCATTTCTGACACAATTTCCTCACCCTCAATCTGTATTACATATTCAACCATACTGTGATCACTCATTCTGAGAAGATCTTTTACTAGGAGATCGTTTATTTTTCCTGTCTCATTACACAGGACCAGATCTAAGATAGCTTGCTCCAGAACCCCGGAGTTGATAGGATTGTGAATATAGCCCAAACCCCCTCACAGACTCAATTTAGGATAGAAATTGGTCAGAAGGGTGGGAGTGGGAGGTGTGATTGTGGGTGAGTGGGATGTTTTAACCTCTTGTTTTCCCCTTCCCTGTTGTGAGATTTTTCGGGTTGTTGAATGAGATTTAGCCATTACTGCTATTTTATGACCTCTTTCTATCCCTCTATCTTTGTGTTTGCTATTCTAAATAAACAACATTAGGCATTTTGTACTCTTATCCACTGTGTCTGGTTCCTCATTAATCACCCATCCTCATAAATCGCATGTACAGAACCCAAGGGGAGTGTGGATTCGAACCCACACCCCAAGCTCCCCTTACAGAATGGCGACCACGAAGGGACGTGCGTTGAGTGAGGGTGAAGAGACGGTCAGTCTTGGTGAGGAGGAGTATAAAATGGAGGGTAGGGTTGCTAGGTATGTAACAGCAAGGATAAATGCCCAAGGAAGTGGGTGCAGGCGCTGCTGGAGGCTGAACGGCCCGAGAACGCAGCCGCCAGGTGGACCCAGAGTAAAGATCATAAAATATCAGTGGAAAAGGCAGTGTGGCTGATTTGCTTTCAGAAACAAATACAGATTTTGGACAGGCATGTAGACGTCCTGCAGACAGAGTTAGCTGAGCAGAGAGAGGAGCTAGTAAAAACCAACAAAGAAAGGGAAAAGCTGGATCAGGATTTAAAGTGGGAGAGGCAGGAAAGAGAGAGAGATAGAGAAAGCTATCGCAACCACAGGGAGTACCTTCAGTCCCAGGTAACTGAGGGAAAAGGTCACATCAGGGGATTGCAGGAGGACTTGCCTAAGCTCAGAACCAGGGAAAATTGGGGGAGGGTAAGACTCTCCAGCGACAGGCTGCGCTTCAGGCGTGCCCCAGCAGGGCAGAGGCGGATCATTGTTCCTTTCAGGAACAAATTGATCGGCTCACCCTGGCTCTGGCTGAAGCCAAAGCAGCCCTTGTTCTAGCCGGAGCAAAAGCTCTGGAAGTGCCCGAGACTCGAATCCCCACCTGGCCCGACACCAAAACTATGGCCCTAGCTGAGGCATAAGTCCTTGGCTGGGCTGAAAGCAAGACACCCAGTAAAGGTGTGGTGTGTCTTATCAGCCCAGCCGAGGTATGGAAGTGGGAGTATAGTGAAACAGGCTGTAGGGAGGAAGAATCCTACAGGCCCTCTCCCACAGTCCCATTGGGGATCCCGGAGGAGAGGCTGGGTGAAATGCTGGAATCTAAACCTCCGGGACCAGCCCCAATGTGCCCCATCAGGTATAGTAGATTCGGACCACCCACAGTGGGTCAGGCTGAGGGTCCCCTACAGAACCAGTACGTGGTTCCCCACAGTGCGACCCAGCTGCGGCAGATGGTGGCCCATGTGAATCAACTTACCCGAAAAGGAGACCCCCGCTGTCCACTTTATGGAAGTAGAGCAGGTAGGAGACATAAATGACTGCGATGATGCCGAATGGAGCAAACTGCTCCTGTTCTCACTGGACCCAGCCCTGTGTCAGGCTCTCTCTTTGCTGAGAGTAAGAGAGATCAGCGAACAGTGGCCGCTCTCCAGGAGTATATCCTGGAGGCCATGGGGTTGAACGACGGCTGTCCGTTCGATCGGGTACAGGCCACTGTCCAGAGACCCGGGGAGACCCCTCAGGCATTCGCTGATCGACTGTGGCCAGTGTATGAGGAAGCCAGTGGGGGGAATTTGGACCGAACCCAGCTGGATGCACACCGACATGGTCGCTGGCTGCGTGCACTGGTGGCAAACAGCCTACCTGAGTTGCGCGCCCAGGCCAACCTGTGGTTCAATTTCAGAGACCACCAAGCCACAGAGGAGACGGTGCTGAGGCAGCTGACCCTCTCTTTTCGCAATGGCAGAATCGGGAGGGAGAAACCACCAAGGGGAAGGTGTGTCAGATCCGACCCGGCTCTGATAAGAGAGAGTGGAGGCCAGAAAGCAATTGGCAGGCAGGCAGAGAGGTGGTTTGCTACGGGTGCGGGAAGACAGGGCACATGAGGAGGGAATGCCTGGATCCGAGGCAGGAAAAGAGAGGTCCACAGACCCCAACCTCAGCCCCAGTCCCGGCGGCTGCAAGCCCTCCCAAACCAGCTGTGCCCAGCTCTGCCGCCCCACTCGAGGGTTTCCTTACTGCTCTGCAGGCACTCTTTACCCAGACTGGGAAGGTCGCAGCCGTGACCGGGGAGAAGTCCCTCAGGCCCAGACCAACACCCTCCCAATGACTAGACCCCGAGGAACCCGTGTACCTCTGCCCGGTCACCTATGATGCGTGGAGCAGACCATGTGTCATGATGGGGGTTGAGGGGGTTCGGGGGGAGTATCTGCTGGACACAGGGGCCTCGTGCACCCTGGTTCATGTAGACGACCCGACCACCTCACCCCTATCCAGTGGGATCCCCTAGTGTCTAACCAGCTTCACTGGAGAAGAATGCAAGGGCTTCTTCTCCAAACCACTGCAGATAAAATTAGGCACGCTCCACACCATGTGGAAGTGTGTCCTTCTGCCATGGGTTGGAGTGGGTAAAGGCATCCTAGGGGCAGATTTCTTCAGCATTCAGAAAATTCTAGTCGACCTGAGGAACTGTGTCTGTGGGACACAGCTGACACCGGAGAGGGGGAAGGTACAGCAGTCATCCAGGGGAAGCAGGGGAAGGGTTCCCTCTGCACTGTAAAGCCGAAGGAGCGATATGACCTCGGCGCTCTGGTAGACGGCACCCCGATGATCTATCAGGCTTTTGTGCGGGCCAACCTGGCGGCATTTGCCAGTCATAAGCACGACTGTGGACGGGTAAATGGGGTCGAGGTCAGAGTAGATGGGGACCCCCATGTCTAAGCCCCAGAAGCAGTATAATTTTCCCAGGGAGGCTGAGGCAGACCTAGAGGTAGCATTAGGATCTCTAGTCAGGCAGGGAGTGTTGAGACCAACAGCCACACATGTGAACTCTCCACTTTGGCCAGTTAGGAAACCGGACAATTCTTGGAGGGCCACAGTGGACTACCGAGTCCTCAATAACAATATCCTGCCTGTGCGCCCACAGTGGCGGCTGTAGCCGACCTAGTCACAGCCATCCCCGCGTCCGCAGCCATCTTTACGGTGCTGGACATCTCGAATGGGTTCTGGTCCATCCCGCTGCGGCGGGAGGACCAGTACAAATTCGCCTTTACATTCAAAGGACAGCAGTATACCTGGAAATGTCTTCCCCAGGGCTTCCACAACAGCCCGAGCATTTATCATCAGTGTATGGCCAACTGCCTGAAAGAGCTCAGCAGACCCAGACAGCTGGTCCAGTGTGTGGACGACCTGCTGCTATTCTCCGATTCGGAGTAAGAGCATGGCCCCCTGCTGGCAGAGCTGTTGGGACTGCTGCACGAGGAGGGTTTTAAAGTAAACCCTAAGAAGGCATAGATCGGCCAGACAGAGGTCAAAATTCCCGGGGCTGATTGTGCGGGCAGGGGAGAGAGCCATTGATGAGGCTAAGAGGAGAACTCCTCTACAGGCTCCGACTACAGTTTCAGGGGTGTGGTCGTTCCTGGGTCTGACCGGTTACTGCAGGGACTTCATTGAGGATTACGCAGCCATTGCAGCCCCCCTACTCCGGCTCCTGCGCAAAGGCGGAGAGTGGGAGTGGGATGAGGACTGTGATGCAGCTTTTACCCGCCTCAAGGGAGACCTGCAGAAAGCTCCGGCCCTGGGAGCAGTAGATGAGGGCAAGGAATTTTTCCTGGAGGTAGCAGCCAGCGGGGATAGCTTAAGTGCTGTGCAGATGCAACAGCGGCACGGCCAGCTGAGGCCGGTGGTCTACTCCTCCAGGGTCCTCACTGAGGTTGAAAGCGGTTACTCAAACTGTGAAAGGCATCTGCTGGCCACCGACTGGGCTGTGAATCGGTCGCAGGTGTTTACAGGAGTGTCCCCAATCACACTCCTCACTCATCACACCCCCACTCAGATGCTGCTGGATGGGAGAATTAAGGATGGTAGAGTGAGCAGCATACGCATTGCTCGCTGGACCCTCCTGCTCTCACAGATGGATTTGAGAGTAGAAGGGATGTGTGAGCCCCGACTGGCAGCCAACATGCTGTACCCTGGGAAAGCCCACCGTTGCTCCATTGAGGGGGTCTGGGACGTGGACTTAGGGCTCCGGGCAGGGATCCATCCCCATGGCCGGGAGATCTGTGTTGACGGGTCCAGAACCGTGGTGGCGGGGGAAAGGCTCACAGGGTCCGGGATTTATGATCCCCAGGCAGGCATTGTCAGGGCCATAAAGCTCCCAAACACCATGAGCACCCAGCATGCTGAACTGTCGGCAGTCATGCATGTAGTCACCCACCCCGACGAATTCCCACGGCCCTATACCCTCTGTTCAGATAGTATGTTCACCTGCAATGCCTGCACGGAGTACCTAGCCATCTGGTCCCGTCGCGGGTATACATCTGCAGACGTTAAGCCCCTGGCCATAAAACTCCGACTGCAGCACATCATGCAGGCAATAGGGACCGGGGCAGACATTTGCAAAGTAAAGGCCCATAACAAACATGAGCCCAGGGCTGCAGGGAGCCAAAAAGCAGATCAACTGGCCAAAGAGAGAGCCCGAACAGGAACCAAGTGGAACCCACTTGAGGCAGGCCCCATAGCAGCTATCCGGGGCAGACAGGGGACACAAGGGAGCGCAGGGGTGGCTTTGGCCCCGGATCTCCAGCAGGTACAGGCACGAGATCCCGTCCTCAAGTCCGTCATGGACAAGTTGACTGCGGGAGAAAAGGTTGAAGGACCGTACGGAGGCACAGGCATCCATGTTCGGGAAAAGATGTTGTTTAAAGGAGAGCAGTGGATAGTGTCCCATCAGCACCAGAGGGAGTTCCTTCAGCTGGCCCATGCAGGCCCTGGAGCTGGACACCCCGGACCGGAGGTCACCTGGCAAAAGGTGGAACAGGTCGGGTGGTGGCCCCATCTCCGGGAAGACACTCGTGAATTTTGTGCGAACTGTCTTGTCTGTGCAACAAATAATCCAGATCCCCAGAAAAGAAAGGTGTCTCTAGGACATGCAAGGAGGGTAGAGGGACCATGGCAATCGATACAAATCGATTATGTAGGGCCCCTACCTGTGGTTAAGGGAGGGTACCGGTACTGCCTGGTTTTGGTGGACACTTTCACAAAGTGGGTTGAAGCCTTCCCTTGCCGAACAGCCACAGCAGCGGGGACCGCCAGGATATTGGTTAGGAAGGTGTTCTCCAGGTGGGGACTTCCACAGTATGTGGAGTCCGACCGGGGCGAGCCACTTCATGGGACAGGTCATGCAGGCAACCCTTAAGGTGCTGGATATTGAGGGGAAGTGGCACATCGTCTACAACCCCCAGTCCTCGGGCCTAGTGGAGCGTATGAATAGAACCTTGAAAGAAAAACTCAGGAAGGAGACTGGGGATTCCCCGCAGAGGTGGGTGAAGAGGTTGCCCCTAGTTTTGATGGGGATCCGGGCCAGCCAGTCGAAAAGCATGGGGTATTCCCCATACGAGCTCATGACTGGAAGAGCTATGCGAACCCCCACCCATGTACTTGCCCCGATCCTGACAGAATCTCAGGTAATTGAGGAGAATAGGGACCGCTTTACCAAGAGTCTGTTGGAGCACCTCAAGCAGATTCACTGGCAGGCGGCCACGAACATGGGGAAGCAGCATCAGACCAACCGATTGCTGCTGGAACCGAGCAAACACCACGAGTGGCAGGTGGAGAACCAGGTCATGGTCCGCAACTTTGCCAGGGTGGGAGTCTTTGAGCCACTATACATGGGGCCTTACAGCATTGTCGACAAGGCAAACCCCATGGTATACGCGGTCAAGATGCCCTGCTGGGTTTAATGGTTTCACATTAACCAATGTAAACTGTTTAACGCCAACAAGGTAAAACCTCGTGGAAAAGGGCAGCCCGGAGGAATAATCCCGATGGGAAGCCCAGGCCCCCAGCCCACCACTGCAGCCCCACCGATCCCACCACAAGGAGCAGTGAGTTGCTTCACAGGTACAAACTACCCACAGATTTGGGACCCACAGGAAAGGGGATTCCCACCTTACATATGGGACGAGGACTCACCTCCACCCATTAGGAGATCCGCTCGGACTCCGCAGCCAAGGGTGCCACCGTCCCTCGCAGCCTGTTTTACTTTCCCGAGAGATACTAGGGGAAAAGGGCCCCGCAGGGCAGGCAGCCAGTCACTGGACGTGACCCCGCAGCCAAGGTCTCCTGACAGGGAAGGGGTTGTACCGGAGACAGGAGCCGCTGACAGTGAGGAGTCTGTCGGGGCTAGCCTAGCCTTCGGTGCGGACAGCCCAGAGCCTGCAGGCGAGATAGTGTCGGCGGGTCCCAGCAGTGAGTGGTCCCTGGAAGAATGAGAGTCTCCAGACAGGGAAGGGGTTGTACCGAAGGAAGGGGCCGCTGACAGTGAGGAGCCTGTCGGGGCTAGCCTAGCCTTCGGTGCGGACAGCCCAGAGCCTGCAGGGGAGAAGGTGGTGGTGGCGGGTCCCAGTAAGGAGTGGTCCCTAGAAGAACAGAGGAAACTCCCTCGAAGAACTGAGGAAACGCTGTGAGAGTATCAGCAGCGAGTGGTTTCGGATGGAACTCTTGCACAACCCAAAGGCCCCAGAGGATACGGGAGTCCCTGGCAGTGAGGAGCCTGCGGGGTAATTTTCGTTGCTCCCGAGGGCAGTGAGCCATCCCTGGAGGGGCTGAGGGGCTGTACCAGCCCAGTAAGCACCACCCGAAGCTTGGGGGACGTCTTGGCAGGGGAGACAGAGGGGCCGCAGAGGTCGGTCCGGCCCAAGAGGCCAAAGGAGAGATGGTCTCCCCCCTACATCCCGCAGATAAAAGGAAAACCAAGGAGCGTCACAGAGATTAGCACAGCCACCCGGGAAGGGTGACAAGCAGGTTAAAAGGGAGAGCAGTAGGTGTGTACATATTTTTTCACGTTTTCTCTAGTGTAGTGGGGCTCAGGTGGCCTCTGCAATATAGGGAGTGTAACAGTGAGGCTTTTGAGCCAATAGGATAGGGAGCCTGAACTTTTTTTTCTCACTTCCTCTTCTGTGTAAGGTTGGTTTTTTTTAAGGGTTTGTTGCGGTTTGCGGTTAGACCAATTAGTTGAAATGCCTTGACTTCCACAGCAAAAATAAGCACAGTTTAAACCGTGCAGGGAATTGTGAGGTGCAGACAGAGGGGAAAATGGGGGAGGGATGAGCCAGGAGACTCAGGGTCTTTAAACCAAATTAAATTTTGTCTTTCAGAAGAGGAACCGTAGATGAGGAAAATCCGGCTCATGTGCACCTACATCAGAATGTGCATCGGCTACCGGGGAAGAGACTGAAGAAGCCATTATTTTTGGATTCTCAGGGGACAGGCACCGACCATCACCCACAGGGGAAGGTGACCAGGGTGGGTGGGGTCCAATTCCACTAGATACTCCAGCCACCCTGGGGTCACGTATGGGGAAGCATCAGTCTCCTGCCCCAGCATTGAGGTGACCATATCCCAGATTAGGGTAGTGGTTGGGAAGAGGGTTCGCCTGAACTGTAAGGGGCACATCCCGGTGGGAAGGTGGTGGTGGCTCAGGAAGCTGAGCAAGGACATGGGAAACCCGACAGCAGATTGGGAGAGACTGGACAACAGCACCTATCGGACCATCACGGGCACCCAGGCTGGGGGATTGAGTGTGTGTTGGGATAAATGGTGGGAGGCGGAGTTGGGAGTGTGTGTGTGCAGGTGGGGATCAGAGAAGATATGCCCGGCAGGCATCTCCATAGCATTCTCCCAACAGTGGCGGGATGAAGGGGAGGGGATGGAATGGGACCGGAGCATGGTCGCCTGCATAGTAAGCCACCCCAGCTCCAACCACGCCACCGAGTTAAGGGCACAACCCAGACAGCCCCAGCCCACAGCCCCGAACGAACCAACTGACACGGACAGATGCCCTACCATTACACAGGGACTAGAGAACGGTTCGGTTTTGGTTCCCACAGACAAGCTGCTATACCAGGGGGTCCACTACGCCATGGCCTCCGTCATCCTAAACCTTACTGAGGTGCACCTACCTGAGTGGTGCCCAAAAGAGACAGAACGCCTCTACCAGGCTCTCCTTCGAGAAATGTTCAGGACATTCTACGAGCTCGATTTTGGCTATTTGAATAAGACTTTGCTGTACCGTCTACAACCCAGAGACAACATTAAACTGAAAAGACACAGAAGAGGGATCTGGAATGATGTTTTTACCGGTTTCAACACCGGGGCATCAATGATTAATAGCATGGACAATCATGTAGCACATTTCGGATACCACATTCCACTTTTTTACCAGAGAACCTGACAGATCTGTTCAAAGCAGTACAAAATCCCAGAAACATTACTTCACCCTACAACAACAAAAAAAACAGTGTAATACTATGATGTGTGATATTACGTGCTATTATGATTTTGGTGAAGGGTATTGGTTGAGATTTTATATTTTCAGTATTGTATTGATTCCAAATGTATGAATACCATTGGTTTATTTTAATGTTTATCGTGGGTTTAGGTAAGATTTGGGGAAGATTTGCTCTGTGAGAGAGAAAAGGTTTTGCTTCACATTCTGAAAACATCTTGAGACAGAGTGTTTTAATGGTGGAGTGTAAGCGTCGAAAATCCACGGCCGCATTTGAAAAACCCTAAGGACAAGAAAACTAACATGGGATCATTCCATGCACTAAATGAACATTTTTGGCCAAGTAAAAGCAGGCTGGGAAAACGTGTAGGTGGATACAGACATTGAGGAGTCTGGCTCACAAGCGAGACAGAGGCACTGGCCAATGGGGGAAAAGTGCATTCTGGCAGGCCAATCAGGGGTCGAGTCGGGCCTGAAGCGGGGAAATCTTCAACCAATAAGGACTTCCCGGCCCAGTTTGAAAATGACTTCCCCCCCCAAATCAAACTATGAATGTGAGCCATCATCTACCTCATTAATATGGACAATTGACAATAGCCCTGAATCAAAACTATGAATCACTGCAGGAATGGCCCACTGACTCCCAGGACTATAACAAAGGACCTTCAGACTTTCAGGCACCAATGTGCCCCATAACAATACCCTGGTCCTCACAGCTGCATGTACCTGTGACATCTTCTGACTAGATATTCAAAGCTATCTCCCCGCCCAAACTTACACAATGGACCACCCACTGGGTTTGAGCACGAAAAGACCAGAACTGAATTGAATACAAATATAGGACACAGAACCACCAGAAAAACAGTTGTGGAGAAAAACGGTGGTGGGCAGAGTTCACAGGGGAGGAGAGATGTGGAGAGGAGAAACTTGCAGAAAGGTGGAGAAAAACAGTTGTGTGAAAAGACTTGCAGAAGTGGGGGGAGAAGAACTGGGAGAACAGAGGTAGGAAAAAGTGTGTGGAGAAAAGGCTGCTGGCTGCTGGAGGGGGAATGCAGCTGGAGCAGTAGGAAAAACAGTTTGGGGTCAGTTCTTGAAAGGGCTGCTGGCTGCTGGGGGCAAAGGAGCTGAGAGAGTTTTGCAAACTTTGATTTTGGTTGAGACTAAAACCCCACGATCTAACCTCCTGGTTAGTAAGTGGCAGCAGGTGCTGCTGTTAGCCCTGAACACACTGGACAGGATGAGAATAGACCATAAGAACATAAGAATTAGGAACAGGAGTAGGCCATCTAGCCCCTCGAGCCTGCTCCGCCATTCAACAAGATCATGGCTGGCTGATACCCGAAGCATCAGGCTGGGGCACGCAGAGCTGTGCAGACCTGTACACCTGGTTCAATAACTTGGATTCACAGCTGTAGTCTGAGGATAACCGAGAGGCAGATAGAAGAAACCGACACAACATTGAGGAGGAAAACCGAACAACCTAAGGGACCCCGAGCTGAAATAGGCGCCCCAGAACCCTGGAGTTGATAGGATTGTGAGTACAGCCCAAACCCCCTCACAGACTCAATTTAGGATAGAAATTGATAGGAAGGGTGGGAGTGGGAGGTGTGGTTGTGTGTGAGTGGGATGTTTTAACCTCTTGTTTTCCCCTTCCCTGTTGCAAGATTTTTCGGGTTATTGAATGAGATTCAGCCATTACTGCTATTTTATGACCCTATGCCCTCTATCTTTGTGTTTGCTATTCTAAATAAACAACATTAGCCATTTTGTACTCTTATCCACTGTGTCTGGTGCCTCATTACTCACCCATCCTCATAAATCGCACGTATAGAACCCAAGGGGAGTGTGGATTCGAACCCAAACCCCACGCTCTCTTTACAATGATGTAGGCTGTCAGGTCCAGGGGATTTGTTGGCTTTTAGTCCCATTAGTTTTTCAAGTACTTTTTCTCCACTGATATTTATTTCATTAGCCCCTTGGTTCCCCACTATTTTTGGTATACTTTTTGTGTTTTCTACTGTGAAGACAGACAAAAAATAATTGTCTAAAGCCTCTGCCATTTCCTTGTTCCCCAATATAATTTATTCTGTCTCAGCTTCTCGGGGACCAACGCTTACGGTTGCTACTCTCTTCCTTTTTACATGATGACTCTGGTGCCTTCCCTTGCTGATAGTGTGGTGTGTGTCATTCAAAATCTATCCTAGTGCCCCGACTTGGTGTTTCCACTGTAGGAGCAGCAAGTGAAATGGCTGCTTGCTGGGTGTGAGTGGGAGCCCCTAGGATTTCAGGTGGTCCTATACCTCTTTGTGCTGGGACATGAGATGACTAGTTTCATCATGTCTGATGCTGCAGTGGTGGCTGGTTGATCCTGCCCACTTTTTGGCAAACAGTTTGTAATTTGAGTGAGAAGGCTGGCTAGGTTGGATGTGATAACTGACTCATCTGTGTCAACTCCTGTCATGTCCCTCATGCTGGGTGCTCCTTCAGCATCGCCACTGATCTATATGGAAGCAGGTTTGCATAGTCCTGGGTTATAGTTTTCTCGAATTGTTCCCTTAACATAAAGAAGAAAAATAAAGTTGTACATTTATATAACACCTTTCATGACTACCGGATGTCCAAAAGCACTTTTTAGCCAATGGAGTATCTTTTTTGAAGTACAGTCACTGTTGTAATGTCGGAAATGTGGCAGCCAATTTGCACACAATGAGCTCCCACAATCAGCAATGTGATAATGATAGGCAATCCGTTTTTTTTCAGATGCTAGTTGAATGATAAATATTGGCTAGGACACCAGGGATAACTCCCCTGCTCTTCTTTGAAGCAGATAGCGGCACAGCTTAGAAGGAATTTGCTCACAAGGATGCCACTAACACACTCCCTTCTTTTTTGCAGGAGAAGATCATCAAAACATGCGGCATGAAGCTACGACCAGAAGAGGCTGAACCCCCTGTACATTCTGTACAGCAGTCTCAGGAAAGTGGCTTTGGCCCCATGGGAGTGGCACCTGATGTCCTCCCTCAGGAGGACAGCATGCCAGCTTCCCCGCCACCCACTCCACTGTGCCCTTGTTAGTGCCATGCAGGAAGCTGGACCACACTGCCCCCGGTCTAAACTGAGATACTGTAGTCTGCAGCTCAGCCCTCAAGCCCCAGAGCTGTTTGAGGTCACCCAGTACGGCCATAACTTGTGTTCACAAGTGATCTCACCTCCCAAGCTGTAGCCATTGAGGAACCATTTTGTAGGAGCACAAGGATATGTGCATGGGCACACAAGACAGACACTAAAGAATTGCAAATGGGCGAATCTTAATTTTTCCTGTTAAATATTAGACACAGGTGGAATTGAGTTGTTAGATTCAAAAATAAATGTTCCGCTCCACCTTAAACATATCACTCTACTTAACATGTCCTGCTTCCTGTAGGCTTGGAGCACCAGAAATCCTAAGTTATGAGCAGACATCCCACTGCTCAATCCCTTGCTACCTCCATCTCTCTCCTCTGGATATCTTAGGATACCCCTTGAAAGATGCAAGAGGTCTAGGACTGGAGTCTTCCTCCGGTGCGGATTCTCCCCTTGTAGTCACGTGCTGTGCCCGCCTATAAAAAAAGCAGAAGAAATTGAATTATTGATATTGGTAGGATGATGTACATGGACACTGATACTTGTCGACAGTCGGCTGATAAATAGTGTGTATGGTTACAGGAACAGACATAGGGTTCAATTTTCCCCAAGCCCGTTTTCTGGCGTATTGCCAGAGTTACGCCCGTTTTTCTAGGCTAGAAATGCGGCAAAGATTTTGCCAACGTTTCCCCGATGTATAATTTGAATTTGACGCCACGCAGTGTGTCCAGTCACCTCGGGGGATGGAGCCTGCTGCCTGCGCAGAAAAACAAAGTCACACCTTCTGCGCATGCGTGGGAAAAAAAGTTATGTTTTTGACGTCATTCCAATGGACGCGCATGCTCAGTACAGCTCGGATTTGGCAATCCGCCATTTGTGTGTGTGAGAAGGAGTGTTGTGTGAGAACATTAGGAAAATCGCAGCTGCAGCAATACAAGATGCAACGCAGTGCAAGGACCAAGAATTTCTTACCGGAAGAAGTGGAGGCACTAGTTACTGTGATTAAGAACAGATGGCAGGAGCTGGACACCAGCAGAGGTCACATAAAAGTTCCACCCAAAGAAATGAAGAAATGCTGGAACCAAGTTGCAGAAGGTTATTGCGCAGTGGTGACCACCACGAGATCTGGAGGCCAGTGTAAAAAGAAATGGCAGGACCTTGGTCAATTAGTTAGTGTAACTAATATTTTCATTTATTCCAATGGAATTGCAATTATAATTGTAAATGTGACCAGCTGTATATGATCCATCCAGCAGAAAGACATCCTCTCTAAAAAGTTGCATTTTCATCTTTGCAGAGGAAGGTGGCACATAATAAAAGGGAAAGAACTCGAACAGGAGGAGGTCTGGGTAATCTGCACCCACTGACACCCTTGGAAGATAAGGTGGCTGCTCTTTGATGGGTCCTGCCTGGAAAAAAGCAATCAGTACTGCACAAATCGGGCCCACACGCAAGGGAGAGAGTAAGTCCTGCAACTTCATCGTGGTCCTTCAAATCCTGCTGGTGTGCGATGTGTGAGCCTACTCATGCCACCCATCCTGCCCCCTCCTCTGCTGCTAACCATTTGACTGTTCTGTTATATTTTTCAGAACTTGAGGCCAACCCTGACAATGCAGAAGAAGATTCAGATGCGGACGAGCCTGAAGAGGAGAATATCTTCCAATCCATCCATGGGGGTGAGGGGGAGGGGATGGAACTGGATGAAGCTCCCACTGTTGTACTGACTTTGGAGGAGGTGCCGCTCATGGAAGTGACAGCCCCTTCCGTGACTAGTGGTTTGAGTGTTGGTGGGACATTCCATGGTTTCACACCTTGCGAGGTTGCAGGCCCCAGTGGTGTGGTGCAGCGAGGCACACCCAGGGCCCCACTGTCCCAGGCTGTGGGTCCCATTGTTGGCGTGCGAGCCACATGCATGGGAAGGCGGGGAAGGAGAGCTCGACCGTGCTCTCCTGAGGTGCAGGGCCTAACAGATGTGGTTTAGATGATGTCATTGAGTGCGGAGAGCATTGACCTTACCTGATCATTCCTGGACGCCATCAGTGGTAGCAGGACTGTCGGGAGAAGTAACAGTATTGACAATGGAGAAAGATTGCAAACTGCTGCAGTACAGCAGGACCCGGGGGTACTCGTGCATGAAACACAAAAGTTTAAGTATGCAGGTACAGCAAGTGATCAGGAAGGCCAATGGTATCTTGGCGTTTATTGGAAAGGGGATGGATTATAAAAGCAAGGAAGTCTTGCTACAGCTATATAAGGTATTGGTGAGGCCACACCTGGAATCCTGCATGCAGTTTTGGTTTCCATATTTACGAAAGAATATACTTGCTTTGGAGGCAGTTCAGAGAAGGTTCACTAGGTTGATTCCAGGGATGAGGGGGTTGACTTATGAGGAAAGGTTGAGTAGGTTGGGCCTCTACTCATTGGAATTCAGAAGAATGAGAGGTGATCTTATCGAAATGTATAAGATTATGAGGGGGCTTGACAAGGTGGATGCAGAGAGGATGTTTCCACTGATGGGGGAGACTAGAACTAGAGGGTATGATCTTAGAATAAGGGGCTGCCCATTTAAAACAAAGATAAGGAGAAATTTCTTCTCTCAGAGGGTTGTAAATCTGTGGAATTCGCTGCCTCAGAGAGCTGTGGAAGCTGGGACATTGAATAAATTTAAGACAGAAATAGACAGTTTCTTAAACGATAAGGGGATAAGGGGTTATGGGGAGCGGGCGGGGAAGTGGAGCTGAGTCCATGATCGGATCAGCCATGATCTTATTGAATGGCGGAGCAGGCTCGAGGGGCCGTATGGCCAACTCATGTTCCTAATTCTTATGTTCTTATGACACGAGAAATGGGAACGATAGCCAGGACCATCAGTGAGGGAATAGTGGCCATGAGTGAGGGAATGTCAGAGATAGTACAAACCACGTCACTGACCATGAGGGAGGGAAGGTTGCAGGTCGTTGAGACACTGTCAGGGCACATGAGGGACAGCATTTTGGAGTTAGCTGCTGCAATAAGGGAACATGCCCAGACCCCGCGCCCATTGACAGAATCAACTGTCACTCCCACTCCAATCCCCACACCAGCCTCTGAAGAGCCCAAAGCCAGGTCCTCCAACTTGCTTGGGCCCTCCAACTTGCCACGTGATGCTGACGCCACCCCACCCTCAAGAAGTGCGCAGTACCCGAGATGTTAGAAAGAATAAGTTTGGTATCAAGCCCAGAAACACTGCGCCACCGTCTGTGGGCAGGGGTGGTGGCGTGTCCTAGACCAAGTGCAGCGGGCGGTCTGAGAATAAGGGGGAGGAGAGATGGGTGCAGCCTTTCTTTGCTGCTGTTGTTGTTGTTGTTGTTGTTGTTACTTTTGTAACTGATCTCAAATTTAAATTTTTTGTAAGTTATGTAAATTTACAAGTTTATAAGTGATCTTATCGTTTTTAAGTGATCTTAAAGAGTGATATTAAAATAAAGTTGATACAAGAATAATTTTATTAAAGTTAAGTACATTGTAAACTTTTGAATAAAATATATTTTACATTAAAACTGAATCATGTTCCATTAACACAATATCACATTACGGAACAGCTCCAAACAGTAAATATGTCCATGTGGAATACTTGTCGCTGAGCCTTCAGGCATCAGTAAAACGTTCACGGATAAACTGCTGGCACAAGGCTCGAGCAATCGTTAAAGGAGCACGATGGCCCGCCCTCCTCCGCCCTCGTGCTCCGGCCTCAGGCACTTGCATGGCTTCCTCATCCTTGCCGTCCTCCTTCTCCTCCTGTCATCACCTGCATCTTCCACATCATTATCATCAGCCACTCTCACCGCAGGTGGGTCTTCCACTACCAGGTACTGCTACCTCATGCTGGCTAAGTTATGCAGCATGCAGCACACAACAGTGAACTGACCGACAATCTCAGGGGAGTAGAGCAAGTAGCCTCCGGAATGGTCCAGGCATCGGAAACGCTGTTTCAATATACCAATGGTCCTCTCAATTATGCTGCGCGTCGTAATGTGCAACATGTTGTGTTGACGGTCAGCTTCCGTACAGGTTACTTGTAGGGGCGTCATGAGCCAGGTGACGAGGCCGTACCCTTTGTCTCCCAGTAGCCAGCTGTGCCCTTCTGGCTGCTGCTGAAACATGGACGATATAATGCTGTCACATAGGATGAACGCATCATGGGTGCTCCCAGGGTATCTTGCATCCACTGACATGATATGATGCATGTTGTCACACACGAGCTGCATATAAATGGAGTGGAAGCCTTTTCTGTTCCTGTACATCTTGGAATCCTTCAAAGGTGCTCGCAAGGCGAGGTGGGTACAATCAATGCAGCCCTGTACCTTGGGGAAGCCAGCAATCCTGGAGAAGCCCACAGCCCTGTCATGGATTGCTTGAGCGGTCATGGGGAATTTTATGAAGTCATTCCTATGCGCAGCAGTGATCTGGCAAACGGAGACATGTGTTGCATGTTGAGAGATGGCGCACACATCCCCAGTTGTAGCTTTAAACGATCCGGAGGCATAGAATGAAAGTGCAGCTGTAACCTTTACATCAACTGACAAAACAGTCCTCCTGATGCTTCTAGGTTGCAGGTCTGCTTTGACCAACTCACAGATCTCAGTTACAACTTCTTTGAGGAAACGCAGCCTTCTGACACAGTCTGCATTATTCAGGTGGAGGTATGAACACCTGTCTCGATATACCCAAGGTGGGGCTAAGGCCTCCTGCCCAGCACCCTACAGGCTCTGATGTTCCTGATGCGACGAAGTTGAATCAATTGTCTCCTACGTAGCACCATGATGCAGAAAGCTTGCACAAGGTATGGCATTGTCAGTATTGCCCCCATACTTAAATTTAACCTTTGAAAGAAGTTCAAAGAAGCAGGAAATATGCAGCACAGATTTGCAGTTGTATCTCTCCAGGTCTGTATGGATGGACCACACCCAAAGGTCTTGTGACTTCTCCTCTCTCTCTCCCCCCCACCCCCACCCCTTGAGTCTTGTGACTTCTCTCTCTCCCTCCCCCTCCCTGGGCTCCAAGTCTTCCGATCAGCACCTCGCTTTCTCTCTCTCCTCCCCCTCCCCTCCCTCGCACAGCTTGTTTTGTAGCCGAACCCCGAGCTGCTGTGTCCGGGCACGGGGCCGATTCTGCCGACCAAACCTATGACCCTCCAGCCCTGCTTCAAGACATTCGCTGGTGGGGTGTGAGTGGGTAAAAAAATAAGAAAACTTCTGAAATCCAACAAATTTACACTTCTACGTTGACAGATTAAAAAAAAGTTGAACTTTATTATTGATTTTGACAGTGCTCTTGACTCCCTCCAAAGTCTTTGATTTAAAAACAATGGCGTCTTTCAGCGCAGATTTGTGAATGTGCGCTGGTTTTCTTAAATCACCAAAAGGTTTTTCGGGAGTGGCCAGATACGACAACCTAAGAGAAAAAAATGTTGGCCAAACTGCAAAGAATTGAAAAAACCGACGCAGACATGAGGGAATGCCCTCCCCATAATGTAAAAAAAAACTTGTCTGGAAAAATCGTAACTAAGTCAGTTACGCCGGCGCAGATCGTAGGGGGAATCTTGGAAAAAACGGCTCGTGCCAAAAAAACGGCGCAAATGACCGGAGAAAATTGAGCCCATAATGTTGTTCTTGTATGTGTAAGGAGCTGTCAAGAGGAAAATTACAGGATGTCAGAAAAGGGACGTGCAGTAGTCTTCCCTGCAACATAATGGGAAAACGTGCGACTCTCTCAAGATAATGTGTGGGTGCAAGAATAATGGTCATGTCTACACAATTGATCCAGTTGGGCCAAATGGCCTACTCCTGCACCTATTTTATATGTGGAGTTTGGGTAGAATTTCCTACATTGGCACACCTGGTGAAATCACAAAACTTTTTCAGGCACTGTGCACCTAGTGCTGAAAGGTGGGATTAGGCTTAGTAACTCTTTTTCGACCGACACGGTCACGATGGGCAGAATGGCCTCCTTCTGTGTCATAATTTTCTATGATTCTATAATTCCATGAATGTTGTTAGCACTGACATAGTATGCCACCTCATGCTAGAACTCACGCCAGACATCCTGATCAACTCGCTGTGAGATACAGTGACCATATACAAGGAAGAGGACCTCCTCCTCTGCTGCATTTATTCCAATTTAATTCATGATGTTATCAAAAAGGTGGTGTCTTGTTTCTCCAATGGTAGACATGGCCACAAAATGATAATCTTGCTTAGTGAACGATGCCGAGTCCTGCAACAACATATTTGAGTCACATTACCACCAAGATTCCAATATTTGTACAGGTACAACGTCCCGAATCCAGCAACCTCGGGACTGAGGCCGTGCCAGTTTATGTTTTTTTCTGGATTTCAGAGAAGAAAATCCAACGTCCCAAATCTGGCAACCTCGGGACCGATTTTCGGGTTTTTCCAGATTTCGAAGAAGAAATCCGACATCCCGAATCCAGCAACCTCGGGGCCGAATATTTGGGTTTTTCCGGATATCGGAGAAGAAAATCTGACGTCCCAAATCCAGCAACTTGAGGGTCGAAGCCATGCCGGTTTTCGTATTTTTCCAGATTTCAGGTCGGACATTAAAACGGCTTAGCACAAGCCAAGCTTAAAATATGGAAAGGAATGTACTCATAAAGCATGAAATAGAATAAATAAAGGTTTTTATTTGGTAAACAGAGTACAAGTAAGAAACAGAATACAGATAAGGTATAAAGAATAATATTCTTCCTCTGATCTACTTCCTAAGAAAGCTGCACAGAAATAGATACAGGTTAGAATTGGCTGGAGGTTGGGGTAGAGAGCTCAGCCATGATGTCTGGGGTTGAAGATGGGTCAGCAATATGATTTTCAAGTGTGGAAATTGCTGGTGTAGTTGTTGGCTGTAGGTCCTGGGCACCCTGCTGCGATACCCTCTTAAACATATCGACTAATTTTAATTGTTTAAGTAATTTGGGCTTTTCTTTGATTAATTTTTCCCAAATTTTATACACCTGCATTATTTCCTCTTCACATGAAATTTCGTTGCTCTAGGACGTTAATTAATGAATGAAAAAGATTGATAGCTTTGTCAATGGACACTTTTTCCACTTGATTATCAACATCAGCATTGTCATCCTCACTGCTTTCATCCTTTTCCTCTGGATGCAAAACCATGCCCACAGTTTCATCATCTGTCACTGTATACACAACGGGAGCATCATTGTCTATGTCTAAAACTTCTGTAACATCGTCTTCATTCAATGTCAGCGCAGCTTCACAAGTCAGCCCTTTAGCTTTTCCTAAAAGTTCAGAAATCATTTTCTTCTCCTTGGACACATGAAAACCTTCAAAGTCATCATCAGCATCATCATCATTATCTTCATTAAACATAGTTGCTGGCAATAGGTTATGCCAAGCATTAGTCAAGGTGTTTTTAGTTACCTCAATCCATGCATCCGCAGCTGCCCATATGGTGTCCTTCACAGAGAAATCTTTTGAGAACGCTGTTATTCCCATGTCTCTGTTCACAGCACTAAGCAAACGCCTCATGAATTCATTTTGTAGAGACACTTCATTGATCTCAAAATTCCTTGGTCCGTTTGCTGTACCAGTGATGTTACAATGGGAGGTAAACAGATTCCACAGACATTATCCTATACTAAAAGTTCAGCATCAGGATGTGCTGAACAATTGTCTTCCAGCAAGAATATTTTGCAGTTTTCATCAAGGTTAGCTGCCCTACAATGAACACGAACTTCAGGAACAAAATGCTTCTCAAACCAGTTCAGAAAAATTACCCTAGTTACCCATGCTCCCTTATTAGCATAATATTGCACTGGGAATATTCTCATGCCCTTGAAACATCTTGGATGCTGGCTGTTCCCGATGACCATAAGCATTTGCAGCAGCGAGCACAGTCAATCTATCTTTTGCATCTTTTACACCTGCTGGCTGTGATTCTTCTGCTGTTGCTAATGTATTTCTCAGTACGTAGCGCCAAAACAGTGATGTCTCATCGGCATTATAGATTTGCTAAGCCGAAAGGTTTTCATCAGCAATTGGTTTAACAAGCTCATGTATATAACTTTCAGCTGCCTCATTATCTGCTGAAGCTTTTTCACCACACACTTTCAATTGCCTAATGCCATAACGCCTTTTAAATTTGGTTAGCCAACCTGAAGAGTAGTCGCACGGAATTTCAATCTCCAGTTCTGCATGGAATATCTTGGCTTGTTGTATCACCATTAGGCCAGGCAAAGGACCCTTTTCACTTCTCCTCTGTCGCCACCACTCCATCATTACTCAATCCAACTTATCACTTTTAGGCTTATGCATAGTTTTCTCTTATTCATTTTTTACTGAACATAACTTTCTGCATAAAACTTCATGATTTGTTCTTTCTGGTTTTTTATATCATAAATGGTGAGATTCCAACACCATTCTCCTCACTCAGTCTTCTCTATCTAATCACTGCAGTAACTCCACTTTATTGGCAATTGACAATGAATTATGTTTCCTTTTTGCACTGCCTGTATTACCTATTGGGGTATCTGTTGGCCTTTTTGACATGGTTGCAATGGCAAACAACATGAATTCACAATACCTGTAAATCACAAAAAACACCACAGCACTTGAGTCAGGTCGGGTCGGGCCTGGTCGAGGAGAGCATGTGGGTCAGGACGGGTTGGCTCGGGTCACATGTGGGTCAGGGTCGACGGTCACTTGGCAAGGCGATCACACGTCGGACGACTCCATCTGCAATGCGCTTTTCTAAAAAATATGTCCAGTTTTCGGACAATTCTGATTTTCGGAATTCTGGATTTGGAACGTTGTACCTGTATCAGCAACAGACAGGTGCTGGTAATTTAAAAGTGAATTTTTAGTCTGACACAATTACCTTCAGAAGGCCAAGAGAAACTTTGCTCAATCTTCCCTCATCAGATTAGAATATAAGAATGGATGGAATAAGAAATGGCAATTAGGCCCACTAAGTGCATTCCTTGCATAGACCATTTTTTTAATACATTCATAGGATGTGGGCATCGTTGGAAAGGCCGGCATTTATTGCCCATCCCAATTGTGCTTGAGAAGGTGGTAGTGAGCTGCCTTCTTGAACTGCTGCCGTCCGTGAGGTGAAGGTACTCCCACAGTGCTGTTAGGGAGGGAGTTCCAGGATTTTGACCCAGCGACGATGAAGGAACAAAGACTTATTTCCAAGTCAGGTGTGTGACTTGGAGGGGAACTTAAAGGTGATGGTGTTCCCATGCGACTGCTGCCCTTATCCTTCTAGGTGGTAGAGCTTACATGCCGGGGAGGTGCTGTCGAAGAAGCCTTGACTTGTTGTTGCAGTGCATTTTGTAGATGGTACACACTGCAGCCATGGTGCACTGGTGGTGGAGGAAGTGAATGTTTAAAGGGGTGACAATCAAGCGGGCTGCTTTGTCCTGAATGGTGTTGAGCGTCTAGAGTGTTGTTGGAGTTGCACTCACCCAGGCAAGTGGAGAATATTCCATCACACTCCTGATTTGTGCCTTGTAGATGGAGGAAAGGCTTTGGGGAGTCAGTCGCCGCAGAATACCCAGCCTCTGACCCGCTCTTGTAGGCACAGTATTTATGTGGCTGGTCCAGTTAGTTTTCTGGTCAATGGTGACCCCCAGGATGTTGATGGTGGGGGATTCGGTGATGGTAATGCCATTGAATGTCAAGGGGTGGTGGCTAGACTCTCTCTTGTTGGAGATGGTCCTTGCCTGGCACTTGTGTGGCATGAATATTACAGGTACAACGTCTGAAATCCGGAATCCTCGGGACTGAGCCCGTTCCAGTTTTTGAGTTTTTCCGGATTTCAGACAAGAAAATCAATAATCTGGAATCCTCAACCAAATCCATGCCGGGTTTCAAGTGGCGAGGTCCGAAATCTGGTGAAACCCAAAATCTGGCACGGATTCGGTCGAGGATTCCAGATTTAGGACTTGATTTTCTTGTCTGAAATCTGGAATTCTTAACCAAATGCTGGATTTTGGGTTTTGCCTCAAAAATGTCCGGTTTCCAGACAATAATTCCGGATTCCGGACGACTCCATCAGCTATGTGTAAAAAGTCCAGTTTTCGGACAATTCCAGCTTTCAGAGTTCCGGATTTGGGACATTGCATCTATACTTGCTACTTAGCAGCCCAAGCCAGAAAATAGCACATGCAACAGAACCATTTACTTATCACTGTGTTCCCACCTGCACCAGTTTTTTGGGGGCTCACAATCCAGGTAGCCAGAGCGCTTGGCAAAAACAGGTGGGAGCCTCACAAATAGACCGAAATCTACCCAACCCTGCGACTGCGTGTTTGGAGGGCCCACTGTCAAAATGGCCCTGATTGACAGCGGGGAGGAAGTCCACACTGAACCAGCCCCCGTGTCAGTTTCTTAACTGTTGGGTCTGCCTGTGGATTGCAAATCCGACACCAAGCGGTGGGCCGGTCAAGTAAGATTGTTAAGAGGTCATTTAAAGGTATTTAAAAGGATTTTACCCAGGCACTTCCAATTTTACCAAGTTTTGAACGAGTTTGCAATCCTTCGGGTTTCACGCCAGGTCAGTTTGTGGAGTTCTCAGTGACTATTGCTTTGGATAGTTGACACCTGCAGAAGTGGTATAAAAGCTACTATTTCACAGCTGTTCACTTCCAATGTCAGAAGATGAAGCCTTCAGGATTTGGAAAAAAATTTTGACCTGTATGCAGTTTGGAACTGTCACTTCCTTGGAGCAACCTCTCTCACCATTGACAGATTGCATATGTCATCTCAACCTCACCCGCCATCTACTCCAGCAGCATCGGTACCCTTGAAAAAATCTCACCTTCATCCTCACAATCCCAGCACGATTAACCCCAACACCAACATCACTAAACACGCCAGCATCACCACCAATACCAACCTTCGTCGCAATCACCTGATGCTGCACAGGACACAGGACATCAGCACCTGACCACATTGCTGCCTGGGAGGCCAGGGATGGCCTCACATTACTTCACTTGATGCTGTGCACCCTGGCTGCCGCAGGTTGCTCCAGGTTGGCATCATCCCACACCAGCTCCATAAATCATCCCTGCAATACCCAAGCTATTCCTTTAACACATCACCAGTGTGCAGGGTACCCTTATGAATCATCATTTATTACAACTCACCAAGCCACTTCCAAAGGTGCACACAAACCTGTCCAAGAATGCAAAGGCGCCGAAATTGCCCCTTTCCGAAAGGACCGTTAGCACCTCCAGGAGGCACTAATGGTCCAATAAGGACCTTTTGCCCGGGGGCTGGTGGCAGAAGCGACCCGTCCGGAATTGCCCCTGGGATGGCGGTGGTTAAAACAGCTTTGCGCCACGTAGTTTCGGCAGCGGGCGGCGGCGCATATGACGATGATGTCATTGGCGGCACACCGACCACTTACTGGCCTGCGCTGAATTTTTTACACCCCACGGGGGGAATTGCCCCATGGGAGTGAGGTTGGCATGGGGCGATGCCACCAACAGTGTTTCTTTCAGCCTTTGAATCTCAAAACTTCTCCAGTCCTCTGACTCTTGCCCTTGCTGCTTTTCGATTCACTTCATTTTACTATTGGTGGCATAGCCTCCAGCTGCCTGGGCCCTACTCCATGCAACTCTATTCCTATACCTCTTCACTTCTTTCACCTTCGATGAAAACCTTTTCAAAATCTATCTCTATGACTAAGCTTTTGGTCACTTCTCTGAATTTCTCCTTTCCTGGTGACATATTCCTTATGCCACTCTGTGAAGCACCATGGGATTTGAATTACATTAAAAGTGCTCTATAAATATGAATTGTTCATGATTGACTTTCCCTTCAAAATTGGTGGCACACATATACAGAAGAACAGAATATGCCTCTATGCCATTATTTTTTCTTTATTACCATTAATTATTCTGTTTTTATGGCAGAAACCAGGCAGGCATCTGATATCTTTGATTGGCTTCATAGTGGGGACGAAATAGCCCTGTGCCCCAATTGGGGGCGGTAACCTTCTGGGGCCTGGACTTTTAATACCCATGTAGAAGTCCCGCTCCCACCGCAGGATTGTCCTTACCGCCCCGGAAAGGAAGCGGACGCAATCTCCAGCGCTCCACTTCCTTTGGGTGCGGTAACCGGGAGTCTACTGGGGTGGGGAGTCAAGCGCTATGCGGATGCTCTGCGTAGGGCTGACATGTTTCAACCACCCTCCCTTTCAATTAAAGGGGAGGGCCGCTGCGCACTCTGAACGACCTCTGATGGCCTCCACTGGGCCACCAGAGCAGCATGCGACCGGGCCAGCAGCCTGACACCCAAGACAGAGTGCCAGGCTGCTCGATGGTGGCCCGGACCATGCTAGGGCCACCATCATCGAGCCGACCCGAGAGTCAGCCGGCAATAAAAGATGTCGGCCTGGGGCGCTGACGCACTCCCCTTTAAGCACTGCCCTGAGAGCAGATGGCATTGACATCCACTCGTGCCAGCCTCGTAGACTGTGGGGCGGTGAGGGGTCACTGCGCACGCGATGATGTCATCGCCGGTTGTGTGGTGGCCCGGGGTGCTAACCGTGGCAGTATCTCTGCAAACTCCCAAGCAATTTCCCTGGAGGCGGTAGCGCCCCCCCCTCCCCGGACGAAACAAACTGCCAGATGTGCTAACGGGGATATAAGATATAATGATCAGCCATGATCTTATTGAATGGTGTTGCAGGCTCGAAGGGCCGAATGGCCTACTCCTGCACCTATTTTCTATGTTTGTATGTTTCTATGAAATTGCCCCTTTTGCTATTTTAACAAGCAAGAGACAAAACAAGAAAATAAGGAATGAAATGAATGCTGAAACACAGCATAGAATATCCATGAAAATTGTAGGAGTGGAAAATTTTCCATTGCTTCCCACCATCAAGACAAAAACATCATAAAACTGTAAATTGTTAGCCGATTTACAGTTTATTTCTGAATGGACAAATGTTGCCAAATTGAGATAATTTGGGGTTCAAGCAAATGTTGTTACTGTGGCCCCAAAATTCCTGGGCCTTGGAAGATGCTTTAGTGACATAAGATGGACACTGAGGTCACTGGGTCTATGCCTCTTTTATAAATAATCAAAGAATTCTGATAGAAGTGAAGCTGAGCCCATCTTGCTGTCATCAGACGGGGTGGTGGACGACATCACTCACCAGAAATCCTGCCAGTTACACCACCTGCTGTCCAAGTCACCCTGCAGCCTCTTAGCGTCCTCCTCACAGCTCACACCACCACCCAGCTTAGTGTCATCTGCAAACTTGGAGATATTACACTCAATTCCTTCATCTAAATCATTAATGTATATTGTAAATAGCTGGGGTTCCAGCACTGAGCCCTGTGGTACCCCACTAGTCACTGTCTGCCATTCTGAAAAGGATTTGTTTATCCCGACTCTCTGCTTCCTGTCTGCCAACCAGTTCTCTATCCACATCAGTACATTACCCCCAATACCATGTGCTTTAATTTTGCACACCAATCTCTTGTGTGGGACCTTGTCAAAAGCCTTTTGAAAGTCCAAATACACCACATCCACTGGTTCTCCCTTGTCCACCCTACCAGTTACATCCTCGAAAAATTCTAGAAGATTTCTCACGCAAGATAGACTAACCAGTCTATAATTACCCATTTTTTCTCTCCCGCCTTTCTGAAAAAATGGTGTTACATTAGCTACCCTTTAGTCCATAGGAATTGATCCAGAGTCGATAGACTGCTGGAACATGATTACCAATACATCCACTATTTCTAGGGCAACTTCCTTAAGTACTCTGGGATGCAGACTATCAGGCCCCGGGGATTAATTAGCCTTCAATCCCATCAATTTCCCTAACACAATTTCCCGCCTAATAAGGATTTCCTTCAGTTTCTCCTTCTCACTAGACCCTCGGTCCACTAGTATTTCCGAAAGGTTATTTGTGTCTTCCTTCGTGAAGACAGAACCAAAGCATTTGTTTAACTGGTCTGCCACTTCTTTGTTCCCCATTATAAATTCACCTGAATCTGACTGCAAGGGACCTACATTTGTCTTCACTAATCTTTTTCTCTTCACATATCTATAGAAGCTTTTGCAGTCAGTTTTTATGTTCCCAACAAGCTTCCTCTCATACTCTATTTTCCCCTCCTAATTAAACCCTTTGTCCTCCTCTGCTGAATTATAAAATTCTCCCAGTCCTCAGGTTTGCTGCTTTTTCTGGTCAATGCATATGCCTCTTCCTTGGATTTAACACTATTCTTATATTCCCTTGTTAACCATGGTTGAGCCACCTTCCCCGTTTTATTTTTACTGCAGACAGGGATGTACAATTGTTGAAGTTCATCCATGTGATCTTTAAATGTTTGCCATTGCCTATCCACCATCAATCCTTTAGGTATCATTCGCCAAGTCTATTCTAGCCAATTCACGTCTCATACCATCGAAGTTACCTTTCCTTAAGTTCAGGGCCCTAGTTTCTGAATTAACTGTGTCACTCTCCATCTTAATAAAGAATTCTACCATATTATGGTCACTCTTTCCCAAGGGGGCTCGCACAACAAGATTGCTAATTAGTCCTTTCTCATTACACATCACCCAGTCTAGGATGGCCAGCCCTCTAGTTGGTTCCTCGATATATTGGCCTAGAAAACCATCCCTAATACACTCCAGGAAATGCTCCTCCACCGCATTGCTACCAGTTTGGTTAGCCCAATCTATATGTAGATTAAAGTCGCCCATGATAACTGCTGTAGCTTTATTGCACGCATCCCTAACTTCTTGTTTGATGCTGATCCCAACGTCACTACTACTGTTTGGTGGTCTGTACACAGTTCCCATGAGCGTTTTCTGCCCTTTGGTATTCCGTAGCTCCACCCATACCGATTCCACATCATCCAAGCTAACGTCCTTCCTTAGTATTGCATTAATTTCCTCTTTAACCAGCAACGCTACCCCACCTCCTTTTCCTTTCTGTCTATCCTTCCTGAATGTTGAATACCCCTGGATGTTGAGTTCCCCGCCTTGGTCACCCTGGAGCCATGTCTCCGTGATGCCAATTACATCATATCCGTTAACAGCGATCTGCGCAGTTAATTTGTCCACCTTATTACGAATATTCCTCGCATTGAGGCACAGAGCCTTCAGGCTTGTCTTTTTAACACACTTTGCCCCTTTAGAATTTTGCTGTAATGTGGCGCTTTTTGTTTTTTGCCTTGGGTTTCTCTGCCCACCAGCTTTACTTTTCTTCTTTCTATCTTTTGCTTCTGCCCCTATTTTAATTCCCTCTGTCTCCCTGCATAGGTTCCCATCCCCCTGCTATATTAGTTTAACCCCTCCCCAACAGCACTAGCAAACACTCCCCTTAGGACATTGGTTCCGGTCCTGCCCAGGTGCAGACCGTCCGGTTTGTACTGGTCCCACTTCCCCCAGAACTGGTTCCAATGTCCCAGGAATTTGAATCCCTCCCTTCTGCACCACTCCTCAAGCCATGTATTCATCTGAGCTATCCTGCGATTCCCACTCTTACTAGCACGTGGCACAGGTAGCAAACCTGAGATTACTACCTTTCAGATGAACTTGTGAAGTGTTTGTATTTCATGGTGGAATTTCAAGGCGCCTTTTTTCTGTATTTGCTTTAGATTCAATTCATAAACAAAAGGGGTGATTCTGCGATGAAATACTCCCAGCAGGGAATGGTACTTGCAGGGAGTGCATCTCATCAAATTCCAAAAACAGACCCTTTGCTTCATGCACTGTGCACTCGGTGTGTTGCCATATTATGTGAAAGAGCTGGCCTTGCATTGAAGCATGAGAACATTTTATACCACCACAGATTCACACAGAGTCCAGAAATCAGGGCATCAACACCAAGACTGTATTATCAGCCCCATATTCTAAAAATGATCTGTCAAGTCTTTGATAGACTATCAGTACAACAAATGTACAGTGTCATCAAATGTTCTATTTCTAGCAACAATAACAGTCAACATTTGTGAAAAGAACAGACAAGTTAATGGGCCATAATATGCTGTCAAATTAACAGTGAGGCTAATGGCACTCGCCATTATTTATGCACAATTGGTACAGCAACTTGAGGAGAGGGGCAGATGCATGGCTAAACTCAAAAATCCCAAAATTGCTGTCTGAGTTGTGCCGCTCTGCCAGTAACTTTGTGTAAATGCCATCTTGCTGTCTGCCTCACGATTGAAATGCACAGAATATTAAGTTTTGTCTATTCCAGTCTAAGTACCCTTTTAACAACGGGCTAAGTATTATTTAGTGCCAAACAACCTCTCTGGCACTGAAAATTAGCTATTACAAGTGTGGAGTCTCATTCTTTTAGGTATTAAGCGTTGTTGAAGATTTAAGAAATTTAAAATTAAAACTTTTTCTAATTTTTCCTTTCTGTCTTGTTTTTTTTCTCTTTCTTAATCCAATCGTTCAGTATGTGAATTGACATTGAATGCACCCACTCTAATTTACACTTCCTTCTCAGTCCTTAAGGGGCTGGAATTTTGCCAGGTTTGCGACAGGATTTTCGCCACAATTTGACCCTTCGCGGCGAAAACCCAATCGGCGGGACCCTCGTGTACCTCTTTGCAGCGGCGCTTTCAAGTACCGCCAGGGAGAGGTGCACCGATGTGCAACGCTGTGGATTGCATTACCATCATACTTTCGGCACTCTCCCGATTCGTATGCTGCACCCAGAATACCGACAGGTCAAATGTGTCTGTGCAGCCCTGTCAGCAGCGGTAAGTGTGAAAACCTGCAAAAAAACTAAGTTAGAGGTTTTATTTTAAAATATTTTTTCAGCGATTCGATACACTATGATC
This sequence comes from Pristiophorus japonicus, assembly GCF_044704955.1. Lineage (NCBI taxonomy): Eukaryota > Metazoa > Chordata > Chondrichthyes > Pristiophoridae > Pristiophorus > Pristiophorus japonicus. The sequence goes on from NC_091977.1 coordinate 419,336,705, forward strand.
ATGTAAATGTTTTTTGAGTGTTTTTGGAATGTTTTCTGGAATTTTATTTCTTTGTTTTTCTCCCCTCCCAAGGCCTTTCTCACAGCGCTCCCGGTCCCGGAATAAAGTTGCCAAAACTCGCGATTTGTGCCGCAAATCATCGTACAACGCCTCCTTTACCAATGTAAAGGCCAAATGTTCGGACAAAAAATGGTAGTGCAGCAAAAACGGTAAGTTTGGCGTAAAACTACTGTTGTTGCCAAAAAACGAAAATCCCGCCCCCTGTGTTATTAATTTCACAATTCTTCAATCTGATTGTTTAAGGAGATACACTGTTGCTTGACTTGTTCACGAAGTTCCCAGATGTCCAGTTTTTCTCAGTGATGCTATCAGCTCACACTTTCAGCAACTTGCCACGTAAAAATGTATAAATCTAAATGTGCAAGGGTAAGTCTAACTAACAGCCCACTGTTAGATGACCTGCCACAGCAAATTACGGCCCTATGTTTCATGTGTATATTTTGATCTTTGTTTCAGATTTCCAACATTTTCATTTTTTTGTTTTTTAATTCTTATTTCTAGCATTGCTATACATTATCTTACATGTATTATATACATTTGTCATTTATCTGTCCAGTTGTTCAATGAAGAATTCTTAGAATAATATTATTGTGAATTGAATATCTAATTTTTCCATTCAAGTTGTTGTCAGCTGTAAAATTAGAATTCTCCAAATAAGATCTTCATCCAAGGTCACTGTATAGCAGTTACCAGTGGACTGAACCTGGATGAACTTTGCTGCTCATAGCATCCAATTACAAATCTTACCATTGATAAGTAGCTTTTGTTCCTCCTCATTATCTGGATAATTAATCATGTACAACAAAAATTGTATAACTTTGTCTTTCAACCTCATGAGTTTGTACATTGGCTTTAAGTCGCCTGTTGGGAACAATGCCTGTTGCTTCCACAAATTCAAGGCACATAATATCCACTTCCTTACACTCTCAAAGAATTCAAATCATTTTGTTAGGAATGTCCTATTCTTCACAAGCCTATACTGGCTTACATTTAATAATACTCTTGCTAGTTACACTTGAATGATTTTAATTTATAATGCACTAATATTTTTCTCACTTTAATTGTCAAACTAACAGGCGTGTAATTGCTATTGCAATGATTTTGATTTATGCTGTTAATTTATTTTCTTTAATCTTTCCAAATATCTCTCATTATCTCTCTCAGATCAGTTCTTTTAAAATTTGGAATGAGATCCAAATCAACAACCTGTGAAAAGAAGAGCTGTAGAACCGAGGTCTAACAGAACACCAGCAATCCTCACACTATCGAGTGGCTATCAAGCCCAGCTATTCCACTTCAGTGCCAGAAAGCAATGAGCCTTGAATGGAAACAGGAATTCACCTTCAAGGTGATGATCGGGCTGAGGAAGGAGCTGCTAGGCATAGGGCTGACAATAGAATTGATCATCACCAGGTTATGACTATGCCTCTAATGATATTAAGAAGTAATTTTCTGTGTTTTATTTTCATTCAATGAATATATAGAATAGGAAAAAATAAAAATAAACTGCCAATGATGAAAAACAGAAAATGCTGGAAATATGGAGCAGGACAGTCAGCATCTGGAAAAAAGGACTGTTTCTCAGGAAACCCTTAATCATTCTGGCACAGTCAGGGTAAGAAGCCACTTTTATAGGGACAATCAGAAGTTAGGACTTGTCCAAGGAAACAAAGAGAGGAGGAATGAATAGCAAGTTAAGATCCAGATATCAAATCTGCTGATTACATTCAAAAAACAACAGCTAACGTCTGTTATCTGATTTTGAAATTCTGCTGTGCTGCATAAAGCTCATCTAATACAGGGCTGCGTACATGACAAAGACAAGAAAGACAAGGGGGTGAGTTAAATATTGTCTTGAAATGGAAGAAAAAACAGGAGATTATGAATGATGATCTTTTGAAAACATAACACAGATGCAGAAACTCTGAAATAAAATCAAAAACTGCAGGCAGTTCACAGCAGCTCCATTAGCATCTGAAAAGAGAAAAGAAAGGCGAATGTTTCAGATATATACCCTTTATTAAATTGAAGCCCATGGGATGAAAAGGGCAGTGGCAGCGTGGATACAAAATTGATTAATGGACAGAAAGCAGAGAGTAGTGGTGAACAATCGTTTCTCAGGCTGGAGGAAAGGGTGTTCCCCAGGGATCGGAATTAGGACCATTGCTTTTTTTGATATAGATTGATGACCTGGACTTGGGTACACAGGGCATAATTTCAAAGTTTGCAGTTGGTATGACATTTGGAAATGTAGTAAACAATGAGGAGGCAAGAAACCGACTTCAAAAGTAAATAGACAGACTGGTGAAATGGGCAGACACATGGCAGATGAAATTTAACACAGAGAAGTGTGAAGTGATATATTAAGGTAGGAAGAATGAGGAGAGATAATATAAACTAATTGGCACAATTTTAAAGGGCGTGCATGAACAGAGAGACCTGAGGGTGCATTTACAGAAAAGTTTGAAGGTGGCAGGACAAGTTCAGAAGGCCGTTAAAAAAGCGTGTGGGATCCTTGGCTTTATTATTAGAGGCATAAAGTAAAAATGCAAGGAAGTTATGCTAAACCTTTAGAAATCATTGGTTAGACTGCAGCTGGAGTATTGTATTAAATCCTGGGCACCTCAAGGCCTTATAGAGGATGCAGGGGAGATTTACCAGAATGGTACTAGGAACGGGAGACTTCAGTTATGTGGAGAGGCTGGAGAGACTGGGGTTGTTCCCCTTACAGTAGAGAAGGTTAGGAGAAGATTTGATAGAGTGTTCAAAATCCTGAACGGTTTTGATAGATTCAGAAGAAACTGCTTCCAGTGACAGAAAGGTCAGCAACCAGAGGACATTGGATTCTATTAGAAGGTAATAAATGATGCATTTCTAATTGTAAAGTCATGATATATATTGTAGCAAAAGCAGAGGAGCAGTAGTTAGCTACGAAACTGCACTTTCATGTATTAACTAGGTTTCCACTATATACTTATCGGGCCTGAAATTCCGGCCTCCCCGGATCCATACAGAGTGTGTACGGATCCGGGGAGGCATCACAAAAGCCGCTTTTCGGCGCGCAATGCGCATGTGCCAAAAACCAGCTTTTCCGATCTGTCAGGTTTTGGCTTGACAGATCCAACACATCTCGGCAGCATGGACATTCGCACGGGCAAGACTGTGGTATTTGACAACTCTTGCCCAACGAATGTCCTTAAAACTCTTGCGCCGGATAAAAGCAGGCGCATAGCCTATTTTTTTTTACCAACGTCAAAGTTTTAAAACATATGAAAAAATTGTAAAAATAAAATTTAGAAGCACATGTAAAAACCCTGCCCACTAAGGTAAGTTTATTTTAAACCCTAATCACAAAACTTTTTTTTTTAAATCAGAAAAATATTTTTTTTTTCTAACAAATTTATTAACTTATGTGAAGTGTGTTTTTTATTTTTTATGTTGTGTTTAGTGTGTTTTTTCTCATTAATAGCAATGAGATCTCATAGATATGGAGTTCTCATTGCTATTAATGAGAATACTGTACCTGATTAGTTGTGCAGTCACACTGCACCTTCTGCGTCTGAACGTCAAGGACAGGAGCACACTCTGATGATGGGAAATGAAGACCTCCCCACCACAATCGCAAGCACCTCCGGGACCACCAGGTAAATTCATTAAAAATTCTCGGTTGGAGGTGTTTGTCCGAAAGAAACCTTCGACCAGAATTCCACGGCCATCATTGAATGCAGATATAATGAGGTTCAACATCTAGTGACAATACCTCCGTGTATCTGAATAAGAAAGAATTGCAATTCATGAATATGCAGATGAACTGTACTGTTCAGAGCATCATTACACACATACTGTGTGATTCATTTCTTCTGTCTTAATTCACTGAGCCCAGGATGTCTGAGAGAGATAACAGGCTACATGGATAACTATTGGGAGATTGTGAAAATATAATTAAGTCAGCTAATCGCTCACAAAATCCTGAAATAAATTGAATGACAATAAAATGCCTAAAGCTACATGTTTAGTTATTGAAAGAACATTGCGCACCCCTGCTACTTACTGTACAACATGATCATAGAGGAATAACTCCCATTGGACTTACTTGAGAAAAGAATACGGGGGTGGGGGGGGGTGGAGAGAAATTGCGTACTGCCCCAGTTAACAGCCACAAGGTGGGATTTACTGCACCAGACACAGAAGTCTCGCCCCGGCAGCTAAATTGGGGTTACCGCCCCTGAGAGGAAGTGCAGTGCACGATTGGGGCGGTAACATCGGGAATTTTCCAGTGCTACGCGGAGAGGCATGTAGCGCTGGCTGGAGCGCAGGGCCCATCTCTTCCGTTAAAGGGGAGGGCACGTTGCAGGCTCTGCATTGGGGAGAAGGGGCCACCATTACATGTGGCAGCAGCCCAGCACAAAAGCAGACTGCTGGACTGCATCATCATGTCATTGACCCTGCGATTTGAAGAGGGCAAGGCCACGACCAGTAAGTCAGCCATTTTAACAAATGTCAGTGCCGCGCCTCCCCTTTAAGTTTATGCCTGCGAGTGGACTGAAGCCAAGTTCACGACCCGCTAAGCTGGTGTAGACATTGCCCACGGTAGCCTTACGAAGCGATACTGAATTTCCGCCCTGGGGCGGAAACGGGTCGACCCGCATGATGACGTCGTCATTGCCGGCACAGCGGCCTGGGGCGTTACCGGCGCTAACTCCCAATGAGAATCTCCCTTAAAAGACATGTATCCTGTTGTCAACATAATATTAAACTATACATAAATTTTGCAAATGCCACCAATATAACTATTAATGGAAGTGCCTTGATACCTCTTACATTGTGGTGATTTTGCACCAATTTATGCTTCTATACAAATAATAGATACAATAAGATTTTACACATTTTCATTGTTGCAGAGCTGTGCCCACATAGAGAGAAATCGCACACTCAGGTACAGAGCTCAGTGGAGTTCAAAGGATTTTCCAGCCATTATGCAGGGCCTGCTGGTCTCAGTGTCCAACCTCTTTATATCCTTTCCCAGTGTGCAAAACTCTGTACAGATAGTTTTGATTTGTAAAATTCAGATCAAATATATAAATGTAATTCACCATCACCATCATTGGCAGTCCCTCGGAGTCGAGGATGACTTGCTTCCACTCTAAAAGTGATTTCTCAGGTGACTGAGGAGTCCAATGCGGGACTGACAATCTCTCTCACAGGTAGGGCAGACAGTGGTTGAAGGAAGGGGTGGTCGGGGAGCCTGGGTTGACGTACGCTCCTTCCGCTGTCTATGCTTGGTTTCTGCTTGTTCTCGGCGATGGGACTCGATGTGCTCAGCGCCCTCACAAATGCTCTTCCTCCACTTTGTGCGGTCTTGGGCCAGGGATTCCCAGGAGTTGGTGGGGATGTTGCACTTTGTCAAGGAGGCTTTGAGGGTGTCCTTGAAGCATTTCTTCTGCCCACCTAGGGCTCGCTTGCCGTGTCGAAGCTCTGTGTAGATGGTATGAGGCGTGAATTGCCAACCAGTTCACTATCCATGTCAATACATTACCCCCAATATCATGTGCTAGCCGACATTATCTCACGTTCAATCCACTTGGAGTACGCGTCTACAACCACAAGGAACATTTTACCCAAGAACGGGCCCGTGCACCCTAGACCACGGTTTGGAGGGCCAAGATCATGAACTTAGCGGCGCCTCCCTGGGTACATTGCTTAACTGCGAGCATGTATTACATCTGTGAACGCAGGACTCTAAGTCCGCATCGATACCGGGCCACCACACGTGGGATCTAGCTATCGCTTTCATCATTACGATGCCTGGGTGGGTATTGTGGAGGTCATTGATGAAGGTGTCTCTGCCCTTCTTGGGGACCACTACTCGATTGCCCCACAGAAGTGCAACAAGCTAATGATTTCGGGAAACTGCCACCAGTTGCTTGACTAGAGATAATAAGGGGTCCTGGCTTGTCCAGGTTTTGATCTGCTGGGCAGTGATGGGTGATTGCTCACTCTCAAATGCTTCTATAACCATGGCTAGATATGGGGGCTGCGCCATTTCCACCCCCGTGGTGGGCAATGGCAGCCTACTGAGAGCATCGGCACAGTTTTCTGTGCCTGGCCTGTGGCGGACGGTGTAGTTGTATGCGGACAACATGAGCGTCCATCTCTGGATGCGGGCCGATGCGTTGGTATTTATCCCTTTACTCTCGGAAAACAGGGATATAAGTGGCTTATGATCAATTTCCAATTCGAATTTTAGCCCAAACAGCTATTGATGCATTTTCTTTAGCCCATAGACACACGCTAACGCTTCTTTTTCAATCATGCTCTCGGCTCTCTCGGCATTAGACAGACTCCTGGATGCATAAGCAACTGATTGCACTTTCCCGTAATCATTAGCTTGTTGCAATACACAACCGATGCCATATGACAACGCATCACATGCTAGTACCAAACGCTTACATGGATCATACAACACAAGCAATTTGTTTGAGCATAACAATTTTCTCGCTTTTACAAGGGCATTTTCTTGGCTTTTGCCTGAAACCCATTCGCCCCTTTTTCGTAGTAAGACATGTAGTGGTTCTAGCAGGGTTCTGGGACCTGGTAAGAAGTTACCAAAGTAGTTAAAGAGTCCCAGAAACGACCGCAGCTCCATCACGTTCTGTGGCCTTGGTGCGTTCTCGATTGCCTCCATCTTCGCGTTGGTGGGCCTGATGCCGTCCATTGCAATCCTCCTTCCCAGGAACTTCACTTCAGGCGCCAGGAAAATGCACTTCGAGCATTTTGACCTGAGCCCCATGCGGTTGAGTCGACTAAGAACCTCCTCCAGGTTCTGCAGATGCTCGACTGTGTTCTGACCTGTGACCAAGATGTCGTCCTGGAAGACCACGGTGTGCGGGACCGACTTCAGTAAACTTTCTATGTTTCCCTGGAATATTGCCGCCGCCGATCGGATTCCAAACGGGCATCTGTTATAAAGAAAAAGACCTATGTGCGTGTTGATGCAGGTGAGGGCCTTCGATGTTTCCTCCAGTTACTGCGTCATGTAGGCTGAAGTCAGATCCAGCTTCGTGAATGTCTTTCCTCCCGCCAGCTTTGCAAAGAGGTCGTCGGCTTTTGGTAGTGGGAATTGGTCCTGCAGGGAGAAATGATTGATAGTTACTTTGTAATCGCCACAGATTCTGACGGTGCCATGTCCCTTGAGGACTGGGACAATAGGACTGGCCCACTCGCTGAACTCGATCGGTGAAATGATGCCCTCTTGTTGCAGCTGGTCTAGCTCGATCTCTACCCTTTCTCTCATCATGTACGGTACTGCTCTCTCCTTGTGATGGATGGGTCAAGCCCCCGGAATTAGGTGGATCTGCACTTTTGCTCCTTGGAAATTCCTAATGCCTGGTTCGAACAGCGAAGGAAATTTGTTTAAGACCTGGGCACAACAAGTGTCGTCAGCAGGCGATAGCGCTCGGACGTCGTCCCAGTTCCAGCGTATCTTTCACAGACAGCTCCTGCCGAGCGGCATGGGACCATCGCCCAGTACCAGAGTGGTAGCTTGTACACCGTTCCATCGCAAGAGACCTTTACGGTAGCACTGCCGATTACAAGAACCAGTTCTTTAGTGTAAGTTCTTAGTCTCGTGTGAACTGGAGTTAAGACTGGCCTTGAGGCCTTGTTGTACCAAAACGTTTTGTAAGTCTTTTTGCCCATGATGAACTGGCTTGCGCCTGTGTCCAGCTCCATTGACACCGGGAGTCCATTTAGTTCAACATTCAGCATTATCGGGCGACAATTCATTGTGAATGTGTACCTCTGCCTCCTCTATCTGAGGCTCTGGTTCCTAGTGATCCTCCGTGGATCTGTCCTCCTCTGCAAAGTGGTGGTTTTCAGGTTTAACAGGCTTAGCAGCTCGCCTGCACACTCGTTGGAGGTGTCCCATTGTTCCACAGCCCTTGCAAACGTATCCTTTGAATTGGCATGAATGGAAACGATGATCACCCCCGCAGCGCCAACAAGGTGTTAATGGCTTTGCATTCATCACCCTTGATGGTGGACTCTGAGACATCTGCGGACGTGTAGCTGCAGGTATGTGTGACCTGCCCTGTATGTTACGATTTGAAAACAACATCACTTTGTTCACAGTACTTGTAGCAGCACTTGTGTGCTGAGAGATTTGCTTAGTATTGTCACTGGTGGCAATGAATGCCTGGGCTATCGCTATGGCCTTACTCAAGGTTGGGGTCTCTACAGTCAAAAGTTTGCGAAGTATGGTTTCGTGGCCAGTGCCAAGTACGAAAAAGTCTCTGAGCATGTGCTCCAAATGTCCTTCAAATTCGCAATGTCCTGCAAGGCGTCTCAGCTCGGCGACATAACTCGTCACTTCCTGGCCTTCAGACCTTTTGTAGGTGCAGAACCGATACCTCGCCATCAGAACGCTTTTCTTCCGGTTCAAATGCTCTTGGACCAGTGTGCACAAATCATCGTATGATTTTTCCGTGGGTTTCGCTGGAGTGAGCAGATTCTTCATGAGGCCATACGTTAGTGCCCCACAGACAGTGAGGAGGATCGTTCTACGTTTGGCAGTGCTCTCTTCCCCATCTCGCTCGTTGACCACGAAGTATTGGTCAAGTCGCTCCACAAAAGTTTCCCAATCATCTCCCTCCGAGAATTTCTCCAGGATGTCCACTGTACTCTGCATCTTTGGGTTCGCTATCTGTGTCTCATCGCTAGTTGCTGTGAATGGAGAAAGAGTCAGACTGAACACTGTGAGCTTAACGTAAAGTGTGACCTTAGTATTTTATTGCAGGTCTCCAGAGTGCCTCTCCAACCTGTGAAACCTTCTTAAATACCTGTGCTCCCAAGGGATTATGGAATCCCTTGGGACTCCGGGGAATGAGCCCTCTGATGGCTGTACAGAGTTAATACAAGTCCACATATATAACAGTCAGATTCTGAAAACCAAGGTGAGACAGTATACATGACATCAATGTTGGTGGAATAGATGGCAGGTGAAATACAGGTGACAGAAGCATTCTGTCAATGGTGAAAGAGTTCTTCCAATGAAATGACATTGGATGGAGACTTTCCTGGAAACACATGCAGCCTGCAGAATCTGTGCTGGAAATGGACTGAGTAACAGCTTCTGCTTGAGAAAATTGATCATCTGTCAGATGGGAGCTTTTACTGTACATTTGATGCTGTCAAGTAATCAACTGGAGCCATGGCCACTGAACCCCCACCTTAGGTTGACAGACGTGGTTCCTGACCAGCATGGTTCCCGTGGCCATGCAGTGAAATTTAAAAAGTAAAACAAAAAGGCTCATAAGTGCCTGTAAATTACCTGATAATCATTTCAATTGGGTTCCCTCGCTGCTCCCGGTCGGGTCAGCTTCCGACTGACGCGGTTGGGGGAAAGGCATGTGGGAGCGAGATGACAGCAGGTTCCTAAACCCTTCCCAAAAATAACAACTTTCCCACCTAATATGCCACTGTTCGCACCTGCTGCCGCCCTGGAAGATTCCGGACAAGGATTGTGAAATTAACAGCGTAAGGATTGAGGAAGAAGTTTAAGTTAGAGTGGGTGAATTCAATGCCAAACCAGGTACCGAAAGGGAAATAACGGGTGGAAAATAAAGGGATTAAGAGAGAGAGAGAAAGAGAAAAGAGACATTAGGGAAAAGTAAAGAAAGTTTTAAAATGTGAAATTTTACATTTAACAATTAAAACTTGAAGGAATGAGACTCCATACTTGTAATAGTTATTTTTCAGGGCCAGAGAGGTTGATTGGCAGCAATTAACACTCATCACTTTGTTTAAAAGGTACCTAGCCCAAAATGGAGAAGGTGTAACTTTCTGTGGCGAGTTTAGTTCATATCGACAGTACAAATACGGCAACCTCACACCATTCAATACATTTCAATGATGAGACATTTTTGGTTCTTTTGAGTCAAATTCACCATAACGTATTAGAGCCTGTGAAAATGTAGCCCTTATATATATCATCTGCCTGGTGATACAAACCGGCCTGTATTTCCAGGCTCAGATACTGCACTGGAGTGCGGCAGGCTGTTAGCTATTGCCATGAGAGATTACTCTGGTAGCTGGTGCTACTGAACTAGACTTTTGGCACATCATCACCCATTTAGCGCCCATATAAGCACTGAGATTCAGGCTATCGCCCATTTTTGATGAAAAATGGAAACTTATAAGAACATAAGAACATAAGAATTAGGAACAGGAGTAGGCCATCTAGCCCCATGAGCTTGCTCCGCCATTCAACAAGATCATGGCTGATCTGGCCGTGGACTCAGCTCCACTTACCCGCCCGCTCCCCGTAAGCCTTAATTCCCTTATTGGTTAAAAATCTATCTATCTGTGATTTGAATACATTCAATGAGCTAGCCTCAACTGCTTCCTTGGGCAGAGAATTCCACAGATTCACAACCCTCTGGGAGAAGAAATTCCCTCTCAACTCGGTTTTAAATTGGCTCCCCTGTATTTTGAGGCTGTGCCCCCTAGTTCTAGTCTCCCCGACCAGTGGAAACAACCTCTCTGCATCTATCTTGTCTATCCCCTTCATTATTTTAAATGTTTCTATAAGATCACCCCTCATCCTTCTGAACTCCAACGAGTAAAGATCCAGTCTACTCAATCTATCATCATAAGGTAACCCCCTCATCTCCGGAATCAGCCTAGTGAATCGTCTCTGTATCCCCTCCAAAGCTAGTATATCCTTCCTTAAGTAAGGTGACCAAAATTGCACGCAGTACTCCAGGTGTGGCCTCACCAATACCCTATAAAGTTGCAGAAGGACCTCTCTGCTTTTGTACTCCATCCCTCTCACAATGAAGGCCAACATTCCATTTGCCTTCCTGATTACCTGCTGCACCTGCAAACTAAATTTTTGGGATTCATGCACAAGGACCCCCAGGTCCCTCTGCACCACAGCATGTTGTAATTTCTCCCCATTCAAATAATATTCCCTTTTACTGTTTTTTATTCCAAGGTGGATGACCTCACACTTTCCGACATTGTATTCCATCTGCCAAACTTTAGCCCATTCGCTTAACCTATCTAAATCTCATTGCAGCCTCTCTGTGTCATCGACACAACCCACTTTCCCACTAATCTTTGTGTCATCTGCAAATTTTGTTACACTACACTCTGTCCCCTCTTCCAGGTCATCTATGTATATTGTAAACAGTTGTGGTCCCAGCACCGATCCCTGTGGCACACCACTAACCAACGATTTTCAACCCGAAAAGGACCCATTTATCCCGACTCTCTGCTTTCTGTTAGCCAGCCAATTCTCTATCCATGCTAATACATTTCCTCTGACTCCGCGTACCTTTACCTTGTGCAGTAACCTTTTGTGTGGCACCTTATCGAATGCCTTTTGGAAATCTAAATACACCACATCCATCGGTACACCTCTATCCACCATGCTTGTTATATCCTCAAAGAATTCCAGTAAATTAGTTAAACATGATTTCCCCTTCATGAATCCATGTTGTGTCTGCTTGATTGCACTATTCCAATCCAGATGTCCCGCTATTTCTTCCTTAATGATAGCTTCAAGCATTTTCCCCACTACAGATGTTAAATTAACCGACCTATAGTTACCTGCCTTTTGTCTGCCCCCTTTTTTAAACAGAGGCGTTACATTAGCTGCTTTCCAATCCGCTGGTATCTCCCAGAGTCCAGAGAATTTTGGTATATTATAACCAATGCATCTGCTATAACTTCCGCCATCTCTTTTAATACCCTGGGATGCATTTCATCAGGTCCAGGGGACTTGTCTACCTTGAGTCCCATTAGACTGTCCAGCACTACCCCCCGAGTGATAGTGATTGTCTCAAGGTCCTCCCTTCCCACATTCCTGTGACCAGCAATTTTTGGCATGGTTTTTGTGTCTTCCACTGTGAAGACCGAAGCAAAATAATTGTTTAAAGTCTCAGCCATTTCCACATTTCCCATTATTAAATCCCCCTTCTCATCTTCTAAGGGACCAACATTTACTTTAGTCACTCTTTTCCGTTTTATATATCTGTAAAAGCTTTTACTATCTGTTTTTATGTTTTGCGCAAGTTTACTTTCATAATCTATCTTTCCTTTCTTTATTGCTTTCTTAGTTATTCTTTGCTGTCGTTTAAAATGTTCCCAATCTTCTAGTTTCCCACTAACCTTGGCCACCTTATACGCATTAGTTTTTAATTTGATACTCTCCTTTATTTTCTTGGTTATCCATGGCTGGTTATCCCTTCTCTTACCGCCCTTCTTTTTCACTGGAATATATTTTTGTTGAGCACTATGAAAGAGCTCCTTAAAAGTCCTCCACTGTTCCTCAATTGTGCCACCATTTAGTCTGTGTTTCCAGTCTACTTTAGACAACTCTGCCCTCATCCCACTGTAGTTCCCTTTGTTTAAGCATCGTATGCTCGTTTGAGACATTACTTCCTCACCCTCAATCTGTATTACAAATGCAACCATACTGTGATCACTCATTCCGAGAGGATCTTTTACTAGGAGATTGTTTATTATTCCTGTCTCATTACACAGGACCAGATCTAAGATCGCTTGCTCCCTTGTAGGTTCTGTAACATACTGTTCTAAGAAACAATCCCGTATGCATTCTGTGAACTTGCGCCTGATTATAACCCATTTATCATCGGCTCAACATTCCGTATACAGGAATGAGCTGCATCTCCCGGCCTATTTAAAAAAAAAATGTCATCTTCGTGCAAGGCTGAGAATACTGGTTATAATGTAAACTAGCGCCCGATTATCGCTGAGACCTACTTTCAGCATTTCACCCATAATTCGCCAAAATGATCGTTGGCCCAAAAAGATGCTGAAGAAAAGCTGCAATCACCTGACCTTAACTCGGCACTATGGATGCCATTTTGTAACTTGGAGGATCTTTACTAAAAGGCTGCTTGAAGTGCTTGTCGTTATGTCTTTAATACTCTTATGAATGATTCCACGAGGTCTAGTATTGTATTTGAGCTGTTGTGACCTTAGTCCTATTTATTGTAACTCCAGAGTGAGGCACAAGCATGGTGGGCAGCCTTTTATACTGGGCCCTGCACACCTATGCAGGTAACCCTCAGATCTCCCACTGCAGTGTCCTCTAGTGGCACTCCTTATGTGACTATAGAGTTAGTATACATGGTCTACATACATGACATCACTTCCCCCCAAGTCTTTAATGCAAATTGACTCGTACATTGACGGTGACCTGGGCTTTGCTCTTCCTGGTTGACTATTGGAGGGTCGCTTCGAGCTTGGGTGGGTTGGTAGTGAGATTTGTTGCCAGTGGAGGTCCCCGTGGTTTCTGGTTGTGAGTCCATGACTACTCCATTCCCTCCCCCACACAGAGATCATGTTAATGGCCCGTTACATGCAAGTTGCATTCAAGTTCATCACATGGGTTTTACATTTACATCTTGATACATTTGTTGGGTGGATTACAATTGCATTTCTTTTTGTGTGGTAGGTTTACATGATCAGTACAGGTATATCAGTACAGGTACACAAGGACAGTCTAGTTCCAGCACGGCCGGATGAGACCCGGGTCGTCTGCTGGCGGTGCAGCGCCCCATGCGAGTGGGTCTGTGGGTGAGGTGAACTCATTTTGCTCGAGTTGCCTGAGCTCAGGGCTCTTGCTGTTACTCTTAGTGTCAGGCAGGCCCAAAGCCAGCTGATATGTCTGTGACCTCCCTGTCCTTTTCGTTTGCACAGTGTCGCTGCTGCTCCCTGGGAAGTGGTCTGAGCGAGTGAGCATTTTGTCTTAGTGATGGTGGGGCTGCCTCATCTTGTCTAGCAGTTCACAGGGTACTTCAGACTCGCTTTCCTTGAGGGCACCGTTGTGAGTATGCTCTAGTTTTGGATCCTGGCTTGTCCAGGTCCCATTCGGAGGAGCCATTGCAGGTGACCCTTCGCTCTTGGGCATTGCCGTGGTGGCGAGTGGGTTTGTGGGCTGCGCCTTTTCCACCCGGGCGGTGGCCGATGGTAGCCGACTGCGAGCATAGGCGCAGTTTACTGTTTCTGGCCCGTGGTGGTTCATGCCATCGGGTGCCTGCAATGTTAAACCGATCTGAGGCAGGGTATCGCTACCGATGCCTCTGCTCTCTGGGGATCATTTACTCTGCGGCTTGTCTACTTCTGTCAGCTGTGCGGACACTTTATGATACATCGTTCTGGTCCCAGGGACGCAGGCTACAGCACTGGGTAGCCCGCTGGACCTGTATACGACCGTTAGGTGTTCGCACGCTACACTGGCTGATTGCAATTTGCACCCAACATCGCTCAACAACATTTTGCTCGTTGCAGCTGGACTTTTACATTGGTTATCAATTTCAAGCAGTTCATTCAAAAATGGCGGGTTGCTGGCCTCCTTTAAAATGGCCTTACTACTTTTACTCCAATCTTCTTCCTTGCGTGGAACCATTGTAAGGGGTTCTCGGGGAGTGTTGTGGTGCCTTGGGTGTCTCTCTCTGGGCTTCTGCCCTCACAGGTTATGCCTAGCCTGTGAGGTACCCTGAGTGCTGCAAGAGCACCCCTGGAGATACTGTGTCCACAGCTTATGAAGGGGGTTTTGAGACTTGTGCATACCCACAGCTTATGCCTAGCCTGTGAGGCACCCCTTCTTCCCTAGCCTGTGACACACAGTTGAGCATTTTCAAGGCGCTCCTAGCTTCCCTTACACTGTTCTGACATAAGACTCATGATCAGGAGATGTAATACAATAGAACTGAGACAAGAGGAACTTAGGCTTCCAATTTATTTGACAAGGTGTATCTCAACAAATAGCAATACACCAACAAAACAATCCCCCTAAATCCCACTAAACGGACACAATGAAAATTTTTACACAAGTTTAGCAGTACAATACCCAACCTCCCACCTTTCCTGGCCTAACTGAGTTGGGAGTTCTGGGAACTAGAGGTTATACTCACTACTGTGCCTTCTGCAGTCTGGTGGTTTGTTACTTCTATCTTCGGTGTCTTCGGACACTGGTTTTCCTTCAGTGTCGAGAGGCTTGCTGGTTGTTGGATCACGAGAGCAGAACACACACACACTGGGTCAGAAACCCCTTTTTATAGCCAGATATCCAGTCCGCCTCTCATGCTGAAATCGATCCTTCCCATTGGTGGGCCTTGTGATTTTGAAAAATGCAGCAGTTTTAGATTATTGTGGGTTTTTTCCACTGATGTTAACCTACTCAAGGTTTGAGTAGGTGTTGATTGGGTTGGCCTCCTGTAGCCATTGTGTAGGCCCTTGGGTTGTTTTGGGTTCCCTAGTTTTCTGAAGGTCTGCATAATTTCCCTCCATTTCAGTTTTTCTAAGCTACTCAAGGTTTGAGTAAGGGTTGATTGGATTGGCCTCCTGTAGCCATTGTGTCGACCCTTGGTTTGTTTTGGGTTCCCTAGTTTTCTGAAGGTCTGCATAATTTCCCTCCATAGTGTAAACATGGGGAAGACAATAGCCCGATAATGGCGATGAGTCAGTCCCACAGTTTTCGAGCAAGTGCTCTCCCATTGGCTTGAAAGCCCCATGCTTTGGGTTGACTCTGTCCCATCATTGGCCCTCCGGTATCCTCCCCCGTCCAATCACTGCTCTGCCAAGGTCAAACCGTCTCGGTTTCAATTCACATTGCAGCACAGACAGATCCCACAGCTCTTTTCCTTCTGGGTAAAATGAGGGGGTTTTCGTCCTCCCCTGCACCATGTATCGTTACTCCATTAGCGCTGCACCTCGTGGTTTGGACGCCATCTTTTCCCTGTCCATGATGTCGACTGCCGTGATCTTCTTTCCCAGGGATTCTGCCACTGAAGCTGGGAAGGTGCCTTTGGATCCAATCTTCCTCCCCAGGAGACCTGCCACTGAAACCGGGAAGGTGCGTTCAGGTGGTCTTGGCTGGATCATCGCCACGCAGTCGTGATGAGTGGTCTGTGCTTCGGGGGCTGCGTGGATCTGCTCTCCGGTACCTGCTCCAACCAAAGGGCTTGCTCTGCCTCTGAGCAATGTCAATTGGTGGAGGGATGAAGTCTTCCCAGTTCCAATGAATCTTCCCCATCCATCTTCTTCCAAGTAGCGTTGGTCCATCACCTGAAACAATCCACAATGATAAATTGTGCATCGCGCCATCATGGGATATACTTACATCCGCACTACCAACAACTGATATCAGTTCCTCGGTGTAGGTGTGCAGCTTTGCCTGAACCGGGACCAGCTTGGGTCGTTCAGCATGATCGTTCCATAGCCTCTCAAAGGCTTCCTGTCTCATTACTGACTGACTCGCTCCCGTGTCCACTTCCTTGAAGACTGGAACACCATTTATCTCGACTTCCATTATCACTGGAGGACAATCCGTGGTGCAAGTATATACTCCATACACTTTGTCCTGGGACTGAGCTGCCTCTCTTGTCATTTCCTCGTAATCCGCGCAGGATTCACAGCCATCTGTTGTCTCCTCTTCCATGTGGTGAGTCACAGCTCTTTTGCACCTTCGCTGGAGGTAGCCCTTTGTGCTGCAGCCTTTGCACATATGATCTCTGAACCGACACTGATGAGCCCTGTGATTACCTCCACAATGCCAGCATGGTGCTACTCGACTTACGTTTGCGGCAGACTCTGAGTTAAAGTACTCGGGGGCCTGTACGCTCTGCCCTGGGCAGATTCATGTTCAACAGTTCTGCCTGTGAAAGGCACCATTCTATTTAAATTCCTGCCGGGTTTGAGTCCTGAGAGTGAGTCATCATCTGTTTGGAACTGCAGCTTGAGGTCATGAATGCCTGGCTGATGCTGATGGCCTTCTGCAGAGTGACGGTGGTTTTGGCAGACAGTAGCCTGTGAAGAAGGGCCTCATAACCGATGCCAATTATGAAGACGTCCTGCAATGCATCGGTGAGGGGTGCGCCGAGGTCAGCAGCGTACTTCGCAATTTCCTGGCTCTCGGGGCGGCCATGTGTATAAAATCGATGCCTGGCCGTGAGGATGTTTTCCTTCGGTTTAAGTTGGTCCCAAATTAACACTTTCAGCTCCTCATATGACTTGGTCGTTGTTTTCTCTGGTGCAAGCAAGTCCCCGACGAGGCTGTAGACTGCGGGCCCACAACCGGTCAACAGGATAGCTCTGAGCTTATCTGCCAGCGTGGCCGGATCATCGCCTACCAGGTCGTTTGCTATGAAATATTGGTCAAGCCGCTCCGTAAAGGCTTCTCAATCTTCACCCTCTAAGAACTTTTCTAATGCACCAACGTTAGTCATTTTTGTGTGCAAGTTCGTAATCTCGTCGCCAGTTGTTATGTCTTTAATGCTCTTGTGAATGACTCCACGAGGTCTCGTATTGTACTTGAGCTGTTGTGACCTTAGTCCCATTTATTGTAACTCCAGAGGTATAAACATGGTGGGCAGCCTTTTATACTGGGCCCTGCACACCTATGCAGGTGACCCTCAGATCTCCCACTGTCGTGCCCTCTGGTGGCACACCTTATGTGACTATACAGTTAGTATACATGGTCTACATACATGACACTTGTCAGGAGAAACAATTTGTGAGTGATTTTAAGGGTGTTTTTGACTCTTGCCAATCATCTAATCACATTTATAATTGTTGAGGACAAATTAAGAAGAGAGATTAAGGGCATTTATCGTGATTTATAGTGATGTGGCCTGTAATTTCTCAACCAGTATTGATGACTAATCACATGCTGCAGAATAGAGATGGAGAAGGATTATGATGGCAGACTGCTCACGAGGAGGAGACGTTATACCCAACGCATTTACAGGGATAAGCGATCATACCTGGACTTGTCCGATAACACATGCGTTAGAAGGCTGCGATTCCGAAAGGAGGTCATCAGTGCGATATGCCAGCTAATTAAGGGAAATCTGCAGCTTTCCAGCACCATCAAGACTGCACTGCCCATTGAGGTTAAGGTTACTGCGGCACTTTCCTTCTATGTGTTAGGGTAAAAAGGAGTCTTCTCTCCTTCAAGGTGGACTAACTGATATAGTTCATTGACACCTGCCCGTCTGTTGGGGTAAAAGGAGGCTTCTCTCCCTCAAGGTGGACTAACTGATATAGTTAATCGACACCTCGCTCAGCTCCCACTGTATAACGACCACGGAAGCAAACAAACGAAACCTCAGGTTTACCGGTTTTATTATGAGCAATGCACGCACGAGAAGGTTCAGTCGTGGAACCTCCGAAATACATGAGTTTTCAAGTAGAACTTATACAGATTTTGGAGAGGAGCACCCTCCTACATCTCTCTTTGTGTTGTTTCATTACTTGCACTTTGCCACAGTCTGTCCGACGCCTAGGGTGGCTGTACTGGCTTCCTTATCTCTTTCTAATCAACAACTGCTGACTTTGCTGTTTAAGTGCTACTAAGGTTAACCATACAGTTTAATGCGTTATAAGTGTGCTATACCTATATAAGAAAGTGTTACATGCAAAGAAAATTTCTCAGACCCTCCTAATTATGCAACTACCATCAGCATAATTCTGACCCCCTATTTGCAACTCTTACAATTTATCCCTTACATATGCATCGGGCTCTTTTCAGGCCTCAGCTGGTGACATTTGCAGTATCTCTCAGCACGACACACCTTGCTGCATTCAACAGGTGAATGAAACCCTTTACGCACGCAGGGTGGACTTTATAAACTTTCCTATGACCAGGGAAGCACAGAGTCAGAGGGCTTTGGGTTTCTCGAGAATAGCAAACATTCCCAAGGTGCAGGGAGCAATAGACTGTATGCACATTGCCCTGCGAGCACCTTTACAGAATGCAGAGGTATTTTGGAACCGAAAGGAATTCCACTACCTGAATGTGCAGCTCGTTGTCGACCACAAGCAGAGGATCATGGCAGTAAATGCGCACATCTTGCTTGAGAACACTGTCTCTGACCTGTTTAAGAGTCAGCCACAAGGCCACGGTTGGATGCTGGGGGATAAAGGATATGGCCTTGCCAGCTGGCTCATGATCCCCCTGCGTAAGTTCCAGACAGAAGCCGCGAAGCGCTACAATGGCGCTACAATGAAAGCCATATAGCTACACGCAATATCGTCGAAAAGACTATTCGAGTTTAGATGCCTGGATCACTCAGGAGGCAACATACAATACCACCTTGAGCAAGTTGCTGAGTTCATTGTGGTGTGCTGCATGTTGCACAACCTAGCTATCAGGAGAAGACAACAATTGCCAGATGGGACCGCCGGTCCACCTCAGGAGAGAGGGGAGGCGGAAGAGGAGGATGAGGAGGAAGACGAGGATCTCGGGGAGGACAATCAGTCTGGTGATGAACCCATGCCCCCGTGGTAGTTATGCAGCTGCAAAACTCTTGCATCAGCAGCTCATAAATGGATGTTTTGCGTGAAGTTACGTTGGTGACAGTTACAGTTGTGTTACGTTTCATCCTTGCCTGGCCTGGTCTGGCCATGGCCATTGTCTTCAACCATTGTATTGATGTTTTACCTTATGTCATTAGTAGACACTTCATAACAATTGTAAAGTTAAATACAAATTTTTAATAATTTAACAGGTACTTTTAAAATGTATTTAACAAACATATATAACCCCAATCCCCAACAGTGAACATAATTTTTAACACAACAATATAACAACAACACCCTCCCACCATCCCCAACAGTCAACATTAAAAATTTTTTTTTAATAACAACAATATACGCCCTCCCCCCCACCTGCGGCCACGCTTCCCTCCTGTAACTTGACCACCCCTTGTTATAACCCCCCGTTTCCCATGTAATCCCCGAGTAATGGGACCAAGACGTCTTGCAGCAAAGCACCTCAACAGCTGCTGTTATGGGGTGGGGGGCGGGGGGGGGTGGTGACGTCGGAAGAATGACCTCAGTGGATGGAGGAGAAGACGCTTGCGAAGAAACGTCTTCCGAGTCAGAAGGAAGTTCTTCCTCCTATCTCGCTTCTGTCATGCTGGTTGGTGGTACGGCACCTTGGGGTGCAGTGCCGTATCCCGAAACTATGGCGTGCTGTAAGGCATCAACAGAATTGGTCGTTCGACCTATTGCCGCAACTATCCACTCCATGCCCTCCGTCATTCTCACAGACTGTGTGGCAATGTTGCCGGTCAACTCACCAAGCGCCTGGAGGAGTTCTCGACCTATGTCGACGCTTGCCTTCGACAGTGACACCATATCCTCAGTGACATCTGCCCAATGCAGCGCGTGCCTACTTTGCTGACTCAACCTCCGCGGGGTCGGCGTGGGCACTATAGCCTGCTGCAAGCCGCTTGGCCCCGCTACTTCATCTGTTGAGGATGACGTGGCCGCAGGTACCACAGATGAGACATCAGGCTCGGTTTCGTCCTCCTCCTCCTCACTTTGCTGTTCGTCACCCATGGTGATCATGACCTGCAGCAGTACAGGTGTTGCTGCTGGGGCCTCCCGTTGTGCCTGGGGAACTGGAAAATATAATTGAGGTTATTAGAAGACAAGGGGAGACATGAGAATGCTTGCATTACGCAGGCATATGTACGAGAAGCAACACTACTGCAATAACTGTGAACGAGAGAGACGTTACACATGATTGACATGCGAGTACAGAAGAGTACAGAAGCTGCATGCATAACATTACATCATTCATGTCTTATAATCAAATGGCATTAAATTACTTTAAATTACCACTGCTTTACACATTACTCATGTGGCGCAACAACGGGATTTGCACCACCATGGGTGGCAGAACGAATATGGGTGCCCACTAATGCTGCAGCACGTTCCTCCAGATTGGTGAGAGGGTGCAGCTCAATCGGCCCTCCTCCGATCTGCCTCTGCTCTGCATGATTCTTAGATATCTTCCTCTTCAAATGTGACAAGAGCATGGCTAATTGACTAGGCACTATTACGGAAACACAACAGATATTATAATCCACAATTAGTCATCCCACATGCTATTCATTGTTAATGTTATATGCTAATACGGTTTGTATCCACAATGGATGCATGGTTATAACATCTACATTCAGAGAAAATATTTAATAACATCGTGTCTATGAACTAACACTTGACACCAAACATCTCGCGTACAATCTCCAGGAAAGGCTCCATCCACAGGTTGTGCCATTCGGCGCCTGAGGGGAAATAGGCGGTTTATTTGAATTGATGGAGATCCCCGGGGCGGGGGGGGGGGCAGGTGTAGGGGGGAATCAGGACCGTTGGTGAGCTCAGCAATGACAGGACTGTAATGGGAGGGGGCACCGTGTCCATGGGCTGTGCTCGGAGACCTCCGTGTGGCTGGAGCTAATGTCCCAAAGTGTCCCAGGGCAGTCAGTGAGCCAGGGCAGCTCTCCCCCCAATCCAGGCTGGGTCACTGTATGAGTGACAGCAGCCGGAGAGACTCACACAGTCTGGGTAAAGCTGACCAGACCCCTCAGTGCTCAGTCATGTCCCATCCACCAATGTAACCAAAAAGGAAACTGTGCCCAAGTTAAAGAGTTGCTCACAGCACACAAAAATTTTCTTTCTAAACTAAAGTGGTCGAAATGCCAAATGTTTGCAGTCTGTCTGTTTCCAGTCATTCCTTTGGCCACAATTTTCGATCAAAGCTTTTAAATAATAATAATTAATACTGTTTATTAAATGTAAGGCATCTCAGCAAAATTAGACTTAAAGGGCGCAGGTTCCGATCCCAGTCCAAATCTTAGCAGGAAAGCTACCCAAGATTACCCAGCTTAATTACAATTTGGCAGATTTACATTCTAATTAATGAGTCAGTGGATCATTACAATTTAAAATGTAATAATTGAATACTTACTCTCGCTGATGCAAGGAGACTGTTCCACCGCTTGCAGCACTGGTCTGCCTCATGCCTATTGTGGGCCACCGATGATACCAGGGCGGTGATATCGCCCCATATTTTTTGATAAATGCGGGGGGAAGTTTCCCATGCTCACCCCGGGTTAATGGTCCCACCGATCGATTTTCCACTTCATTCACCGGGGCCTCATTAGTCTCATCAGAGAATGCTTTCGCCCTCCTTCTCCCTGAAAGCTCCTGCTGCATACTATTATCTGTAGATTCTTCATTTGACATCTTACACACTGCACACACTTCTTTCCACCTTCCTTCTCTCTCTTCCTCTCTTTCAGTCTTCTGAGCATGCACAGATGACCCCTGACCTCCTAAATTGTGGGAAAAGTTATTTGCTGGAAAAAAAACGTGCATGCGCAGAACGGCCGTTGCTATGGATGCCAGCCTTGCATGATTGAATACGTCGCTAAGGCCCATTTCACATCGCTAAGGCTATCGGCCAAATTAAAAAGGCAAAACTAGCGTTTTTTAAAATGGGCGATATTCCAGCGATCTTGAAAAATAAGAAAAGCACTAAGGCTGGAAATATTGCCCATTTTTGGGCGACAGCAATCATAGTGGAAAGTCTAGCCCAACTGTTTAATGTGTTTCCTATACAGGGAAGGTGATTCAGGGCATTCTTTTTCAAACTATTGAGCCTTTCTTTTCTGTCATATTTTTGTAACTCTCCTTTGACTGAGTATTCTGCCATATATCTTTCCACCTTAGTGTTTATATTTAAACTGGGGAGTTTGCCTGTAAGGTTATCTATTGCTGACAATAAACCAGGGATAGAATCCAAATCCTGAAGAACTTTTGGTTGATCTTGGTGAATACATATATTTTTCTGATTGGGCCATTTTCTACACCCCATTGTTTGAGTGCAGGAAAGATGTTCTGCTTGCCACTACATCAGTGGGATATAATATTGGCTGCAGTAAAAAGAAAGTCAAAGCATATGGCTGTATTGGGGTTTATTGAAGTTAATTTTCCTCATCTTACTCCTCCACTATCTCTGTAATCACCTTCAGCCCGACAACCATCCCAGACATCTGTGCTCCTCCAATTCTGGCCTCTTCAGCATCCCCAATTTTAATCGCTCAATCATTGGCAGCTGTGCTTTTAGCTGCCTAAGCCCTAATCTCTGCAATTCTCTCCCTAAACCTCGCCGCTTCTCTACCTCTCTCTCCTCCTTCAAGACGTGCATTAAAACCTACCTCTTTGACCAAGTTTTGGTCATCTGCCCCAATATCTCACTATTTGGCTAGGTGTCAAATTTTGTTTGATAATGCTCCTGTGAAGCGCCTTGGGACCTAATACTACATTAAAGGTGCTATATAAATGTAAGTTGTTGCTGCTTTAATATCGCATTTTCTGCTGGAAGTGACAGCAGCCCAAATTATTGGGTGTATTCAAATTAAGTGGCAAAGACAGTCAGGCAAATGTAAAGTAAGCGGGCTGGACTGGAGGAAAGCCTCAGTTGGGGTACTCGGAAGCAATGAGTTGAGTACTTTTTTTCAATCTCCTGTAGCAAACACCAGTTTGATGAGCAAATCCAGAAGATAGTTTAAAGACAGTTAAGATGAATATTGAAGCTTCAGTATTAAATACATGCTAATATAACTATTGTAAAAGTGCAAACAACAAATCAGACCTTGAAATGAGCTACAAAGTCCAAATGGCCTCATTGCCATTTTGATTGCATTGCCCAAACTATAGAAATAATAACAGGGGGAAACTAACAGAAAGGCAGAGATGTGTACTGTAGTTAAAAGTCCCAGAGGAGCTATTAGTGTTTATAGTGGTTAACTTGACATATTCATTCCTGAATTTAAAAAAAAAACACTAATTAGTGCTTGTCATTGATAATGGATCATCTTACAGAATAGACAAATCCTTTTTTCTCCTGAGGACACATGTTCACTGGCTTCTGGAATGCACACTGTTGAAGCAGAAAATTAGATATGCTGTGTGGATTAGTGCTTGGAATAATTCTTCTGGTTTCATGGTCACCATTACAGATACTAGCTTTTTATTCCAGATTTTTAAAATTAACTGACTTTAAATTCCCCAGCTGCCATGGGTGGGATTTGAACTCATGTTCCTGGATCATTAGTCCAGACCTCTGTATTACTAATCCACTAACCACTATGCTACTGCACCCTTAACCTTATTGAAGGGTAAGTATTAGTGAGGACACTGCGAGAACTCCTTGCTTTTCTTTGACTAGTGTCATTGGATCTTTTACCTCCATCTAAACAGACAGATGGGACCCCATTTTAATGTTTCCTCCAAAAGATGGCACCTCAGATCATCTAGCACTTCCTCAGTCCTGCACTGAAGTTTCAGCCTAAATGATGTGTTCAAGTCCCTACAGTGGAACTACAAACCATGACTTTGAGATTCAGAGCTGAGAGTGCTACTACTGGGCTAAACTGATAATAAATTCTTGGATGATCAACTTGGAGGGGCCTGGAGGTCAAATGAGCTGCCCAATATTGCAGACGTCTGAAGCCAGCGGGATTCCCCAGGGAGCTTGCTTTCCACCCAAAGCCCGCTGGCCATATGTTAATCAACTAAACCCTTTAAAATAAGACAGGCGTCCAGTCCAAATTATCGGATGGTAGTTGCCACCCTCCACCGGCTGAATACCCACACACTGCTCGGAGGAAATCTACCCCACTGTGTTTTGTATATATCTTTGATTTCTCTCATTATGCCTTCTTTTGTATCATGCAGATATCACTGCTGCCACTTAACCATCTCTTGTTCACCACTTTGCAGTTCATTCTATTTATTTTCCTGTGCTTTTTTGTCTATCTTTTCCACTTTCCCTATTGTCTGTTCCTTTTTAAATGCTGTTCATCTGTAATATCTTCTAGATCTAAGGAAGGGCTTATACCCATTGATGCTGCCTGACTTGCTGAGTGTTTCCAGTATTTTCTCATCAATTTTTACAATGTAGGTAGAGTGTGCAAGGTGTGAAATGTTTGGGTATTAATAAACTACCAAATCAATAGGGATTGAAAGATGGGTGTCAATTGATAGCATTTGGGTTTCCGTGATGATCGTGACCATCTTTAAAAAAGGGGACAAGTCCGACTGCGGCAACTACAGAATAATTTCCCTGTTATCAGCCACATGGACAGTCATCGCTAGAGTCCTCTTCAACCGTCTTCTCCCTGTGGCCGAGGAGCTCCTCCCGCAGTCGCAGTGCCGATTTAGTCCCCCACGGGCACAACGGACATGGGTTTTGCAGCGCGACAGCTGCAGTAAAAATGCAGAGAACAGTGCCAGCCCTTATACATGGCCTTCTTTGACCTTAGAAAAACATTTGACACTGTCATGCGCAAGGGTCTATGGATCGTCCTCCTCCGTTTCGGATACCGGCAAAAGTTTGTCACCATGCTCCGCCTGCTCCACGACGACATGCAGGCCGTGATCTTTACCAATGGATCCATTACAGACCCAATCCACGTCCGGACCGGGGTCAAACAGGGCTACATCATCGTCCTAACCCTCTTCTCAATCTTCCTCGCTGCCTTGCTCCACCTCACAGTCAATAATCTCCCTGCTGGAGTGGAACTAAACTACAGAACCAGTGGGAACCTGTTCAACCTTCGCCATCTCCAGGCCAGGTCCAAGACCACCCCAACCTCTGTCGTCGAGCTACAGTACGCAGACAACGCCTGTGTCTGCGCACATTCAGAGGCCGAACTCCAGGACATAGTCGATGTATTTACTGAGGCATATGAAAGCATGGGCCTTAAGCTAAACATCCGTAAGACAAAGGTCCTCCTCCAGTCTGTCCTCACTGCACAACCCTGCCCCCAGTCATCAAGATCCATGGTGCAGCCCTGGACAACGTGGACCATTTCCCATACCTCGGGAGCCTCTTATCATCAAGAGCAGGCATCGATGACGAGATCCAACATCACCTCCAGTGCACGAGTGCAGCCTTCAGCCGCCTGAAGAAAAGAGTGTTTGAAGACCATGCCCTCAAAACTGCCACCAAGCTCATGGTCTACAGGGCCGTAGTAATACCTGGCCTCCTGTATGGCTCAGAGACATAGACCATGTACAGTAGACACCTCAAATCGCTGGAGAAATACCACCAATGATGTCTCCGCAAGATCCTACAAATCCCCTGGGAGGACAGACGCACCAACATTAGCGTCCTCGACCAGGCCATCATCCCCTGCATTGAAGCACTGACCACACTTGATCAGCTCTGCTGGGCAGGCCACATTGTTCGCATGCCAGACACGAGACTCCCAAAGCAAGCGCTCTACTCGGAACTCCTTCACGGCAAACGAGCCAAACGTGGGCAGAGGAAACGTTACAAGGACACCTTCAAAGCCTCCCTGATAAAATGCAACATCCCCACTGACACTTGGGAGTCCCTGGCCAAAGATCGCCCTAAGTGGAGGAAGCGCATCCGAGAGGGCGCTGAGCACCTCGAGTCTCATCGTCGAGAGCATGCAGAAATCAAGCGTAGGCAGCGGAAAGAGCATGCGGCAAACCAGTCCCACCCACCGCTTCCCTCAACGACTATCTGTCCCACCTGTGACAGAGACTGTGGCTCTCGTATTGGACTGTTCAGTCACCTAAGAACTCATTTTAAGAGTGGAAGCAAGTCTTCCTTGATTCCGAGGGACTGCCTATGATGATGATCAGGTATTGATATTGTACACCAGTTACTGGCTCCAATGTAATTACAATGAGCAAAACTGTTCGGGAAAGGAAAACATTGTCCCAGAATTTAGTCGGGATGACGGTGAACTCTAAGCATTCATTGGCATTCCGCCTTTGAAATTGACAATTCTGAAACAGGCTGCGCTGTGCTCCAGCCCCCGCCCCCGCCACCCGCCCTTCCCTGCACCCCCCACTGTGTCAGCAGTCAGTGAAATCTCGTAAATCATTGAAACTGACAAAAACTTTGGCTCTTCCGAAGTAAGCTGTTAAATTCACCACTAAAAGTTAGACCCAAAGGGATTAGGTGTAACTGGGGTTTAAACAGCATGATTACTGCTAAACAAATGTTAAGGGCCTGGAAAATTAATTTTAATTTTGTGCAGTGTGAAATTTGTCCATTTAACATTTTTTTTTAAGTTTGTGAGGGATAAGGAATAAATGAGGGAGAGCAAAAGGGAGCGAGGTGGGGAGAGGGTCAGGACAGCGCATGAGGTGAGGAAGAGGATAGCTGAGAGGGAAAGTGATATTTATGAAACCTTGAATATTGTTAATTGAACACTAGATGACCCCCTGAAAGGAGTAAACATATTGTAGCAATTGCACTCCAAGATCTCTCTTGTATTGCTATGGTTATTCTTTGACGAAATGTTCTAGAGGGTCTGAAAAGAAAATAATTGGTTATTATCACATGAATACGAGTGGTTAGTTGGACATAACAAAAATCACTTACAACATAATTGCCACAGAAGCAGGAGGATGGGGAGGTGAAGTGCTGGCAGCAGCCATATTAATTTGCTAGCGCAAACTGTGTGCAGAGCCCGCCAGTGATTCATATAAGCAATGACATTACAATCTTTTTTAAGTAACATTTATTTCTTTATAATAATTTACATTCTATGATTAGCGAAGTAGTGACAGCTAACTGACCAGATATCCGAGGAAACTGGAATTCATCTTCAGTGACCACTTATCAGTCAATGGCAGTCATTACTCACTGCTTCAGTGATTAACACACACAAATTAGTACTTGTAAATGTTACTGTTGCCAGCAATCCACCTTTCCACCCTCCTGCTTTTGTGCCAGTCACCTTGCAAATGATTCAATTTGGATCTAGCTTCTTTTGGGCCTAGTTCAAATAAGGAGATCCTAGTGATAAGTGGCAGCTAAACCATCCTATTTGTTTTATTGATTTGGCTTCCATTTACCACTACAAACAAGAAGGCCTCTAGCTTCATGACAAACAGAAACATCTTTTTTTGTGGAATAATATCAGGGCTCCAATGTTCCATGATTCTACGGCCATGGGAAATGCTGCAAGACATCTTCCTTATTATGGAATTTCTCAATGGCCCGGAATTTGGGGTCAGCAGCGAAGCAAAGACATTAACTGCTAGTCCCGAAGTATGCTCCGCACAAGGATCTCGCAATCCCTGTGTCGAGAAGTTCGGCTTTTCCAACCTTGAATTCAATTCAATGGAGGTTAATGGGAATCCCTTGTTCGAACCGCCGTGATGTCAACAGGCTGCCTAAGCAGCCAATCAAAAGGCAGAATTCAGCAAACAAGGAAGTGAGTAAGCCATTAAAATTCTAACTTTTTAAAATAGTTAGAAACATAGAAAATAGGTGCAGGAGTAGGCCATTCAGTCCTTCGAGCCTGCACCACCATTCAATAAGATCATGTACCCCTTTCCTGCTTTCTCTTCATACTCCTTGATCCCTTTAACCATAAGGGCCATATCTAACTCTCACTTGAATATATCCAATGAACTGGCATCAATAATTCTCTGCGGTAGGGAATTCCACAGGTTAACAACTCTGAGTGAAGAAGTTTCTCCTCATCTCAGTCCTAAATGGCTTACCCCTTATCCTTAGACTACGTCCCCTGGTTCTGGACTTCCGCAACATCGGGAACATTCTTCCTGCATCTAACCTTTCCAGTCACATCAGAATTTTATATGTTTCTATGAGATCCCCTCTCATCCTTCTAAACTCCAGTGAATACAGACCCAGTTGATCCAGTCTCTCCTCATATGTCAGTCCTGCCATCCCGAGAATCAATCTGGTGAACCTTCGCTGCACTCCCTCAATAGCAAGAACGTCCTTTCTCAGATTAGGAGACCAAAACTAAACACAATATTCCAGGTGAGGCCTCACCAAGGCCCTGTACAACTGCAATAAGACCTCCTTGCTCCTATACTCAAATCCCCTAGCTATAAAGGCCAACATACAAACATACCACAGAGAAAGCAAAAGAAAGATTGAGGCTCTCACAAGGGGGAAAGACAAACCTGACCTCCACAGTTCAGGTCTTTTCCCTTCTCTTATGTGCGAGCTTGTTCACTAAGTCCTCTTGAGATGTTGCATGTTTAAGAATAAATACAGTGATGCACAAGTATGCATCCTATAGCCCACCATGTATAACATTGACTGAACCTACAGCTGGACTGCGTTGTAAGAATTTGCTACGTAAAGCTCCTTTAAAATTTAAATTGTAATGTGCAGCTTGCATTTGTGCACTGCTGCAATGTGGCCATGCATGGTAAGCATTCAAAGGGCCACATTGTTGTATGAGTATTTTGGATAGAGCAGCAGTAAGGAGAAACACTTTGTCACATGCAAACATGGGTGAACTACTTGTTGACGGAAAAACCATGTCAGCTATCTCCTGCTGTTGGCCCACTCTTTTCTGGGCCGAGTGCCCTTCATTGCCACAGAGAACAGCCCACCTTTTCTTCGAATCATCCAGCATGACTTCAAGTGCAGCATCTGTGAATCTGGGCTTACATGAATGAAGAACCCCCATTTTCCAGGAACTTTGCAGCTCTGAACCCTTTCCATTATGTTGTGGGCAAGAATCCTGGCCGTTAAATGACCAGCTAAGCCCTTTAAGTTACTTTCAGCTAGGTTCAATGTGCAAGCACACCCTCAGGTAAGAAAAGAGAAGCAGGAAACAAAAATATACTAATGTCATTTGCTATCTCCTGAGCCTATCTAATAGATGCCTGCCAATCCCAAGAATAAAATATTACTTGACAGCCTTTTGTGTGGCACTTTATTAAAGACTTTTTGAAAATCAAGATATGCAAAGCTGCCACCAACTTTGTGAACTCTTCAAAATAATTAAAATGTTGGTAAGTCAGGACTTTCATTTCCAAAAGCCATCTTGGCATTCCATAATCACCTTTGCTCTTTCCAAATAAGTATTCTCTAATAATCCTTCTAGAAACTTGCTTATTGCTGAAATCAAACCAGCTGGCCTATAATTTCCCAGTTCTAATTTATTATCATTCTTAAACATAGGCACCATGTGGGGCTCCCTCCAGTCCATGGGAGCAATCCCAAACCTCAATGTCCTGTTAACTATTTGAGCCACCAACCCCCATTTATCACAGCCCCCATTTATTTTAGTACTCTAGGGTGAACACCATCAGGGCTAACAGCACAATCTGCTTTAAGAACCCTGGGCTAGATTTTCCACTTCACATCGCCCATTTATGGCTTATATATGGCCCAAAACAGACCACTGTAGCCCATTTTGAGCAAAAAGTGGAAATTAGGCCCAAAATATCGCCCGAAAACAGGTGCCTAAGTTTCCACTTTGATCGCCGAGATGATCGCCGAAATTATAGCCCACACAAGGCCCATTCCAAGTTTCAGCACCTAGCATGCACTTCACTGGGCCGATGTAAGGCCCAAAACAGTGCTGAGAAATAGTTGCTTTTTCTGGGCCTAAGAGAAGGAAAATGGGCACTACAGATGCCATTTTGATTTCAATGGAAGGGTAGAGGATTAGTTGTGATTTAATTAGAGAGCTATTTGTACTCAGAATAATGAGACAGAGAATATAAATAAGTATTATTACATTATTTTTATTAAATAGGTTCTACATAGTATAATTTACTGAGAGCTGTAAGTTTTCATATAGTTATCATTACGTTTGGTTTTATATAATTAGGTTTTATATAATAGAATTTAATGAGGATGAGAGCTGTAATTTTTCATATAGGTATTATTACGTTGTTTTAGAGAATAGGTTTTATATAATAGATTTTATTAGAAGGTTTTATATATATTTTATATATTGAATTTAGTAAAAAGCTTTTACATAGTGAAGTTATTTACTGATATTGTTGGTGCCTATCAAACTGAGTGGTAAACAGCATATAGGGTACAGAGAGTGCAGAGTACAATGATTAGATATTGTTACTGTACGCACATTGCCCTCAAAGCACCATGAAATAACGCAGAGGTCTTTCATAACAGAAAAGGGTTCCACTCGCTAAATGTAGACATTTCCGATGTTGATTTACAGTTAGGGTGAATCAAAATACTTTCAATTGCTTGGGGTGTCCTTTAGGTCGTGCCTGCAATGGCCTATCATCAGAACTTATGCTTATTTTATAAAGTTTAGTGCTACTGAAGTGTTACTAAAGTACTCGTATATTAATAGACTGCTCAGATATGGAATAACATCTGGATAGTTGATAACTAACTAAGAGAGAAGACACACACAATTTATTGAATTAAAGAATGTTTTTTTTAATCAACAAAAACACAAATAAAAATTTAAAAACTATCCCTCCAACCCCCGGTCCCCCGCACCAACACACCCTTTCCTCAAATACACAAAAATCTTAACAGTTAACAATTAACAATTTACAATTAACCTTTAACAACTAACAAAAGTAACAAAACAGGAACAAGAACAATTGAACAAACATTGTGAAAAAACGTCCCCTCCCTACCTGCGGCCACGTTTCCCTCCAGGTCCAGTCCCACCCCGTGTTCGAACCCCACCCGCCCGTTTTGGTCTATGCAGACCGACACCAAGGCGTCGTGTAGAGTGGGATGGCAAGACTTCCTGCCGTGGTGGAGGTGATGGAGTGGAAGCAGAAGCCTGAACTCCACTTCCGAGTCAGGAGGAACTGTGTCCTCCGTACTCGCTTGCGTGCTCGGGGTCTCACTGCGAGCAGACACGACACCTTGGGGTGCAATGCCGTGTCCAGCCAGCAACGCATGCCATAGGGCATTAATTGCAGCTGTCTGCTGCCAAATGGCCTCCAAGGTCTCCTGTGCCTGCTTGGAAGACCAATTGGAGAAGTTCGTGCAAAACTCGCTCCGGGATGCTGGAAACTGGCTCCAGTTCGCGGAGAACTGGCTCCAGTTCACAGAGAATCCCACGAACCCCTGGATAAGGTCGCGGCCAATCGCGACCATCTCCCTGCACAGGGAAATCAAGCTCTCTGTTTGGCCCTCCATGGTAGGCGATTGCTCGCCATGCTGACCGGACCTCCGTGGGGTCGGCATTTGTAAAATGACGTGCCTTGGCATCGCCACCTGCACACCGCTTGGTCCCGGTGCTTCTTCCATCTCAATCAAAATGGCCGCAGGTTGTTCCCCCCCCCAACAAAAAAAATCTCATCATCCTGCTCCTCCTCCTGCTCCTCCTCCTCGTCCTCCACAGTCTCAACCTTCTGCGAACTGCTTGAGGGGTCTATCACATTCTCTGCTACTGAGCACTGCTCAACGGACACTTCATGTTAGAAAGATGAATGAAATTTCTAAACAACTCATAACAATATATATCAATATATTTCAATATTTCAATATCTCAATATAACCCAAAACATTGCAATACTTTGCAAAACCACATATGCACAAGGGTTCATCAGGTTAACATGGCCTCATTCGTAGATCAGACTACATCTAAATAATGAATTATAATTGCATAACAAATGCGTAACTACATATTTCTCGTATGTATTTAGTAATGTTTGACACATTGCACATTTCCCATTACTCACCAGACTCACGAGTCGTGACCGAATGGCTTTCAGGCCCCACCAAGGCCACCGCAAGCTCCTCATATGCATTTAGTGTGTGCACCGTCATGGAGCCGCCACCCATCCTCCTTTGCTCTGCACGGTTGCTACTGATCTTTTTCTGTAAATGATAATTTAACATTGCACGGCATAAGCTACTGTACTTGACAATAAACATTGAAGACTGATTTAAATGTTCAATTATTACATAACATCATAGTGCATATGAATAATTTTTAATATTATTCTAATTATAAATAGCAAGTAAATAATACATATGTACGATTTTAAATATATTTTAAATATTAAAATGCAACTTACTCTGGTAGGTGCATATGAATAATTTTAAATACTATAACATGCAACTTAGTATTAGGGTGAATAAATGTAATTGGTAATGTAATTTTTTTTTAAATTTAATGTAGTTTTTAACTTAATGTTATTACTTCACATTATAAATAAAAAACATTGAGGATTTTGTTTGCAATTTATAAACATCAAGTAAATAATACATAATAATTTATAAACATGAAGTAAATAATACATATGTGTGCTTTTAAATATGACTTTTAAATATGTTTTAAAGACATATCTAAAATCCAACTTACTCTGGCAGCTGCCAGCAGGCTGTTCCATCTCTTGCGGCACTGGTCACCCATCCGCACCTCATTGGATGCCGATGTAATCACATCGGCAATCTCCAGCCAGATCCGTCGATAGGCACAGGGTGGAGGTTTCCCAAGGCCACCCCATGTCAAGTCCTCCCACCTTGTGGAAACAACATTTACAAGGGCCTCGTTCTCCTCCTCACTAAAGGCTTTTGCCCTTTGCCTCTCCATCTCCCTTCTATTTGGTGTTTCCATTCTTGAATTTTAAATCAAATTAGCAAAATACAAATTTCTTCCTCGATGACTCTCTCCTTCTCTCCTTCTCTCTCTCCCGCTCGCTCCAACCCTCCCTGTCCTTCGGAGCATAAGCGATGACCCATGAACTCTCCAGACGCGGCAAAAAAAATCAACCCAAATAAAAACATCCCACACATGCGCACAATATCGTTGCTAGGGAAGCTTTTTTTTTGGACTTCTGTTTCACTTCCTCTTTTTTTGGGTGATCATGAGATCGCTGAGAAATCAGATCGCCCATTTGACATCGCTGGGGTAAGGCCGAGTGGAAAATCGCAAAAAAAAATTGCCTTATGCCGGCGATCAGCATGGGCGATACATCACACATCGCTGGAATAAGGCCCATTTTTAGGGGCCGTGCCACCTAGTGGAAAGTCTAACCCCCCTATCTTAGCAAGTACTCTTTCTGTATTTGACAAATTCAATTTTAGCATCACCTCTATCTCAGTGATAAATACTTTCTTTTGGAGATTGTCAAACAAAATTATCTGTCATTATAATCATATAGAGGAAATCTCCCAAAAATCTACTATTTTTTACTCTTGGCGCTGCAAGACAGTGATGGATCACACTTCAGTTTGGAGTAATGGAAAGATTACTATATGTCGCCAAATAGTGAATTTTAAAATTCCTGAGCTAATAGCTGACGGATAGATCAACATACCTTGAATTTTCTCATTATATGCCTTGACTGAAGTGAAATAGCAGTCAATTATACATGCTGGTTGCAATGTTTGTCAAAGCAGAGTGAACCTATAATCGCTTAGACTTAGAATGCATTGGTTATTGCCATTTTCAAAAGCTGTACCTGCAATAGAAAATATTTAAGAAACAAAATAATGGGGCAGAAATCCCTCTGGGAGTATTCCCGCAGGCAACTGCCTCCTCGTTGGATATTTTTTACAGAAGTACCTGGTGGTCTAGGAGGCGCCCTGGATTCCGCTGGGGAGGCCTTCTCCTCCCGCGCTGCGAAACACGCTCCCACTCAGAGGGTTCCGATGCAGAAGATGCAGTCACGTGTGACTGCTCAGCCAATCAGGTTGGTAGTTCACAGGTTCCCATTAATAGCACTTAGACATGCGTAACTATGAGTTCTTAGTGCTATTAATGGGGGATAAAAACAAACACACACTAATAAAAAATAAAACAGACCTCACATAATTAAAATTAATTGAAATTAAAGTTAATAAATGCCTTAGAAAAAAAACAATATATTTCTGATTTTTTTTAAGTTTTGTAATTCCAGTTAAAAATAAACTTTCCTTAGTGGCCAGAGTTTTTAACAATATGTGTTTATTTTATTTTATTTTATTTTGTTTATGTGTGTTTCAAAACATTTGCGCTTGTAAAAGTAGGCTATGCGCCAGCTTTTTCAGGCGCAAGATTTTTGAGGACATTTGCCGGGCAAGATATGCGTAAATCCCGCAATCTTGCCCGTACAAATGTCCTTGCTCCCGATCTGTCATCTTTGCTCCTGAGCTGGCTACAATCTGTCAAGCCAGATCAGAAAAGCCGGTTTTCAGCGCATGCGCATTGCGCATTGAAAACCGGCTTTTCCAATGCCTTCCTGGGTCCGTAGAAACTTCGGATAGGCCCGGGACATCGGAATTTCTACTTCAATGCTACCAAATATATGACAGATGAACAATTTACAGATTCCAATTAGAACTGTCCAGCTATAATTTTCCAGATTGAGCTTTGTAATTCTGTGTGTTCAGTGCTTAAATTCAACACCAAAAACATTTTCCTTCCCAACATGACTATAAATGGTCGAAATTGCAGAGCTTGGCTAGTGGTGAGTGAAGATTGGAGAATGTTATACCCTTAGCACTTATGTATGCCAAGGCTCCTCGTCAGAATCAGCACTTAGCAATTTCAGCCGTTAACCGTCACAAACTAAAAAGTAAAAGATTGATTCAGGGGAAAAGAAAGTTATTGATGTGGCCAATGTTTCTATTTCGTAGGAGCATTGTCTGATGAGGAACTTTATAATGGGACTACCAAACACTATTAGAAAACACAAATTCACTGTACTATTACTTTTAGAACTGATATACCACAGTGACAAAGAATTCAATACTCACATAATTATTTAATGTCAAGGTATTGTCCAATGTGTAAAGATATTGTAAAAAAAACTATGTAAATGGACAAACTACAGGGAATCCAGAAATATTTAATTTTTAAATAATTCAATATTTGTGCTGATATCTAAGTTGTCTTTCAAATAGCCTTTCAAAAAGGCTTGGATTACTGTACATTGCCAAAAAACATTCGGAAGCATAGATACGGGGAGAACTTCCCATTTTGTTAATGACATCTTGAAAGTCCTGTTGTAGCAAAGGACAGTGAGCAGGTAGTGAAAGAGTGGAAGCTGACTAAATGGAAGTCACCAAGAAATGAATGTGCAAGAATTTTTCAGGAGTAGCAAAGTAAATGTAACCAAACGTGGACAGATTATTGCTATTGGTGGTAAGCATATAGCATGTAAGATACTCTGTTCACATATACATATACATATAAGATTAGGATTTGGTTTAATCCCATATGATTAAGGTTTTTGCTTTCTTTTTAACTTGTGATTTTGTACTGTTACTAGAAATAATTAAATGGTTAAGCTGTTCATTCACAGGATGCTTTAGGGTTTGATATATCAGTTTGCAATTTAGTGGACTGTGCTTTTTATTTTCTGCTGAGGTGCAGGATGTGTGATTCGAGCTGTTGACTTCTTTTTGTTAATATGTTGGGAAATGAGATAGCCAAGGTAGCAATAGCAAACAGGACAATGGACCTAGACGCTAAACATGTTAACATCTGGTGTTTTGACAAAAATTACCTCAATTCTGGGGGTTATGTTCATAACAACAGTAATCAGGACATATAGAGGCCTATAAAGATCTTCGGCTAGAAATTGCATAGCGCCTCATTTGGGGAGATAACTTTTGCGGGAGCGCAAAAGTATCGCTGGGTGCTACCCAATTCTAGTGGATGCAAACTTCTGGTTTAGCGCTCCAGGAGGGAAGTGGAGTGCTAAATCAAGCACTACCACTTCCCTTGGAGTGCTAAACAAGGCAAGAGGGCGCTTGCGGCAGAGCCCTGCAAAATGTTCAGTGCAATGCTGCTAGTATAAGAGGCTCCTTCCCTCCCTTAAAGAGAAAGGCCATTGCTGCAGGCTCTACAAGATCTGAGATCTGTGACGATCGGCCCCAAGCACTCTAACAGAATGCAGGGCCGGCCAACCGCGACAGTAGAAAAATAGAAAAAAATGCACAGAGGTTGAAAAAAAAATTAGCGCCTCATCATCATAGGCAGTCCCTCGAAATTGAGGACAACTTGCTTCCACTCTAAAAGTGAGTTCTTAGGTGACTGAACAGTCCAATATGGGAATTACAGTCCCTGTCACAGGTGGGACAGACAGTCGTTGAAGGATAGGGTGGGTGGGACTGGTTTGCCGCACGCTCCTTCCGTTGCCTGCGCCTGTTTTCTGCACGTGCTTGGCGACGAGACTTGAGGTGCTCAATGCCCTACTGGATGCGCATCTTCCACTTAGGGCAGTCTTTGGCCAGGGACTCCCAGGTTTCGATGGGAATGTTGCATTTTATCATGGAGGCCTTGAGAGTGTCCTTGAAACATTTCCTCTGCCCATCTTGGGCTCGCTTACCGTGTAAGAGTTCCAAGTAGAGCGCTTGCTTTGGGACACTTGTGTCAGGCATGCGAACAATGTGGCCCGCCAACGGAGCTGGTCGAGCGTGGTCAGTGCTTCGATACTGGGGTTGTTGGCCTGATCGAGGACGCTAACGTTGGTGCGTCTGTCCTCCCAGGGGATTTTCAGGATCTTGCGGAGACATCGTTGGTGGTATTTCTCCAGCGATTTGAGGTGTCTACTGTATATGGTCCACGTCTCTGAGCCATACAGGAGGGCACAGATTTGAGGGCCTGATCTTCGGAACACTTTTTTCCTCAAGCGGCCAAAGGCTGCACGCGCACTGGAGGTGGTGTTGAACCTCATTGTTGATGTCTGCCCTTGCTGATAATAGGCTCCCGAGGTATGGAAAGTGGTCCACGTTGTCCAGGGCCACGCTGTGAATCTTGATGACTGGGGGGCAGTGCTGTGTAGTGGTGGTGGGGTCAGGTTGATGGAGGACCTTTGTCTTACGGATGTTTAGTGTAAGGTTCATGCTTTTGTACGCCTCAGTGAAGATGTTGACTATGACTTGAAGTTCAGTATCTGAATGTGCGCAGACGCAAGCATCGTCAGCATATTGTAGTTCGACGAGAGGTTGGGATGGTCTTGGATCTGGCCTTGAGAGGTCAAAGGTTGAACAGGTTCCCACTGGTTCTGTAGTTTAGTTCCACTCCAGCGGGGAGCTTATTGAGTGTGAGGTGGAGCATTGCAGCGAGGAAGATTCAGAAAAGGGTTGGCGCGATGACGCAGCCCTGTTTGACCTCGGTCCGGATGTGGATTGGGTCTGTGATGGATCCATTGATCAGGATCACAGCTACATCACTGGCAAGCCCTTTAACTACCACTCCCCAAGCAACCGGCTGACCTTACATGGCCTTTTGCAGCTGCCAGTGTTGGCGCCCAGTGATTCTACAGGGGCAGAAAGCGAAGTTAGCATCCGGGGCGCTACACACTGGATGACATCACAATCTTTGGGGCGCAGGAGATTGTAGAATTAGGGTTTAATGCTGCTGCTAAGCTGCAGAGGAAGTTTGTTGGTACTCTCACTGTGCCTGGTCAGATAGCTGGTAGCGCGCAAAGGTGAACAATTCCACCCCCCCCCCCCCCGCCCCTGAACTTTCCTTCATAATTTGTAGAGAGACATAGAAAGGTTTGATAAAGGTTACATTTCTACCCAGAGGAAAAGCAGGGTAATTGCATTTATTTCTCTGTATGACCCCTGCGTAGAGACGCTGAGGGTAATTTTAACCTCCAAAAATGGGTGGGTTTGGATCAGGCTTGATGTTAAAATGTAAAAAAAATCTCAACCTCAAAACCAGCCCAGCTCGAACTGCCCACTTTCGGTTTTAACAGGAACCAGGCCGGAGGGCAGGTGACCAGCCCACTCCCAGAAGGTGGGTCGCTCATTTAAATGTTTTGATGAGACAGTGTGCCTCAGATTTTATCTCTCTTCCAGCTTTAAGACTGGCTGGCCGGGTTTCCTAGGCCTCAGGAAACCTGGCAGCTCAAGGAGGTGAGGACTGCTGCAAAGGAGAGGTAAGTGGTTTACCAGGAAGAGTAGGTGTGCTTCTCCTCAGGCCCCCACAAGCAAATCTGTTTCCCACTCCAGTCATCGAAAACCCCCGCCCCCGCAATCGGAACCTCCAGTCCTGGTCTCTGAACACCCTCACCCGCAATCTGAGCCCGAGCGGACGCCCTCACGAATCACTGCACCTCCGTGATCACTGCCACCCCTACCATCATCAAACTGTCCCTCCCCCCTGGAATCGGACCCCAACCCCCACGATCACCAACCCATCTGACCCCCCAATCTCTCTCCGACCCTCCCGCAACCCTCCAAACCACGCTTGTGAACTCTAGCCCGAGCTCCTGGTCTGTGGCCCCTTCTGGAGTGTTCCCTGCCCGACAGGGGCCAAGCCTGTCAATCAGGCTTTGAGATGGGGAACTTGTGGGAAAAAAACAGACAACTGGGTCCAGCACCACGCCCGATCTCTGTGTGGCTATCCCTCCCAATAAATATCGGGGCCATTGATTGTGTTAAAGATTTACGTTGCAACCAGATTTGGTCAGATTCGAAGCCTCTTAAAAACAAGAACTTGTAATTTGTACACCTTTGGGGAGGCATTGCATGAAACATGTACATGAATTTTAACCATCTTTACATATGCTTTCATGCTAATCCTTTTCATGTGTTACTGAAGTTGTTTCTGCTATCAATATGCCCCACCAAACTAACACTGCCACCAGAATCTATATATAAAAGGGATGGAGGCTGACCACAAGGATGCCATCTATGATGCCGTTATTCTTTTTGAACACTTCCACCTCCTAAATGCTTTGTGCTTTGTCTTGTTGATGCTGCCTTTCCACAGGGAAAATAATGAAGGTGTTTGTCCTTGCAATATTGGGGCTAATAATGAGTGTCGGCTGTGCCTGCGCCCAGCTGAGTTGACTTCACCTAGTAATGCAAAGTCAGCTCTTTTAACTATTTGTGCGACACTTCTAGAACATAGCACATGATCCATTGGCCCACCATAGGGGCTGGTTCTCCCAGGTCAAGCTTGAAGCTCCAACATGTTTATTCAATAGAAAATAGGTTTGTGGCACAACTTTCCGAGGAGGAAGAAAGGAAGGGCATCCAAAGCTAAAGCTCGCTGAATGACTAAAGATAGAGATTAAAATAAAACAGAAAAAGGAGGCTTAAGATAAATGTCATCATCATAATGCAGTAGAAAATCAAGCAGCATGCAGAAATGGAGAGGAGAACTGAAAAAGGAAAATAGAGGGGCAAAGCGAATGTATAAGAGAAGACAAGCAGGTCAAGAGAGAAAAGCGAGGCAGTCCCTCGAAATCGAGGAAGGCTTGCTTCCATTCCAAAAGTGAGTTCTCAGGTGACTGAACAGTCCAAATCGGGAATTACAGTCTCTGTCACAGGTGGGACAGACAGTCGTTGGAGGAAAGGGTGGGTGGGCGTCTGGTTTGCCGCACGCTCCTTCTGCTGTCTGCACTTGCTTTCTGCATGCTCTCGGCGACGAGACTCGAGGTGCTCAGCGCCCTCCCAGATGCTCTTCCCCCACTTAGGGAAGTTTTCGCCAGGGACTCCCAGGTGTTGGTAGGGATGTTGCATTTTACTTGAAACATTTCCTCTGCCCACCTGGGGCTCGCTTGCTGTGTAGGAGTTCCGAGTAGAGCGCTTGCTTTGGGAGTCTCGTGTCAGGCATGTGAGCAATGTGGCCTGCCCAACGGACCTGGTTGAGTGTGGTCAGTGCTTCGATGCTGGGGATGTTGGCCTGATCGAGAACATTGACATTGGTGCATCTATCCTCCCAGGAGATTTGCAGGATCTTGCGGAGGCATCATTGGTGGTATTTCTCCAGCAATTTGAGGTGTCTACTGTATATAGTCCATGTCTCTGAGCCATACAGGAGGACGGGTATCACTACAGCCCTGTAGACCATAAGCTTGGTGCCAGATTTGAGGGCCTGATCTTTGAACACTCCTTTTCTCAAGCAGCCGAAGGCTGCGCTGGCGCACTGGAGGCGGTGTTGAACCTAGCGGGTAACATAAAAGAGAACACAAAAGTATTTTCTAAATATATGAATAGTAAAATGATAGTCAAAGCAATGGTGGGACCAATTAAGAACCAAAAAGGAGATCTTCTAATGGAGGCAGAGGGCATGGTTAAGTACTAAATGAGCAGTATTCACAAAAAAAATGATGCTACTAAAGTCACAGTAAAGGTGGAGGTAGTAGAATAATTGGATAGGATAAAAAAAGATAGAGGAGCTACTTAAAAGACTGGCCGTGCTCAAAGTAGAAAAATCACCCCATCTGGATGGGATGCATCCTAGGTTACTGAAAGAAGTAAGGGTGGAAAATAGCGGAAGCTCGAGCCACAATCTTTCAATTCTCCTTGGATATGGGAGTGGTATCAGAGGACTGGTGCGTTGCAAATGTTACACCCCTGTCCAAAAAAGGGAAAGTGATAATTCTGGAAACTACAGGCCAGTCAGCTTAACGTTCGTGGGGTGGCAAAACTTTTAGAGTCAGTAGTCCAGGACAAAATTAATTGTCACTTGAAAAGACATGGGTTGATAAATGATAACCAGAACGAATTTGTTCAAGTCAAATCATGTCTGACAAACTTTGGTGTTCTCTGATGAAGTAATGGAATGAGTAGTATAGTTGATGCAGTGTATCTGGACTTTCAAAAGGCATTTAATAAATTACCACGAAATAGACTTGTTAGCAAAATTGAAGGCCATGGGAGTAAAGGGGCGATGGTGGCATGGATTCAAAATTGGCTAAAGGACAGAAAGCAGAGAGAGTAGTGGTGAACGGTTGTTTTTCAGATTGGAGGGAAGTAGTCAGTGGTGTTCCCCAGAGGTTGAAAACAGGAGTACTACTCTTTTTGATATATATATTAATGACCTGGACTTGCATATTGCAGGGCATAGTTTCATTGTTTGCAGATGAAACTCAGAAATGTAATAAACAGTGAGGAAGACAGCTGCAGACAACAACAACTTGTATATAGCGCCTTTAACATAGTGAAACATCCCAAGGCGCTTTGCAGGAGTATTAAGATTAAAAAATTGACACCGAGCCGCATAAGTAGAAATTAGCACAGGTAACTAAAAGCTTGGTCAGAGAGATATGTTTTAAGGAGCATCTTCAAGGAGGAAAGAGAGGTAGAGTGGCAGAGAGGTTTAGGCAGGAAGTTCCAGAGTTTGGGGCCTCGGCAACAGAAGGCCCGGCCACAAATGGTTGAGCGATTATAATCAGGGATGCTCAAGAGAGCAGAATTAGAGGAGTTGTGCGGCTGGAAGAGATTATAGAGATAGGGAGGGGCGAGGCCATGGAGGGATTTGAAAGTAAGGATGAGAATTTTGCTTAACCGGAAGCCAATGTAGGTCAGCGAGCACAGGGGTGATGGGTGAACGGGACTTGGTGCGAGTTAGGACACGGGCAGTCGAGTTTTGGATCACTTCTAGTTTATGTAGGGCTGAATGTGGCAGGCCAGTCAGGACTGCGTTGGAATAGTCAAGTCTAGAGAAAACAAAGGCATGGATTTCAGGGTCAAATATGACACCAAGGTTGTGAACGGTCTGGTTCAGCCTCAGACAGAAGTTGGGAGAGGGATGGAGTCAATGGCTATGAAACGGAGTTTGTGGCAGGGACCGAAAACAATGGCTTTCGTCTTCCCAATATTCAATTGGAGAAAATTACTGCTCATCCAGAACTGGATGTCGGGCAAGCGGTTTGACAATCTAGAGACCGTGGAGGAATCAGGAGAAGTGATAGTGAGGTAGAGCTGGGTGTCATCAGCGTACATGTGGAAACTGACGCTATGTTTTCGTCAAAGGCACGTAATGGACTTGTTGGCAAAATTGAAGCCCATGGAATTAAAGGGACAGTGGCGGTGTGGATTCAAAAATTGGCTAAGGAGCAACATGTCACCAAGGGGCAATATGTAGATGAGAAATTGGAGAGGGCCAAGGATAGATCCTTGGGGGACACCAGAAATAACGATGCGGCGGTAGGAAGAGAAATCATTGCAGGTGATTCTCTGGCTACGATTAGATAGATAAGAATGGAACCAGGCAAGTACAGTCCCACCCAGCTGGACGACAGTGGAGAGGCGTTGGAGAAGGATAGAGTGGTCAACTGTGTCAAAAGCTGTAGACAAGTCAAGAAGCATGAGGGATTTGTCACAGTCACAAAGGATGTCATTTGTGACTTTGATGAGAGCCGTTTCGGTACTATGGCAGGCGCAGAAGTTGGAGTGGAGGGATTCAAACATGGAATTGCGGGAAAGGTGGGCATGGATTTGGCAGGCAACAAAACGTTCAAGGAC
Organism: Pristiophorus japonicus; assembly: GCF_044704955.1. Classification (NCBI taxonomy): domain Eukaryota; kingdom Metazoa; phylum Chordata; class Chondrichthyes; family Pristiophoridae; genus Pristiophorus; species Pristiophorus japonicus. Next base: position 419,379,552 of record NC_091977.1, read on the forward strand.
TTTGGAGAGGAAAGGGAGGTTGGAGATGGGGCAGTAGTTTGCAAGGATGGAGGAGTCGAGGGTCGTTTTTTTTGAGGAGAGGGGTGATGACGGCAGATTTGAGGGAGAGGGGGACAGAACCTTTGGAGAGAGAACCGTTAACGATGTCAGCTAACATGGGAGCCAGAGAAGAAAGTTGAGTGGAAATAGGTTTTTGGTGGAAATAGGTTCACGGGAACAGGAAGTGTGTCTCATGGACAGGATGAGCTCGGAAAGTTCAAGAGGGGAGATCGGAGAGAAACTGGAGAAAGATTTGAGGTCAGAGCTAGGGGAAGGAAGGGAAGAGGCAGAGGCGGCCGAATGGATGGTCTCAATCTTAGAGACAAAGAAGTCCACGAGCTCCTCACACTTATTGTCGGAGGTAAGGGTGGAGACTGGGGAGAGGGGTTTAAAAAGATAGCAGCAGTCTTCAGGAGGACACAGACAGACTGGTGAAATGGGCAGAAACATGGCAGATGAGATTTAATGCAGAGGAGTGTGAAGTGATGCATTTTGGGAGGATAAATGAGGAGAGGCAACATGAACTAAATAGTACAATTTTAAAGGGGGTGCACGAACAGTGCGAACTGGGGCTTTACGTACACAAGTGTTTGAAGATGGCAGGGCGAATTGGGAAGGCTGTTAAAAAAGCAGATGGGATCCTTGCCTTTATAAATAGAGGCATTGAATACAAAATCAAGGATGTTATGCTAAATCTTTATAAATCACTGGTTATTATGGCTGGAGTATTGTGTCCAAATCTGGGCACCACAACAGAAAGGATATCAGTGACTTGGGGACATTGCAGGGGAAGTTTACGAGAATGTTTCCAGGGATGAGGGACTTAAGTTATGTGAAGAGATTAGAGAAGTTGGGATTGTTCTCTTCAGAGCAGGGAAGGTTAAGGGGAGATTTAATAGAGGTGTATAAAATTTTGAGGGGTTTTGGTAGAGTAGATAGGGAGAAACTGGTTCCACTGCCAGGAGGGTCATTAACCAAATAACTCAGATTTAAGGTAATTGGCAAAGCAACCAGACGCAGCGAGTTTTCATGATCGGGAATGCGCGTTTTCATGATCGGGAATGCGCTGCCCGAAAGGGTGATGGAAGCAGATTCAATAGCAACTTTCAAAAGGGAATTAGATATTGATGTACCCCGCCCCCGCTCCATGCCCGTACTGCACTTTTTTGACAGACATGCAACAAACCCCACCCCTGTCAAGCTTCACCGTCCCTCCCGGCCCGAATCATTCCATCTACGTAATGCCGAGAAGCAGAACCTGAGACTCCGATTTTCACCACCCGCCTCCCCCCCCGCCCCCCCAGCGGGCTTGGGACTGAGAGCGGCTGGCTTGGGGCTGAGAGTGGTGGGCCTGGGGCCCACAGCAGCGGCGGCAAGCAGAGAAGCGGTTGAGGGCTGAGAGAGAGAGAGAGAGAGATGCTGGGGGGAGAGAGCGAGAGAGAGAGAGAGAGAGGCTGTGGAGAGAGGCTGGGAGGAGAGAGAGAGAGGCTGAGGGGAGAGGGGGTGGGAGAGAGGCTGGGGGAGGGGGGAAAAAGAGAGTGGTTGAGGGGAGAGAGAGAGGCTGGTGGGGGCGGGGGGGGAGAGAGGGAGAGAGAGAAAGGCTGGGGAGAGGGAGAGAGAGAGAGAGAGAGAGAGGCTGGGGGGGGAGAGCGAGAGAGAGAGAGAGAGAGAGGCTGTGGAGAGAGGCTGGGGGGAGAGAGAGAGAGGCTGAGGGGGAAAAGGGAGGGAGAGAGTCTGGGGGAGGGGGGAAAAAGAGAGTGGTTGAGGGGAGAGAGAGATGCTGGTGGGGGCGGGGGGGAGAGAGGGAGAGAGAGAGAAAGGCTGGGGAGAGGGAGGGAGAGAGAGAGAGAGAGGCTGGGGGGGGAGGGGGAGGGAGAGAGGCTGGGGAGGGGGGAAAAAGAGAGCAGTTGAGGGGAGAGAGAGAGGCTGGCGGGGGGGGGAAGAGAGGGAGAGAGAGAAAGGCTGGGGAGAGAGAGAGAGAGAGAGAGGCTGGGTGGAGAGAGAGGCTGGGGAGAGGGAGAGGCTGGGTAGAGAGAGCGAGAGAGGCTGGGGAGAGAGGGAGGGAGGGGGAGAGAGAGAGAGAGAGAAAGAGGCTGGGGAAGAGAGGCTGGGGTGGGGAGAGAGAGAGAGAGAGAGAGAGGCTGAGGGTGTCATGTTTGTAACCTTCACATAACTGTAACCCTTATGTAACAACACTGTACACTGTATACACCTGAGTAATGCACACCTTGACCACAGGGGGTGAACTTGTGGGAGACACTCCTCAAATATTCATCCAGGTATATAAGGGGAGGTCCCATGCAGGGTCAGCACTTTTTGGTCCTGGGAATAAAGGTTCAGGTCACGTAGTGGCATTGTCTGCAGTACATGCCTCGTGTGATTCTATAGTAGATGTAAGGACACTATATTTGGCAATGAGAAACGGGAATCGACGACCCACGAGGATGGCCACCGGTAGCACAGAGGAACGGTACTGTGTTGGTGAGGACTGGGACGATTTCGTTGAGAGGCTCCAGCAGAGCTTTGTCATGAAGGACTGGCTGGGAGAGGAAGCGGCTGGCAAGCGGAGGGCGCATCTACTGACCAGTTGTGGATCCAAGACTTATGCACTGATGAAAGACCTGCTCGCGCCCGAGAAGCCGGCGGACAAGTCTTTTGAAGAGCTCAGCACTCTGATCGGTGAGCACCTCAAACCGGTGAGCAGTATACACATGGCCCGGCACCGGTTCTACACACACCGGCATCGGGAGGGACAAAGCATATCGGATTTCGTTGCGGACCTTCGACGTTTGGCTAGCCTCTAAGTTCACAGATGCCTGCAGGGGGCGATGTTAAGGGATTTCTTCATTGAGGGCATTGATCGAGCGGGGATTTTCAGGAAGCTTATTGAGACCAAGGACTTGACTTTGGAAAGGGCAACGTTGATAGCTCAGATCTTCATGGCAGGGGAAGAGGAGACCAAGATAATTTACGTGCGCAGCCCTGGTTCCGACGTGGCGATGGACCAGGGAGTTAACATTGTAAATGAGATTCAGAACCCCGCAGGCAGGCAAGGGCAATTCGACACCGCCCAGGCAGCAACAGACTCTAGGGTGGGCCAGCAACAGAGACAATGGCAGGGGGATCAGCAATTCACGTCATCACAAGTGACAATGCGTCCCGGGATGGGACCATTGACACTCACCAACAGAGTGCTCAGGAGTAACAAAGAGACAATCAGAGAGGAATGCCTGTTAACAGTTCCTTTGTTCACAACAATCTCAGCTCATGCTGGAGGTGCAGTGGCAAACATGCTGCGAGAACCTGTAGGTTTCAGCAATTTATCTGCAGAATCTGTAACTTCAGTGGACATCTGGCCAGAATGTGCAGAAAGCCCGTAGCGAGGCTAATTTACGAGGCAGAGGAACCAGACAAGGGGCCTGCAAGGCTGCTAAGCGAGGGCATAATTTCGCCTGTTGAATTCAGTGACTGGGCATGCCCCATCATTCCTCTCCTTAAAGCGGATGGCTCGGTCAGGATTTGTGGCGACTACAAGGCCACCATCAACCGAGTCTCACTACAGGACCAATACCCGCTTCCGAGAGCGGAGGATCTTTTTGCCACGCTGGCAGGTGGCAAGCTGTTCACCAAGTTGGACCTCACTTCAGCCTACATGACTCAGGAACTGGCTGAAGAATCCAAGCTTCTGACCACCATCACTATGCACAAGGGGCTATTAGTTTACAACAGGTGTCTGTTTGGCATTCGTTCAGCGGCCGCTATCTTCCAGAAGAACATGGAAAGCTTGCTTAAATCCATCCCTGGAACAATCGTATTCCAAGATGACATCCTAATCACGGGTTGAGACACCGAGGAACACCTCCACAACCTGGAGGAGGTGCTACGCCGACTGGACCGGGTAGGCTTGCGACTAAAGAAGTCCAAGTGTGTGTTTTTGGCCCCAGAGGTCGAGTTTTTGGCCAGGAGGGTTGCCGCAGATGGGATTTGGCCTACCGAATCCAAAACGGAGGCGATCCGTCGTGCGCCCAGGCTCGGCAACATATCAGAGTTGCGGTCATTTCTGGGACTATTGAACTACTTCGGGAACTTTCTGCTGAACTTAAGCACATTGCTGGAGCCGCTGCACGTGCTCCTGTGTAAGGGTTGTGAATGGTTTTGGGGGGACTGTCAAGAACGGGCGCGGAATCTGCTTTGTTCTAACAAGCTGTTGACCTTGTACAACCCCTGTAAGAAACTGGTTTTAACGTGTGATGCATCATTCTATGGGGTTGGGTGCGTATTGCAGCAGAGTAATGATGAGGGCCAACTCCAACCTGTGGCTTCTGCCTCCAGGTCGCTCTCCCAGGCAGAACGGGGATATGGGATGGTTGAAAAGGAAGCACTCGCATGTGTCTACGGGGTGAAAAAGATGCACCAGTACCTTTTCGGCAGAAGGTTCGAGTTAGAAACGGACTACAAACCGTTGACATCCCTGCTGTCCGACAGCAAGGCTGTCAATGCCAATGCGTCAGCTTGCTTACAGTGGTGGGCCCTCACGCTGGCTGCGTATACGGCACCGGCCAGGCACCGAAAATTGCGCTAACGCGCTCAGCAGGCTCCCACTGGCGACCACTGAGGGGGCGTCGGAGCAAAGCGCGGAGATGGTCATGGCCGTTGAGGCTTTCGACACCGCAGGCTCCCTCATCACAGCCCGCCAGATCAAAATCTGGACCAACAGAGATCCCCTCCTATCCCTGATAAAGAAATGTGTCCTGACTGGGGATTGGGCGCCCGCACACGGAGCATGCCCCGAGGAGGTCAGGGCGTTTCACAGGCGGATGCATGAGCTCTCCATCCAAGCCGACTGCCAGCTATGGGGCAGCTGGGTAGTCATGCCCCAGAAAGGAAGGGAAGCATTCATCAGGGAACTCCACAGCGAGCACCCAGGCATCGTGCTAATGAAGGCCATTGCCTGGTCACATGTATGGTGGCCGGGAATTGACTCAGACCTGGAACACTGGGTTCGCAGGTGCACAATATGTGCTCAGCTGGGAAATACCCCCAGGGAGGCCCCCCTCAGCCCGTGGCCCTGACCCACCAGGCCATGGTCACCTATTCACGTAGACTACGTGGGCCCGTTCATGGGAAAAATGTTCCTGATTGTTGTTGATGCGAACTCGAAATGGATCGAGTGCATCATATTGAATTTGTGCACAACATCCACCACCGTGGAGAGTCTGCGTACGGTCTTTGTGACCCATGGCTTGCCGGACATCCTGGTTAGCGACAGCGGCCCATGTTTCACTAGCTATGAATTCCAGGAGTTTATGTCTGGTAATGGTATCAAACACATCAGGACAGCGCCGTTCAAGCCAGCTTCCAATGGCCAGGCGAAACGTGCGGTTCAAATCATAAAACAGGGCATGCTCCGGATTCAAGGACCCTCCCTTCAGTACCGCCTATCGCGCCTCCTGCTGGCCTATAGGTCCCGACCGCATTCGCTCACGAGGGTCCCGCCCGCGGAACTACTCATGGAATGTACACTAAAAACTCGGCTGTCCCTCATTCATCCAGTCTTGTCAGACATTGTTGAGGGCAAGCGCCAGTCCCAAAATGAGTGCCACGACCGTAACTCAAAGGAGAGAGGGATAGAAATCGATGATCCTGTATTTGGGCTGTGGGGCCCAAGTGGCTCGAGGGTACTGTAATTGGTAAAGAGGGGAATAGGGTCATAGTGGTCAGACTCAACAATGGGCAGATATGCCGCAAACATCTGGACCAAGTAAAGAAAAGGTTCAGCATGGACACTGAGGAACCTGAGGAAGATCATGAGATGTCATCCACACCACTGCCAGTGAACGAGCAACAAGGACATTCACCAGCATGCACAGTCCCTGCGGCCAGCCCGGACAGGCCGGAATCACCTCAGGTGACAAAGACGCATACCAAGGCCCAACCACCAGAGCCCCAACTGCGGCGCTCCACGAGAGAGCGTCGACCGCCTGAAAGACTCAATCTTTGAACCAAAGACATTGGGGGGAGGTGATATCATGTTTGTAACCTTCACATAACTGTAACCCTTATGTAACAACACTGTACACTGTATACACCTGAGTAATGCACACCTTGATCACGGGGGGTGAACTTGTGGGAGACACTCCTCACCTGGACATCCAGGTATATAAAGGGAGGTCCCACGCAGGGTCATCACTTCTTGGTCCTGGGAATAAAGGTTCAGGTCACATAGTGACTTTGTCTGCAGTAAATGCCTTGTGTTATTCTTTCGTAGGTGTAAGGACACTACAGGGGGAGAGGGAGGTGGGGAGAGAGAGGCTGGGGGGTAGAGAGAGAGAGGCTGGGTGGAGAGAGAGGGTGGGGGGGAGAGAGACTGAGAGCGAGAGAGAGCGAGAGAGAGAGAGAGAGAGAGAGAGAGAGAAAGGCTGGGGGGGGAAGAGAGAAATAGGCTGGGGAGGGGGAGAGAGAGAGAGCAAGAGGCTGGGGAGAGAGAGAGAGAGGCTGGGGGAGAGTGAGAGGCTAGGAGGAGAGAGGCTGGGTGGAGAGAGTAGCTGGTTGGGGGGTAGAGAGAGAGGTAGAGAGAGAGAGAGGGGCTGGGGGGAGAGAGAGAGAGAGAGAGAGGGGCTGGGGGGAGAGAGAGAGAGAGAGAGAGAGAGAGGGGCTGGGGGGAGAGAGAGAGGCTGGGGGGAGAGAGAGAGAGAGGTGCTGGGAGGAGAGAGAGAGAGAGGCTGGGGGGAGAGAGTGAGAGAGAGAGGGGCTGGGGGGAGAGAGAGAGAGAGAGAGAGAGAGGGGCTGGGGGGAGAGAGAGAGAGAGAGGGGTTGGGGGGAGAGAGAGAGAGAGAGGCTGGGGGGAGAGAGTGAGAGAGAGAGGAGCTGGGGGGAGAGAGAGAGAGAGTGATGGGGGAGAGGGTGAGGGGTAGAGCGCGCGAGAGGCCGGGGCTGGAGAGCGCGAGAGGCCGGGGCTGGAGAGCGCGAGAGGGTGGGGCTGGAGACCGTGAGAGGCCGGGGCTGGAGAGCGCGAGAGGCCGGGGCTGGAGAGCGTGAGAGGCCGGGGCTGGAGAGCGCGAGAGGCCGGGGCTGGAGAGCGCGAGAGGCCGGGGCTGGAGAGCGTGAGAGGCCGGGGCTGGAGAGTGCGAGAGGCCGGGGCTGGAGAGCGCGAGAGGGTGGGGCTGGAGAGCGCGAGAGGCCGGGGCTGGAGAGCGCGAGAGGTTGGGGCTGGAGAGCGCGAGAGGTCGGGGCTGGAGAGCGTGAGAGGCCGGGGCTGGAGAGCGGGAGAGGTTGGGGCTGGAGAGCGCAAGAGGTCGGGGCTGGAGAGCGTGAGAGGCCGGGAGGATTGCGAGTGAGTGAGAGAAAGAGGCTGGGGGAGAGAGAGAGAGGCTGGGGAGAGAGAGAGAGACTTGGTTAAGGCACATTGGCTGGGGGAGGCATGCACTTTGGCTGGGGAAGGCATGCACTTGGACTGGGATAAGGCACTTTGGTTGGCCCTTGCTGTCTTCTTTTTTTTTATTTTCAAAATATACTTTATTCATATAAAAATTTGTACAGTACATTCAAAAGCAGTTCAGTACTTTTAGCTGCGGTCAGCAATCCCATACAGTTCCGTTCGATACATTTGCTTGCTTTTCAGTTCAAGTACAATTCGGTACAAAAAGCCCTTGCTGTCTTCTGGGGAGCTCTGTCCTGTATCGCTTCAGGAACTCAAAGTGGATCGAGTTACAAGTTGCAAAGTCAGTGAGACCTTGGGATGGGCGGTTCCAGATACACAATCCTGTGAAACGTCAGGGTGTGGCTTATCCTCCAAGGGGACCAATCATAAACAAAGGGTGGAGCATGGCAGCCATTTTGCAATACAAATAAGCACGTCCATTAGATATACACTTGAAAAGAAATAATTTGCAGGGTTATGGGGAAAGTATGGTGGAGTGAGACTAATTGGATAGCTTTTTTCAAAGTGCTGACACAGGTATGATGGACCAAATGGCCTCCTTCTGTGCTGGATGATTCTATGGCCAGGATTTTAGCCTGGAGGCAGGTTCTGTGCTGAGGGGGAGTGGGGGCGGGGGGAGCTATTGTGAAGTCGGGAAACCCGGAAGAATGGGATTCCCGAATATCCTGCAGAATTTAACTGCAGGGCTGCTTTAAATATTTTTCTATTGGGTTCCCATCCACAGGCTGCCTGATTGACAGGCTGCAGGTCATTCAGGTTGGAAGCCTGCTTCACAAGGCCGAAATGTATTGGAGATTGAGAGAGATCGTGGGGGATGGCGGGGTCTGGATTGCAGGGGGGTTATGGTGGTCCGGGTGATGCTGATCGCAGGGGCGACATTCTGGTGGTGATCTCGGGGAATCCTGATTGCGGGAGGGGGATCTGATCATGGTCCGGGTTAGCGTCTGATGGTTGTTGGGGGAGCGCAATGGTGGTCGGGTGGGTGGATGAGGCATGGTTCCAATGGTGGGGCAGGGGAAGCAGACAGTGCGCAGGCGTGAGTTTTACTAGGCAGCTTATTTCGTCCCACAAGCAGTGCTGTAAAGGCACTTACCGCATGGATTCAGCCTTTCTCACCTTCTTTAAGCTGCCGGGTTTCTCAAGGTCTGGGAAACCCGTCCGTCTGTGGTTAAAAATAAAGTCACTGTTAAAATGAAGCCAGGCAGCCTCATTATATTATTTAATTGACCTGCCTGCTTCCCACGGGTGGGCTTGTCGCCCGTCCCTTGCCCAGCTTTGTTAAAGTCAGAAGTGGGTTGGTTTGTTTCCTGTTTCAGTAACGACCCAACCCATCTGTTTTGGGGAATTAAGATTCAGCCTTATGATTCTACCCTTTTGCTTGATTGGACTTTGTGGACCAAAGAAGTGAGATGGAGGATAAAAAGTTGGCCCCATTGGAAGGAAAGGACCACCCAGGAGAAGCAAGTTAATTATTTTTAAAAGGCTTTCCTTAAAGCGCCTTTTCCAATCAATCACTAGGTATCTCGAGCACTCTCAGGACCCCCTAATTGCTATAAAGGATTAGGATCATCATTAGTCTTGCACACAGTTTGTGTGCAGGCCCCCAACTCCTTATGAGCATCTGTAGGATTCACAAAATTCTGGGACCCTCTACTCAATGGACATGTGTCTGGGCTTTTGGAGGAGAAATGTGGACAGAAATATCTCACTATTAGGCGCCTTTGGACTAAACTAGGACCTTTTAAATTGAGTTTGGACATTTTCAATTGTATGCTGGGTCTGCATAGGGAAATGGGATCCTTATAGGGCTGCTAATCCACCTGGGAGGCAGGCCCCAGGGAGACATTAGCAGTCTAACAAAAGCCCACTTACCAGGGACCCAGAAACATACATATTTTAATCGTTCTTAAAACGGCTATACAGAAAAATCCTGGCATCAGCAAAACACACAATGGACAGTATCAAGACCTGATTACATTCTAACAACACCATTCGAAAACCCCATCAACACCTTTGGGAATCTTGTATCATGCTAGTGCTCAATCAGCCCACCAAAATTCTCACAAAGGGATCACATTAGAGTTGATCAGCCGCCAAAATCGCACAAAAGCAGTCATCAAAAATCAATTGTGCACCCGAGTTTTGGCGCGAAAGTTTAAGCAGCCTCTCAGGTATAACTGGGGGCCTTGCTGGTAGCTTGGGTCGTAACCTTTAGGCTGAGGAAACACTTTTGAAGAAACGTACCCGAGAACACTCTGGAAAAGCACTTGGACTCTGGGCTCTTTGACTCTGGCTTTGAAACATCTAACTTGCCACATGAGATTACCGCAGCACCACAAGAAGAACCTAACAAGAAGCCTCAGAGTCACTGGAAAACCAACAATCATCCAGCGCTGACTCAAAGAAAAACTTATTTACCTTCAAAACGTCGACCAGTGCTAATAACGAAGACACCGCAACCAGCCAAAGAATCCACAAGATTGAGGAGAGAGAAAGCAGTGTGCAGCTGGTCTAAACTGTGGAGAAATCCTTTGGTGAGCATAGTCCCTGCAATTTCAGAGCCTAACTTAGTTAGTGTAGTGGTGGGAGGCATTTTTTTTCACTGCATAACCTCTGTACCCGTTGCGTATAGGTTTTCCCCCTTTTTTTCTGTACATTTTGTTATATGCTATTGTTAATTAGTGTGGAGTGCTCTTTTCCAAATAAAATATTTGTTCTTCACCCAGAGAGTGGTGAACCTGTGGAATTCTCTACCACAGAAAGTTGTTGAGGCCAATTCACTAAATATATTCAAAAAGGAGTTAGATGTAGTCCTTACTACTAGGGGGATCAAGGGGTATGGCGAGAAAGCAGGAATGGGGTACTGACTGAAGTTGCATGTTCAGCCATGAACTCATTGAATGGTGGTGCAGGCTCGAAGGGCCGAATGGCCTACTCCTGCACCTATTTTCTATGTTTCTATGTTTCTTGCACCAAACAGTTGTCTGTCTACATCTATCACATCCCCTAAATAATTCCAAGCCCGAGAACGAGCGAGTGGGACGATTCGAATCGCCATGGTCAGAAAAGGCTGACAAACCCACCACCTCCTACACATCGTAAGCCTGAGGTATGTGATAATACGAGAACTCCATGCCCAAGGCACTTCAGCAATTCAGGCATTTTACATTAGTTTATCAGCTCCCAAAGTACTTGTCACTTGCGACTATGGAAAGCAGACTGACTGTATTGATATATTTCCCTTGCAATGGCTTGGAAGGATCTGGTTGCATAAATGCTTAACCTAGTGGTGACCTTCACAGGTATGATTGTTCTCAAAGTTGTCTGCAGGTCAACCTGCAGGTCCACTGTCAGAAATAAATAAATCTCCACCATCATGGAGATTCTTCCATGTTATAGCTGGATCTTTGAAGGCAATAAGCACTACTAGGAATTGAATTACTCTCACACCTAGTGCAGTGTCTGAGTATTACAGTTGTCCATCAGTCAGGGAAAGTAACTTTTGTCTATTCCAAGCTTGTTAATTTACCATTTCAAATAGTTTGATTCTTTTTGATACCTGATAGTAACTGAAATTGCGATCTTGTCTAGGTGGTTGAAAGTTAAACAACAAGTGAATTACCCTATCAAAGAACTTATAATAGGAATTAACTTGGAAACCAAAGGCTGTTAGGTCCTCAAGTCACATCCTCAGTTGTCAATACAGCGCGGAAGGAATCACTTAGGGCAGAATCTTAACTCCCTAGAACAGATGGGTTGTGGTCGGGTCAGAGGTTAAAATCAAAAAAATCTGAAACAGGATCCCAACCCACTTCGAACCCGTCCACTTTTGGTTTTAATGGAGGCAGGATGAGGGGCGGGCGACCATTTTAACAGACATTCTGTTTTTAACTCATGTCGGTTGGGTTTCTCAGGCATCAGGAAATCCGGCAGTTGAAAGGAAGCGAAAAGGGCTGAATCCATGAGCTAAGTACCTTTAGAGTACTGTTGGTTGGCTAGGAGGAGCAGGAATGTTTCTTCCCAGCCCAACAAGCTTCCTAGTAAACTTCCCCGCCTGCAATCTGTCTGCTCCTCCCAAACACCACTGGACTTCCTGACCACCCTAGGAGCACCCCCTCCACCCGACCACCATCAGACCCTGCCCAACCACCATTGGGCCCCCACAACCACCATTGGACCTCCCCCCCGCCATCCCGTGATCGGACCGCCCAGCGATCTGGAACCGGCTCCGCGATTGAGACCCCCCTCCCTGATCGGGACACCCCCCCTGCCCCCCCAGGATCTTTCCCACTCCCCACTAGACCAACTGCTTTCCTCAGCTGTGGTCTTGTGCTGTATACATTCCCATCCAACAGACTTCCAGCCTGTCTGACTGGGCAGGAAGCTGACCTCAAAACATTTAAAGGAGCTTTGCAGTTAAAAACTCGTTCTTCCAGGTTCCCGACCTCAAAACAGTTCTCCTCACGGAATGCGCCTCCAGGATAAAATCCAGGCCGTGGACACTATTTTACTCCCTGAAATTTTATACAATCACATTCTGCCTTCATCACAAATGTGCTCTACACTATAAAATACCACTTGGGAAATCACAAGAACTTTCAAAATTGAACCATTTGAATGTAAAATTATCAGTCAGGGAAAACAATGCTTAATGTCATTCTAAATTATATCATTTTTAATTTTTCCTATAATCAACATTTGTTTATACCTTATTTTATTTATTTTGTTGTTTAGTGGTTTTATGATCAACAGTGTGAAAAGTGGATTCATTTTATTAAATTGTGACGCAAATTTTAAATATCATAAGTTTAGATATATGAACATTTACTTGTGTTTTTCACTAATCCTTGATACTTTACTTTCAAGCAATTGGTGAGGAGTATTGTCGAAGCAGATCATTTGGTATAGAAGCCCAAAAAACTGCTGCTACCTGAAATATGCAATACATCCACTCATTCAACACATATTGATTTTCTTGCAGAAAAGGGCATTGGGACATCAGGGCACAGCTATTGAAACCTCTCACTCCCTTCAGGGAGGTCTTAATGGAGGTTTCAACTTTGCTTGCCACCTACATGCCTGAGGGCTTTCTTGCAAGTGTGACCGATGCTGCATGGCATTCTGCTTATGAGCCTATAATTGTATAAATAAAAAGCATGTTCATTTCCTCCTTCTTGTACATCATCCATGTCAGATATAACCTCCAGTCCCCCTTGGCCTGCATCACGAGAGGGAAGTGGAGCAGAGGCAGCAAAGAAGAGGACAAGCTGCTCACAGAGGGAGGAGCAGGAGGGGGAGAAGGGCTCTTGCCCACCTCGGGTTTTCCGAGAGCAATTCTCCTACCTCAATCTGAGCCAGGAGGAGTGTCTCAGGTGTCTGGGCTTTACAAAGGAGGTGGTCACAGAACTCTGCCACCACTTGTAACCAGAGCCTCACTACAAGGTAAAGACAGCGCTGCCAGTGGCTGTGGAGGTGAATTTCCTCACGTCAGGATCCTTCCAGGCTGGTGCACGTGACATCTGTAACATCATGCAGTTCACTGTTCACTGCTGCATAAGAGAGGTGACAGAAGCTCCTATACCAGGAGTGGGGAGTTCATTGTCTTTTCTCTGATCAGAGAGAAGCAGACAGAGCATACATATGGCTTTGCTAGGATAGTGGACTTCCCTATGATGCAGGGTGCCATTGACTGCATGCACATGGCTTTGCGGGCATTGTAGAAAAATGCTGAGATGTAGCAGAACCGCAAAGGTTACCACTTGCTAAATGTGCAGTAGGTGTGTGACCATGCTCAGCATATCATGATGGTGATTGCCCAGTATCCTGGCAGCAGTCGTGATGCTTTTATTCTGCGCCAGTCCACTGCTTCCTCAGTCTTTGATTCAACAACACAAACCAGAGGGTGGCTACTGGTCAACAAGGGTGATCCCTAGCTCATGACTTTGTACCGCAACCCAACCACACACGGGCAGCATGCGTACAATGAGAGCCATGCTGTCACACAAAACATCATAGAGCAGACCATTGGCATCCTTAAACAATGCTTCTTCTGCCTGGACTGCCCTGGAGGAGCCCTGTAGTACTTACCGGAGCACCTGTCAAGATTCGTCATGAATTGCTGTATCTTCCACATCCTGGTCATTTAGAGAGCACAGCCCTTGCCACAAGGGAGCAGGAGGAGAGGAGATGGAGGAGGAGGAAGAGGAGGAGGCAGAAGAAAGGAAGGAGGCAATTCAGACAAGCCCTTTCTAGCCAGGATATCCAGGATCGGATCATCTGCCAGTGAACACAATCCCAAATTTCCATTCAACATTAGTCCCACACCTTACCTTCCCTCTGTTAATGACCATCACAGCGTCATCTTGGCCACAATGCTGAATTAAAAGCCACCACAAAGCAACGTGACTGTTGCTGGAAAAATGCAGGGAACAGCGCCAGCCCTTATACATGGCCTTCTTCGACCTTACAAAGTCCTTTGACACTGTCGAATGTGAGGGTCTATGGGGCGTCCTCCTCCGTTTCAGATGCCCCTAAAAATTCGTCACCATCCTCTGCCTGCTCCATGACGACAAGCAGGCCGTGATCCTTACCAACAGATCCATTACAGACCCAATCCACATCCGGACCGGGGTCAAACAGGGCTGCATCATCGCTCCAACCCTCTTCTCAATCTTCCTCGTTGCCATGCTCCACCTCACAGTCAACAAGCTCCCCGCTGGAGTGGAACTAAACGACAGAACCAGTGGAAACCTGTTCTACCTTCGCCGTCTCCAGGCCAGCTCCAAGACCACCCCAACCTCAGTCGTCGAGCTATAGTACGCGGATTATGCCTGCGTCTGCACACATACAGAGGCTGAACTCCAGGACATAGTCGACATAATTACTGAAGCATACGAAAGTATGGGCCTTACACTAAACATCTGTAAGACAAAGGTCCTCCACCAGTCTGTCCTTGCCGCACAGCACTGCCCCCCAGTCATCAAGATCCACAGCGCAGCCCTAGACAACGTGGACCATTTCCCATACCTCGGGATTGTCTTATCAACAAGAGCAGGCATTGACGACAAGATTCAACACCGCCGCCAGTGCACCCTCTTGTATGGCTCAGAGACATGGACCATGTACAGCAGACACCTCAAGTCGCTGGAGAAATACCACCAACGATGTCTCCGCAAGATCCTACAAATCCACTGGGAGGACAGACGCACCAACATTAGCGTCCTCGACCAGGCCAACATCCCCAGCATTGAAGCACTGACCACACTTGATCAATTCCGCTGGGCAGGCCACATTGTCCGAATACCAGACACAAGACTCCCAAAGCAAGCGCTCTACTCGGAACTCCTTCATGGCAAATGAGGCAAAGGTGGACAAAGGAAACGTTACAAGGACACCTTCAAAGCCACCCTGATAAAGTGCAACATCCTTACCGACACCTGGGAGTCCCTGGCCAAAGACCGCCCTAAGTGGAGGAAGTGCATCCGGGAGGGTGCTGAGCACCTTGAGTCTCATCACCGAGAGCATGCAGAAATCAAGCGCAGGTAGTGGAAAGAGCGTGCGGCAAATCTGTTCCACCCTCCCTTACCATCAACGACTATCTGTCCCACTTGTGACAGGGATTGTGGCTCTTGTATTGGACTGTTCAGCCACCTAAGAACTCATTTTAAGAGTGGAAGCAAGTCTTAATCGATTCCGAGGGACTGCGTATGATGATGATGATTATTGGTCCTAAAATTCAGTAGCATGTACCTGCACTTTCCCAATATGCTGTAACTGCACTGCAAGAGTGCATTTGTAAAATTAGCTCTTAGAATTCTGAGGATGTCACGTTGAAGCTGTATCGTGCTCTGATCAGATTACAACTTGAGTATTGCATTTTGTTCTGGTCACCAAGTCACTTGAAATAGCCCTGGAACAGCAGAGAAGGGTCACGAGGCTAATTCTTGTGTCAGCGTACGTAGAAAAGCTTTAGTCTTGAAAGGAGGTGAATCAAGTGGGGTGGTGTGGGCGGGAGTGTGGATGGCTTATACAGATATAAAAGTTATTAAGTAAGACATAAAAAGTTCATCAAGAGCACTATTTGAAATTAAACCATTACTGTAGGCAAAGGGGACATAGGTATAAATTAGAACTGATCACTTCATCATGAAGATAGTGATTAATGGCTGCCAGATTGAATGATGGAGACAAAAAATTAAAGGAAGCAAGGCTGCATCAAAAAGGTAAGTCTAAAAAGCTTACCTGAATGTGAAGCCAAATAGTGCAATCCTGCAACTTTCGGCTCCACAGTAGTCTTGAAGACTGTTGTGGCCCTCACTTGGACTCCTCCAAATCACCTCCCACCCTCTCCCAGGACTTACCCGAGGGCTGGTGCCAGGAAAACAGCCGGCCTCAATTAGTCCTCATGGAACAGGCGCAAACACCCAATTGGTTTCTGCAGCTTGCTGGTAATCTGCTGATTAGGCCCGAGGCCCAATTTCGGGTGAGCCTTAGACCTCCAGTTTCTGGCAGGTGCCCTCAGCATGCTGCCTATTTCAAGTAAGAAAATGGGACAAAACAAATTTTCACACCATGGTCTTAGATCAGCCAACTGTTATGCAACCTACCCTATTTTTCTTTCCATTGAACAGAAAAGAAAATTGGGCATGGTGTATTCCAGTGGCTGATCAGATTCCCCCCAGTTTTATGCCCCATACCAAAGTTGAAAGTTACTCGCAAAAGGTCTTTCTGCGATGTCTAATCCGTCACTAACTTTTTGGGCTTGAATTTCATCATCTTTCCACCCATTAACTGCCAAATTACTACCGAAATACCGCCAGCGGTAAATTCATCACTGATTACCACCGAAATACCACCAATTTAATAATTTACTGCCGAAATAACAGCAAAATACCACCCCGGCGGTAAATTCATTAGTAATTATCTGCCGGCGGTAAAAAATATTGCCAACCTTATTTTTTTAACTGTTTTTATGACGTCAATTGGTGTGCAACTCCAAAATACTGCCGAAAATCACCGCCGGAGATAAATTCGTCAATAGCACCATTTTTATCACCGGCCTAAAATACTGCTGTGAAAACTATAATCTTACCTGCTCGGGCCCAGCGGTAATGGCGCCATTTTAAAAAACGGAGCTGCAGCTTATTCCATATGAGAGAAGGCTTGAGATTTACACCGTTAGCATTATGACAGCTTTATGTGAGTTCAGAGTTCGATTTTAAGGCTATTAGAGGCTTTTTGAGGCTATTTGAGTACATTGGAGGATATTTGAGGACATTTAAAATAATGAGGCCTATAATATCTCTGCCAATGTTGCTGACTAGTTATCTTATGCAGAATAGAGCTGGATGGTGGTTTATTTTAAGAGTATTATGAGCCTAATCAAAAAACCTGCAAACTTATGAGGAGGAAGCCTTACCCCCAATGACTTTTCAGGGAGAAGCTCTCATATCTGCACCTTTCTGAGGTACTGTGCGTTAGAAGGCTACGCTTTCGAGAAGAGGTGGTCACAGAGATATGCTAGGTCCTAAAGGCGGACCTGCAGCCCATCAACACCAACAGGACTGCACTGACCATCGATGTCAAGATGACTGCAGCACTTGCCTTCTTTGCCTCCAGCTGGGGACATATGCTGCATCTCGCAGCACGCTGCACTTCACTGCATTCGCCAGGTGACTGCTGCACTGTACGCATACAGGATGGACTTTATAAACTTCCCAATGACAAGGGAGGTTCAGAATGAGGAGGCTGTAGGTTCTGCATGAATTGCTGGCTTCCCCAAGATTCAGGGTGCCATTGACTGTACGCACATTGCTCTGCGAGCATCTTTACATAATCTCGAGGTTTACCGAAACTGAAAGGGATTCCACTCGCTGAACGTACAGATCGTCTGCGACCATACGCATCGCATCATGGCAGTAAATGCCCAGCTTTCAGGGAGCATCCATGATGCTTTCATCTTGCGTGAGAGGTGTCTCTGACCTGTTTACGCGTCTGCCACAAGGTCACAGCTGGATGCTGGGGTACAAAGGTTACGGTCTCGCCACCTGGCTCTATGACCCCCCCTCAGGAACCCTCAGACAGAGGCTAAGCATCGGTACAATGACAGCCATATAGTCACACGCAATATCGTCAAAATGCTGATTGCAGTACTCAAGCAGCACTTTCGATGCCTGGACCACTCAGGAAGCTGCCTGCAATACCCCCCTCAGCAGGTCGCTCAGTTCATTGTGGTGTGCTACATGCTGCACAACTCAGCCATCCTGAGGGGACAGGAATTGCCACTCTGGACTGCAGGACTACCTCAGGAGAGAGGGGAGGAGGAAGAGGAGGAGGAGGGGAAGGAGGATGAGGAGCCTGGCGATGAACCCATGTCACCACCTCTACCGCCACCACCGCAGGGGAGACCTTGTGGAGCTTTCACCTCTGCGAAAGTCTTACGTCAGCAGCTCATAAATCAACGCTTTGGTTGAACAGTGAGAGTTACATTTCACCTTTGCCTGCCCGCTGTATCCCACCATGTTGACTATTACCCCTCTTATTCTAAAAGTGAGACACTGTACAAGAATGGTTAAGTTGAACAAAATGATTTATAAAAAATATTAAATGTAAAACTTGAAAATATTGAAAACGTTTTAAATAAATAATTCTTGCAATTAAAATATTTTTTGTAAATTCATCAATAACAATAATATAAAACACAACAACAAGCAACAAGCAGTAACAACATCATCATCGTCATCATAGGCAGTCCCTCGGAATCGAGGAAGACTTGCTTCCACTATTAAAATGAGTCCTTAGGTGGCTGAACAGTCCAATACGAGAACCACAGTCCCTGTCACAGGTGGGACAGATAGTCATTGGGTGGGACAGGTTTGCCTCATGCTTTTTCCGCTGCTTGCGCTTGATTTCTGCATGCTCTCGGCGATGAGACTCGAGCTGCTCAGTGCCCTCTCGGATGCACTTCCTCCACTTAGGGCAGTCTTTGGTCAGGTGTCAGTGGAAATGTTGCACTTTATCAGGAAGGCTTTGAAGGTGTCCTTGTAACGTTTCCTCTGCCCACCTTTGGCTCGTTTGCCGTGAAGGAGTTCTGAGTAGAGCGCTTGCTTTGGGAGTCTTGTGTCTGGCATACGAACTATGTGGCCTGCCCAGCAGAGCTGATCAAGTGTGGTCAGTGCTTCAATGCTGGGGATGTTGGCCTGGTCGAGGACGCTAATGTTGGTACGTCTGTCCTCCCAGCGGATTTGTAAGATCTTGCGGAAACATCGTTGGTGGTATTTCTCCAGCGACTTGAGGTGTCTACTGTACATGATCCATGTCTCTGAGCCATACAGGAGGGCGGGTATTACAACAGCCCTGTAGACCATGAGCTTGGTGGCAGTTTTGAGGGCCTGGTCCTCAAACACTGTTTTCCTCAGGCAGCCGAAGGCTGCACTGGCGCACTGGGGGTGGTGTTGAATCTCATTGTCAATGTCTGCTCTTGTTGATAAGAGGCTCCCAAGATATGGGAAATGGTCCATGGTGTCCAGGGCCGCGCCGTGGATCTTGATGACTGGGGGGCAGTGCTGTGAGACGAGGACAGGCTGGTGGACCTTTGTCTTATGGATGTTTAGCGTAAGGCCCAATCTTTCGTATGCCTCAGTAAATACGTCGACTATGTCCTGGAGTTCAGCCTCTGTATGTGCGCAGATGCAGGCATCGTCCGCGTACCGTAGCTCGACGACAGAGGTTGGGGTGGTCTTGGACATGGCCTGGAGATGGTGAAGGTAGAACAGGTTCCCACTGGTTCTGTAGTTTAGTTCCACTCCAGGGGAGCTTGTTGACTGTGAGGTGGAGCATGGCAGCGAGGAAGATTGAGAAGAGAGTTGGGGCAATGACGCAGCCTGTTTGACCCCAGTCCGGATGTGGATTGGGTCTGTAATGGGTCCATTGGTAAGGATCATGGCCTGCATGTTGTCGTGGAGCAACTGGAGGATGGTGATGAACTTTTAGGGGCATCCGAAACAGAGGAGGAAGCTCCATAGACACTCACGGTTGACAGTATCAAAGGCCTTTGTAAGGTCGAAGAAGGCCATGTATTAGAGCTGGCGCTGTTCCCTGCATTTTTCCTACAGCTGTCGTGCTGCAAAAATCATGTCCGTTGTTCCCCATAGGGTCGAAATCCGGGAAGAGCTCCTCGGCCACAGGGAGAAGACGGTTGAGGAGGACTCTAGCGACGACTTTCCCAGTGGCTGATAACAGGGAGATTCCTCTGTAATTGCCGCAGTCAGACTTGTCCCCTTTTTTTAAAGATGGTCACGATCACTGCATCTGAGATCTCCCGGCATGCTCTCCTCCCTCCAGATCAGAGAGATGAGGTCATGTATTTGCGGCAACAGTGCCTCTCCTCCATACTTCAGTGTCTCAGTAGGGATTCCATCCGCTCCCATAGCTTTGTTTTTCTTAAGCTGTCTTATGACTTTTTCTACCTCATGCAGTGTTGGAGTTTTACTGAGGTGGTGGCAGGTAGCATGCTGCGAGATGGAGCTGAGAACACTCGAGTCAAAGGCAGAGTCTCAGTTGAGGAGATCTTCGAAGTGCTCCTTCCAGCGGGCCCTGACTGCTTCGGTGCCCTTGATGAGTGTTCCCCCGTTCTTGGCCAGCAGTGGTGGGGCCTTGGGTGTTTGGACCGTAGGTGGCCTTGATGCGATGAAGAATCCTCGCACATCATGGCTGTCGGCCAGCTGCTGTGCTTTCTCCATCCACCACCTGTTCTTTAGGTCCCGGGTTTTTTGTTGGACCTCAGCCTTGAGCCGTCTGTAATGCTGCTTTGCTGCTCCCAAGTTGGGTTGTTGTTCAAGGCTCAGAAATGTCCTGCGCTTGCGATGTATTAACTCTTGGATCTCCTGATCATTCTCATCAAACCAGCCTGGTTGAATGACCGAGCGTCTCTTTGTAGGCACTGGTTATGGAGGCCTGGAGGGCAGACCAAGTGCTGTGGCCATTCTGCATCTTGGGGTCATCAAGGCACTCCAGGTTAGCTGTGAGTTGCTGACTGCATAGGGTTCTCTTAGCTGGGTCTTTAAGTGCCTCGGCATTGAGCTTTTTGCAACACTGCTTCTGCTGCCTCCTCCGCTTTGGGGCTATGTTGATGGCAATGATGGATCGGATTAGGCGGTGATCCATCCAGCTGTCATCAGCCCCTGTCATGGCACAGGTGATGCGCACATCCTTGCGATCCCTGGCTCAGGCGATGACATAGTCGAACAGGTGCCAGTGTTTGGAGCGAGGATGTTGCCACGATGCCTTGTATTTGACCCTCTGGCGGAACAAGGTGTTGGTGATGACAAGTTCATGTTCTAGACATTTTGTCAGGAGTAGGGTACCCTGGAGTTGGCTTTCCCTACCCTCTCTCTGCCAATCATGCCTCCCCCAACCCTGGCGTTGAAGTCACCGAGGAGGATCAGTTTGTCCACAGGACAAAGGCAACAGCCCCCCAACCCCTGCACCTATTTTAACTGCGACCATCTCTCCTTCCTCCAGCATCTCCATCCTCCCTCCGCAAGATAGCCCAGGACCTCTACGAGGTTAAGCTAATTCCATTGTTTCAGTCAACCGGTAAACTCTACGAGTTCCGGCTCATGATGATGTTCAGCGTTGAGAACCGAGGGTTCGCATATGCCAAGTACACCAACTGCTGGTATAGAAACATAGAAACATAGAAAATAGGTGCAGGAGTAGGCCATTCGGCCCTTCTAGCCTGCACCGCCATTCAATGAGTTCATGGCTGAACATTCAACTTCAGTACCCCATTCCTGCTTTCTCGCCATACCCCTTGATCCCCCTAGTAGTAAGGACCTCATCTAACTCCTTTTTGAATATATTTAGTGAATTGGCCTCAACAACTTTCTGTGGTAGAGAATTCCACAGGTTCACCACTCTCTGGGTGAAGAAGTTCCTCCGCATCTCGGTCCTAAATGGCTTACCCCTTATCCTTAGACTGTGACCTCTGGTTCTGGACTTCCCCAACATTGGGAACATTCTTCCTGCAGCTAACCTGTCTAACCCTGTCAGAATTTTAAATGTTTCTATGAGGTCCCCTCTCATTCTTCTGAACTCCAGTGAATACAAGCCCAGTTGATCCAGTCTTTCTTGATAGGTCAGTCCCGCCATCCCGGGAATCAGTCTGGTGAACCTTCGCTGCACTCCCTCAATAGCAAGAATGTCCTTCCTCAGGTTAGGAGACCAAAGCTGTACACAATACTCCAGGTGTGGCCTCACCAATGCCCTGTACAACTGTAGCAACACCTCCCTGCCCCTGTACTCAAATCCCCTTGCTATGAAGGCCAACATGCCATTTGCTTTCTTAACCGCCTGCTGCACCTGCATGCCAACCTTCAATGACTGATGTACCACGACACCCAGGTCTCTTTGCACCTCCCCTTTTCCTAATCTGTCACCATTCAGATAATAGTCTGTCTCTCTGTTTTTACCACCAAAGTGGATAACCTCACATTTATCAACATTATACTTCATCTGCCATGCATTTGCCCACTCACCTAACCTATCCAAGTCGCTCTGCAGCCTCACAACATCCTCCTCGCAGCTCACACTGCCACCCAACTTAGTGTCATCCGCAAATTTGGAGATACTACATTTAATCCCCTCATCTAAATCATTAATGTATAGTGTAAACAGCTGGGGCCCCAGCACAGAACCTTGCGGTACCCCACTAGTCACTGCCTGCCATTCTGAAAAGTACCCATTTACTCCTACTCTTTGCTTCCTGTCTGACAACCAGTTCTCAATCCATGTCAGCACACTACCCCCAATCCCATGTGCTCTAACTTTGCACATCAATCTCTTGTGTGGGACCTTGTCAAACGCCTTCTGAAAGTCCAAATATACCACATCAACTGGTTCTCCCTTGTCCACTCTACTGGAAACATCCTCAAAAAATTCCAGAAGATTTGTCAAGCATGATTTCCCTTTCCTAAATCCATGCTGACTTGGACCTATCATGTCACCTCTTTCCAAATGCACTGCTATGACATCCTTAATAATTGATTCCATCATTTTACCCACTACTGAGGTCAGGCTGACCGGTCTATAATTCCCTGTTTTCTCTCTCCCTCCTTTTTTAAAAAGTGGGGTTACATTGGCTACCCTCCACTCTATAGGAACTGATCCAGAGTCAATGGAATGTTGGAAAATGACTGTCAATGCATCCACTATTTCCAAGGCCACCTCCTTAAGTACTCTGGGATGCAGTCCATCAGGCCCTAGGGATTTATCGGCCTTCAATCCCATCAATTTCCCCAACACAATTTCCCGGCTAATAAGGATTTCCCTCAGTTCCTCCTCCTTACGAGACCCCCCGACCCCTTTTATAACCGGAAGGTTGTTTGTGTCCTCCTTCGTGAATACCGAACCAAAGTACTTGTTCAATTGGTCCGCCATTTCTTTGTTCCCCGTTATGACTTCCCCTGATTCTGACTGCAGGGGACCTACGTTTGTCTTTATTAACCTTTTTCTCTTTACATATCTATAGAAAGTTTTGCAATCCGTCTTAATGCCATTGCAATGTTCAACAGCTAGCAAATACGAGACGGGTACCCCATCATCAATTGCCAGAACACCAAGTAAAGGAGCTGTGTATGGGAGGCATCCTGTGGGGCAGTCAGGGATTGTAGGTACTGGAGGTACTGAAGGAGCTGATGGAGGGAGTGACGGATTTGTCTCTTCACCGGAGGAGGACGAGGAAGACGACCACCCCGTTCTTGCC
The DNA here is from genome assembly GCF_044704955.1 of Pristiophorus japonicus. NCBI lineage: Eukaryota > Metazoa > Chordata > Chondrichthyes > Pristiophoridae > Pristiophorus > Pristiophorus japonicus. The sequence continues at coordinate 419,402,795 of NC_091977.1, forward strand.
ACCACCCCTATCCCTACACCCGTTGGGACCAAGAGGTTGTGCAGCAATGCGTCCAGAGTGCTGCTGTCATGGGGGGATAGACAGTAGCAACGCCATGCGTGGATCCTCTGGAGAAACTCGGAGTGTGGAAGGCCTGGCTTCTGAGAGGGGAGGCTGTTGTTCTGGCTCGGCTCTCACAGGTGCTCTCGGTCTGCGCGGTATGACACTGGGGGCTGTAGTGCCCAGATCGCAGCAACAACCAGAGATATGTTTGCTTCTTGTCTGGCTGATTGCGTGGCAATGTTGCCAGAAATTCCACCCAGGGCTTGGAATAGCTCGCGACCAACTGCGACGCTATCCCTTGACAGTCCCACCATGTCCAGATTAGCGCCTGCCTGTCTGTCATCAGCAGACCAGGAGGTGGCATACAGGCTTCTAATCTCTGGGTGCGTTGCTGCACACCATTCCGTCCCGCAACCTCGGAGGCGGGGATCCCTTGGAATGTGGATCCCTCCGAGGGAGTCGTAGCCGCAGCTAAAATAGGTTTTGACTCGTCCAGCACCTCCATCCCCACCTCCAGCCCCAACTCCTCCTCCTCCACCTACTCCTCCCCCGCAACAGCTGTCTCCAGCATGGGCGCCTCAGCCTCTTCCACTTCAGAGTCATCATGGACCCATGACCGGAGATACGATGCGAAGGCGGAGGTGGAGGCTTCATCGACGGATGTGTTGTCTTTTGTGCATGCAACTCCTCATCTAGATATAGAAAACAACATATGAGCGGTTAACAGCAGGGGAGGGAGCAAGGTGACATGATTACGGTCACATAGTGCAGGCCTATTTGAAGGACCACCACCACTGCATTATATGTCGTCGAGAGACACAACATGACATGACATGACATTGCATGACAATACCCGTATCCGAGTCCACAGACACTACATGACATGACATTACCTGATCCCAACACAGCCCAGGGATTTTGCTGGACTTACCCTCACTTGCAATTGGGTCAGCACCCGCATGGTTAGCCGCCCTGTTATGGGCACCCACCAGGGCTACCGCACGTTCCTCTGCCTCAGTCAGTAGTTGCAGCATGGTTGGACCCACCCCCCTTGCGTCACTGCTCAGTGCGATTATGAGCCAGTTTCTTCTGCAAAAATTACAATAGCAATGCTTCACCAAATTGCCCTTCTGCACTTGTGGCACACACACACACACAGCCATCAAAGCATTTATAACATACTGTGTGAATTTAATTCAGTCCATTATTTATTGTTTATTGTGACATTAAGCTGCACATGGTTTATGAGGAACACATTGAAGTACAAAAACATCTTTTAAGATCTTCATAATGTGTAAAGATCATGCATGGCAAATAAGGTGCAATACTACCTGCAGTAACATGTGTCAGATTTATATAAGGACATAAGAACATAAGAATTAGGAACAGGAGTAGGCCATCTAGCCCCTCGAGCCTGCTCCGCCATTCAAAAAGATCATGGCTGATCTGGCCGTGGACTCAGCTGCACTTACCCGCCCGCTCCCCATAACCCTTAATTCGTTTATTGGTTAAAAATCTATCTATCTCTAATTTGAATACATTCAATGAGCTAGCCTCAACTGCTTCCTTGGGCAGAGAATTCCATAAATTCACAACCCTCTGGGAGAAGAAATTCCTTCTCAACTCGATTTTAAATTGGCTCCCCCGTATTTTGAGGCTGTGCCCCCTAGTTCTAGTCTCCCCGACCAGTGGAAACAACCTCGCTGCCTCTATCTTGTCTATCCCTTTTATTATTTTTTTAAAATGTTTCTATAAGATCACCCCTCATTCCTTCTGAACTCCGAGTAAAAACCCAGTCTACTCAATCTATCATCATAAGGTAACCCCCTCATCTCCGGAATCAGCCTAGTGAATCATCTCTGTACCCCCTCCAAGGCTAGTATATCCTTTCCTTAAGTAAGGTGATCAAAACTGGACGCAGTACTCCAGGTGCGGTCTCACCAATACCCTATACAGTTGCAGCAGGACCTCCCTGCTTTTCTACTCCATCCCTCTCGCAATGAAGGCCAACATTCCATTCGCCTTCCTGATTACCTGCTGCACCTGCAAACTTTTTTGGGGGGGATTCATGCGCAAGGAAAAAACCCCGGGGCTGGACGGGCTGACCGTGGAGTTCCACAGGGCGTTCTGGGACGTCCTGGGGAGCGACTATGCGCGGGTCCTGGGGGAAAGTCTGGCGACCGGGGAGATGCCCCTCTCTTGGCGCAGGGCTGTCATCGTCCTGCTGCCTACAAAATCTTCGCCAGGGCGATGTCTGCTCGCCTTGGTGCCGTGCTGGACCACATGATCCACCCTGACCAGTCCGACACGGTCCCGGGCCAGACAATCCACGACAACATCCATCTGGTCCGGGACCTCATCCATCATTCCCAGGAGGCTGGTCTGTCGGTCGCCTTCCTATCTCTCGACCAAGAGAAGGCGTTCGACAGGGTGGATCACGACTATCTGCTCGGAACTCTGCGCGCTTTCGGGCTCGGGACGCATTTCGTCGCCCGGATCCGACTTTTGTACGCCGCCGCGGAGTGTCTGATTAAGGTTAACGGGTCCTTGACGGCGCCCCTTCGCTTTAGGAGAGGAGTGCGCCAGGGATGCCCCATGTCCGGCCAGTTATATGCCATCTGCGTGGAGCCTTTCCTGCGCCTCTTGCGGACGAGGTTGACGGGACTGGCTCTGCAAGGGCCGGGCGTGGAGGTCGTCCTCTCAGCTTACGCCGATGACGTGCTCCTCGCGGTAGAGGATCCCGCTGACCTGCGGAGGATGCGTGAGTGCCAGGAGATTTACTCGGCCGCATCCTCCGCCAGAATCAACTGGGAGAAATGTTCCGGACTCCTGGTGGGTCAGTGGCGGGTGGACTCCCTGCCGGAGGAGCTCAGGCCTTTTGCCTGGAGCACGACCCATCTCCTCTATCTGGGAGTCTACCTTAGCCCCGACGAGGAAGCCTGGCCGGCGAACTGGCAGGAGCTAGAGGCCAAGGTCGCCGCTCGCCTAGGGCGCTGGACAGGATGCTCCGAGTGCTGTCCTACAGGGGTCGAGCGCTAGTCATAAACCAGCTGGTGGCCGCAATGTTGTGGTACCGGCTGGTCACTTTGACCCCTCCCCCTGCGTTTGTCGCCAAGATACAGAAGAAGCTGGTGGACTTCTTCTGGAACAACAGGAAGCACTGGGTCTCTGCCGCGGTCTTGAGTCTCCCGCTTGAGGAGGGCGGTCAGTCGTTGGTATGCGTCAGTGCCCAGCTCGCGACTTTCCGTCTTCAGACCCTGCAGAGATACCTTTACGTCGAGCCCCCTCCTAGGTGGTGCGCTCTGGCGACGTATTTCTTCCGCCAGCAGCGCGACCTCAATTACGACACGCAGCTCCTGTTTGTGAACTTGGGGGGTGTCAGGACCGCCCTCCGGGAGCTGCCTGTTTTTTACAAGGAACTCATCAGAGTCTGGAACAAAGTCTCCACCAAGCGCAGCTCTCCGCCGGCTGCAGTGGCGGCCGTCCTGCAGGAGCCGCTGCTCGGGAATCCGTACCTCCACGACCGAGGTTTTATGTGGCGGTCGGAAGAGAGGGCTGTGGCTAGTGAGGTGACCAGGGTCAGGGACCTGCTCGATGGCAGAGGAGCGGGTTGGATGGCGCCAGGCACGCTGGCGTGGTGCCTAAATTCTGCAGACGTCCGCCGCGCAGCCGAAGCCATCGAGTCGCTTAAAACAGCTTTGGGCCCTGACTCCGTTAGGTGCATCGAGGAGGCTCAAGCACGTGGGCAGATCCCGTCCGAACTGACCCCCGTCCGGACGGAATTCCTCATTGGCGCCAAACCTCGGAACCTCCCTCGGGGGCCGGCGCCTCACAACTTGAGCCGCCTCGGGGAAATCCCCTCCGTGCCTTTCAGTTCCGAGCGGAGGGGTTTCCTGTACGGGCTGCTCCTGCACACTCTCAACTTTGCCATCCTCGCCGGCCGTCCAGACACGCCATGGCGTACCATCTTGCCGTCCGGAGGAGGCGGGGGTCCCCGATGGAGGGCACTCTATGCGGGAGTCCTCCCACTATTCATCGGGGACTTGGCCTGGAGGGTGGTGCACGGAGCAGTGCCGTGCAACAAATTTTTAAGCCGGTTCACGGACTCCCAGGCCGCCTGCAATTTCTGCGGTCTGGAGGAGTCCGTGTTCCATGTTTTTATTGAGTGCACGAGGTTGCAGCCCCTGTTTCATTACTTAAAGGGGCTGCTCCTGAAATTCTGGCTGCACTTCAGTCCCACTCTCCTGATCTTTGGGCACCCTGTGCGGAGGGGAGCGGGTAGGTCCGAGGGCCTCCTCGTAGGACTGCTCCTGGGCACGGCCAAGGGTGCCATCAGCCGGTCCAGGCAGCGGGCGGTCGAGGGGGTCATTCAACCTGACTGCCTGCCTCTCTTCCGCTCTTACATCCGGTCCAGGGTGTCCTTGGAGATGGAGCACGCGGTGTCCACCGGTACGCTCGCGGCCTTCTGCGAGAGGTGGGCACCGGAGGGACTGGAGTGCGTCATCTTGCCTGGCAACCAAATTTTAATTTGATTTTACGTTTTAAAGTTTAATTTGTTTTAATTGCCGGTGCTTTTAGTGTCCCCCTCCCCTTTTATAGGGGGCACTGGAGGAAAAAAATTTGATTTTAGTGCCCAAAAAAAACCCAAAAGAAAACCCCAAAAAAGGAAAAAAATAGGCCTTGTAAATATCTGGTGTGTCATCCAGGTCGGGTGGCACCGATTAATGTTTATATTTTACAGGTAAACTCCAAAAGAGTTTCATGCACAAGGACCCCCAGATCCCTCTGCACCGCAGCATGTTGTAATTTCTCCCCATTCAAATAATATTTCCTTTTACTGTTTTTTTTTCCCAAGGTGGATGACCTCACATTTTCCGACATTGTATTCCATCTGTAAGAATGTAAGAAATCAGAGAGTGCATGATTAAAGTTATTACTTACTCTCGCGGACGTGCAGAGGTCATTCCACCTCTTGCGGCACCGCTGACCGCCCCGTTGTATTTGGTCTCTTGAGGCGGCCTCCGCTATGGTGTCCCAGATATGACGTCTGACAGCCGGGGGAGGTTACTCTTTCTCCCCCCCACCCCCACAAACAATTGCCCCAATCTGACCTTAACTCCTGCCACCAGTGCCTCTTGGTATCGAGGCTAAACCTATGTGCCCTCTGCCTACTTTCCTCTGGCTGCATTATTTTTTATATATCAATCAAATAACAGTAATCTCTCTCTCTCTCTCTTTCTCCAACTCCAACTCTAAAATGGATGAGTGCTGCGAACCCTGGCACCTGACCAGAATCACGGGAAAAGAAATTGGAAAATAAAAGTTGCGCATGCGCAGAGGTCCGTTCCTATTCGGCGACAAAAAACTGAGTCTTGCATGACTGAAAATACCACTACCGCTACCACCGGTCAACTTTTGACCAAACTAGCGGCATTCAGTCATTGCGGTATTTCGGTGGTAAAAAAAAACCCGATCTGTAAATACCACTGAAAAAACAGTGGTAGTGGTATTTCATAGAAACATAGAAACATAGAAAATAGGTGCAGGAGTAGGCCATTCGGCCCTTCCAGCCTGCACCGCCATTCAATGAGTTCATGGCTGAACATGCAACTTCAGTACCCCATTCCCGCTTTCTCACCATACCCCTTGATTCCCCTAGTAGTAAGGACTTCATCTAACTCCTTTTTGAATATATTTAGTGAATTGGCCTCAACAACTTTCTGTGGTAGAGAATTCCACAGGTTCACCACTCTCTGGGTGAAGAAGTTTCTCCTCATCTCGGTCCTAAATGGCTTCCCCCTTATCCTTAGACTGTGTCCCCTGGTTCTGGACTTCCCCAACATTGGGAACATTCTTCCTGCATCTAACCTGTCTAAACCCATCAGAATTTTAAATGTTTCTATGAGGTCCCCTCTCATTCTTCTGAACTCCAGTGAATACAAGCCCAGTTGATCCAGTCTTTCTTGATAGGTCAGTCCCGCCATCCCGGGAATCAGTCTGGTGAACCTTCGCTGCACTCCCTCAATAGCAAGAATGTCCTTCCTCAGGTTAGGAGATCAAAACTGTACACAATACTCCAGGTGTGGCCTCACCAAGGCCCTGTACAATTGTAGCAACACCTCCCTGCCCTTGTACTCAAATCCCCTCGCTATGAAGGCCAACATGCCATTTGCTTTCTTAACCGCCTGCTGTACCTGCATGCCAACCTTCAATGACTGATGTACCATGACACCCAGGTCTCTTTGCACCTCCCCTTTTCCTAATCTGTCACCATTCAGATAATAGTCTGTCTCTCTGTTTTTACCACCAAAGTGGATAACCTCACATTTATCCACATTATACTTCATCTGCCATGCATTTGCCCACTCACCTAACCTATCCAAGTCACTCTGCAGCCTCATAGCATCCTCCTCGCAGCTCACACTGCCACCCAACTTAGTGTCATCCGCAAATTTGGAGATACTACATTTAATCCCCTCGTCTAAATCATTAATGTACAGTGTAAACAGCTGGGGCCCCAGCACAGAACCTTGCGGTACCCCACTAGTCACTGCCTGCCATTCTGAAAAGTCCCCATTTACTCCTACTCTTTGCTTCCTGTCTGACAACCAGTTCTCAATCCATGTCAGCACACTACCCCCAATCCCATGTGCTTTAACTTTGCACATTAATCTCTTGTGTGGGACCTTGTCGAAAGCCTTCTGAAAGTCCAAATATACCACATCAACTGGTTCTCCCTTGTCCACTCTACTGGAAACATCCTCAAAAAATTCCAGAAGATTTGTCAAGCATGATTTCCCTTTCACAAATCCATGCTGACTTGGACCTATCATATTACCTCTTTCCAAATGCACTGCTATGACATCCTTAATAATTGATTCCATCATTTTACCCACTACCGATGTCAGGCTGACCGGTCTATAATTTCATGAAGATTCAGCCCTTTGGAACCAGAATAAATCTTCTCCCATAGCAACCAAAACTGCTACGTGAAGCTGCATAGAAGATGGTAATAATGTGCTCATGAGAAATGAAAAATGGGATCAGAGTTCTCCTATTTCATGTCCCTTGAGGTGATTTGCAAGAGAAACAAGATTTATTATTAAAGGTAATAAAGGCAATTGGGACGTCTACTCCTCTAAATTTTGAGGAGATATAAGCAGTTACATTTTATTCTAGGGCAATAGATCCCTGAAATTTGAATGAAGTTATTTGGATTTGGAGCCTTTGTAACAATTATAAAAATTGCTTGATTCTGTTTTACATTTTTGCTGGCTGAAGCCAATAATAAAATAAAAAGAGAGCTGAAATTTCTGCCTTTGCTAATTTTAGCATTTTTCAGCATGGATGGGGCAGTAGAGAATTGCACTTTAAAAAAATAAATGCACCGCTAACCTTCAGCCTGAGACCTGCCCAATGCAATATTCAAGCAGGCCTCAATTTAGGCATCCAGAGTTCCTGCAAGAGCTAATTAATATATTTAAATCAGGGTCCTATGATGTCATTAGGATCAGTGTTATTATGGTCCAAAATTATCCCCAATTTGGTCCGAATCAGTGAGGCAGCCACTCAGCATTAAACCTGCCCACTAGTCCTCAGCGGCACAGGGCAGGAAACAGCCAGATCGAGCGCAGATTAAAGGGATCTCAGAGGAACACTGGAAATTGTGGGCCGAAAATTGCAGCCTTGCCAGGTGCGTACGATGTGCAAAAGCCGGTTCTTGGCACGCGATGCGCATGCGCCGAGAAACAGCTTTTCCAATCTGTCAAAATTTCTTTTGACAGATCCAACGCATCCCCATAGGAAGGACATCCACACGGCAGAGATTGGGCTATTTGCCGCGAGCTGCCACTGAGTTTTTTCGGCAGTCACCCCTCGGTGCCAGTTTCCACTAGGCATCCCGCCGGCGGGAGGGGAGGACCGCTGGGAACCGCCCGCTGACATCCGCTAGCGCGCAAAGCGCGTAAGTTGCCTCCCACCCACCGAGTTGCCAGATTCCTCCGGGAGAGAGTCCGCAGCAGCAGGGGGAAGGACGGCTGCGTGGAGGCAGGTCTAACCCCAATGGTAAGTATGAAGACCTGGTTACTGAACTTTTTTTTTTCAGCGATTTATGTGGATGGGGTCCTCTGAAGGTTTTCCAGGTGTTTTTTTTTGAGTAAATGTTTAGTTTTATGTGCTCCCCCCTCCCTGGGCCCGGCTCAATCCTCTGCGGCACTTTGGCGAGGATTGAATTTGCCGCCGAGATTGGGAGCACCCGCCCGCTGCTGCCTAGATTCACGGCGTAAGTCCCTTTTTTGCCGCCGGGCGGTCTTTCAAGAACGTTGTTACGAAATTCCAGCCCCAAGTTCAGTCAGGTATCTCGGTCGCCCTTTGGGCGGCCCTTGGGCGGAACTTCGCTTCCACCAAGTTTGGGCCCATGTTCCCGTATGCTGCACAGCAAATGAAGGCCTCTGATCTTACATTCCTCCAGGACCACCAGGTATTTTCTTAGATTTTTTTCAGGTTGGAGGCGTTCGTCCAAAGGAAGCCTCTGACCACAATTTTCCCCCATCATGTTATTGTCTTGGGAGGTTTGAGCTTTAAAATTTCCCTGACTTGAACTCCATGCTTCTTTTTTAAAGTTCTTCAGCCTCTTAAATAATGTCCTCCATTAACTCCCTTGATCTGCTCTGTCCTTTCTTTTAAAGTGCTTAGTATCTCCCCTGCCGGATTTTCTGCCTCTTTAACAGCTAGCTGCCTATAAGTACCTGAATCGGGTGTACGCCTCGCTAATTAAATTTAAATTAGGCATGACAATCAAAACACTTGAGCCTCTTGACGCCAACATTGGGTGAGTGAGCATTGTGCTTGTTCCACTCACCACCCACTCGCTATATGCTAAAGACCAAAATCGGGACTCATTGGTTTTAAGAAAGGAATGCCACTTTATACTCGTGCCCTGAAACTCAGCACCTTAGCACTTGCTGTTATGGCAGGTTTGAAACAAAACATGGCTACCGCCTCATTTCCGCCTCACTTCTGCCAAATTCCGGTGTGGCCGTGCTGGTCGCCATCTTGGGAAGGGTGATGCTGCAGGCGGGACGTTCATTCGGTGGCAGTATTCAGAGTAGGCAGATTGTGACGTCAGTCAGCATGCAACGTTGATTTGATGCACGACCTGCCTTTATGGACGTTTCCATTCCAATCAACGCCCTCTCCTAAACGTGCATACCTAAGCTGCACAAGGGACCCAGCACCAATGCTATTTAAAGGAATACATCCAACTTGCAGGTAAGTTGATTTTTTTCTCTTGTACTGGCTCTTAGAGTTTATATTGATACAGGCTTGTTGGAAGACATTCATAAAGTTAGTACATTGTGCAGGATGTGCTGCTGGATGTTGGGAGGGCGTTGGCTCCGACTGGAATGCCTCGGTCTGCAACATTTGCTCCCAGTCATTGGGGCTCTACTTGCAGTTGGGGCTCTACTTGTCCTCCTCAGGTGATAATGGAACCTGTTGTGGCAAGGGCTTCACACTCATTATGGCCAAGTTATGCTGCAGCATGACAGGGAGATGGAGCAGAGGCAGCAAATACAAGCTGCTTGCAGAGGGGAGGAGGGCTCTCAGCAGGAGGCCTTCCTCACCAAGGGTCTTCAGGGAGCGCTTCACAAAGTGGGTGGTCACAGAACTCTGCTACCTCTTGGAACCTGACCTGCAGCCTCAGAGCAGGACAATGACGGCTCTGCCAGTGGCCCTCAAGATGACCATGGGCCTGAATTTTTCACCAGCGGATCTTTCCAGGCTGGAGCAGGCGACATAGCTAACAAATCTCAGTTCACCATCCATCGCTGCATCCAGAAGGTCACAGAGGCTCTATACACCAGAAGAAAGGACATATTGTCTTCTCTCTAAGCAGAGAGATGGTGCACCATCGACTACATACACTTGGCTTTGCGGGTGCCGCATATCAATGCTGAGATGTACCATAAGCACAAAGGTTACCACTCTCTTAATGTGCAGTCAGTGTGCGAGCATGTCCAGCACATCATGATAGTAAATGCACAGTATCCTGGCAGCAGTCATGATGCCTTCATGTAGCGCCAGTTCGCTGCACCAGTAATCATCCAGCCACCATGTCAAACTTGAGGGTGGCAGTGCTTGGCGACAAGGGCTATCCATTATACACTTGGCTGATGACAACCCCACCAACCCCTCTGCAACCCTACCACCAGTGGCCAGCAATCATATAATGACAGCCATGCTGCCACGAGGAACCTCATCGAGCAGAACATTGATGTGCTGAAGCAACGGTTCCACTGCCTTGACCGCTCAGGAAGAATCCTCCAGTACTTACTGCAGCAGGTGTCCTAATTCATGGTGATCTGCTGCATCCTCCACAACTTGCCCATAATGAGTGTGAAGCCCTTGCCACAACAGGTTCCATTACCACCTGAGGAGGACAAGGATGAAGAAGAGGATAAGGCAGCCTGAATATCTCCATTCCAGATGGGCTGTCCATGAGATTACCTCTGCAATCCTGGTATTGATTAGGCAGCGAGGATTTTGTGAGCTGGTTGCACTACTTTCAACAGGCATGGGCAGATCACGCATTGTGATTCCCACACCCGTTTTCAGGCGTAATTGAATTTTGTCCCCATGACTTTTTTCTATAACTTACCTCCTATACTTTTCCAATGTTTTGTTCTTCAGCAGAATGCAATCTAATCATCCAATTTTACACTTAATGATTTAATAGTCCTTGAAATATCTCACAAATGCACATTAAAAATCCACTGTAGCTATAGCAAATAATACTCATATGCTAACTAGTTTTTATAACAAATTCATCTTTGTCTGCCCTCTCAGGTGGATGCAAAAGTTTACATGGCACTATTTCGAAGAAGAGAAGTTATCGCTGGTGTCCTGGCCAATATTTATTCCTCAGCCAACATCATCAAACAGCTTACCTGGTCATTATCATATTGCTATTTGTGGGAACTTGCTGTTCATAAATTAGCTGCCCATTTTCTACATTACAACAGTAACTACACTTCAAACTTACTTAACTTAATTGGCTACAAAGCGTTAGGGGACATCTTGAGGTTGTGAAAGGCGCTATATAAATGCAAGTCTTTCTTTTCTTTCTTTTATTTAAATTATTCTGGTCATAACATCTAGCTATCACATCAATTAAAAGCACTTCAGCAAATAGAATTAAATCGCATGACCTTCTATGAAAGAAAACACTCTGTATGTCATATAGGAAGAAGAACACTCAGTGGGGTAGATCTTGACTTTGTGCAATAGAGTAAAATGGCTGAGAGCAAGTCAGTAGCCCGTTTTACATCTGTCCTGATTTTTATTTCCAATGTACAAGTCTCAATGTCAAAAACTGTGGAAAAGATGGGTCGAAAAATATCTGTGAAGTCAATCAGCCAGCAATGTTTGGAGACTCATCAAAGCTCCCCAAATCCTCGCTTGCACTTGAATTAGATGACTGGGGAAGCAGCTGCACCTGATTTATATGATTCGAACTTTTCCAGACTACAGTAATGGTGTAAAAGCAGGAGAGATTCCTAGGCACAGTACTACCAGGTAAATTTCGCTCCAGTGCACATGAGCTGCATGGGGCTTGGGTGGACGGCCAAATCTGTCGAAAAAGATTGAGGAAACTCACAACAAACACATTAACGGCGCATAAATGGCGTAATGCGTTAAGCACAAATTTCCTCATGCTTAATGCAATAACAGTGTAATAATGGCGCAAGTGTTGAAGATTCCAATAAAAGTCAGTATCAGTATTTCATATAAGAACGTAAGAATATAAGAGTTAGGAGCAGGAGTAGGCCATTTGACCCTTCGAGCCTGCTCCGCCATTCAATGAGATCATGGCTGAGCTTCTACCTCAACTCCATTTTTCTGCACTATCCCCATATCCCATGATTCCCTTAATATCCAAAAATCTATCGATCTCTATCTTGAATATACTCACCGACTGAGCCTCCACAGTCCTCTGGGGTAGAGAATATCCCAACAAAATGTGCAGAAATAATGTTTTGTAAGAATCAAATAAAAACACCATCAATAGCTTCAATTTCCATGATGTGGAGTCTGCTCTACCAATACAGAAGGAGAATAAATATTGGGATATTGTAGTTTTTAGTTTTTATT